>NC_092104.1:46385753-47585753 GCF_045679555.1 Salvelinus alpinus | reverse complement strand
TTCTGTGTATGCTATAAGGAGATTTGGTCGAGATTTCTCTCGTTTTCTTTTATTCAAATTGAGGTACAGCGCCATGATGCTACAGTACACACCATCATATCGACTGAGCAGACAATAACAAGGCCCTATGTACTTCTGGCAATAGCATATTTGTGGAGATCACTTGAAAGAGACAGTAGGCCTGCAGTCAGGTTGCCCATAGTGTCAGCTGTCAGTGAGTCAGACTCGTTCTGTGTGGGTAACTGAGCACCATGTGAGTGTCTGACTAAGGCCTGGATTGTTTTTGTTCTGCACCCGTCTGTCACACATGTTGGAGTTTGGCTATTTGACTACAGTATCATATGATTTCTATGGTTGCGGTGAATTGTTGAGAAAACCTTCCAGTATGCATGCGTGCATGTGTTTGGTCAACACTCCCACAGAGCAGACAGATCCATTGCTTGGACAGATGCATCACGCCCACCACTGGTCAATGAGTCAGAGAGCAGCAGGAACAGAGACTGCATATGGGGTAACTCATGACAACCAACACATTCATTGTACAGTATCTAGTTATTATACCATTATTTAATACACTGTTTGTACACCCATATAGTCATTTAGAGATGACTTGCTTCTCCATTCTCACTCCACTACCTGCTGTTATTGAAAGCCTGTTGTCGTGGCACAATGAGCATTTGGGTTATCAAGGCTTACAAGTCAGTAAAGTCAAATGACATTATGGTCGATCAGTTAGCTATTCAGAGTTGAGTCTCTCACCCTCTGTCACTCTCTCTCCCGTATATACTGTATATACACTACAAGTCAAAGGTTTGGACACACCTACTCATTCAAGGGTTTTTCTATATTTTTACTATTTTCTACATTGTAGAATAATAATGAAGACATCAAAACTATGACACAACACATATGGAATCAAGTTGTAACCAAAAAAGTGTTAAGCAAATCAAAATATAATTTAGATTTGAGATTCTTCAAAGAAGCCACCCTTTGCTTTGATGACAGCTTTGCACACTCTTGGCATTCTCTCAACCAGCTTCACCTGGAATGCTTTTCCAACAGTCTTGAAGGAGTTCCCACATATGCTGAGCACTTGTTGGCTGCTTTTCCTTCACTCTGTAGTCAAACTCATCCCAAACCATCTCAATTGGGTTGAGGTCAGGTGATTGTGGAGGCCAGGTCATCTGATGCAGTACTCCATCACTCTCCTTCTTGGTCAATTAGCCCTTAAACAGCCTGGTGGTGTGTTGTGTCATTGATCTGTTGAAAAACAAATGATAGTCCCAATAAGCGCAAACCAGATGGGATGGCGTATCGCTGCAGAATGCTGTGGTAGCCATGCTTGTTAAGTGTGCCTTGAATTCTAAATAAATCACTGACAGTGTCATAAGCAAAGCACCCCCACAGCACCACACCTCCTCCTCCATGCTTCACGGTGGAAACCACACATGCAGAAATAATCCGTTCACCTACTCTGCGTCTAACACAGACATGGAGGTTGGAACCAAAAATCTCAAATTTGGACTCATCAGACCAAAGGACAGATTTCCACCAGTCTAATGTCTCTTGCTCCTGTTTCTGGGCCCAAGGAAGTCTCTTCTTATTATTGGTGTCCTTCAGTACTGGTTTCTTGCAGCAATTCGTCCACGAAGGTCTGATTCACGCAGTCTACTCTGAACAGTTGATGTTGAGATGTGTCTGTTACTTGAACTCTGTGAAGCATCTGAGAAGCATTTATTTGGGCTGCAATTCTGAGGCTGGTAGCTCTAATGAACTTATCCTCTGCAGCAGAGGTAACTCTGGTTCTTCCTTTTCTGTGGGCAGTCCTCATGAGAACCAGTTTCATCATAGTGTTTGATGGTTTTTCCGACTGCACTTGAAGAAACGTTCAAAGTTCTTGAAATTTTTCGCAATGACTGACCTTCATGTCGTAAAGTAATGATGGACTGTCATTTCTCTTTGCTTATTTTAGCTGTTCTTGCCATAATATGGAAATGATCTTTTAACAAATCTCGCTATCTTCTGTATAACACCCCCTACCTTGTCACAAAACAACTGATTGGCTAAAACACATTAAGAGGGAAAGAAATTCCACAAATTAACTTTTAACAAGGCACACCTGTTAATTGAAATGCATTCCAGGTGACTACCTCATGAAGCTAGTTGAGAGAATACCAAGACTGTGCAAAGCTGTCTTCACTAGTATTCTACAATGCATAAAAAAGTAAAATAAAGAAAAACCCTTGAATGAGTAGGTGTGTTAAAACTTTTGACTGGTACTCTATATATATCTTCCCCCCACTCTCTCTCTCTCTCTCTCTATCTTTTTCTCTCCGTCCCACAAGGGTCTCTGTCAGGCAGAGATGGATGCGTAAATAGGATGTATTAAGCCTGGCTGCAGGTGCTCAATTAATTTTGTATTTTGGGCTCCTGAGTGGCGCAGCGGTCTAAGGCACTGCATCTCAGTGCTAGGAGGCATCACTACAGACACCCTGGTTCAAATCTCGGCTGTATCACAACCGGATGTGATTGGGAGTCCCATGCACCGCGTCTGGCTGTAAAAATGTGCACCTCAACGGAGGTGTGTAGGGGTAGACTGCTTGTAGTGATAGCAGAAATTAATGACAGGGGTGTTTTCCTTATAAATGTATATGCACCTAACACAGGAAGTGAGAGGGGGCTCCTGTTTGGGTGTCTTAGACAGGAACACTCACTGATAGCTTCTGAGGAGACACTGGTGGTCGGCGGGGACTGGAACTGTACCATGGATTTTACGGAATACAGAAATTGGGAGGAGCTTCGTTCAGGCTTAGTGGGGGTAAGGGACATCATTAACCAGTTTGACCTCAAATAAAATGTTATTGGTCATATACACATGGTTAGCAGATGTTAATACGAGTGTAGCGAAATGCTTGTGCTTCTGGTTCCGACAGTGCAGTAATATCTAACAAGTATTATAACAATTTCCCCACAACTACCTAATACACACAAATCTAAAAGAGGTCAATGAGAATATGTACATATAATATATGGATGAGCGATGGCTGAGCGGCATAGGCAATGTGCAATAGATGGTATAAAATACAGTATATACATATGATTTGAGTAATGTAAGATATGTAAACATTATTAAAGTGACATTATTTAAAGTGGCATTGTGAGGGCGCGATATTCAAATAAATTCTAAAATTTATATTCGATTTTAAATATTTAGGTACATATAAGTGTCTTATATCAGCTGAAAGCTTAAGTGACTAGTGATCCATTTATTGGGTCTCCATGTAGGCAGCAGCCTCTCTGAGTTAGTAAGTGCTGTTTAGCAGTCTGATGGCCTTGAGATAGAAGCTCTTTTTCAGTCTCTCAGTCCCAGCGTTGATGCACCTGTACTGACCTCGCCTTCTGGACGGTAGCGGTGTGAACAGGCAGTGGCTCGGGTGGTTGTTGTCTTTGAATACATTGTTTTCCTTCCTGTGACATCGGGTGCTGTAGGTGTCCTGGAGGGAATGTAGTTTGCCCCCAGTGATGCATTGTGCAGACCACACCACCCTCTGGAGAGAATTGCTGTTGAATGTGGAGCAGTTGCCGTACCAGGCTGTGATACAGCCCGACAGGATGCTCTCGATTGTGCATCTGTAAAGGTTTGTCAGGGTTTTGGGTGACAAGCCAAATTTCTTCAGCCTCCTAAGGTTGAAGAGGCACTGTTGCTCTTTCTTCACCACACTGTCTGTGTGGCTGAACCATTTCAGTTTGTTGTTGATGTGTACGTCGAGGAAATAAAACTTTTCACTTTCTCTGCTGCTGTCCCTTCGATGTGGATAGGGGGGTGCTCACTCTGCTGTTTTCTGAAGTCGACAATCATACACTTTGTTTTGTTGACATTGAGTGAGAGGTTGTATTCCTGACAGCACACTCCGTGTGCCCTCACCTCCTCCCTGTAGGCCGTCTCGTCATTGTTGGTAATCAAGCAGACTACTGCTGTGTCGTCTGCAAACTGGATGATTGAGTTGGAGGCGTGCATGGCCACGCAGTCGTAGGTGAACAGGGAGTACAGGAGGGGACTGAGCACGCACCGTTGTGGGGCCCCAGTGTTGAGGGTCAGCGAGGTGGAGATGTTGTTTAACCTGTCTGGGAACGGGGTGTTCCGCTCGCGGAACCCATCGCCAACAGCAAGAAATTGCAAGGCGCCAAATTCAATCAACATAAATCTCAAAATTCTAATTTCTCAAACATACAAGTATTAGACACCATTTTAAAGATACAATTCTCGTTAATCCAACCACAGTGTCCAATTTCAAAAAGGCTTTTCGGCGAAAGCAGAACATATCAATATGTTAGGTCAGCAACTAGTCACAGAAAGCATACAGCGATTTTCCAACCAAAGAGAGGAGTCACAAAAAGCAGAAATAGAGAGAAAATGAATCACTAACCTTTGATATTCTTCATCATCAGATCACCAAATTACTCCTTTTTGTTCGCGTGTTCAGCAGGTCCAGGCAAAAGTTCAGACAAAAAGTCAAATTACAGTTCATAGAAACATGTCAAACGAAGTATAGAATCAATCTTTAGGATGTTTTTAACATAAATCTTCAATAATGTTCCAACCGGAGAATTCCTTTGTCTTCAGAAAAGCAATGGAACAGAGCTCGCTCTCACGTGAACGAGCATCACGAGCTCAAGGCATTCTGGCAGACCTCTGACTCATTCCCCTCTCATTCTGCCCCACTTCACAGTAGAAGCATCAAACAAGGTTCTAAAGACTGTTGACTGCAAAATGACCCCATAGACACTGGGTATTCAATAGGCCAAGAGTTGAAAATCTACCAACCTCAGATTTCCCACTTCCTGGTTGGATTTTTCTCAGGTTTTCGCCTGCCATATGAGTTCTGTTATACTCACAGACATCATTCAAACAGTTTTAGACACTTCAGAGTGTTTTATATCCAAATCTACTAATAATGTGCATATATTAGCAACTGGGACTGAGTAGCAGGCAGTTTACTCTGGGCACGCTTTTCATCCAAACGTGAAAATGCTGCCCCCTATCCATAACAAGTTAACTTCTTGTTAATCCAGCCACTGTTTCAGATTTCAGAAAGGCTTAACGGCAAAAGCATACCATGCGATTATCTGAGGACAGCGCCCCGTGTAAAAAAGCATACAAACATTTACCAGCCAAGTAGAGGAGTCACTAAAGTCAGAAATAGCGATTAAAATTAAACACTTACCTTTGATGATCTTCATATGGTTACACTCACAAGACTCCCAGTTACACAGTAAATGTTTGTTTTGTTCGATAAAGTCCCTCTTTATGTCCCAAAACGTTTTGTTGGCGCGTGTTGTTCAGTAATCCAATGGCTCCAAGGCGGTCACAACAGGCAGACGAATACATACTAAAATACCGGTAAAGTTCGTCGAAACATGTCAAACGATGTTTAAAATTAATCCTCAGGTTGTTTATTGTCTTTATAATCAATAATATTTCAACCGGACATACCGTTTTCAATATAAAGGAAAAATAACAAACGGCCCTCTCACGGGAGAGCGCCAAAATCAGGTCTGCATACTTTCTCTGTCCTCTGACCAAAAGGGATTTTTTCTCGTCGTTTTTCAAAATAATTGCCTGAAACCATGTCTAAAGACTGTTGATATCTAGTGGAAGACATAGGAACTGCAATCTGATTCTGTATAGGCATTGAGTTGAAAAAAAGCCACATAAAAAAAATTCCACTTCCTGGATGGATTTTCCTCAGGTTTTTGCCTGCCCTATCAGTTCTGTTATACTCACAGACATTATTTTAACAGTTTTGGAAACTTTAGAGTGTTTTCTGTACAAATCTACCAATTATATGCATATCCTAGCTTCTGGGCCTGAGTAACAGCAGTTTACTTTGGGCACACTTTTCATCCGGAGGTGAAAATACTGCCCACTACCAAGAGAGGTTATTGGGGTCAAATTTCTCTCCACTTTTGTGGATTGAGGTGATCAGTCCTTGGTTCCAAATATTGGGGGAGATGCCAGAGCTAAGGATGATGTTGAAGAGTTTTAGTATAGCCAATTTGTTGTCTGTATATTTGATCATTTCATTGAAGATACCATCAATACCACAGGCCTTTTTGGGTTGGAGGGTTTTAATTTTTCCTGTAGTTCATGCAAGGTAATTGAAAAATCCAGTGGGTTCTGGTAGTCTTTAATATTTGATTCAAAGATTTGTATTTGATCATGTATATGTTTTTGCTGTTTGTTCTTTGTTACAAAGCCAAAAAGATTGGATAAGTGGTTTACCCATACATCTCTATTTTGGATAGATAACTCTTTGTGTTTGTTTAGTGTTTTCCAATTTTCCCAGAAGTGGCTATTGATTCTTCAATTACATTGAGCTGATTTCTGACGTGCTGTTCCTTATTTTTCCGTAGTGTATTTCCGTATTGTTTTAGTTATTCACCATAGTGAAGGCATAGACTCAGGTTTTCTGGGTCTCTATGTTTTTGGTTGGACAGGTTTCTCAATTTCTTTTTTAGGTTTTTGCATTTTCATCAAACCATTTGTCATTGTTGTTCATTTTCTTTGGTTTTCATGTCTTTGGGAAGCTGAGAGGTCAAATATACTGTTTAGGTTTTCTACTGCCAGGTTTACACCTTCACTATTAGTGAAACATTTTGTCCAGGAAATTGTCTAGAAGGGATTGAATTTGTTGTTGCCCAATTGTTTTTTGGTAGATTTCCGCACTACTCTCCTTCCATATACAACATTTCTTAATATTATTCAGCTCCTCTGGCTTTGATGCCACATGATTGAGCAAAGCTCTGTTCAAGTAGACTGTGATTTTGCTGTGATCTGATAGGGGTGTCAGTGGACTGACTGTGAATGCTCTGCAAGACTCTGGGTTGAGGTCATTGATAAAGAAGTCTACAGTACTACTGCCAAAATAGAAGCTATATGTGTACCTACCATAGGAGTCCCCTCGAAGCCTACCATTGACTATTTACATACCCAGCATGTGACAGAGCTGCAGGAGTTGTGACCTGTTTTTGTTGGTAATGTTGTCATAGTTGTCCCAAGGGGGTCTCCCCCCATCTGATGGCAACACCGCAATCCTGACAGTAGTATACCGGTTTTCCAAAGCCGCCCACTTCATTCCTCTCCCCAAGCTACCCTGCCAAAGACATGGCCCAGCTCATGGTGCAGCACATCTTCCGGATCCATGAACTCCCAGTGGATATGGTCTCCGACCGGTTCTGGAAGGCGTTCTGCACACTCATTGGGTCGTTGGCCAGCCTGTCCTCCGTGTTCCACCCCCAGTACAATGGCCAGTCGGAGTGAGCCAACCAAGACCTGGAGACAACTCTTTGCTGCCTGGTCTCGGCCAACCCCACCACCTGGAGTCAGCAACTAGTGTGGGTCGAATACACCCGCAACACCCTTCCTTGCTCTGCCACGGGTCTCTCGCCCTTTGAGTGTTCCCTGGGCTATCAGCCCCCGCTCTTCCCTGAGCAAGAGGAAGAGGTCGGCATACCTTTGGCCCAGATGTTTGTCCGCCACTGTCGTCGTACCTGGAAGAGAGCCCGGTCAGTCATTCTCAAGAACACCTCCAGGTATTGATGACAAGTGGACCGCCACCGGACCCCGGCTCCCCGGTATCGTCTCGGGCAGAAGGTATAGCTGTCCACCTGAGATCTAACCCTCCGGGTGGAGTCCCGCAAACTTTCCCCCCGGTTTATCGGCCCTTTCCCCATCTCCAAGGTCATTAGCCCATCTGCTGTTCGTCTTCTATTGCCCCGTACCCTCTGCATACATCCCACTTTTCATGTGTCTAGAATCAAACCCATGTCTCACCGCCCTTTGTCTACTGTTTCCAGGCCCACCCCTCTCCCCAGTTTCATTGACGGCCAACCGGCGTACACGGTGAGACGTCTCCTGAAGCTTCGACCTCGGGGCAGGGAATCCAGTACCTGGTTGACTGGGAGGGCTATGGACCAGAGGAGAGGTGCCTGGTCTCCGCTAGGGACATCCTGGACCCAGGCCTCATCGCTGATTTTCGACGCCGGCACACCTGTCAACCAGGTATGCACCCAGGTAAGACGTCAGCTGGCGCCCCTGGGGGAGGGGTACTGTCACACCCTGTTTCACCTGTCTTTAGGCTTGTTTCCACCCCCCCAGGTGTTGCTCATCTTCCCCAGGATCCCCACAGGTATTTATACCTGTGTTCTATGTTTGTCTGTTGCCAGTTTATTTTGTTCGTCAAGCCTAAATGCGTTTTTCCCCTTGCTCCTGTCTGTTTTTAGTTCCTGTTTTCTAGTTTTGACCATTCTGTCTGCCTTGACCCTGAGCCTGCCTGCCGTTCTGTACCTTTTGGACTCTGATCTGGATTACCGACCTCTGCCTGCCCTTGATCTGTCGTTTTGCATGCCCCCGGATCTAGTAATAAACTTTTGTTACTGACACTGTCTGCATCTGTGTCTTCCCTAAAACGTGATACTCCCTTGCAAAAGAGAAATAATTGTTAAATGATGTGCCTTGTACATTTATTCATAGATTATGTCTTTCTTGTGCTAAACAGTGTAGGCTTTTCATCAGTGTAGTTGCAAACTCTTGAAACAGTCAAAGCCCTAACAGTTTCAAACCCATTTTTAAATGAGATCAGAAGAGCTTAAAGGAGGCAATTCGACCAAAACACTTGGTTGTGGTCTATGTGATTACTCCAAATGTTGAAAATCGTCTGTGTATGGAGTGATAATACTTATATTTTATCACTAACGGCGTAAATGCACAAAACTCTAAGAGGATAAAAATTATTAAAACAGTATTTATCTTAGATACCCAAAATTAATGGTTTGCAATAGACTTTCCCTAAGACTAAGTTAAACTTTCTATAAGCACACCCCTGTGGTTCACTGTTTGATAAAACAGACTTAGTTTCCCTTCAACACATCCTGGTGATAAGTGAAAGGCCTGCTGGTACAGTACTCTGCTCTTTCTCTTGGCATGAAAACAGAGAGAGGGTAAGTGGATAATGCAAGTAAAAGAGTAAGTATGAATAACTTTTTCACACAAGCATCATCAGTATATTCATATTGAATACTGACTGTTGAAATTCAGAAATAATCTTAATGATTTACTCTGACTAGCTTACTCTATACATACACGCTGCAGCTGAGAGTCAGATGGCCTTATCTTGACACATGATGGATGTGGTAGGCCAGTGTTTGTCCTGCAGATACGCAGCTATAATATCTAAGGCTGCAGGTATCTGCTCCTCGCAAGCAGTGAAGACTGCAATATCTCAGTGAAAGCAGATTACTGGAACTGGAGTCATAAACTTGCCCTTGGTTTTTATTGGGATATGATACTGTACATTTCACAAAGATTCCGTATACTGCGTATCAAGACAAATTGCAATGTCTTATCTATTACTGTAAAGTATTATGATACAATAGCCTACATGATACAGTGCCTTCAGAAAATGTTCACACCCATTGACTTTTTCAACATTTGGTTGTGTGACTGGTGACCACTGGTGATCCCACTGGTGACCAGACTACTAAGAAGACCTTTGGTGGACAATCAGAGCCTTACAAGGGAGCTGAGTAAATACACAGCCAAAAAAACTTTCAAGATGGCTTGGTTTTAACAGAGGTAGATGACAAACGATGGCATTCAAACACGTAAATACATTCATGACTTCTTACTCCAAAGCAGTGGTGGGCCGTGTGCAAAGTAAATGGTTACTGTGAGCGTAGTTTCCAATGGTAAAATAAGTGTTCTCTTTGTCTCTTTTTCTCTCTCTCTCCCACACCCTCTTTTGGTAAACAAGCAGTCATGTCATTGTTAGTCCACTATGAACCTTTGTCTCATGTAAGTGTGTGTTATTCTGTGTTATTATATAGTTAGCTAGTAAATAAATAATGAAAATAATTTGTGTGGTACGGAATGATCAGTAAAGCTGGGGTTCTTGCAGAGCCAAGAAGGTTGTGACAATTCAGATTATGAGACTGATATGAGTGATGATTAATAAGTGACTATTATCGATATATAACTCATATGTCTTCTAGAGTTTAATTCGGGAGATGGCAACTCTCTAAATAACTTATTCCGTGGTGCCCCAAATCCAAATGAGTTAATTGTTACATGATTGAATCAGGTAACAATTAAACATAGTTAGTGGATTAAATAAATGACAGTCATCGAATTAATGAAAGTAAAGTCACGACAGTAGCCTAAACCTATCAGTGTTATATTGAGCTGTGTGAATGGAATATGAATGACAGACTGTAATAGATAATATATTTTTTTTTAATGTTACTAGGTAAGCCAGTTAAGAACAAATTCTTATTTACAATGACGGCCTACCTGGGAACAGTGGGTTAACTGCCTTGTTCAGGGGCAGAATAACAGATTTGTACCTTGTCAGCTCAGGCATTCAATCTAGCAACCTTTTGGTTACTGGCCCAATGTACTAACCACCTGTAATATAAATAAGGCCATACTGTAATATAAATAAGGCCTCCCTAACTTTAAATACCACCGACCGGCACTGGGCCAAAAGTAATACTGCAAAAGATGTGGCAAAGAAATTAACTTTTTGTCCTGAATACAAAGCGTTATGTTTGAGGCCAATCCAAGACAACACATTACTGAGTGCCACTCTTCATATTAGCAAAATACAAATACTCTAAACACAAGTGATGAAACTTGTGTGTTTGGAGTAACTTTTATGTATTGGTCTTCAAAATATAATGACTTTAGCATATTGATTGTGAATATGAACATTCAAAACCAGTGTTTTGACACTAGGCCATGAATCAAAAAGCCATGACAGCAGGAAGCAGTAACATTGTCATTTTCAATGCAAGATTTAAGAGCATAAATGGTACTTTCAACAGGATTCTACTTCATCAGGTAAAATGTGTTGAATGAGCAAAAAAGCGTACAATGATTTATTGATTTTGATGGTGTCAATGAAATCATTAATATATGTTTGTACTCTCTACTTATACTGGACATATACACAAAATGGGGGTGAGAAGGAACGTCATCACGTGGAGTGGAGAAACATCAACAAATAGGACACTGACAGCTGTCGGTGTAGCTGGCTAGCATGCTAACCTTATCTTGCTAGCTAATGTTATCTGTTGCTGTTGACAGTTTTTTTTAAGCACATCGGACACGAAACACCAATACAAATGTAACAAGAGCACAACAACATAAATAAACAAGTTATTCAAATTTTATTTCGCGGGTGCCTTTTCATGATCGTAGCCAATTAAAGCAGTAGAGCCAAACATGCAGTGAAGCAAAACTATAGTGGTCAAAACCATGAATCTTGGGCGATGGGGGGAGCAGGGGTGCAAAATGTAATCATATCACACATTTATACCATTTATAAAATAGTCATGTGTATATATATATTTATATATATACAGTATATACAGTATAATATATATATATATATATATATATATATATATATATATATATTAATACAGAGTAGCAAAAAAATAAGTGAAAATGTAAAATGTATCCAATGGATTATGATGCTTTTCTGGTAAAAAGTGCACGTGCAAAAACATACATTTGCACCCCCTATTTTAATTTACTCCATGGCTCAGGTGGCTACTGTAAGTGCACAAAAGGCTGTTTGTGTCACGCTGTATAGTGATAGGAGACAGGCGCAGGAATATGTAATAGGGTTTTTTATTTCTCCACCCAAAATAAAGTATGTCATGACGGGGACGAAGCCAAAAACCAGCACGTATATATCTATAACACAGGGATGTAACCCAAACAAAAGAGAGAGGTGTAATCCTCTAAATAATACACGGGACGAGACCTATAATAACAAGTGCACAAAAACACGTAGCACGAAAGCCAGTACAACAGAGCACAGGTACTCACAAGACCATCGGACATGGGACAATAATCGACAAGGACAATGGGGAACAGAGGGCACATATATACACATACTAATCAGGGGGAATGGTAACAAGGTGTGCGTAATGAGAAAAGACAGTCCGGGGTTAGTGGTAATGAATCCAATTCAGTGACGACTAGAAGGCCGGTGACGTAGACCTCCGGAGCTGGTGAACGGAATGAGCAGCAGTACCGGGGGATCTGTGACAGTTTGGTTCAGCTCAGTTGCGACACGAATATGTAGAACTTTGCAGCTGTTTGCGATTAATAAACAATGCCATGCTGGTGGATGGCAACATTCAAATAAAATCCAGCCATGAAACAAAGCGTAGGCTTTTCAATGGAAAAGACTCTGCATTGGCATGGATTTCCAGAAATGTCCCACTTCGAATTTTCCACTTCCAAGCCAAATATATACTTTGACTAAAATGATGACCTATTGACGTAAATCGCTGAACAACATCATGGGTATACTCTGGTCATCGCCTTTTTTCATTCTTCTTCTTTTGAGAATCAGCTACAATATCTCCATGTTGACTTTTCATAAGGAAGCATTCAATAAAGAATTGGTGCGTGGCTTTTGGCAATGGGTGATGTCACAAAAAGCAATCTAGGCGGAGCAAATTATGGAGTAGAGCAGTGGTTCCAAACCTTTCGCTTACTGTACCACCTACTGAATTACTGAATTACTGAATTTTGCTCTGCCTGGAGTACCCCCCTGTAACGATCGTCTGTGGTGGTAGAAGGATCGGACCAAAGCGCAGCGTGGTAAGTGTTCATGTCTTTAATATAAATCCAAAAACTGAACACAGGAACAAAAACAATAAACGATTATCAAACGTAACAGTACCGTGTGGCGACAAACACTGACACGGAAACAAACACCCACAAACCAAAAGTGAAACCCAGGCTACCTAAGTATGATTCTCAATCAGGGACAACGATTGACAGTTGCCTCTGATTGAGAATCATACCAGGCCGAACACAAAACCCCAACATAGAAAAACACACAGACTGCCCACCCCAACTCACGCCCTGACCATACTAAATAAAGACAAAACAAAGGAAATAAAGGTCAGAACGTGACACCCCCCATGTACTTTTTACCAGTAAGCCTAGGGTCTCATGAGTCTTCCCAAGTACACCCTGTGAATAGGGCAATTACCCCCAGTGGTCCTATCACCCCTGGTTGGCAACCACTAGAGTAGAGGGATAGGTAGAGGTTTACTACAATTATCTGCCCCCTGCAGGTCTCTGAAGTATTGTCTCAATGAACTCCACTTGGTTGGGAGAGCATTTCAAGTCCTCCTTGAGCACCCTCGTGACCCTCAGAAAGGGACCAGGGGTTGCTCTATGTATTGGATGTTGCTATTTGTATTGTCATTGATGGATTTGGAGTGGAATGGAGGGGTGTGCTTTAGAAATACCTTTTGACTGAATGCATGATGGGAGTCAAATCAAATCAAGTTTATTTTATATAACCCTTCGTACATCAGCTAATATCTCGAAGTGCTGTACAGAAACCCAGCCAAAAACCCCAAACAGCAAGCAATGCAGGTGTAGAAACACGGCGGCTAGGAAAAACTCCTTAGAAAGGCCAAAACCTAGGAAGAAACCTAGAGAGGAACCAGGCTATGAGGGGTGGCCAGTCCTCTTTTGGCTGTGCCGGGTGGAGATTATAACAGAACATGGCCAAGATATTCAAATGTTCATAAATGACCAGCATGGTCAAATAATAGAGAGTCATCTCCAATATAAACCACCTGCTCTCTGCAATGACTAATTATACAGTATATGCATTTTGTAGGCTGTAATAAGGAGTCATGTACTGTTGTGAAAATTGGTATTGTGATGGATTTAATACTTTCCCCATAAAACTTCCAACATCTCATTAATGATACTGTTGATTTGGCAATGTAATGAGTTAATTTGGCAACGTGATGAGTTCACTTCGTGATGTGATGACTACCCACCCGCATTTCATTCATCGTTGTCCTCAGGTTAATGAAATAGTTTGGCTTTTAACACAGTTTGACATGCCTGGTGTGGATATTTATACTGTATAATTAAGCAATATCAACATAGTGCAGAGTACAATGTAATAAACAGTATTATCCACTTGACATAAGAAACCATACATCCTGTCATTTTCTGGATGAAATTAGTGGATGGTTAGAAAACAAGGACGATACATCACACAGAAAGCATGTGTAAGTACAACGTTTTTTGCTGTTTTCCCCCCATCTTGAAGATAACAGCTGACTAGGCCTACATCTGATGTGCTGATATGGATTTGCAAGAACCCTGATTATCCAGCAAATGTGTGTGGTTAGCTTGATTGAAGGGAAGTTGTGGGAAACCCAGAGATACACATGCACACACGCATAAGTGGCCTCTCTCCAACACGTGTGTACAAGCGTACACACACACATTGTGCTTCAGTTTGAATGTAATAAAATGTCAAAATGTCCTGCATATGAAACCGTACAATTAAACTATAATTGACTGTGGAAATACAGATAGTTGTTTTAGAGGTGGATACATATCTTTGGCTCATTTCCCTTCAACCTGCTTTGAGATTCCAGACATAGCAACATTGGATGACCTCTTCATCCTTGTCCTCAAATGAGCGATAGAAATCACAGCTTATAGCTGAGCAATGATCCAATTCTGACAGCTGTCCAACAGTATGAAGCGAGGGCCAGCCAACGAGAGCGTACAGGTCGCAGTGGTGGGTAGTATATGGGGCTTTGGTGACAAAACGGATGGCACTGTGATAGACTGCATCCAATTTATTGAGTAGGGTATTGGAGGCTATTTTGTAAATGACATTGCCGAAGTCAAGGATCGGTAGGATGGTCAGTTTTACGAGGGTATGTCTGGCAGCATCAGTGAAGGATGCTTTGTTGCGAAATAGGAAGCCAATTCTAGATTTAACTTTGGATTGGAGATGTTTGATGTGAGTCTGGAAGGAGAGTTTTCAGTCTAACCAGACACCTAGGTATTTGTAGTTGTCCACATATTCACAGTCAGAACCGTCCAGAGTAGTGATGCTGGACGGGCGGGCAGGTGAAGGCAGCGATCGGTTGAAGAGCATGCATTTAGTTTTACTTGTATTTAAGAGCAGTTGGAGGCCAGGGAAGGCGAGTTGTATGGCATTGAAGCTCGTCTGGAGGGTTGTTAACACAATGTCCAAAGAAGGGCCAGAAGTATACAGAATGGTGTCGTCTGCGCAGAGGTGGATCAGAGACTCACCAGCAGCAAGAGCGACATCATTGATGTATACAGAGAAGAGAGTCGGCCCAAGAATTGAACCCTGTGGCACCCCCATAGAGACTGCCAGAGGCCCGGACAACAGGCCCTCTGATTTGACACACTGAACTCTATCAGAGAAGCAGTTGGTGAACCAGGCGAGGCAATCATTTGAGAAACCAAGGCTATCGAGTCTGCCGATGAGAATGTGGTGATTGACAGAGTCGAAAGCCTTGGCCAGGTCAATGAATACGGCTGCACAGTATTGTTTCTTATCCATGGCGGTTAAGATATCGTTTAGGACCTTGAGCGTGGCTGAGGTACACCCATGACCAGCTCTGAAACCAGATTGCATAGCGGAGAAGGTGCGGTGGGATTCGAAATGGTCGGTAATCTGTTTGTTGACTTGGCTTTCGAAGACCTTAGAAAGGCAGGGTAGGATAGATATAGGTCTGTAGCAGTTTGGGTCAAGAGTGTCCCCCCCTTTGAAGAGGGGGATGACCGCAGCTGCGGCATATAGTTCATATAGTAATTTACTGAGAACTATAGGGCATATAGTTCTCAGTAAATTACCACGACAGTCATTTTGGACAATAAACACTGTGCATCCCACTATCTCCATGTATCTGTGTGGACACTGGAATAGGCATCTAGGTGATTAGGTGAGTTCATGAATTGTGTAGACAAGCTGTGGATCCCAGGGGGATAATCTATTTAACACACCTGCTCTGGCCATTATGCAGGCTTCACAGCCAGATGACATTGAGCTCACCTTTTATACCGAGATATTCGCTGAAGAGGGGATGAAGGAGAAGGAAACTCAAGGAAAGGCACTGTTGAATTGGTGTGTGGCTATTGAAATAGAGCTGGACTAAGTTTACTTCCTATTTTACATGAGGTTATTGCGTGACAAGAGTAATTTGAGTTAGTAAGGAAGGTGTGGTTTGGCAGAATTCAATAGGAAATTGATACCAGGAAATACATTTTGTAATTATTGTCTCATGAGCATCAAGAAATGAACACACAACAACATGTCAGATTACTTTTTGAAAAATGTAAGCACAGCTCTCAAGGCCGTACGAAACATGGCATGTGTGGAGACGCAATTAACAATGACATGTATCATATATATACAGTGGGGAGAACAAGTATTTGATACACTGCCGATTTTGCAGGTTTTCCTACTTACAAAGCATGTAGAGGTCTGTAATTTTTATCATAGGTACACTTCAACTGTGAGAGACGGAATCTAAAACAAAAATCCAGAAAATCACATTGTATGATTTTTAAGTAATTAATTTGCATTTTATTGCATGACATAAGTATTTGATCACCTACCAACCAGTAAGAATTCCGGCTCTCACAGACCTGTTAGTTTTTCTTTAAGAAGCCCTCCTGTTCTCCACTCATTACCTGTATTAACTGCACCTGTTTGAACTCGTTACCTGTATAAAAGACACCTGTCCACACACTCAATCAAACAGACTCCAACCTCTCCACAATGGCCAAGACCAGAGAGCTGTGTAAGGACATCAGGGATAAAATTGTAGACCTGCACAAGGCTGGGATGGGCTACAGGACAATAGGCAAGCAGCTTGGTGAGAAGGCAACAACTGTTGGCGCAATTATTAGAAAATGGAAGAAGTTCAAGATGACGGTCAATCATCCTCGGTCTGGGGCTCCATGCAAGATCTCACCTCGTGGGGCATCAATGATCATGAGGAAGGTGAGGGATCAGCCCAGAACTACACGGCAGGACCTGGTCAATGACCTGAAGAGAGCTGGGACCACAGTCTCAAAGAAAACCATTAGTAACACACTATGCCGTCATGGATTAAAATACTGCAGCGCACGCAAGGTCCCCCTGCTCAAGCCAGGGCATGTCCAGGCCCGTCTGAAGTTTGCCAATGACCATCTGGATGATCCAGAGGAAGAATGGGAGAAGGTCATGTGGTCTGATGAGACAAAAATTTAGCTTTTTGGTCTAAACTCCACTCGCCGTGTTTGGAGGAAGAAGAAGGATGAGTACAACCCCAAGAACACCATCCCAACCGTGAAGCATGGAGGTGGAAACATCATTCTTTGGGGATGCTTTTCTGCAAAGGGGACAGGACGACTGCACCGTATTGAGGGGAGGATGGATGGGGCCATGTATCGCGAGATCTTGGCCAACAACCTCCTTCCCTCAGTAAGAGCATTGAAGATGGGTCGTGGCTGGGTCTTCCAGCATGACAACGACCCGAAACACACAGCCAGGGCAACTAAGGAGTGGCTCCGTAAGAAGCATCTCAAGGTCCTGGAGTGGCCTAGCCAGTCTCCAGACCTGAACCCAATAGAAAATCTTTGGAGGGAGCTGAAAGTCCATATTGCCCAGCGACAGCCCTGAAACCTGAAGGGTCTGGAGAAGGTCTGTATGGAGGAGTGGGCCAAAATCCCTGCTGCAGTGTGTGCAAACCTGGTCAAGAACTACAGGAAACGTATGATCTCTGTAATTGCAAACAAAGGTTTCTGTACCAAATATTAAGTTCTGCTTTTCTGATGTATCAAATACTTATGTCATGCAATAAAATGCAAATTAATTACTTAAAAATCATACAATGTGATTTTCTGGATTTTTGTTTTAGATTCCGTCTCTCACAGTTGAAGTGTACCTATGATAAAAATTACAGACCTCTACATGCTTTGTAAGTAGGAAAACCTGCAAAATCGCCAGTGTATCAAATACTTGTTCTCCCCACTGTATATATATATATATATATATATATATATATATATATATATATATATATATATATATATATATATATATATATATATATATACAGTACCAGTCAAAAGTTTGGACACAGCTACTCATTCAAGGGGTTTTTCTTACATTGTAGAATAACAGTGAAGACTAACAACTATGAAGAAACCCATCTGGAATCATGTAGTAACCAAAAAAGTGTTAAACAAATCAAAATACAATTTATTTTCTTCAAAGTAGCCACCCTTTTCCTTGATGACAGCTTTGCTCACTCTTGGTATTACCTCAACCAGCTTCACCTGGAATGCTTTTCCAACAGTCTTGAAGGAGTTCTCACATATGCTGAGCAATTGTTGGCTGCTTTCCTTCAGTCTGCGGTCTAACTCATCCCAAACCATCTCAATTGGGTTGAGGTCAGGTGATTGTGGAGGTCAGGTCATCTGATGCAGCACTCCATCACTCTCCTTCTTGGTCAAATAGCCCATATTGAAAAACAAATGATAGTCCCACTATGCGCAAACCAGATGGGATGGCGTATTGCTGCAAAATGGTGTGATATCCATGTTGGTTAAGTGTACCTTGAATTATAAATAAATCACTGCCAGTATCACGTAAAACACCCCCACAACATCACACCACCTCCTACATGCTTCACGGTGGGAACCACACATGTAGAGTTCATCCGTTCACCTGCTCTGCATCTCACAAAGACACAGCGGTTGGAAACAAAAGTCTCACATTTGGACTCATCAGACCAAAGGACAGATTTCCACTGGTCATATGTACATTGATCGTGCTTCTTGGCCCAAGCAAGTCTCTTGTTCTTATTTGTGTCCTTTAGTACTGGTTTCTTTTCAGTAATTCTACCATGAAGGTCTGATTCATGCTGACTCCTCTCAACGAACAGTTGATGTTGAAATGTGTCTGTTATTTGAACTCTGTGAAGCATTTATTTGGGCTGCAATATGAGGTGCAGTTAACACTAATGAATGTATCCTCTGCAGCAAAAGTAACTCTGGGTCTTCCTTTCCTGTGGCGGTCCTCATGAGGGCCAGATTCATCATTATGCCTGATGGTTTTCCCGACTGCACATGAAACTTTTAAAGTTCTTGAAAATGTCTGGATTGAGCGACCTTCATCTCTTAATGTAATAATGACTGTCGTTTCTCTTTACTTATTTGAGCTTTTCTTGCTTTAATATGGACTTGTTCTTTTACCAAATAGGGCTATCTTCTGTATACCACCCCTACCATGTCACAACACAACTGATTGGCTGAAACGCATTAACAAGGAAAGAAATTCAACAATTTAACTTTTAACAAGGCACATCTGTTAATTGAAATTTATTCCATCTTACTACCTCATGAACCTGGTTGAGAGAATTGCAAGAGTGTGCAAAGCTGTCATCAAGGCAGAGGGTAGCTATTTGAAGAATCTCAAATCTCAAATATATTTTGATTTGTTTGTCACACCCTGACCTTACATAGCCTTTTTATTTCTCTATTTGGTTAGGTCAGGGTGTGATTAGGGTGGGCATTCTAGGTTTTCTGTTTCTATGTTGGTGTGTTTGATTCCCAATCGGAGGCAGCTGTCTATCGTTGTCTCTGATTGGGAATCAGATATAAGTTGTCAGTTTCCTTTTGGGTTTTCTGGGATCTTGTCTTTGTTTGTTGCTTTATGCACGACTAGCTTTACGTTCGGTTTGTGTTCATTGTTTTTTCCCGGTGTTACGTTTTTATATAAAGAGAGAATGTACGCCTACCACGCTGCACCTTGGTCCGGGTTTTAATCATCCGACGACGAACGTAACATTGATATACAACAAGAAATTTGTGGAGTGGTTGAAAAACGAGTTTTAATGACTCCAACCTAAGTGTATGTAAACTTCCGACATCAACTGTATATGTGCTTGTGTAAGCATGTCTTTGTCTTTTCAGCTGTTTGACCCCGTGGATGAATACGCTTGGCTTGAGCTTTCACAAATTGTCTGTTTTTCACTATGTTTGTCGAGGGCCCTGAATACTTTCCGAAGGCACTTATATATATATATAAAATCTGGTACAGTACCAGTCAATTATTTGGACACTAGTTCCAGGGTTTTTCTTTATTCATGGTGATTAGCGATGAGGTATATTGAGATGGTTTGGGATGAGGGTTTTTCTTTAATTTGACTATTTTCTAAATTACTATTTTCTAAAGACATTACAACTATGAAAAAACACATATGGAATCATGTAGTAACCCAAAAAGTGTTAATACTCTGGCGTCCGAGCTGGGCATCCCTACTCAACCCCTCTCCATTCCCATGAAGGTTAGAGTGCTGGACTTGCACTCTATAGGCTGGATCACCAACCATACCACCCCCATCAAACTACGTGTGTCGGGGAACCACAGCGAGACGATCCAATTCCTGCTAATTGAGTCTCCGCAGGTACCTGTGCTATTGGGATTCTCTTGGCTCCAGCGACCCAATTCCTCGATTGACTGGTCTACTGGTGCCATCGTGGGTTGGACACCGTTCTGCCACGCTCTTTGCCTGAAATCAGCTCGGCCTGCCCCGGGACGTCTTCCTGGGGGCTTGTAAATTGCCCCGAACCTCTCCGCGACTCCCGCGGAGTACCAGGACCTCCGGGAGGGGTTCAGTAAGGCCCTGACCACTTCACTTCTGCAACATCGACCGGTACCCAAGGATGGTAAGCCGGGTGCGCTGGCACGCCGCTATAGCCCTGCGTCTACACCCGAGACATTTTCCCCCTGCTCCAGAGTCATTAGCCCCTCTGCTGGTCGTCCTCTGTTGCCCTCCGTAAACGTCCTACTTGTCATGTGTCTAGATGTAAACTCATGTCACACAGCCCTTTATCACCTGTTGCAGTAATATACATTGTTACTTCAACACAGTTTGCATTTGGGTCTTACCTGAAACGTGATAACTCATGTTCCACACCTCCTAGAAAACATATTGTCATATTAGTAGTCTCCATGCCAGTCTCCTTCATCCTCATCCTCGGGTGTCAAAGCGAGACACAGACTATTGTACATAATGAATTGTACTGTATCATCCAGAAATTATTGTATTGATGAGCTTTAAAATTAGGATTCTGATGACATGGTAAAACAAAACCCCTAGTATCAATGTCCCCATCATGGTTAGCCCAAGCTCCCATTCAGTGGGTTCTCTAATAACCTCCCTCTCGGAGGGCACGAAAGATAAGGTTTCCTGGGAGGAAAGATAAGGTTTCCCTAGAATTAATACATTCGAGCAGTGCACCCTCTCCTCACAGCTTAGGGCAGTGATCTCTCTTTCCATCTCTACTTTCCGTATCATAATTAAAATAATTCATACATTTCCAACCCAAATTTAGAATGAAAGTCCTTAGAGCGTCACGTTGAGTCTAATACTCATATTCACGACTCTCAACTTAGCGTCTACCAACACAGTTTGAATGTACTTTTACAAAGAGGGGAAATGTATAGACAGAATGTACTACTTATATTACCAGTAACTTTTCTCATTTACGGCCCCCGTTTATCCCTGTCTTACTCTGTTGCGAGTGGCATGTAAATGACAGATCGGTATCTCAATGCATTTCAATCTAAATTACAATAAACTGTGCAGACCTCCAAAATCAACCTGATACCCCAACTAAACAGTTTAGGCCCACCCTAATTCAATTTACGGGCACAGTTGACGCCACCCATTTTCTTCTTCAGATAGCTTTACAGTTCATCCTCACAATGGCACATATCTAACCCATGCCTGTCAAAGTGGATTGCCCTTGATAATGTCTTGTTTCCAATATCTGGGACATAATCAGATTTTCCCAAGCAAACAATTCTCTCACCTGAGCCTCCACCACCATTCTGTCTTGTCCAGCAGCATGAGAGGAGTTTGGATGTGATCTCTCTCCAAGCTCACTCCACATGCACCCATGCCACACTCCTGTCGCTCGTACACGGGTTGCTGGCTCGGACTCGGGTCTCAGTATATGTGGTGACAGCCAAGGTCGTAGTGCACATCTTTTTCGCCATTACTTCAGCCGGTTAGAGGGCGTGAAGCTGTTCTCGGTCAAATTATTCCTTCCATGCAGATACCATCTGTAGTCACTATCGCCATGTCTTCTAGAGACGACAGACCAAAACAACAGTTTTAAGGCATTTCTGATTCAGAAAATCCAAACAACTATGACAAATTATTACATTCCCAATTTTCTTCATACAAAATTCATGAAAAAACTGTCAAAGAGCATAACAACACACTGTTGAAACAATTTAGCAAATTGACTTACACTCCCATATCATACTGGCAACCTCACCGCAGAGTTACAGGGTCAGGGAGCTAGAGAACAAACCCTTAGGGAGAAATACCGTCCGTATAGCAGAGCCAATCTGATGAGATTTGTATTGAACCAAAGACAAAAACAAAAACAACCAAGGCAACAAAAGCAATACACTTCTTCATATTATACTTACATCTCACCCAATGTCTCTATCGTTTCTAGTGAGGTTGATTAGGCTTCAACCGGAAAGTCAGGAAAAAGTTAATTCAACGCCATTAGGTATTTTCTTTCACTTTTCTTTCCCTGTACTTTATCCTCCATCCACTCATTAATCGTTTGTGTTTTAATCCATCTCAACGTTTATGTACCCTTTATGTAGCCTGTACTACCCTTAGACATGGAGGCATTTCTCACGATTTACTCCTGTATATGACTATTTTCTCCTTTCCCCTGATTTTATGTAACCACGCATTACAATGGCCTTCATGTTCATGAACAAACATTTTAAAAGGTCATTTTAGGCTTGGCAACCCCAAGCCTGATACAATTGCTTCTTTAGCTCGACAAACGCTTCCTCACACTCTGGACTCCGCTATATTTTCTAATGACCCCTCCTCCCTTTCATCAATTCTATGAAGCTATTTCAGAAGAAGACGGAACAAAGTTTCTCACAAGATTAAAAAATCTAGGGTTTTCCTGAGTGTGCGAGGATTGTTTGATCGTGCCAAAGAACTCATTGTTCCTACTAAATCATGTGTAATATGTTTTGTGTTGTCGTGACTGATATTTTATAAAATCAATTAACTCCATTTAATTATTACGCAATTCAATTAACCATATAACAATTAATTAGGTAGTAATTAATATGTAGTAATGTACATATTTACGCGTGTCTTGTTGTCTCTCTGTTAAAATCGCCGTTCCGTCTGGGGAGTAATTCAACAGAAAGCGAGAGGGGAGAGTAAAAGGTGCAGTAATCCAGAAAATGTCCTGCAATTGTACACATTCTGCCATAGGGTGGAGGCAAATATTTGCAGTTTCTAATATGATAACTGATGATTAATGTAATCCGACCATGCTTACTACAAGCTGTCCACTAGATTAACTGACCAATCCCCCAATGAAATTGCTGACATGGACTAATTGAGTGACTGCTGATGCACAATAACATTTCAAAGTTGCACCTTGTGTATTCTAATATTCTAACTCTTAACAGTAAGTTGAGACCCTGGTTGAGTTCCAAACTTGTTTTAAATAAATTAAAATTGAATTACTGTATATTGGTCAGCGGGCCTACAAAAGGGCCGGTTGCCCATCCCTGATGTAGAATATAGACTAGATGTCACGATCGTCGTAATGATGAGACCAAGGCACAGCGTTGTATGCGTACATTCTCTTTTACTGAATGAAACACTAAACAAAAACAACAAAACCAACGAACGAAATGTGGAGCTATATGACTAGTGCAGACAGGCAACTATACATAGACAAGATCCCACAACACAAACAAGGAAAATGGCTACCTAAATATGATCCCCAATCAGAGACAACGATAAACAGCTGTTTCTGATTGGGAACCATATCAGGCCAACATAAACATACAACACCCCTAGACATACAAAACCCTAGACATGCAAAAACCCTAGACATGCAAAAACCCTAGACATACAAACTAGCGTACCCACCCTAGTCACACCCTGACCTAACCAAAATATATAGAAAAACAGAGATATCTAAGGTCAGGGCGTGACAGTACCCCCCCCCCCCCCCCCCCCGAAAGGTGCGGACTCCCGGCCGCTAACCTGAACCTATAGGGGAGGGTCCGGGTGGGCATCTACCCTTGGTGGCGGCTCTGGTTCTGGACGCAGCTCTGGAAGCTCCGAACCGTGGGTTGTCTCAGGAGGCCCCGGACCGTGGATCGTCGCCGGAAGCTCCGGACCGTGGGTCGTCTCTGGAGGCCCCAGACCGTGGATCGTTGCCGGAGGCTCCGGACTGTGGATCGTCACCGGAGGAACCGGACAGTAGATCTTCGCAGGAGGCTCTGTACTGTGAACCCCTGCTGAAGGCTCTGGATCGCCGACCGTCGCTGGAGGCTCTGGATCGCCGACCGTCGCTGGAGGCTCTGGACCGCTGACCGTCGCTGGAGGCTCTGGACCGCCGACCGCCGCTGGAGGCCCTGGACCGCCGACAGCTGCTGGAGGCTTCGTTGCTGGAGGCACCGGACCATGGATCATTGCCGGAGGCTCTGAACTGGGAACCACCACTGGAGGCTCTGGAATTGCAGATCGTCGCTGGAGGCTCTGGACTGCAACTCTTCGCTGAAGACTCTGGACTGCGGACCATCGCCGGAGGCTCCGGACTGGGGACCGTCGCCGGAGGCTCCGGACTAGGGACCGTCGCCAGGGGCTCCGGACTAGGAACCGTCGCCGGAGGCTCTGGACTGGGAACTGTCGCCGGAAGCTCTGGACTGGGAACTGTTGCCGGAAGCTCTGGACTGGGAACTGTCGGCGGAAGCTCTGGATTGGGAAGGCGCACTGGAGGCCTGATGCGTGGTGCCGGGACTGGTGGTACCGGGCTGAGGACACGCTCCTCAGGGCGAGTGCGGAGAGGAGGCACAGGACGTACTGGACTGTGGAGGCGCACTGGAGACCTGATGCGTGGGACCGGGTACAGGTGACACCGGGCTGAAGACACGCACTTGAGGGCGAGTGCAGAGAGGAGGCACAGGACGCACTGGACTGTGGAGGCGCACTGGAGACCTGATGCGTGGGACTGGGTACAGGTGGCACCGGGCTGATGACACGCACCTCAGCGCGAGTGCGTAGAGGAGACACAGGACGTACTGGACTGTGGAGGCGCACTGGAGACCTGATGCGTGGGACCGGTACAGGTGACACCGGGCTGATGACACGCATCTCAGCACGCCCGCTTTGCAGCGCTCTCAATGCCAGCACCTCTCTCCGGAATCTTGCGTCGAACTCCTCACTTGACTCCCTGACTGGCTCCATGTGCCCCCTCCCCCAAAATAATTATTGGGGTTGCCTCTCGTGCTTGCTCTGTTAAGCTATCTCCTCGTATCGTCGCCGTTCCGCTTTCGCTGCCTCTATCTCTTCCTTTGGACGCCGATACTCCCCGGCCTGCGTCCAGGGTCCTTTCCCATTCAAGATCTCCTCCCAAGTCCACTCCTCCTGTACACGCTGCTTGGTCCATTGTTGGTGGGATCTTCTGTCACGATCGTCGTAATGATGAGACCAAGGCACAGCGTGGTATGCGTACATTCTCTTTTACTGAATGAAACACTAAACAAAAACAACAAAACCAACGAACGAAATGTGGAGCTATACGACTAGTGCAGACAGGCAACTATACATAGACAAGATCTCACAACACAAACGAGGAAAATGGCTACCTAAATATGATCCCCATTCAGAGACAACGATAAACAGCTGTCTCTGATTGAGAACCATGTCAGGCCAACATAAACATACAAAACCCCTAGACATACAAAATCTAGACATGCAAAAACCCTAAACATGCAAAAACCCTAAACATACAAACTAGCGTACCCACCCTAGTCACACCCTGACCTAACCAAAATATATAGAAAAACATAGATATCTAAGGTCAGGGCGTAACGCTAGAAGGCCTTATATAGCAAAAGGTCACAAGTTCACATCCATTCCAGCCTTCTGCTGTACACAGATCTATAAACCCCATACAGTTTGTACAGCTATTTTTCCCTCAACTGTAAACTATTGGATTTGACTGCCAAACCATTTCACAGTGCGTGAGTAAGAGACATATGTAAAACTCCTTTCATACGCCTTCCACTGACAGCATTGAAATTAACCACAGAGTCACCATCGATCCTCATTGGGCATTTTGTTTGATATGTTTTTGTGTGAGAAAAAGGTCTTTCTGCTTAAAAGCACAGAGATTTATACATTCATTTGTTGCAAACAACCCTCAATACTCCTGTGCCCTGAGACTGCAGTGGCCCCCAAGGTTAAACCGGACATTGGGAAGTAATTAAGATAAAAGTAATACAATTCAGTTATAGTTCAATAAGCCACAGTTTAATTGAAATTACTTAGCCCGACTTTGTCTCCTAGTAATGGTTAAAATAAAACATTAAAAAAGTAATTGATTTTCAGTTTCATGCAGCTCTGGAAAGGGATCAGAGTGTTATGCTTAGGAGAAATGGCCACCTGAGCCAGCAGTGCATTTACACACAAATGGATTCCATATTGTTTTTGCAGTTTGTGTGTACGTGTGTGTGCACACGTTCATTCATGCGTTTGTTTGTGTATGTGTGTTTCCTGAACAAACAATATTGAAACCAATTGTTTTCTATGGAACACACAGGGATTTATCTCCCTCTCCAGGTTCACAGCATTAACATCTCAAAGCAAACATGCTGGCATGACTAACACATAAAGTAACAATCACACCAGAAGCAGTGCTGATGACTTGATGTGGCTCAGAGGACTAGACTTTACTGCAGTTCATTTTCATCATTTAATACATTCATGTTGACTTACTGTAGCACACAGGTCAATAGAATACTGTCTTTCTCTCAGAATATGATATAAAAATGAAGAAAATGCTGTGACAGTGTCCTCCACAAAATGTTCCTTGCCTGGTCTACAAAGCATATATGCAGTGGGAGTCTTTTGGCATGGCATGAAAAGAATGAATGAGACAGAGGGAGAGCACTCCAATTTTCTGCCCTTGATGTTGTGGAGAGAGAGAAGAACACAGTAGAGCCAAATGTGTCACACAGGCCAGGAAGGAGAGGCAGGGAGAAAAAGAAGGTTACACTGTTCATTATTTAACACACAGTACAACATCTGACCCTCAACACTCACAGTCAGGGGAACAGTGCAAGTGATGAGGAGGAAGACGAGGAGCCTTATGAGGAGAGGTGATGCGTTACTCTCTAAGCCTAAATTCCAGTTCCATTGAAATGCAATACCTGCAATAACAATGTTGTAGGTCTAATATATCCCTCTATTTTGTTGTCCCTATTACTATTTAACTACACAGTTATAACTGTAGCAACAACACAGTACTTAGGTGTTACAATGGTATAGCACTATCAATTATTACACAATTGCAACAAGGATTGTTCATTCACTTGAACTCAACTAGCGAACACATGATGTCAGGAAGAGGCAAACGCGGCCCGCTACCAAGGACTGTGGACTCTCCTTCTTCGTGGCCGACGTGAGTAAGACATTTAAGTGTGTTAACCCTCGCAAGGCTGCCGGCCCAAACGGCAACCCTAGCCGCGTCCTCAGAGCATGCGCTGACCAGCTATCTGGTGTGTTTACGGACATATTCAATATCTTCCTATCCCAGTCTGCTGTCCCCACATGCTTCAAGATGGCCACCATTGTTCCTGTACAAAGAAAGCAAATGTAACTGAATTAAATGACATTCCCCCGTAGCACTAACTTCTGTCATCCTGATGTGCTTTGAGAGACTAGTCAAGGATCATATTACCTCTATCTTACCTGTCACCCTAGACCCACTTCAATTTGCTTACCGCCCCAATAGATCCACAGAAGATGTAATCGCCATCACACTGCACACTGCCCTATTCCATCTGGACAAGAGGAATACCTACGTAAGAATGCTGTTCATTGACTACAGCTCCACATTCAACACCAGAGTACCCTCCAAGCTCATCATCAAGCTCAAGGCCCTGGGTCTGAACACTGCACTGTGCAACTGGGTCCTGGAATTCCTGACGGGCCGCCCCCAGGTGGTGAAGGTAGGAAACAACACCTCCACCCCGCTGATCCTAAACACTGGCGCCCCACAAGGGTGCGTGCTCAGCCCCCTCCTGTACTCCCTGTTCACCCATGACTGCGTGGCCAAGCACGCCTCCATCTCAATCATCAAGTTTGCAGACGACACAACAGCTTGATTACCAACAATGACGAGACACCCTACAGGGAGGAGGTGAAGGCTCTGGGAGTGTGGTGCCAGGAAAATAACCTCTCATTCAACTTTACCAAAACAAAGGAGTTGACCGTGGACTTCAGGAAACAGCAGAGGGTGTAGCCTCTATCCACATCGACGGGACCGCAGTGGAGAAGGTGGACGGCCACGCAGACAACCTCAGGAGGCTGAAGAAATTTGGCTTGGTACCTAAAACCCTCAGGCTGTATTACCACTTGGTACGGCAAGGCAAGGCTCTCCAGAGGGTGGTACGGTCTGCCCAAAGCATTGCCAAAAAGATAATCAAGGACAACAACCACCCAAACCACTGCCTGTTCACCCCGCTATCATCCAGAAGGTGATGTCAGTACAGGTGCATCAAAGCTGGGACCGAGAGACTGAAAAACAGCTTCTATCTCAAGGCCATCAGACTGTTAAACAGCCTTCACTCGCACATAGAGGCTGCTTCCTATATACATAGTCACTTTAATAATGTTTACGTATCTTGCATTACTCATCTCATAGGTTTATACTGTGTACTAAGCTTTTCTACTGTGTCTTAGTCTATGCCGCTATGACATTGCTCAACTATATACACTGCTCAAAAAAATAAAGGGAACACTTAAACAACACAATGTAACTCCAAGTCAATCACACTTCTGTGAAATCAAACTGTCCACTTAGGAAGCAACACTGATTGACAATAAATTTCACATGCTGTTGTGCAAATGGAATAGACAAAATGTGGAAATGATAGGCAATTAGCAAGACACCCCCAATAAAGGAGTGATTCTGCAGGTGGTGACCACAGACCACTTCTCAGTTCCTAGGCTTCCTGGCTGATGTTTTGGTCACTTTTGAATGCTGACGGTCCTTTCACTCTAGTGGTAGCATGAGACGGAGTCTACAACCCACACAAGTGGCTGAGGTAGTGCAGCTCATCCAGGATGGCTCATCAATGCGAGCTGTGGCAAGAAGGTTTGCTGTGTCTGTCAGCGTAGTGTCCAGAGCATGGAGGCGCTACCAGGATACAGGCCAGTACATCAGGAGACGTGGAGGAGGCCGTAGGAGGGCAACAAATTGTTAGATATTACTTGTTAGATATTACTGCACTGTTGGACCTAGAAACACAAGCATTTCGCTGCACCCGCAATAACATCTGCTAAACACGTGTATGTGACCAATAAAATTTGATTTGATGTGCAATCACACATCAACTTGCTGAAGGTTATTCCCCATGTGTATTTACTGATGTTATTACACATTTTCTTGTTCTACTATGTAACTAACGTTTTGTTATTACACATTTGAAGGTGACATGTGAAATACAGTGGAGGCTCCACAGAGCAGTAAGGTGAGGACCATTCTCAGTGAATTTCAGAAAAATATAAAGATTGAAACAAAGTTGACTTTTTAAGATTTAATTATGCTAAATATATTCACATGTCACCAAATAATTAATTAAAACAGATTGTTTAGCAATGAAGGTCTACAGTAGCACGAAGGTGTAGCCGGAGGACAGCTAGTATCCGTCCTCCTCTGGGTACATTTATTTCAATACAAAACCTAGGAGGCTCGTGGTTCTCACCCCTTTCCATAGACTTACACATTAAGTATGGCAACTTGCGGAGGACGTCCTCCAAACTATTATAGCTCTTGCAATATGAACTGACATGTTGCCCACCCAATCAAAAGATCAGAGAATGAATCTATTACTGAAAGCATAAGCTACAGCTAGCACTGCAGTGAATAAAATGTGGTGAGTGTTTGACTCAAACAGACAGTAGTTGAACAGTTTTGAGCAAATTCATATCTTCAAAAATGAAGGAGAAGCATGAGAAAGAGAGAACTAGCTATATTTCATATGTTTTGTACTTTCACTTGCTTAGCTAGCGAATGCTGCTAGCTAGTTTAGCCTACTCAAACACCTGGCTCAAACAAAGAGGGATGCCATATTACCTAGTTGGCTATCACTATCCAACACTGGAACTCTTCCAAGTCAAGGTAAACTATTGGTTTGATAAATTTATTGCCTCTGGGGCCCACCGGTGTAACTGCTAAACTGCTTTCTAACTGTAAAGTGTAGCGGGTTTACTAACGTGTTAGTTCTAGTAGCTATGTTGACTTGACGTTAGCTAATATGGTGACAACTATGTAGACTGCATGTAGCGGTTAGTGGTTATGATATGAAGGTTTGGCTTGGAAAGGTTTTTTCGCCTGGTCACAGACAGCACTGAAGTCCACAAGCGAAGGGAAAAGCTGAGAGGATGAAAGCGCGTAGATGCAAATAAGGAATTATCCAACGATCAAAGGGCTCATGTTGTTTGTATGTGGCTGCTATGAAAGTGAACTGTGTTTGCGTGTGATCAACGTGAAAAATGCAAACAAACCGAATGAAACAGCGATAAACATACATGAATTTGTCCAATAGAAACTCTCGTTTGGAACTGTTGGACTAATGATTACACCCTAGATCAGTTAGATGCGGGCAAGATTGTACAAGGCGGTATTGAATGTGTCAATTTCTGTCACCTTGATTACTACATTTTTTTCTCAATCTGTTCACCTACATTGTAAACTTTCATTCATAGGCTAGGTTGTAGTAACCCCATGATAGGTATAGAAAAAATGTGAGTATCATGTAGTAGCCTAAAGCTATCGATGTTACATTGAGCCGGGTCAATGGAATATGAATGACAGCAATCCAATATACTGTTAAAGAAATAAGGCCATGCTCATTAAAAAAAATATTGTTCTCCCTCATCTTAAAAGGCACCGACTGCCACTGGTGAAATACCATGTTAATAACTCTAACCAAAATCTCACCTTTTGACATGTTTAACAGAGTTGATTTCCGAAGCCCGGCAGAAATCTCATTAGCGTTATAAAAAAATCCACAGAAAAATACTTATGTAAATTAGGTATTCAGTTGTACAACTGACTAGGTATCCCCCTTTTCCCTTTCCCCTTATTTCTGTTTTTGCTTTGTCTTTATGGGATATTGTGTGCAGATTGATGAGGGAAAAAACTATTTAATATATTTTAGAATAAAGCTGTAACGTAACAAAATGTGGAAAAAGTCAAGGGGTCTGAATATTTTCCGAATGCATGGAGACTATGCATGGAGACTGGTTAGTGCCAAAAATAAGGGGTTAAATACATGTAAAACTTTTCCTGAACTTTCTTATGTCTCTCTCAGATATAGGACAGACTCTTCAGAACAAACTCCCTTTAGATTTTTGTTATGTTTTTACTGTCTGTTGTTCCATGTAGTGAATCTGTTCAATGCATTTGTATGGGCTAATAGCAGTAAAGCCCAAAATATTTTTTCTGCAAATATATATATATTTTTTCTTTAGACACTTCAAGGGGTCGTAAAATTCCAAATCAAAAAGCTAAATGATCCTTGGTATGACCTTCATAAAACAATTCCATATAGCTTAGTAGAACCCCCCTCCCCCCCCTCCCCTGGCATAGACAGGGCTTAGACTCGTATGGGTTAAAATGAATAGCTAACTAAAATAGTTGTTGCTTTGAGTCTGAAATGGGGAATTGAATTTGAATGGTTTGAATATGAATCTTTGTCAAATCCATTAAAGAAATGTTAAACTGTAAACAGATATCCTTTCTCCATTTTTTTCCTTGTTAGCCTATTTTCTGCAAAGGTTGTTACATTGTAACTACAAAGTAATCTAGTTTGACCATCTGTTTCCAGCAACTGATATTTTTTAAATTTGGTTGTCATACTGGCAGGTTTGCTAGCTACAAACTATTTAGCTAGCTTCAAGCCTAGTGTTTGATATGCAATGCCATCTCCTCATATTGAACAGTGTCAAGTGTACTGACGAGAAAGTTTTCTATCTATGCCAGGCACAATCAGGCATCATCATTCATTTGGATGTGTCCAAATGAGTGTAAATAGAAAACAGCTTAAACAAACGCTAATGCAGCTACTTTGCTGTTGGTGTCATAGACTAGATGTTGTGAAAGTACATCCGGGACACTAAAATTAGTGTGATATGATTTAGTATGGTATAACGCGAACGTCTAGCAACACAAAGGTAGTGCGATTGAATCTCATCACAGAGATCCTTTAGCATTTTAGCTTATTAGCAACTTTTTAACTACTTACCACTTTTTTAGAAACTTTGCACCTACTTAGCATGTTAGCTAACCCTTTCTCTAACCTTAACCCTTTTACCTAACTCCTAAACATAACCCTAACCTTAACCACTAGCCTAGATAACGTTAGCCAGCTAGCTAGAATTTGTAACATGTCATATGTTTTGCAAATTCGTAACATATAATATGAATTGTAATTCGTAACATATAATATGAAATGGGAGATGGACATCCACAAATACTGTACGAAATGTTCCGGATTTGCGGACAGAATATGAAATAGCTAGTTGGCTAGCAAGCAAGGGATAAGAACGTTGCCAGTGAGCATGGCAATGGAACATATAGAATGAACAACTGGGTTGCGTCCATAAATATAGAACTAATTGAACAAAATACTGGGCTTGCTCATAAAAATGAAAATATCAACGAAACAAATGTATTTATTTTGGTAAATTTGTGCTTGAGTATTGTTTTCCTTGTCAACTGTGGTAAAGTGGGATAAACACCTTCGTTCTGTACATGTCCCACTGCATTATACATTTTTTCCAGGGTACAGAACGTCTGTGTTTATCCCTTACATAGTTAAATAGTAACACCTACGTACACTACTAGTTGTTATTATATATTATTTATTATTTATTCATATATTTTAAATAACCCTCTGAAGAGAGATAGAGAGAGAAAGAACGAGACAAAGACAGGGTTAAGAGACTATTTCTTCATTCACTTCCCTGTCTGTCCCAAGAGTGTTCTGAATGTATAATTTCTAACAGAGGCAGACAGTCAAAAGAGTTCTCTGCATTCACAATACACATGCAATTCAAAGCCTGTATATATGTGCAGTCAAGTATAGATAACAATTTAAACAAACTTTAATGCATGGCTTGTTCATGTTGTTGTTGAGACATGGTTATACTATTTCTGTCTCTTAGAGGACATAGTCTCTTTATTATGCAATATAGTGAAAATCACTCTTTTATACTGGAATACATTAACTCACATCACATTGACTTAGTGTTCCACCAATTGTGCACTCGTGCATATTATGTATGTGTAAATGTTCACCTGCATGTACATTCTATGAATGATTAATAAAGTAAACCAACCAACAGTAAAAGTACATTTCACACACTACATTACATGTCACACCATCAGGAACTTGGATAGCAAGGGAAGGTTCTATGGAGTCTTCGAATAGTCAGTAGCAGATATTCTCAGAATGCTAGGCCTTCATGGAGATATTTCACCATCAGGCTTTATTCTCTGTCTGCTATTGGGTGCGGACTGTCTGTCACCAGCTCAAAATACATCCATGTGCGAGGCCTGACAGATGCTCCAGTAGATAGCAGCAGGGAATATTTCAAGTTCCCTGTCATTCTGTAAGTATAATTGAAGACAGTGTCATAACAGAGTTCATGGGGCATTTCGGAAAACAAGCAAAGCCCCTCTGCACCTTTCTCTTGCTCACAATACAGGGAAGTTTCAAAGATTCCCAAACCAACTCATTAGGGACACAGCAACGTGTGGAAGTCTCACAAACTATATTCTGCCACTAAAGCACTCTAGAAGCTCTGCTGTTTGTAATGGGAGCCATGTGTCATGTCACCTACAGACTGCCACCTCATGAATTATGGCAAAGATCTGAAGTCTTAACACAACATTTTTGAGAGTGAGGTTACTAATAACTCAGAACACTAATCTATAAACTTTGAGCTTCCTGTGTATGTGTTTTTTTTTTAACAACTAAATGTTCTTCTTTGTGTCACCTTTTATCTCCTCTACTTGGATAAAGAATGGTGATTTTGTGGGCCGTCAGTACAAATCAGCTCTTGATGTTCCACATTTTGTTGTAAAATACACAAGCACTCTGAGAAATGACCGCCCTGTGGTTAGAGGAGGCTAGCGGCTCGCCTGCCATGGAGGTTGCTACCCAGATCTGAACGCTACACTTTTGTAAGGGCTATCCATCTTGACAAAAGACACACTTATTTTGACTTTGGTGATGATACACAGTAGATAAATCCAAGAAACGCTACTGAGAAGTATACCAACCCCCCTCTGTTCCCTCTATTCATAAATGTACTACAATGAGAGTGAAGATACATCAATTATATATAGAGAGAAAGGGGGCGGAGAGAGAGATATATAATGCAACATTCTCTCTGAAACATCCTGTTCAGTCCTCGCTGTCAGATTTTCTAAAAGGTGATGACTGAGCATTTAAACTTTGAACATGACAGAGTTGGAATATCACTCTGTCAGGACACAGGTCTGCATAACAAGTCCATTTTTTTGTAAATGATACAGTTCGGAAACATATGATTTCTGTTACATACAGCAGCCTACCAGTTCTTGTATTAAATTATATCTTATGATGGAATGTTGCTTCTCTGAACAATGTCTCATTTCAGTTAGAGGTTTGTAGCAGATACCAGTAAACATTTATGGCATGCCTTAGATCTTTCCCCTTGTGTTTACACATCTAATTTCAACCCCTATGCAAAATGTGTACTAAAGTATTATAAATCAATTCTATGCTAGCTTGGGTCTGCCATGAGTAACTTTAGTGACTATTTGAAAATATAAAAAAAAAATGTGGGGGGGCTCTTATGTCTCTGTAACTTTCTTACTCATCATTATTCATGATTAATTCATGCTAGTCTGTAATCATGGTAGCATCTGCATTAATGTAGAAGTGTTTAAAAACATTATATTCTTATTTGCAAATAAAGTCACTCCAAAATGACAAAATATCTTTTTTCCCATTCATTTCTATTGGGCACAATACAACCAAAACAATGACAACACAACCAAAACAAACTTAAAATGCATCCAACAAGTTTGTGGAGTCACAAGCTTGATGTTGTCATTGCGTGCTAGGAATAAGTGACCAAATATTAACCTTTTGACTACTTTAATACATACAGTGCCTTCAGAAAGTATTCATACCCCCTTGACTTATTCCACATTTTGTTGTGCTATTGACTGAATTCAAAATGTATTAAACCAATGTTTTTTCTCACCCATCTACACACAATACCCATTAATGACAAAAATAATTGACAATTTACTGAAAAATAAATACAGAAATATCTCATTGACATAAGTATTCTCACCCATGAGTCATTACTTTGCATAAGCACCTTTGACAGTGATTACAACTGTGTCTTTCTGGGTAAATCTCTAAGAGCTTTCCACACCGGGATTGTGCAACATTTTCCCATTATTATTTTCAAAATTCTTCAAGCTCTGTCAAATTGGTTGTTGATCATTGCTAGACAACCATGTTCAGGTCTTGCCATAGATTTCCAAGTAGATTTCCAAGTAGATTTAATTAAAAACTGTAGCTCAGACACTCACTGTCTTCTTGGTAAGCAACTCCAGTGTAGATTTGGCCTTGTGTTTTAGGTTATTGCCCTGTTGAAAGGTGAATTATTCTCCCAGTGTCTGGTGAAAAGCAGACTCAACCAGGTTGTCTTTTAGGATTTTGCCTGTGCTTAACTCGATTTTGTTTCTTTTTTATCCTGAAAAACTCCAATCCTTAACAAGCATCCCACCACTATGCTTTAAAACTCAGTAAGTGTTGCATTGGATATTCCCAAAGTATAGGACAAAAAGGGTTGATAGCTCACGCCCTGTTGTAAATCAAGGACAGAACATTCAGCTCTCTCCCTCTTCAAATTCACCAAAGGAATGTGCCTTTGTTTCACCATCTAAAGCGAGTACTGGAACAATATTTCTAACAAAGAACGTGGGGAATGGTCAGAGGCGACCTAAAAGAACACTGAGGTTGCTGTGGTTATTATTTTGTGATGTCATTAAAAATGTTATAAAGGAAATTGTAACACCCAACACATGAGATGAGAAGCAGGTACAGGGAGGGAACCATTTAATGTAGACGGACATGCATCGAGACAGTAACAGCATCTGAACATAAACACGACACGACCAACAATGCTACTACAGGGAACAAAACAGAGGAGCAGACATACAGTTGAAGTCGGAAGTTTATAGACACTTATGTTGGAGTCATTAAAACTTGTTTTACAACCACTCCACAAATTACTTGTTAACAAACTATAGGTTTGGCAAGTCGGTTAGGACATCTACTTTGCACATTTTTCCAACAATTTGTTTACAGACAGATTATTTCACTTATAACTCACTGTATCACAATTCTAGTGGGTCAGAAGTTTACATACACTAAGTAGACTGTACCTTTAAACAGCTTGGAAAATTCCAGAAATTATGTCTGATAGGCTAACTGACTTCTGATAGGCTAACTGACATAATTTGAGTCAATTGGAGGTGTACCTGTGGATGTATTTCAAGGCCTACCTTCAACTCAGTGCCTCTCGGAAAATCAAAAGAAATCAGCCAAGACCTCCACAAGTCTGGTTCATCCTTGGGAGCAATTTCCAATGCCTGAAGGTACCACGTTCATCTGTACAAACAATAGTGCGCAAGTATAAACAACAAGGGACCACGCAGCACTCATACCGCTCAGGAAGGAGACGCATTATGTCTACTTGAGGTGAACGTACTTTGGTGCGAAAAGTGCAAATCAATCCCAGAACAACAGCAAAGGACATTGTGAAGATGCTAGAGAAAACAGGTACAAAAGTATCTATATCCACAGTAATACGAGTACTATATCGACATAACCTGAAAGGCCGCACAGCAAGTCAGAAGCCACTGCTCTAAAACCACCATTAAAAAGCCAGACTACGGTTTGCAACTGCACATGGGGACAAAGATTGTACTTTTTGGAGAAATGTCCTCTGGTCTGATGAAACAAAAATAGAACTGTTTGGCCATAATGACCATCATTAAGTTTGGAGTAAAAAGGGGGAGGCTTGCAAGCCGAAGAACACCATCCCAACCATGAAGCACGGGGGTGGCAGCATCATATTGTGGGGGTGCTTTGCTGCAGGAGGGACTGGTCCACTTCACAAAATAGATGGCATCATGAGGAGGAAAGTTATGTGGATATACTGAAGAAACATCTGAAGACATCAGTCAGAAAGTTAAAGCTTGGTCGCAAATGGGTCTTCCAAATGGACAATGACCCCAAGCATACTTCCAAAGTTATGGCAAAATGGCTTAAGGACAACAAAGTCAAGGTATTGGAGTGGCCATCACAATGCCCTGACCTCAATCCTATAGAAAATTTGTGGGCAGAACTGAAAAGGCATGTGCGAGCAAGGAGGCCTACAAACCTGACTCAGTTACATCCGCTCTGTCAGGAGGAATGGGCCAAAATTCACCCAACTTATTGTGGGAAGCTTGTGGAGGGCTAAACGTTTGACCCAAGTTCAACAATTTAAAGGCAATGCTACCAAATACTAATTGAGCGTATGTAAACTTCTGACCCACTGGGAATGTGATGAAGGAAATAAAATAATATAATAAATCATTCCCTATACTATTATTCTGACATTTCACATTCTTAAAATAAAGTGGTGATCCTAACTGACCTAAGACAGGGAATTTTTACTAGGATTAAATGTCAGAAATTGTGAAAAACTGAGTTTAAATGTAGTTGGCTGAGGTGTATGTAAAATTGCGACTTCAACAGTATGTGCAGGGGCAATCAACAAAGTGATGGAGTCCAGGTGAGTCCAATGAGTTCAGCTGCGCGTAATGATGGTAACAGGTGCGTATGATGACGGGTAGCCTAGGCGCCCTCGAGCGCCCGGGACGGGGAGCGGGAGCAGGCGTGACAGAAATACTGTAACTTGAGAAGTAAACGCACTACATGTACAGAGTTTCCATCCTCTACGTTGATGCAAATAGGATGAAAGTGTTTCTGTTAAAAGAGAGGGATCTTATTTTAGAAACTATAAGAGGAAATTGTTTCTATAACTTTGCACAGTAAGTAGTCACCGCCCCCGTGAGTGAGGTCAGAGAGTGTGTCCGCCTGACAGAACCGCCCTTTTGAACGAAATGTATCAAATGATGGGTAAAGAATGAACATATTAGACCAGAGAGACGTAGAGCTGCAGCTCACGTTTAAAGTGGTTTGAACTCTGAATCTCAACACAAGGTAGAGACGATAAACTCACCTCCTGGACAATCCCTAGGACAGCTGATTAGCTGTCCTAAGTAAATTATCTAGAAAAGTGAATTTAAGTGGGACCATTCTACGAATCTCTTCAAACCATCATGTTCCGCTACTCTCATCACCCCACTGGGAACCATCGACACTGCTGGCTAACCTATCTTGAAAGAAGCATCTTCCAGAATGAATGGAATTAGAATAAACTCTGTAGTTCTGTAAGCAGCCATATTGTTGTCAGTCTGCTAGGGTCCTGTTTCTAATGTATTAAGTGTATATGTTTATCCTGTGTTACCATTTAGTTAGCTAGTAAATAAAAAATTCAACCAATTTGTGTCGTACTGAATCATAAGTAAAGGTCTGGTTTTTGCAGACGCAAGGGTACGACTATTCAGAATGATGATATGATACGAGGTTATGATTAATAGGTTGACTGTTTATGGATGTGATAGGTAAAGACCTTTAAAGTTTAATTTGGGAGATGGTAACTCTAAAGAACTGCTCTCATTGTGCCCCAAATCCTAATGAGTTAATTGTTATATTATTAATTTAATCGGGTAACAATTAAACGTTGATTAGATAAATCATAGTAATCAGATTAATGAAAGTAAAGTCACGTCAACAGGCTTCCTTCTTTTCACTGTGTCAATGAGGTTAGTATTGTGGAGTAATACCAATATTGTTTAACTTCTTATCAGCAGGTGGGACAGTAGCGTCCCACCTGACCAACATCCGGCGAATTTGCAGAGCTCAAAATTCAAACTACAGTATTATAAATATTTAACTTATAAAACTCATAAATCACAAGTGTCATACATCAAAATAAAGCTTAACTTCTTGTTAAATCAGCCTCTGTGTCAGATTTCAATAAGGCTTTACGGCGAAAGCAAACCATGTGATTATCTGAAAACAGCGCCCCGCATACAAACACATGAAAAACATATTTCAACCAGACAGGTGCGACACGAAAGTTAGAAATAGCTATATAAAAAATGCCTTACCTTTGATGATCTTCTTCTGTTGGCACTCCAAAAGGTCCCAGTTACATCACAAATGGTCCTTTTGTTCGATAATGTCCTTATTATTAAAACTCAGTTTAGCTGGCGCGCTTCAGTCAATAATCCACCCAGTTTCCCTCCATCAAAATGCATACAAAATGAATCCCTAACGTTACTAATAAACTTTTCCAAACAAGTCAAACAATGTTTATAATCAAACCTTAGTTACCCTAATACGTAAATAAACAATACAATTTAAGACGGAGAATCGTTATTGTCTTTACCGGAGAAAAATACCAAAGAATGCCCTCTCTTCCACGCGCTTGGAAACACTACAGCCAAAATGGGAGCCACCTAGAAAAATTACAATTTCTGGCACATTTTTCCAAAAACCAGTCTGAAACTCTTTCTAAAGACTGTAGACATCTATTGGAAGCCCTAGGAACTGCAATCTGGGAGGACTTGGCCTTATAATAAAAGTGATAGCCATTGAAAATAGGGGTAGGCAGTTTTTTTGGGGGGGGATGGTTTGTCCTCGGGGTTTTGCCTGCCATATCAGTTCTGTTATACTCACAGACATAGTTTTACCAGTTTTAGAAACCTTTGAGTTTTTTCTATCCATATCTACCGATTTATATGCATATCCTAGCTTCTGTGCCTGAGTAACAGGCAGTTAACTTTGAGCACACTTTTCATCAGGATGTCAAAATACTGCCCCCTACCCAAGAGAGGTTAATCCATCTTCAGTTTTATCCAATCACACCCATTAAACTCTGTAACTGTTTTAAATTCACCATTGGCCTCATGGTGAAATCCCTGAGCCGTTACCTTCCCCTTTGGCAACTGAGTTAGGAAGGACACCTGTATCTTTGTAGTGACTGGGTGTATTGATATACCATCCAAATAACTTCACCACGCTCAAAGGAATATTCAATGTCTGCTTTTTTTTACCCATCTACCAATAGGTGCCCATCTTTGGTAGGCATTGGAAAACCTCCCTGATCTTTTTGAAAATAACTGTTCGATTGAGGGGCCTTACAGATAATTATATGTGTGGGGCACAGGGATATCACAATAAACACTATTATTACACAAAGAGTAAGTCCATGTGACTTGTTAAGCAATTTTTTGATCCTGAATTAATTAAGGCTTGCCATAACAAAGGGGTTGAATATTCATTGACTCAAGACATTTCAGATTTTCATTTTTAATTAATTTGTAAAAATGTCAACTAACATAATTCCACCTTAACATTATAGGGTATTGTGTGAAGGCCAGTGACACAGTGAACAAAAAAAAACTCAATTGAAAATTCAAGCGATGTGAATACTTTTTGAATTCACAGTAAGTGCTGTAAATTTCTAAACAGTTCACCCGATAAAGATGAAAATACCCTCAAATGAAAACGGTCAGTCTGCATTTTAACCTCAGATTAATAGTACTATTTCAAATCCAAAGTGCTGGAGTAAAGAGCCAAAACAACAAGAAAAAATGTCACTGTCCAAATACTTTTGGACCTCACTGCATACCCTTCCTATTCCTCAACAGTGAAAAATCGAAAGAAGCACTTCCATTTATGCTTAGTGCCTTGATAATTGATTGGTTAATTTCCCTCTCCTCCTGTACCCATGTATTTAATCCTGATGGTGGTTGATTGAGTTGTAGACAGGAATTATCATTTTCTCAAAGTAATTAATCAAGAAAAACATGCTGTTCAGTAATTGTCTGGGAAATAATATTGGCAATTAGATGTTTATGGCTGTTAATTAAGTACATGATTCAATTTGAAGCATTCATTGTGAACGGAGGGCACATCTAAATTCATGTATTTATGCTACTAAATTAGCAACTCAGAAAAGGCTGCTGCATTATGGGGATGTAGCTTGTCTGATGCTGACAGTCCTCTTATAAAGCTTTTTCTCTAATGTCTCAAGAAAAACACTAGATATGAGTTGGTCCTCAGAGAAGTGGGGCGGCAGGTAGCCTAGTGGTTAGAGCGTTGGACTAGTAACCGAAAGGTTGCAAGACCAAATTTTCGAGCTGACAAGGTAAATATCTGTCGTTCTGCCATTGAACACGGCATTTAACAATAATGCACTAATAATAAGTCGCAAAGGGATAAAGTGTCAAATGTAATATTATAAAACTGGTTGTTTTGATCCTGGTTGTTGATTGGACGAGCAGCGTTCCAAGCCGTGCTGCATTGTCCCCTACAGACACACCTATGCCTGCTAACAGTACCATGAACACTGCGTCTCCATAAGAATATCATGTTAAAATGTCGATTTGCATAATAGCAAGCTAGGATTGATGGTTTGGTTAGCAAAGCTAGCAAGTTACCAAGGCTACCACTGAAGCTATTTAGTAAACTTGCTAGCTACTTCATTGGATTCTGAACACATTTCTAGCGGCAAATGAAAACATGTCTAGCAAATGTGTAAAATTATAGCTCTGGTATAAGTGGGGTAATCAACTTGGGGCTCTATGCGTTCTGTGGAAAATAATGCAACTCCGTGGAAGGTTAGTGCCACTCCGCTAGCGCGTCTTACATTATTTTCCAGAGAACGCATAGGCCCATATTGATTATCCCTTATGTAACATTTCAAAAAGCGACTCCATTTTATATTGTTGTGAAAATGAACACCAAACTAACCCTACTTTTTGGGCCACATAATTATTTGGTAATACTTACAGTAGCTAGCACTTTTTTTAACCTTTATTTAACTAGGCAAGTCAGTTATGAACAAATTCTTATTTTCAATGATGGCCTAGGAACAGTGGGTTAAAACCTGTTATGGCTGCAGGGGGCGTATTGGAAAAACTGGAAAATATGTGCCAATTTTCAAACGGCCTCTTAATCAATTTTTGCTCTTACAATATGCATATTAATATTAATATTGGATAGAAAACAATCTCTAGTTTCTAAAACCGTTCTAATTTTTTCTCTGAGTGGTACAGAAGTCATTTGGCAGCACTTTCCCTGACCAAGAAGTAGAATGTCAGAAATCTATGCTCGCTTCAACGTTATGCCTATACATGGTCATTATACGTAAGACCCTACGTACACTCCATACGCCTTGCTCTGGGTGTCAAGAGGGTATGAGAGAAGACATTTTGTGATCATCTTGTTCAGAGGTTGAATAAGAGCTATTTCTTTGACGTGACCAACCACTTCCGGAAGTCTGAAGCGCGCGACTTGGGAGTGATATTGCGTTCTGTTTTGCTGCTGTTTTGGACGGGAACAATCTCCGGCTGGGTTTTTATTTGATAAATGAGACCATATCATCGTAATGTATGTTTTTTCAATATAGTTTAATCAGATTATTTGAATTTTTTTCGGGAGTTTTGCCGTGTTCCGTTCTCTGACTTTTTTTACGTTGGACAAATCCGTGCCAGTCGACCAGTGCCAATGCTAAGTGAGAAGGGAAAGTTGCCATTCTGACTCCAAACAACGACTCATCTGGACAAAGGACACCCTGATCAACATTCTGATGAAAGATCAGCCAAAGTAAGACCCAATTTATAATGTTATTTCATATATCTGTCGTGCATGTCAACTGGTCGCGGGCGCCCAAGTGTGTCTGGCTATTGTGGCTATGCTAACATAGCGCTACATTTTGTTTTCGCTGTAAAACATTTAATAAATCGGAAATATTGTCTGGAATCACAAGAATCCTGTCTTTCAATTGCTGCACAGTATGTATTTCTCAGATATGTTTTATGATGAGTAATTAGTTATTTGACGTTGGTGTCTGTAAATGTTATGGCTGCTTTCGGTGCAATTTCTGATTGTAGCTGAAATGTAATTTATGATTTATACCATAAATATGCACATTTTTCAAAAAAAACATATGCTATACAATAAATATGTTATCAGACTGTCATCTTATGAAGTTGTTTCTTGGTTAGTGGCTATATATATCTTTATTTGGTCGAATTAGTGATAGCTAGTGACGGAGTAAAAAACTGATGCAGTTAGAAAAGTGCTGTCTTTTGCTGACGTGGTTAGCTAATAGATTTACATATTTTGTCTTCCCTGTAAAACATTTTAAAAATCGGACATGTTGGCTTGATTCACAAGATGTCTACCTTTCATATGCTGTATTGGACTTGTTAATGTGTGAAAGTTAAATATTTTAACAAACTAGATTTTGAATTTCGCGCCCTGCACTTGAGCTGGATGTTGTCATAAGTGTACCTGTGTCGGGATTGCAGCCCAAACAAGTTTAAGATACCTTGGCGGGACAACCACATATCACAGGCATAGAAAGTACATTATTTTTTAAATATTATTCTAAAAATAATATAATTATACTATTATAAAACATTTTTTATGATATTAGCTCATCCTCTTGGGCAGATTGAACCAAACAGCATCATCCAGTGCTGTGGTAAATTCTTTCACCTTGCTCAGGCACCAGAGGTCTCAAAGAGGTATCATGGTGTCTGACCCACCTTAAAGCGTCAAATCTGCTGATCCTCGGAACTGGTTTCAGTGAGAGCCTGTTGGCACTGTTTAACCTTTCACATTTGAGATCCAAATATCTCTAATGGTCACCCCAGCATGAGTTTTTTTTTATGTGCTTGATGTCAGAATGCACTCACTGTTCCAAAATGTGACTGTTACTCAACAGGACAGTTAACCCACGCTGCCTTCAGACCAAGACACGCTGCCTGCTAATTATCTATAGGCTATGTTTCAACTTGTCAATTTCAAAATATTTTCCAAGAACTTTCATTTTCTAACAACAGTTTGAACTGAGGTGTGTCCTGCCTCCTAAATAATTCATATAATAAGAAGCCCATTTCACTGTTGCTGTCAATTTATGTTTGAGGCTTTACTGAGCCGGACCAACTTCTCTCTTCATTGAGAGCCTGAGCACTTCCCCAGTGTTTCCACAGATCAAGTATGAAGACATTGTGTATCTCTAGTCAGAACAGGCCCTGCACAAACTTTTTCCCCGTGGCACATTTTTAGGCTGGCGCCCACATTGCCTTCATTGTTGTTTTCCTTACAAATAATAACTTTGGAGATTCCTATCAAAGTAAGTGGCTTATTTTCTGTATATCGTGTTGTCGTTTCTACTGTAGCATACCGTATGTATGTATGGAGCATAATGTATTTACTGTTTTATTCACATGTTTTGAAGTACTGGTGACAAAGCATGCATTCTGATTCTTGCATAGATTGCAATGGACACATATGATGTTTGTAAAACACTTTTTTGAAGGTTATACTGATTATGATGAGCTAATTCTAAGCTATTTGCCATATGTAAGGCACCATGTTTGTTGACATCATACAATGTCAGACCAAATATGTTATAACAAAATTATGTGAAGGGATAGATCACGGGAATGACTTATGGTGCTTTCAAGACAACTCAGAATTCTTAACTTCTACCGAGTCAGAAACCCGGATCCGGGAGCACCCCCCACCCCCCACCAGTAAAAAAGCTGAATAGCATAGCTAGCATAGCGTCACAAGTAAATAGTAGCATCTAAATATCATTAAATCACAAGTCCAAGACACCAGATGAAAGATACAGATCTTGTGAATAAAGCCACCATTTCAGATTTTTAAAATGTTTTACAGGGAAGACACAATATGTAAATCTATTAGCTAACCACGTTAGCAAAAGACACCACTTTTCTAACTCCATCAGTTTCTTACTCCATCAGGTGCTATCACCAATTCGGCCAAATAAAGATATTGATAGCCACTAACCAAGAAAAAACCTCATCAGATGACAGTCTGATAACATATTTATTGTATAGGATAGGTTTTGTTAGAAAAATTTGCATATTTCAGGTAGAAATCATAGTTTACAATTGCACCCACCATCACAACTCGACTAGAATAAATACAGAGAGCAACGTGTATTACCTAATTACTAATCATAAAACATTTCTTAAAAATACACAGCTCACAGCAATGGAAAGACACAGATCTTGTGAATTCAGACAATATTTCAGATGTTCTAAGTGTTTTACAGCGAAAACACAATAAATCGTTATATTAGCATACCACATGTGCAAACGTTACCCGAGCATTGATACAAGCCAAAGAGAGCGATAACGTAATCATCGCCAAAATGTATAAATTTTTTCACTAACCTTCTCAGAATTCTTCCGATGACACTCCTGTAACATCATATTACAACATACATATAGAGTTTGTTCGAAAATGTGCATATTTAGCCACAAAAAACCGTGGTTATAACATGACAATACTAGCAAAACTAGCCTGAAAATGTCGGGCTCCATTTTGGACAGTGATCTGGCGTAATGAATAACTAATCGTAATCTTGACTAAAAAATATAGGGTGGACAGCAATCGAAAGACAAATTAGTTCTTAATGCAATCGCTGAATTACATTTCTAAAATTATCCTTACTGTGCAATACAGGGTTCGCCAAGCGAAGCTATACCAAAAAAAATGGCGGAATATGCGTATAACATTTTTCGACAGAACAACGATTTATCATCTTAAATATTTCTTACTGTGAGGTGATCTTCCATCAGAATCTTGGGCAATGTATCCTTTCTTGGGTCTAATCTTCTTTTGGTCGAAAGATGTCCTCTTGTCCGTCGAAATGCCCACTAACGTTCGACCGGGACCCCGAAACGTGCCCGGCGCTTCAAAGTGCATCACAAAGCAATGCCTCAAAATCGCACTAAACGGATATAAATTGCTATAAAACGGTTTAAATTAACTACCTTATGATGTTTTTAACACCTATAACGAGTAAAAACATGACCGGCGATATATAAGTGGCTAAACCAACGCTTGGAAAGAGAGCCAGTCCGACGTCCATCTTGCGTCAGGCGCAGCAGGAAAAGAACGGTACATCCGGTCTTTCGCGTTTTATACAGGCCCTGATTGCGCAATCGACTCCATTCAAATTGTCACCTCTTACTGACATCTAGAGGAAGGCATGGGCAGTGTTTGAATCCTCATAGGATTTACAGGGACTTTAAAACTGACCTGGGACCAGAGGCCAAAATTTCTGAAATCTCACTCCATATCAGGAAAAGTGCTGTAGAATGAGTTCTGTTTCACTCAGAGACATAATTCAAACGGCTATAGAAACTAGAGAGTGTTTTCTATCCAATAATAACAATAATATGCATATTGTACGAGCAAGAATTGAGTATGAGGCAGTTTAATTTGGAGACGATAAATGCTAACGTTGAAACAGCACCCCCTATATTGAGAAAAGGTTAAAAACACAAGGTCAAGTCATGATGTCAGTGATCTTCAGGGCGGAAAGTTGGCGCTCTCGACAGAGGGCCAATTTTTCCCAATCGGAGCAATTTTCTTTTCAATTTTCCAGTTGTCTTGAACGCACTGAAGTTGTAAGCAGTAGATTTCTGAGTTCCCAGTTGTTTTGAACGCGGCATCATGTTGTAACATTGATACCTCAGGGTTGCCAGCTCAGACCCCCCTTTCCAGGGGTTTATTTTTATTTTGTGTATAAACTTCTCCTGTGTTTATTGATAAATCCCCCATAATAGTAATATTTACTGCATCCTATCCCCCCACATTACCTTCCCCCATTTCTACTCCACGTGAACTTGAAAACCCCCCACAAATAAAATGAACCCCTCACCCCACAAACCCCCTTAAAATAGTTTCATCCTTGTTAAGCTTTCACTCTACAATTAGGCTAGGCAGTAGGCTTGTACTTGTAACTAACCTCTTATATAGGCCCTTGTGTCCTGGGGAGTGGTTGGGTCAGATGAGCTTCCTCCAGAGATGCCTTCAGCAATAGGTTGGCCACTGTTTTGACTGAGGGCAATCTCTGTGAGTGGCCTCAGCCTTTTTTTTATTAGCTATAATGGAGGTCAAATTTGAAAATGTCCAGTAAGCACAAATTTGGAGACATGTATGTATAAAGGCATTTAGGTGTCACTTTCAAATAGACAATATTAACTTCTTGACGCTAGGGGCCAGATTTTTTTATTTTTTTTATAACGTTCACAAAGTAAACGGACTATTTCTCAGGCCCAGATCATAGAATATGCATATAATTTACAGATTAGGATAGAAAACACTCCAAAATTTCCAAAACTGGCAAAATATTGTCTGTGAGTATAACAAAACTGATTCTGCAGGCGAAAACCTGAGGAAATCCAACCCGGAAGTGCTTTCTTTTTTTGTATCCCTGTTCTGTTGCCTGCCCCTCCTCCATTTAAAGGCGTATCAACCAGATTCCTTTTCCAATGGCTTCCTCAGGCTGTGACCAGGCTTTAGACATAGTTTCAGGCTTTTATTTTGAAAAATGAGCGAGATTTTTCAAAACGAGTCAGGTGTCCTTTGATTAGTTCCTGCGCGCGAGAGGGGTAGCTCGACATTTTCTTTCTCTCTTTTATTGAGTAGGTTATTGTCCGGTTGAAATATTATCGATTATGTATGTTAAATACTGGCAGTGTGGGGATGGCTGAAAACATTTCTTTACTTTGCTTAGAAAATGTCACATGTTGAATGTAGCCACGGAATGCTGTTTAATTAGGTAGGGTAGGATAAACAACGTCACAATTGCTTGTAATGAAATTACACCTTACCTGTTTGAAGTATATTTTTATATTTCATCTTCAGATGCTGCTAAGTATGTTTTGTGCCTGTTGGGTTGCACCTACATAAATATTAAACACACACACACGCACGCACGCACGCACGCACGCACACACACACATATATATATATATAAATGTTGAATAAGTGGAACACTCGAGATAAAATGTTTCTTTTTTTTCAATTAATAGCATTGACTCAGTCAGCAATTTTCGGCCACGGCAGCGCAGCGTTCTTTTGCTGCTCCTACTGTATAACTTTATTACTTAAATATATACTCATATTCTGCATACGCATTCATTCATATTTCTAACTCCACTGGGGAGAAGTAGGAGGTTCGAGCCCTTTTTTCTCATGTAGCCATGATGAATCATGTTATCAGAGTTCCATTGATGAGGGCTTTTTATCTCCTCATGCGCATGCTTTACTCAGGTTTAACTTAACTCAGAGTTGATTGAACTAATTGTTATCACCTGTTCTGAAACCCGAAAACTCTGAGTTTGACAGCTCAGAGTTAGTCAAGCCCAAGTTCAGGTTTAACAAACTGTTAAACCTGCTTTCTGAAACAAGGCCCTGGTTTATGGAATGAGTTCCATGTGATGTTTGGATGATGAAGTTCGCATTTATCTTTCACAATAGAAGGTGAAATTGAGGAATAAAGTTGTAAAGACCTTTATTTCCCATCAGTACAAAACATTGTTTAGATGCTTTTCAGACAACAATGCTGTTTAGATGCGTTTGTTGCATCATACGTCCTGTTGCTACTGTTCCAATCACATATTTGCGATGGTACGCTGCAGAGACAACTCAACAATGATCCCATATATGTTATCATACAGGTCAAAGTGTTAAGCACACTTGGTAGGTATGCTTCTCCTCATTGCGTTTGATTAAGGTCCCGAGGTTAGGAACATTTTAATTGCACCCCACAGGATGCCGTTGCAACAATGAATTATCCTTCTGCTTATGACAGTGACAAAATACCTGCTGATCCGACTAATAACTCCATCCCCATTTGGAATGGACATATGGTCCCTCCTCATTTGATAAGAAGAAACATGGCTCCATGTTGGCAGTAGGCTTTCCTTTTTTTTTCTCCCTTCCCCATGGACAGAAGTCTTTGAAAAATGGGGTTATGTGACTAAATCAATAAGTCTGTAGGAAGCCTTGGTTTCCCAGCTCAGTAAGGGTATGCTGCTGATTTCTCTATGTGGATGTATCAGGAGGATGAGGTAATGTACTGTATGGTGGCTGATTTGTGACATCTGTGGCTGGTAATCAATGGAAAAGTTTGCTCCTCACCTCAAGCCCTGATTGATGTTTATTAACTATCCCTCAGACATAATCAGTTTCAACCAAGGAGTGTGAACATGGTGCTTTAGTTGGCTCTGAAAAACTAACAGTGAAGATACAGTGAGGAGAGTAGATTGTGGGGCAAATTGTGTAATTGGTTAACTCCTTGTAACTCCGCTTAGCATGACTACAGTATACTTTTGTTGAAGCTCAATGATAAATTATATTTCCCTAATATCATATCTAAGCCAATATGACACCAATGTTGATGAAAATCAACATGATAGAAGATACACAGCACACTCCCCGCATCTCGTCATGAGCCATTTGTAAGTGGAAAAGTTTTTATTATAATTGTGATTTATCTCTCTCATACACTTAATTTTGTCCATTAGAACCAATGGTGTGCTACATTTTTGTTGCATTTCTGACATCTCAAACATCTTTTCAGCCTAATTTCAGAGTTCTAAAACCAGGACCAGCAACTCGGGTTGCTGCGCAACATCAGCAGCTAGCTAGGGCAGGTGCAGTACCAGGCGGTGAAACAGCCCGACAGGATGCTCTTCATTGTGCATCTGTAAAATTTTGTGAGTGTTTTTGGTGAAAAATGTCTTCAGCCTCCTGAGGTTGAAGATGCGCTGTTGCGCCTTCACTACGCTGTCTGTGTGGGTGGACCATTTTATTTTGTCCGTGATGTGTACGCCAAGGAACTTAAAACTTTCCACCTTCTCCACTACTGTCCCGTCGATGTGTATAGGTGGGGGGCTCCCTCTGCTGTTTCCTGAAGTCCACGATCATCTCCTTTGTATTGTTGACGTTGAGTGAGGTTATTTTCCTGACACCACACTCCGAGGGCCCTCACCTCCTCCCTGTAGGCCGTCTCGTCGTTGTTGTTAATCAAGCCTACCACTGTAGTGTCGCCTGCAAACTTGATGATTGAGTTGGAGGCGTGCATGGCCACACAGTCATCGGTGAACAGGGAGTGCAGGAGAGGGCTGAGAACGCACCCTTGTGGGGCCCCAGTGTTAAGGATCAGCAGGGTGGAGATGTTGTTTCCTACCCTCACCACCTTGGGGCGCCCCGTCAGAAAGTCCAGGACCACGTAGCACAGGGCGGGGTCGAGACCCAGGGTCTCGAGTTTAATGATGAGTTTGGAGGGTACTATGGTGTTAAATGCTGAGCTGAAATCGATGAACAGCATTCTTACATAGGTACAGTTGAAGTCGGAAGTTTACATACACCTTACCCAAATACATTTAAACTCAGTTTTTCACAATTCCTGACATTTAATCCAAGTTAAAATTGCCTTTTTTAGGTCAGTTAGGATCACCACTTTATTTTAAGAATGTGAAATGTCAGAATAATAGTGGAGAGAAAGATTTATTTCAGCTTTTATTTCTTTCATCACATTCCCAGCGGGTCAAAAGTTTACATACACTCAATTAGTATTTGGTAGCATTGCCTTAAACAATTTAAACTTGGGTCAAACGTTTCGGGTAGCCTTCCACAAGCTTCCCACAATAAGTTGGGTGAATTTTGGCACATTCCTCCTGACAGAGCTGGTGTAACGTAGTCAGGTTTGTAGGCCTCCTTGCGCGCACACGCTTTTTCAGTTCTGCCCACACATTTTCTTTGGGATTGAGGTCAGGGCTTTGTGATGGCCACTCCAATACCTTGACTTTGCTGTCCTTAAGCCATTTTGCCACAACTTTGGAACTTTAGGAAGACCCATTTGCAACCAAGCTTTAACTTCCTGACTGACTTTGCTTCAATATATCCACATACATTTCCTTCCTCGTGACGCCATCTATTTTGGGAGGTGCTGTAACGGTTGTCGAAGTCGTTCTCCTCCTCAGACGAGGAGGAGCATGGATCGGACCAACACGCAGCGAGGTATGTAGACATAATGATATTTAATTATAATAACGAATACGAAAATACAAGCTACAAAACAACAAACGACATCAACAGACCTGAACATGCGAACTAACATAAACACGAAGAACGCACGAACAGACTAAACAAAACGAAACAGTACCGTGTGGTGCACAAACACAGACACAGCAACAATCACCCACAAACAAACAGTGTGAACAGCCTACCTAAATATGGTTCTCAATCAGAGGAAACGTAAAACACCTGTCCCTGATTGAGAACCATATCAGGCTAGTTAACATGAACCCAACATAGAAACACATAACATAGAATGCCCACCCAACTCACGTCCTGACCCACTAAAACAAACAATTAACACAATAACTATGGTCAGAACGTGACAGTACCCCCCCCCCCCCCCCCCCAAGGTGCGGACTGCGACCGCACCACCTAAACCTATAGGGGAGGGTCTGGGTGGGCATCTGTCCGCGGCGGCGGCTCTGGCGCTGGACGTGGACCCCACTTCACCCTTGACTTTGTCCGCTTCTGTGGCCTCCTCAAGGTGGCGACCCTCGCCACCGACCTTGGACTGGGGACCCTAGACATGGGTCCTGCTGGACTGAGGGGCAGCCCCGGACTGAGGGACCGCTCCGGACTGGCTGGCTCTGGCGGATCCTGGCTGGCTGGCTCTGGCGGATCCTGGCTGGGATTCGCTGGAGCAGTGCGAGGAGGGTTACAGGATTATGGAGTTGGAGAAAGGAGCACGACGGTGCGGTAGGAAGCCCTCGAGGAAACGCCAAAAATTTATTGGGGAGGGGCACATGGGGAGTGTGGCGAGTTCAGATAGGAGATCTGCGTCAACTTCACGTGCTACCCGTGAGGACCTGAAGAAGGAACCAGAGCCAGTCGGGCTGATATTGGAGGTGAGCAATGAGAATGATACAGTGACTATTAAGGATTTATTGGGGAGTTTGGAGGAGAGTGAAATGAGGGGGCTGCTGTGTTGGTGCGTGAGGCACATCATCAACCCGACAGAGCGTGTGCGATGTTACCTGAGTCAGCTCTCCATGCTCGTCCTGAGGTGAGTGCTCACCGTCTGGGAATGACAGTCCCACGAACCAGGCCTCCTGTGCGCCTCCCTAGTACTGCACCTCCTGTAGCAGCCCCACGTACTAGCTCTCCTGTGGCAGCCCCTCGTACCAGTCCTCCAGTTCCGGCACCACGCACCAAGCCTCCTGTGCGTCTCCAGAGCCCTGTACGCCCTGTTCCTGCTCCCCGCACTAGCCTTGAGGTGCGTGTCCTCGGCCCAGTACCACCAGTGCCAACGCCACGCACCAAGCTTCCTGTGCGTCTCCAGAGTCCAGTACGTCCTGTTCCTCCTCCCCGCACTAGCCCTGAGATGCGTGTCCCCAGCCCGGTACCACCAGTTCCGGCACCACGCACTAGGCCTAATGTGCGTCTCCAGGGTCCAGTATGCCCTGTTCCTCCTCCCCGCACTAGCCTGAAGGTGCGTGTCCTTAGCCCGGTACCTCCTGTTCCGGTACCACGCACCAGGCCTACTGTGCGCCTCAGCCGGCCAGAGTCTGCCGTCTGCCCAGTGCCACCTGCACTGTCCGTCTGCCCCGAGCCGTCAGAGCTGCCCGTCTGCCCCGAGCCGTCAGAGCCGCCCGTCTGCCCCGAGCCGTCAGAGCTGCCCGTCTGCCCCGAGCCGTCAGAGCCGCCCGTCTGCCCCGAGCCGTCAGAGCCGCCCGTCTGCCCCGAGCCGTCAGAGCCGCCCGTCTGCCACGAGCCGTCAGAGCCGCCCGTCTGCTCCGAGCCGTCAGAGCCGCCCGTCTGTCCCGAGCCGTCAGAGCCGCCCGTCTGTCCCGAGCCGTCAGAGCCGCCCGTCTGTCCCGAGCCTTCAGAGCCGCCCGTCTGTCCCGAGCCGCTAGAGCCGTCCGCCAGACAGGATAAGCCAGAGCCGTCCGCCAGACAGGATCAGCCAGAGCCGTCCGCCAGACAGGATCAGCCAGAGCCGTCCGCCAGACAGGATCAGCCAGAGCCGTCCGCCAGACAGGATCAGCCAGAGCCGTCCGCCAGACAGGAGCAGCCAGAGCCGTCCGCCAGACAGGAGCAGCCAGAGCCGTCCGCCAGACAGGAGCAGCCAGAGCCGTCCGCCAGCCATGACCAGCCAGAGCCGTCCGCCAGCCATGACCAGCCAGAGCCGTCCGCCAGCCATGACCAGCCAGAGCCGTCCGCCAGCCATGACCAGCCAGAGCCGTCCGCCAGCCATGACCAGCCAGAGCCGTCAATCAGCCAGGATCTTCCAGAGCCGTCAATCAACCAGGATCTGCCAGAGCCGCCAGCCAGCCAGGATCTGCCAGAGCCGCCAGCCAGGATCTGCCAGAGCCGCCAGCCAGCCAGGATCTGCCAGAGCCGCCAATCAGCCAGGATCTGCCAGAGCCACCAAAGCGGGTATTAACTATGGTGGAGTGGGGGCCACGTCCCGCACCCAAGCCGCCGCCGTAGGAAGGCCCACCCGGACCCTCCCCTTCTGTGTCAGGTTTTGCGGCCGGAGTCCGCACCTTTGGGGGGGGGGGGGGGGTACTGTCACGCCCTGGCCTTAGTTATCTTTATTTTCTGTAGTATTTTGGTTAGGTCAGGGTGTGACAGGGGGGATGTTTGTGTTTTTGTCTTGTCTTGGGTGGTTGTAGTGTCTAGGGGGTTTTGTTAGAGTGTATGGGTTTGTGTTGAGTGTAGGTATCTAGGTATGTCTATGGTTGCCGGAATGGTTCTCAATCAGAGACAGCTGTCATTCATTTGTCTCTGATTGGGATCCATATTTAAGGCAGCCATAGGCATTAGGCTGTTGTGGGTAATTGTCTATGTGTAAGTTGCCAGTGTCTGCACTTATTGTTTGTTATAGCTTCACGATCGTTTGTTGTTTTTGTAGTAGTTTGTATAGTGTTCGTTTTTCGTCTTCCTAATAAAAGAAGATGTATTTCTATCACGCTGCGCCTTGGTCCTCTCTTCCAAGTTATGACGATCGTGACAAGTGCACCATTCCATCCTGCAGCAAAGCACCCCACAACATCATGCTGCCACCATAGTGCATCACAGTTGGGATGGTGTTCTTTTTCCTCCAAACATAACAATGGTCATTATGGCCAAACAGTTGTATTTTTGTTTCATCAGACCAGAGGACTTTTCTCCAAAAAGTGCGATCTTTGTCCCCATGTGCAGTTGCAAACCGTAGTCTTGTTTTTTATGGCAGTTATGGAGCGGTGGCTTCTTCCTTGCTGAGCGGCCTTTCAGGTTATGTGGATATAGATAATTTTGTACCTATTTCCTCCAGCATCTTCACAAGGTCCTTTGCTGTTGTTCTGGGATTGATTTGCACTTTTCGCACCAAAGTACGTTCAGCTCTAGGAGACAGAATGCGTCTCCTTCCTGAGAGGTATGACGGCTGCGTGGTCCCATGGTGTTTATACTTGCGTACTATTATTTGTACAGATGAACGTGGTACCGTTAGTTGTTTGGAAATTGCTCCCAAGGATGAACCAGACCTGTGGGGGTCTACAATTTCTCTTCTGAGGTCTTGGCTGATTTCATTTGATTTTCCCATGATGTCAATTAAAGAAGCACTGAGTTTGAAGTTAGGCCTTGAAATACATCCACAGGTACACCTCCAATTGACTCAAATGATGTCAATTAGCCTATCAGAAGCTTCTAAAGCCATGACATAATTTTCTGGAATTTTCCAAGCTGTTTAAAGGCACAGTCAACTTAGTGTATGTAAACTTCTGACCCACTGGAATTGTGATAGTGAAATAATCTGTCTGTAAACAATTGTTGGAAAAATTACTTGTGTCATGCACAAAGTAGATGTCCTAATCGACTTGCCAAAACTATAGTTTGTTAACTATACATTTGTGGAGTAGTTTAAAAACGAGTTTTAATGACTCCAACATAAGTGTATGTAAACTTTCGACTTCAACTGTACATTATGGGATGCCAAAAGGAATATGCAATGAATCCAAATAGCTCCAAAGGCAAAGGTCCACCAGTACATTATACTTTATGCAAATCATTCTGAGAAAAAAACAAGCATCCATTAGGAAATTAAATATTATAATTGTGTTTTTAATATGAGACACAATACGTAATGTCAGTGATGGTTTCTGACTGGAATTTCAAAATGGCATTGGCTGGCAATTAGATTTGATATCCATTGCTCAGATGCTACTATTGCAGATCTGGGCAGAAAATAGTTGTATTTTGTTGATTATTTGAAAATACCAACTTTTCAAATACTCAAGGTAGTTGAATTTAGTTTATATAGATCTTCAACTAAAAGGCAATTATCGTATTTTCTTTGATGTTCAAATACAGGTCTCCGAAAAACAAATAATATTTGAAAGTATTTGGTATACCTCTGAGAAAAACAAATCATATTTGAAAACATTTGAAAATACGCAAGTTATTAAAACATTTTTTTTAAATGTATTTGATGACCGCGAAATATTTGATGAAGAACCAAAACTACAACTGTTGAATTAGTCTTAATACATGATAATAACCATGTGGTTTGAATGGCTCTTAGATATTCATCTTAATATGAACTATGGCCTAGAATCTAATACACGAGGGACATGGAATCCTCTCATTAGAGTAGACCACTTTTGCAGCTTCAAAATGAATAACATGTGCTGTATATATATTTTCATAATAAGTGAGATATAAGGTAATACAGTGACACTTGACATCAAGTTCTTACACATGTGTTGTAACTTTGTGGTCATTACAATAGCAACATTGTAGTTACATACGACTTTGGAAATGGCTTAATAATAGCAAAATAAGGGAGTTAATACATAAGTGTCACGTCCTGACCATAGAGAGCCTTTATTTTCTATGGTGGAGTAGGTCAGGGCGTGACTGGGGGGTTAGTCTAGTTTATATTTTCTATCTGGGGTTCTAGGTTGTTGTTTCTATGTTGGGGTTTTGGTATGATTCCCAATTAGAGGCAGCTAGCTATCGTTGTCTCTAATTGGGGATCATACTTAAGTAGCATTTTTTCCACCTGTTGGTTATGGGATATTGTTTATGTTTTGAGTTAGTGTTGTAGTCACGGTTTGCTGTTTGTTAGTTTTTGTTTATTGTTTTGTCTTTGCTAAAGTTTCACTTCTTTAATAAATTATGTGGAACTCAACATAGCCTTGATCCGCTTCTACGAACGAACGTGACAGGAACAGTCACTATTCCTTGTGAACAGTAGATATAAGAACTCAGATCATTCAATTAAAATGCAAATGACCAAAGTATTATCTAACAATATGTTGATTAAATGTTGCTCCAAACGTAATTACAGTAGTATTACACAGGCACAAGAATAGTTTATTGTTAAGTGTTACTGAGAATGCTAACAGTAACCAAAATATGTCTATTAAGTGCTGAAAGGAAACTAAATAACTGCCTTTTTGAATGAACTGCAGCCAAGATAGGTGGGAAATCATGTTAGTTTGTATTCTGAGTGAACTATCCCTTAAAGATAGTATAGTGTGTGTTTTGAAACAAGAACACTTACCCTCAGATTTAAGTTGTTTTTGCTAAGCATCCAACTTGCTGTTTGCAATGTTTGCAAAGGGCTTTGAATTACTCTGCAGTTTTTTCAGGTATCATCAAATTATTTGCAGCTATTCAACATTTTCAGTGGCATGTTGAAAGAGTCATACATTATTTGAGCATCACAACTGAATATATACTTTTATTTGTACAAAATATCATTGGTTAATTGGTTTGAATAAGGTAATGTACATCTGGGGCAATGAACATTCAGGAGAATGGACAAATCAAATCAAATGTATTTATATAGCCCTTCTTACATAAGCTGATAAAACCCCAAACAGCAAGCAATGCAGGTGGCTAGGAAAAACTCCCTAGAAAGGCCAAAACCTAGGAAGAAACCTAGAGAGGAACCAGGCTATGAGGGTTGACCAGTCCTCTTCTGGCTGTGCCGGGTGGAGATTATAACAGAACATGGCCAAGATGTTCAAATGTTCATAAATGACCAGCATGGTCAGATAATAATAATCACAGTAGTTGTCGAGGGTGCAGCAAGTCAGCACCTCAGGAGTAAATGTCAGTTGGCTTTTCATAGCCGATCATTAAGAGTATCTCTACCTCTCCTGCTGTCTCTAGAGAGTTGAAAACAGTAGGTCTGGGACAGGTAGCACGTCCGGTGAACAGGTCAGGGTTCCATGGAATAGTGTAGACGATTGTGTGTTCTATTTATTCTATTTCTATCTTCAAAATGTAATTCCACATACAGCCCTACCATTAGTTGAAGGCAGCCAATCCAACAGTTTCTGAAAATGTGTCACTTCCTGAGCTCTTTATTCCAATAGTTTTAAAAAGTTGTCCTTTTTTGGGATCTGTATTCAAATAGTTGTCCCCTCCAAAGTAACTATGTGTTCCCCTGAAAAAAAGTATTACTTTACACAAAGAATAGTTCAAAATATAGTTATCCCAGGTCTGTACAACTGTTTGTGTTTACTTACACTGAGAAACCTTAACGCTGACAGTGCAGCTCATGAACACAATCCAAAAGTAAAGAAAGAAAATAAAGAAAAACAAGAGTTTGAAATGTAGGCCTTCAGGCATTCCTCCGGACCATTCACTTTATATTTTTGACAAAGGAAATGTATCTCACAATAGAGTTGTTGAATTTAAAATACAGTATGCAGTCAACTTCACATGATACAAAACTGTGTAGTTTACAAAAGCAACACAATAGATTATTCAGAGACATGTCATTTTCCCTATGTTCTACATTCTGCCATGTTTGGTAATTGTTACAATTATAGAAAATGTTTAAGGGTAAGGCATATAATTGTCTTGTCATTTCTTAGGATAATTCAGTTTCACTCAAATAATGTTCTTCACAAGTAATAACGAGAACCACATATTTTTTGCTGTATTTGTAGTGAAAAACAACCATTTGGAATCTATAATTAGCAGAAAAGCACTTTCACGGTTTGATTATGCTTTGATTAATCTAAACATAATTGATATATTATTTATGCACACAATGTTTTTGGATAAGAAGATTGCTATTTGTGAACAATTGCATGAGGAGGGATTTTTACAAATGGGAAGATGAGCTCTTATTCCACCTCTGGACCTGAGGTCTAGCATTCTCTCTTTTCCCCCAACAGAATTGAAGTATTCTCTCTCCTCTAAAACCTCTACTCCCAGGCAGCTCTGAAATAGAAACACTGCCCTACAGCAGTTACGGTGACCATATTACTGTACCACCACACAGGTGGTCACGAGTCATGAAAATTGAAAATCACATCGAACACTTAAGTAATTTAAAAAATCTGCAGAGGTCGCATTAGCAGAATCCTGCGTTTTTCACGTAAACAAAATATTTTTGTTGCTTTCCGAAAACGCAGTTGTAAACCTATTGACCATGACATTTAATTACAAGTTCCACATTTTTATATTTCAAGACGTCCTCCAGCAATGTTTTTACTTTTACTGTTGAAAAGCGATATCCCAAGTTTAAATACAGTAAAGTAATTACACTAAAGGGTCAAAAAAACATGTTTCGAGCAAAATTGCAAACTTCCAAGAGTAGGGTATTCAAGGAGTTGGTCTGATGGGAATCCGTGAAGTCATCGCCCTCCCCCTTGCTTGAGGAACAATAGAGAAGCAATAGAGAACATAAGAGGAAAAGCCCACCCCCCCCACTTGTGATATGTCATGACATTCCTAGGCCACCTATTGAGTTGTGCCTGTTAAGTAAATCAGGTGAAAAGGAGACTGGAGTCCACTTTTAAATAGACTTGCTGTTATTATCCAAAACTTCTCATCCGTCCTCCAAACCACACTCTCTTTCTCCACACTCCGAGTGGGTGGGAGAGAAAAACGCCTTGTGATTGCAACATTTCAAATTGCAATTGCAGGAAAATAACAGTTTGAAAGCAAACACTGTTGTGACTGTTGGAGAGAGGAGGGTCTCAGCTTTCTGTATGTATTACATTTATTTCTCAGCTCTCAATATGGACTGCTGTAGCACCCAAAGTACCCATGTTGTCCAAACGGTCGACACAAGTTTCCAGAAAGCACCTGGATGATCATCAAGACTCCTGGAAGAAAAGGAACCATGAATTCTGCTCTGTATCAGATCATTCTAAAGTAGAATGTCAGGCCATACGTCCGTGAGCTGAAGCTTAAGCGCAGCTGGTTCATGAAGCAAGACAACAATCCACAGCACACAAGCAAGCCAACACCAGAATGGCTGAAAAGCAACAAATGTAAAGTTTTGGAATGGCCTAGTCAAAGTCCAGGCCCAAACCTGATTAAGATGTTGTGGCAGGACCTGAAACAAGCAGTTCATGCTCGAAAACTTACAAATGTCGCTGAGTTAAAGCAGTTTTGCATGGAAGAGTGGTTAAAAATTCATCCACAGTGATATGAGAGAAAGATCAACAACTGCATGAAGTGTTTATGTTGCGATCATTGCAGTTAAATGTGGCACAACCAGTTTTCCAACTTATTACAATTGTAATCGCAATAAATAATCTGCTCAGACCCCAACCAAGGATTATCAAAAGCAGCGCTTTAAATTATCGGACAACCCAAAGATTCCTAGATGACCCTCCAGACTCCCTCCATCTACCAAAAGATGTTGGAATACAAAAATCAGTTAAGCACCTATCCGAGGATCTAAAGTTAACCTTGCTTAATACCTTAGATGCAGTTGCACCTCTAAAAATGAAAAACATTTGTCAAAAGAAATTATCTCCATGGTATACAGAAACACTGGGGCCCCACAAGGGTGCGTTCTCAGCCCTCTCCTGTACTCCCTGTTCACCCACGACTGCGTGGCCATGCACGCCTCCAACTCAATCATCAAGTTTGCAGACGACACTACAGTGGTGGGCTTGATTACCAACAACGACGAGACGGCCTACAGGGAGGAGGTGAGGGCCCTCGGAGTATGGTGTCAGGAAAATAACCTCAAACTGAACGTCAACAAAACAAAGGAGATGATCGTGAACTTCAGGAAACAGCAGAGGGAGCACCCCCCTATCCACATCAACGGGACAGTAGTGGAGAGGGAAAGTTTTAAGTTCCTCGGCGTACACATCACGGACAAACTGAAATAGTCCACCCACACAGACTGCGTGGTAAAGAAGGCGCAGCAGCGCCTCTTCAACCTCAGGAGGCTGAAGAAATTTGGCTTGTCACCAAAAACACTCACAAACCTTTACAGATGCACAATCGAGAGCATCCTGTCGGGCTGTTTCACCGCCTGGTACGGCAACTGCTCTGCTCATAACCGTAAGGCTCTCCAGAGGGTAGTGAGGTCTGCACAACGCATCACCGGTCGAACTACCGGCCCTCCAGGACACAAACACCACCCGATGTCACAGGAAGGCCAAAAAGATCATCAAGGACAACAACCACCACTGCCTGTTCACCCTGCTATCATCTAGAAGGTGAGGTCAGTACAGGTGCATCAAAGCAGGGACCGAGAGACTGAAAAACAGCTTCTATCTCAAGGCCATCAGACTGTTAAACAGCCATCACTAACATTGAGTGGCTGCTGCCAACATACTGACTCAACTCCAGACACTGGAAAAATTGATGTAATAAATGTAGCACTAGCCACTTTAAACAATGCCACTTCATATAATTTTTACATAGTCTACATTACTCATCTCATATGTATATACTGTACTCTATACCATCTACTGGATCTTGCCATCTTGATGTCATTTATCACTAGCCACTTTAAACAATGCCACTTTATATAATGTTTACATACCCTACATTACTCATCGCATATGTATATACTGTACTCTTTACCATCCACTGCATCTTGCCTATGCCGTTCTATACCATCAATCATTCATATATTTTTTTATGTACATATTCTTATTCATTCCTTTACACTTGTGTGTATAAGGTAATTGTTGTGAAATTGTTAGGTTAGATTACTCATAGGATATTACTGCATTTTCGGAACTAGAAGCACAAACATTTCGATACAATCGCATTAACATCTGCTAACCATGTGTATGTGACAAATAAAATGTTATTTGATTTAAGCTTGTGGTCTGTTGATATCCCTCTAGTGGTGTGGGGCTGTGCTTTGGATGGGGTTATATCCTGCCTGGTTGGCCCTGTCCTGGTGTATCCCCCGACCTCCCCTGTCTCCAGTATCCATTCTGCAATAGTTATTGGGGGGCTAGGGTCAGTCTGTTCTATCTGGTGTAATTATCCTGTCTTATCGGGTGTTATGTGTGAACTTAAGTATGCACCCTCTAATTCTCAAACCCATCTCTCTCTCTCTCTCTCTCTCTCTCTCTCTCTCTCTCTCTCTCTCTCTCTCTCTCTCTCTCTCTCTCTCTCTCTCTCTCTCTCTCTCTCTCTCTCTCTCTCTCTCTCTCTCTCTCTCTCTCTCTCTCTCTCTCTCTCTCTCTCTCTCTCTCTCTCTCTCTCTCTCTCTCTCTCTCTCTCTCTCTCTCTCTCTCTCTCTCTCTCTCTCTCTCTCTCTCTCTCTCTCTCTTCTCTCTCTCTCTCTCTCTCTCTCTCTCTCTCTCTCTCTCTCTCTCTCTCTCTCTCTCTCTCTCTCTCTCTCTCTCTCTCTCTCTCTCTCTCTCTCTCTCTCTCTCTCTCTCTCTCTCTCTCTCTCTCTCTCTCTCTCTCTCTCTCTCTCTCTCTCTCTCTCTCTCTCTCTCTCTCTCTCTCTCTCTCTCTCTCTCTCACCATGCCTCAGGACTAACGACTCCTGGCTGTCCCCGTCCCCAGTCCACTGGGTTGTCCTGTTGATACAGTTTCTGCTGTTTTACCTGTGGCTTTGGAACCATGACCTGTTCACCGGACGCGCTACCTTGTCGTCCTGCTGCTCCACTTTCAACAGTTCTGCCTGTGTCTATAGAACCCTGACCTCTTCACTGGAGTTGATACCTTGTCTCGGGCATGCTGTTTTCAGCCATCTCTCTCTCTATCTCTCCCTCCCTCTCTCTCGCTCTACTGCACCTGCTGTCTTGACCTCTGAATGCTCAGCTATGAAAAGCCAACTGACATTAACTCCTGAGGAGCTGAGTGGTTGCTCCCTCTACAACCACTGTGATTATTATTTGATTCTTGAAGAACGATCTGGCCTTAATGGCCATGTACTCTTATAATCTCCATCCGGCACAGCCAGAAGAGGACTGGCCACCACTCAGAGACTGGTTCCTCTCTAGGTTCCGCCCTTTCTAGGGTGTTTTTTTCTAGCCACTGTGCTTCTACATCTGCATTGCTTACTCTTTATGGTTTTAGGCTGAGTTTCTGTATAAGCAGTTTGTGACATCTGCTGACGTAATTGATTGAAGGGGCAATTACTTTTTCACACAGTGAGATTGAGTGTTGCATAACATTATTCATAAAATAAATGAAATAATTACACAAATGTAGTGTTATTTTTATCAGATATTAGGTTTTGGTTGAAGATCTAAAAACGTGAACTAATGCGTCAAATTTTCCCTCCCCTTGTCTACACTGAAATAATGTTTCAGTACTCCTCTATTATGATAAAAAAATATATATATACATATAGCTCATTAGTACACCCTTGTGGTTGAATATATATGTACGTACTGCAGGTCCTAGGATACAACAATGAATAATGTTAATAAACTAACAAATACCACCAAGGGATAGGTTACAATTTATGACAATGAACACCTTGTGAATCAGTGGTGAAAACCAACCTTCCAATATTTAAGATTTAAATATATAAACTTTTATATTTTTTTGGAACGGGTGTGTCATTAATTTACAATATTTTGATAGATTTTTTATACACTCACATGTCAATCATAGACTCAAATGCTCATTTCTGGTGTGTGTAATAGAGAGGAGGTGGGTGCTGTGTGGGTTGGAGGTTCTGCCTGTCCCTTGTTCTCAACATGCAGCCAATCTCGGGAAAGGGGATTTGAGGAGGGGAGACTGTGAATTCCAGGCACTGCCGCTCTTTTTTTTGTTTGCATTGTTTTTAGTTCATATGTCTATCTCACATATTATGTGGCCAGTATGATACGGCAAGTTAACTTTCTGAGCAGATAATGACAATAACAGTAGCTGTAGATGAATGAAAAGTTGAAGGGTGCTTGGTAATGGAGGACATCAGGTGGATCCACTTCTGGCTTTTAGGCAGAAACCCTTAGTTCCTGGAGAACAGAGTTCAAGGGAACAGGGGAGAAAACACAGAAAAGTTAACAAGCAAACAAGCAAACACAGGTTACATGTAGATCAGGTATGTAAAACTACAGTTCTTGATTGATTTAATTTAAATTAAATGTTTGATTAAACATGCAAAAATGTTAATGGCAGACATAGAAAAGAAAGAAAGGATACCTGTCTGTAATTTTTGACGTCGGAGGGGTTGATGGGGGCGGTAAGGAATAGGAGGAGGTCTCCAGAGATGGAGAATGGAGGAGGGGAGGGGATGAGTGGGCAGATTGTTGGGCAATCAGACAACAATTTTGGGCACAGATGACCAACCCCACATTCAGGCACGGATTCTTCTGGCATCCTTTTTGTCTTCTTCAGATAGCTTTACAGTTCAAACTGGATGGCCATGATAATGTCCAAATTTCAATGTATAACCTAAGCCGCCATCACCTTTACCACCCATTACGTCTTGTTCATTCGTCAACCAGTATACCAGCAACATAAGAGAAGTTTAGAACAGATTTCTCCCCATGCTCACTCCACGTGGACTCCTCTCACACTCCTGAGAAAAGACATGAGAGAAAAGCAGTTGATAGCTTAGGTCGGATGCTATACACCGGTTGCTGGCTCGGACTCATTTCTCTCGGTAGAAGTGGTGCGGACAGGGCCGTATTGAACGCCTTTGTCACTCTTCTTCAGCCAGTTAGAGGGGGGTTTGAGGTACACACACTGTTCGGTCCAATTATCTCTTCCATGCATTAAGATACCATCTCATGTCACTTTTCATGATATCCTCGAGAGGACAGATCAGAACAACAGTTTAGTTCAGTTCATTAACTATATGATAAAATAATACTTTTACCAATTATTCTTAATACAAATGTCTAAACATATGACAAAGCGAATAACAACAAATAACAACGAAACTATTCTTTCAAATTGGCTTATACTCCCCATCAAACTGTCAACTTCATCGCAGAGCAACAGGATCAGGAAGTTAGACCTATAACCCATCGGGAACAGAACAGAACAAACAACCCAACAATACACTCCTTCAAATTTCACTCCATACACTCCTACACAAGGTGTGTATACTTCAATCCAACTTCATTCCAACTGTTCCATCCTCCATTTTGACACATAACTCTCCATGTGAGTAATGTGTAAAACAAAAAACACTACTACTGGTCAAATTTCAAATAACAAAATCACATACTCTTAAGAACTCCATAAAGAAAAATAATTGTACCCATATGTTCATAGGAAAATAAACTTAAGGCAGCCTACACTTCTACCTTCTTCACATTGGTCCAAATCACAAATATCGCTAAGAACTATAAACTTCATCATAATTATCAATATTACAAATGACCTTCAAATCAGTATTACAAATGACCATAAATTCATTATCCAAATGAATTCACGACAACCATTCCATTAGCTTTTTAAGGACTCTCCATAGCAACGAAGCAGCTCTCCAAACATACTCCCAGCAGAACAAAAAAAATAAACTTTTGTTTCCCGGACAATGACCAGCCCGTCATGAGATCCTCTACGGTTCTCTAACCTCCCAGAGACCACAGCAAAATCAAGTCTGTCAGATCAGAACCCCAAGATAACGTTATATCAAAGCTTATTACGCAAATTCCAATAATCTGATTAAGCATATTTCTATATGTTACTATTCAAACTTCAGATTAAGACTAATTTCTATATTCGCACAACTCTCATATCACAGTCACACAATGCTATTCTCTAACACACCTAATCAATTAGTTGTTTTTCAACAATATTTTAACCTGCAGGAAGATTTTCTAATTTCTATCTCATTGTTAGTTCCTAGGATAATGCAGCTCATACACTTACATCTTTCATTATTTCTAAAATGGGGTACAGGATTAAACAATTACAGGTGCACCTTACTATCTTATACTATATAATACATGGTCTTAACTAGTTCACACAGATTACAGATGTTTAACATTAAATGGCCAAAACTAGTTCACACAGATTCTAGATCTTTAAGGCTAAATTAACAAACCCAGGGCATACCTGGCTAGCACATTTAAAATCATTGGAATTCACAACTTCTGAGGATCACTTAGAAGGTCTCACAAACACTTTTCAGAATGAGGTCCTCTTCCAATAGGGTTTCACCAGGTACCGTTCTTCACACAGAACCCACCGTCATCCTGGCACGTCACCACTACAGACCGCACCAATCCCCACTGAGATCGATTCAGTGTCAGGACGGCTCTAGGTCGCCCGCAACCAACCAACGATAGGTGTCATTGAGTCGACTAACTCTCAGATCATCCTCCACTGACTCTGACCTGTTTACGCCTCCAAGGTGCCCCCCTCACACAGGAATACACACTCAGAGCCTACGTAACAGAGGCTTTTCTTATAAACTCGACTTTGTGTGTTTCGCTCACCTCTTCATTTTTTAGAAACTAAGTTCGAGATGTGGTATCCACTTGGCTCGCTGCCTCAGATCAAAGGAGGGTCCATCTGCTTCGTTCCCAAAGTGTGGTCTCCCTGAGATCCCAAGTTTGAGGGATCCCTCGTGCACGATAAACCCAGGTTGTCAGGAGTGGTCACCAAGTGAAGATTCATTATCCCATCCTCGTCGCCAAATATGGTGGTTAGTTTCTGTGTTATCAAATGAGGAGAGACAAAGTTATCACACAAGTCAAAGTTATACTTAAACTGAAACTTCATTTTTTAGAGCTTTTTTTAGAGCTGGTCAACGAATCACGATGATAATACATAGCAGACAGTATCTGCTGTGTCAACAGTTTTCATTGTATAGAGACCAGTGTCTGTCCCTCCGACTCCAAACTGGAGCCATCTCTCCCTGGTACAGTATAGAACAGAAACATTAAACTCTTTCAGCTAGGGGGCACTATTTTTATGTTTGGAACAATATTGTTCCCTAGGTAAACGGACTATTTCTCATGCCCAGATGCTAGAATATGCATATAATTGACAGATTAGGATAGAAAACACTCTAAAGTTTCCAAAACTGTCACAATATTGTCTGTGAGTATAACAGAACTGATTTTGCAGGCGAAAACCTGAGGAAATCCAACACAGAAGTGCCTTTCATTTAAAAAAATCCCTGTTCCATTGCCTGCCCCTCCTCCATTTAAAGGGGTATCAACCAGATTCATTTTCCAATGGCTTCCTCAGGCTGTAACCAGGCTTTAGACATAGTTTCAAGCTTTTATTTTGAAAAATGAGCGAGATTTATCAAAACGCGTCAGGTGTCCTTTGATTAGTTCATGCGCCCGCCTGTAGTATTTAATAGTTTACCGTCCGGTTGAAATATTAACGATTATATAAAAACAACCTGAGGCTTGATTATAAAAAATAATTCTACGAACATTACGGATACTTTTTGGAATTTTCGTCTGCCCTTCAGGACCGGAACGAGCCTGTGGTTTTCTGAACATAACGCGCAAACCAAATGGCGTTTTTTGGTTATAAAACTAATCTTTATCAAACAAAAATAACATTTATTGTGTAACTGGGAGTCTCGTGAATGCAAACATCCGAAGATCATCAAAGGTAAGCAATTAATTTTATTGCTTTTCTGACTTTCGTGACCAAGCTAATTTGCGGCTAGCTGTTCTTACTGTTTTGTCTAGTGATTGATAAACTCACAAACGCTTGGATTGCTTTCGCTGTAAAGCATATTTTCAAAATATGACACAATAGGTGGATTAACCTCTAACGAGCCTCAACCCCGGATCCGGGATCACCCCCCACCCCCCCCCACACTGATTAGCATCGCTAGCATAGCGTCACAATTAAATAGTAGCATCTAAATATCATTAAATCACAAGTCCAAGACACCTAATGAAAGATACAGATCTTGTGAATAAAGCCACCATTTCAGATTTTTAAAATGTTTTACAGGGAAGACACAATATGTAAATCTATTAGCTAAACACGTTAGCAAAAGACACAATTTCTTTGTCCACCATTTTTTCTCTCCACCAGTAGCTATCACCAATTCGGCTAAACTAAGATATTGATAGCCACTAACCAAGAAAAAACCTCATCAGATGACAGTCTGATAACATATTTATGGTATAGGATAGGTTTTGTTAGAAAAATGTGCATATTTCAGGTATAAATCATAGTTTGCCATTGCAGCCACCATCACAAATCTCACCAAAGCGACTAGAATTACTACAGAGAGCAACTTGTATTACCAATTTACTCATCATAAAACATTTCTTAAAAATACACAGCACATAGCAATGGAAAGACACAGATCTTGTGAATTCAGACAACATTTCAGATTTTCTAAGTGTTTTACGGCGAAAACACAATAAATCGTTATATTAGCATACCACATATGCAAACGTTACCCCAGCATGAATTCAAGCCAAAGAGAGCGATATCGTTATCATCGCCAAAATATATTAATTTTTTCACTAACCTTATCAGAATTCTTCCGATGACACTCCAGTAACATCATATTACAACATACATATAGAGTTTGTTCGAAAATGTGCATATTTAGCCATAAAAAAACGTGGTTATACAATGAAAATAGTAGCAAAACAAGCCTGGAAATGTCGGTCACCACCTTTGAGTGATCTAGTTTAATCAAAAGCTAATCATATACTTGACTAAAAAATACAGGGTTGACAGGAATCGAAAGACAAATTAGTTCTTAATGCAATCGCTGATTTACATTTTTTAAATTATCCTTACTTTTCAATACAGGTTGCGCCAAGCGAAGCTATACAAAACAAAATGGCGGCATAAGCGTTTAACATTTTTCGACAGAAACACGATTTATCATCATAAATTGTTCTTACTGTGAGCTGTTCTTCCATCAGAATCTTGGGCAAAGAATCCTTTCTTGGGTCTAATCGTCTTTTGGTCGAAAGCTGTCCTCTTGCCATGTGGAAATGCCCACTAACGTTCGGCATGAACTGGAAACGTGCCCAGCGGTTCAAAGTGTCTCAGAAATAAATGCCTCAAAATCGCACTAAACGGATATAAATTGCTATAAAACGGTTTAAATTAACTACCTTATGATGTTTTTAACACCTCTAACGAGTAAAAACATGACCAGAGAAATATTACTGGCTAAACAAAAGCTTGGAAGGAGGCGAGTCCGACGTCCTTCGTGCGCCAGGCGCAGGCAGCAAAGGGATGCTACTTCCGGTATTTGCTGTTTTATACAGCCCCTGATTGCGCAATCGACTCCATTCAAAGCGTCATCACGTACTGACATCCAGGGGAAGACGTAAGAAGTGTCTGTTTCTCCATAGCATTTACAGGGACCTTTAAACTGACTCCAGATCAGGGGCCAAGATGTCTGAAATCTGACTCCCTATCATGAAAAGTGCTGTAGATTGAGTTCTGTACCACTCAGAGACAAAATTCCAACGGCTATAGAAACTAGAGAGTGTTTTCTATCCAATAATAATAATAATATGCATATTGTACGAGCAAGAATTGAGTAGGAAGCCGTTTAATCTGTTGAGCAAATTATGCTAATGCGAAACAGCACCCCCTATAGTGGCAAGAAGTTAACAACAAGCCTAGCTGTGTTTTGGTATATTTCACTTGTGATTTCATGATTATAAATATTTTTAGTATTTTTATTTTATTTGGCGCTCTGCAATTCAGTGGTTGTTTACGAAAATGTTCCCGCTAAAGGGAACGGTGCGTCAAGAAGTTAACTCATGCTCTGGAATGCTCTTTAGGTTTTATCACCCAAAAGACATAAGAAATCTCCTGTCAGTGGTATCTCCCAGAGGCCCATCCTTTGTAGAAGACACACACAATAGTTAAGGATACTCTATTCTGTTGCAGAAAACAACTATTAGATACAGTTAAAGTATTGTATGATAATCTTGAAATTTTGCTCTCACACCAATTAGAGCAAGTTTCAAATATTTACCAGCAAGCACACTCATTCAACTCACATACGATATATACTAATGAAAAATATACAAATATTTACATGCTTTTAAGTGTTACTTGCAATACAAGATCCATCTTACCAACTTTCCCACAGCCAATGTCTGCAAGAAAATCAATATACACATAAAAACATTATTATTTCAACATGAGTAAGGTTATTTACAATAACACACAATTTATAACAATATGTAATGTAGTAAGATACCTACTGTCTTGAGGTGGGGAGCCAGCCAATCATTGACAACATGGGTGGGGAAAACAACATCTGACAAAACAGATGACGGATGACGGACAACGAGCAACGATGGACAGACAAAATCATGCACGTTGACGACATGGGACAAACAAGACTTATGAAAATGCTTGCCGCATCCCCTGCATCGGGCCACCTCATTATCTTCTCACATACAGTACCAGTCAAAGGTTTGGACACAAATACTCATTCAAGGGTTTTTCTTTATTTGTACAATTTTCTACATCGTAGAATAATGGTGAAAATATCAAAACTATGAAATAACACATATGGAATCATGTAGTAACCAAAAAAGTGTTAAACAAACAGATTCTTCAAAGTAGCCACCCTTTGCCTGTCACACCCTGACAGAGAGCCTTTTTATTCTCTATTTTGGTTAGGTTGGGGTGTGACTAGGTTGGGTGATCTAGTGCATTTATTTCTATGTTGGCCTGGTATGGTTCCCAATCAAAGGCAGCTGTTTATCGTTGTCTCTGATTGGGGATCATATTTAGGCAGCCATTCCCCACTGGTTTTTGTGGGATCTTGTTTTCGTGTTGATGCCTGTGAGCTCTACATAACGTGACGTTTCGTTGCTCTTAATTGTTTTTGTGAGTTTCAATTAATAAACATGTGGAAATCTACGTATGCTGCGCCTTGGTCCGAGTATGATTACCACGACGATCATAACAGAAGATCCCACCAAAACAGGACCAAGCATCGTGCCCGGGAAGAGAAGGTATCCTGGGCTTGGGAGGAGATAAAGGAGGAGAAGACATCCTGGACTTGGGAGGAAATTATGGCTGGAGACGAAAGCCTTCCGTGGAAGCAGACACAGGGAGAGAGGGAGGACAGCGACGACGACGGGGTTCGCGGCCACAGAGTAAGCCCAAAAGACAGCCCAAAAATGTTTGGGGGGGCACACGGGGTGGTCGGCGGAACCGAGGAATGAAACAGAGACCATCAGGGAGTCGAAGGAGGAACTCGACAAAAGATTCCGGAGAGAGGTGGAGGGTGCGATGAGGATGCTGCAGAGCAGGCGTGCTGAGGAGCGTGACACCAGTCCGGTGTCATCTGCACCAGTTTCACGCATCTGGCCTCCAGTGCGCCTCCCCCGTCCGGTACGTCCTGTGTCTCCTCCACGCACTCGCCCTGAAGTGTGTGTCACCGTTCCGGTACAACTTGTGCCGGTTTTACGCACCAGGTCTCCAGTGCGGATACACAGCTCAGTACGTCCTGTGCCAGCTCCCCGCACTCGCCGTGCGAAGTGTGTAATTGTTCCAGCACCATCTGTGCAGGTTGTACGCACCAGGTCTCCAGTGCCCAGTACGTTCTGTGCCTCCTCCTCGCACTCTCCCTGAAGTGCGTGTCCCCAGTCCGGTACGTCCTGTGCCTGCTCTTCGCACTCTCCCTCAAGTGCGCCTTCCCAGTCAGGTACGTCCTGAGCCTGCTCCCCGCACTCGCCCTGAGGTGCGTGTCACCAGCCCGGTGCAACCTGTACCGGCCCCACGCATCAGGCCTCCAGTGCGCCTCCCCAGTTCGGTACGTCCTGTGCCTGCTCCTCGCGCTCGCCCTGAGGTGCGTGTCACCAGTCCGGTACCACCAGTGCCGGCCCCACGCACCAGGCTTCCTGCGACAATCCCCATTTCAGAGCCTCCGGCGACGGTTCCCAGTCCAGAGCTTCCGGCGACGGTTCCCAGTCCAGAGCTTCCGGCGACGGTTCCCAGTCCGGAGCTTCCGGCGACGGTTCCCAGTCCGGAGCTTCCGGCGACAGTTCCCAGTCCGGAGCTTCCGGCGACAGTTCCCAGTCCGGAGCTTCCGGCGACGGTTCCCAGTCCAGAGCTTCCGGTGACGGTTCCCAGTCCAGAGCTTCCGGCGACGGTTCCCAGTCCAGAGCCTCCGGCGACGGTTCCCAGTCCAGAGCTTCCGGCGACGGTTCCCAGTCCAGAGCTTCCGGCGACGGTTCCCAGTCCAGAGCCTCCGGCGACGGTTCCCAGTCCAGAGCTTCCGGCGACGGTTCCCAGTCCAGAGCTTCCGGCGACGGTTCCCAGTCCGGAGCTTCCGGCGACAGTTCCCAGTCCGGAGCTTCCGGCGACAGTTCCCAGTCCGGAGCTTCCGGCAACATTTCACAGTCCGGAACCTCCAACGGCGGTCCACGGTCCGGAACCTCCAACGACAGTCCACGGTTCGGAACCTCCAACGACGGTCCACGGTCCGGAACCACGGTCCGGAAACTCCGGGACCGGCACTGCGTCCGGTCCCGCTCCATGGCAGGAGCCAAACTCTACGCCGATGTCCAGTCCAGGCACGGCGTCCAGTCCCACTCCATGGCAGGAGCCTTCCTCTGTGCCGGTGCCCAGTCCAGGCACGGCGGTCAACTCAGTTCCATGGCCGGAGCCTTCTTCTTACAACCCAGCTCCATGGCCGGGACCTCCTCTGCGCCAATGCCGAGTCCGGACACAGCGTTCTACCCGGCTCCATGGCCGGACCCGTGGTCTGGGCGGGGGCAAATTCCCGCACCAGAGCCGCCACCGATGCTGGCGAATCCATGAGCGGATTGGGTTCTTTGCCCCACACCGGAGCCCACCCGGACCCTCCCCTATAGAGTCAGGTTTTGCGACCGCAGTCTGCACCTTCGGGGGGGGGGGGGGGTACTCTCACACCCTGACCATAGAGAGCCTTTTTATTCTCTATTTTGGTTAGGTCGGGTTGTGACTAGGGTGGGTAGTCTAGTGCATTTTTTTCTGTTGGCCTCGTATGGTTCCCAATCAGAGGCAGCTGTTTATTGTTGTCTCTGATTGGGTATCATATTTAGGCAGCCATTTCCCCACTCGTTTTTGTCGGATCTTGTTTTCGTGTTGATGCCTGTGAGCTCTACAGAACGTCACGTTTCGTTGCTCTTTATTGTTTTTGTGAATTTTAATTAATAAACAACTCTACGTACGCTGCGCCTTGGTCCGAGTATGATTACCACGACGATCGTGACATTGCCTTGATGACAGCTTTGCACCCTCTTGGTATTCTCTCAACCAGCTTGTTCCAGAGTTCACAACCTCGGTCACTGAAGATGACTTCAGGAGCACCGTAGGTGTTGAAGATGTCTATCATCGCCTTGTCCTCGGTGGGTATCATACAAAACAAAAATCTATTTTTGGTTCCAAGCACGTGTTTTAATGGGTTACAGAAGGGAATTTAGAGTTAAGCACGTTCTCTTCCTTTACTGACCTTAATGGGTATTGACTCCACCCACTTACTTGGTAATCGGACACTGTCAGACACCAGCGGTTGCCATTACTGGATTCCATGAAGGCGGCGATGAGGTCCACCCCAAACATTTCAAGTGTTAGAGAGAAGGTTACTTTATTCTTACCCCTATCTGTGTCATACAGTATGCAGATTTTCATATTTGTAAGGATACTGACACACACATTCTATAATATTGAACTCTGCTGTGGTCAAATAAAGCAACCATTACAAACAACTTATCAGTGCAAAATTTGAATTCTGACACGCTTACCGATCATGTGCCATGGTTAAAACTACTTTGATGGGCTTCAACTCCGGGCCATAGTCTTCACCCTCTCAAACTTCTGGCAGGCTAGACAGGTACTGACCTTTTAAGCATAAAGTGACAACTTGAAATATTGTGTGCTCTCTATGACATTTATTGAAATCATAATCATTTCAGATATAGTAGAATGTGATTGATAAACATAAGGTTATTTCACTGGCCCTGCTGTCCACATTGTTGACAATACAACATCAGAAGAAGCGTAAGTTGATTTTGTCAATCATGCTCTTCACTCCGAAATGGCCAGAATGCACCTCTGTCAGCACGGCCTCCTTCTCCTCAGTGAATATCACCCTCCTGTGTGGCTGGCCATCCTTCCCCCGTAGGTACATGCCTAACAAATTTGAAGACAAGAGTTGTTGAAATGCTAATGTCTAAAGTCTAAGTAAATGTGCACTGCTGTCTTTCTCTCTCTGTTTCTCTCTCCCTCTGTCTTTCACTCTCTTCCCACCTCTCTTTCCCTCTCTCACTTTCATCCTCTCTCACTATTCTTACTCTCTCTCTCCCTCTCTCTGTATGTGTTTCTGTCTCTTTCTGTGTGTCTCTCTCTCTCTCTCTATCTGTCTAGCAGACACCTAGTCAAGGGAAGTTGGAGTTGCCATAATTGCTTACACCTAGCCATTTGATTGATCGGGGTTATCACATGAGGTCTGTGTTACCTTAATTGATGAGGACGGGCTTGTGGTAATGACTGGAGTGGACTAAGTGGAACGGTATGAAATACATCAAATACATGGTTTGATGCCATTCCATTGGCTGTGTTCCAGCCAGTATTATGAGCCATCCTCCCCTCAGCAGCCTCCACTAGGGTTTACTTATAGCTAGATACCTTAATATGACATAGACATATGACAAAATGTAGAGCTAGCAACATGTAGATGACCAACTAGATGGATAAGTTTGAACAATTGTGATTTGATAGAAGTTACCTACTTAAACCTTACCCTAATTTGTGAATTTATCTGTATCCCTACAAATGTTTTGCCTCTTGTCGAGGTCAGTGGTGCCTTCATAGTACTTTGCCTTGTTGGAAGGATAAAATAAAGTCTCCTTGAAGTATGCCATTAAAGTGCAATCTACAGTACATACACACAGAAAGCTCCAATAACAGTTAGCTAGCTAATGTTAGCTGAGTAAAAATTAATGGCTAGCTACCTAGGCAGGCTGAGGTAAATAAGTAGCTAGCAATGTCAATCTAAAACCTATCTAAAGACAGATAAAATTATTTATTCCAATTTAACAATATTTTCTTATATAAAGACAAATATAAATATTAGTTTTCTGAAGCAGTAGGTAGTCATGCAGGTAGTCACCATCAAAAACACTGTCCATGGAGAGCGATTCTGAGGTAATACATTTGCGTGAGCCAAGCGAGCACTTATGAGGTGAAATAGAAGTAGAACTGCCCGTGTGCTCCATTCTCCACAACAACTGCAAGGTAAAATAGAGCAAAGGAACCAGCATTGCAACAGACACTTTGGTTAATTGCTTAGGTCATGAGCACCGTGACCGAAGTAGCTAGTTCGTTAGCTAAGCTAGCCACTTGTAGCTAGCCAGTAACTCCTCCAGCATGTGTTGACGTCATTTCACAGGATTAGTTACTGGACGGAAGCTGTAGAAATCAGTAAGAAATGACACTTCTGCAGCCAGGTATCTTATTCGTCCATTTTTTGTTTTGTTTTTTAAGCATTAAATGACCTGGTATGATATTGCATTGATCAGTTATACAGTTTAAAGCTGTTATTTTTATGTTTTTGTCCAAAGTCAACCTTTAGAGTAACATTCCAGAGTTTCCAGATTTCTATGAAATATGACCTATAATTAATTACAATATGAGTGAAAATTGTTTTCCTTACAAACATGTTTTACTAAGTATGTTAAAAAGCAGCTTTTCTGTATTTGAATGGTTTAAGTGTACCCACCCCAACAACAGAATGGTGTGGAAGTACTGTATGACATCCTCCTCTATGAGGAAATTAGCAAGCATTTGTTAAACAATCTCTGTTAGAGATATAACTTTAATGTGTGTTTTTTTTTAATGTTTTTAAAAAAAAGTATGCTTTGGCCACACAATTATAGCATGAGTCAACAACATTATTTGGGTATACGTTATGAACTTTCAAAATTGAGATTTTCACTCGACAGTTACTTTAAAACTGTCAGCCTCATGAAGAAAATGTGACAAATAGAATGAGATGAGCTATAAAACAGCACAGTTTTCACCCTGCCCCATGGGAAAATTTGTAAAATTTTGGGAAATTAGCTTTAAAACTGCAAAATGTTCTCTTAGACTCATGACAAAATGTGTAGAATAGCATGATATACACTACTGTTCAAAAGTTTGAGGTCACTTAGAAATGTCCTTGTTTTTGAAATATATATATTTTTTAATCAAGTCCATTAAAATAACATCAAATTGATCAGAAATAAAGTGTAGACATTGTTAATGTTGTAAATAACTATTGTAGCTGGAAACGGCTGATTAAAAAAAATTATAATAATTTAATATCTACATACTGTAGGCGTATAGAGGCCCATTATCAGCAACCATCACGACTGTGTTCCAATGGCACGTTGTGTTAGCTAATCCAAGTTTATAATTTAAAAAAGCGAATGAATCATTAGAAAACCCTTTTGCAATTATTTTAGTGCAGCTGAAAACTGTTGTCCTGATTAAAGAATCAATACATCTTGCCTTTATAGACAAGTAGATTATCTGGAGCATCAGCATTTGTGGGTTCGATTTCAGGCTCAAAATGGCCAGAAACAATGACCTTTCTTCTGAAACTCGTCAGTCTATTATTGTTCTGAGAAATGAAAGCTAGTCCATGCGAGAAATTGCCAAGAAACTGAAGATCTCGTACAACGCTGTGTTCTACTCCATTCACAGAACAGCGCAAACTGTCTCGAACCAGAATAGAACAAGTGGGAGAACCCAGTGCACAACTAAGCAAGAGGACAAATACATTAGAGTGTCTAGTTGGAGAACAGACGCCTCACAAGTTCTCAACTGGCAGCTTCATTAAATAGTACCCGCAAAACACCAGTCTCAACGTCAACAGATAAGAGGTGACTCCGGGATGCTGGCCTTAATCTAAAATTGCCTTCCACTTATCCTTCCACTTAACCTGTGTTTTCAAAATACCCCTAAATATGCTGTATGCCTCAAAATACCCCTCAAGAGAAGCATAATAAGTCATGTAGAATCGTAGGAGATGCCTTTTAATCCCCTAGAGTGGATTGATGCACCGGTGCATAACAAAAAAATACCCATCAAGATCAGTCAGTTTTAAGCTAGAGATATCTGGGGTTTTTGCATTTGCTGTGTCTCAATCCACCACATCCGCCAGTGTCGCAGTTCTGCATTTGGGGTGAAAGGTGGCAGAGCTAGAGCGGTGGGTCTTCTCACGTAAACGTCTGTAGAGTCCGAGCGGTTTGACCTAAAAAACTATTATGACCACTCTATGGAAAGGGGCGACTCGCATGGTTTCAGGAGACTCGTCTGAAGTCGATACCATCGATGTGCCAATGTCTGTTTGGTAGCGTCCAAACCGTTTGGAAAACAAACTAATTTTATCAAATCATTTTTAGTATATATTATTTTGATACCTAAAGGGCTCTTACAATTCAAAATAAAATTGCTAAATAATTCCATATGCCAGTTTAGCATCCCCGCCAAAATCTTAGACTCTAAATAATGAAAATGTCAAAACCATCTCCAGGGGAGGACCCCCTGCCTCCCCCCTCCCAAATATCTACACCAGATTTTGACCTTGTATCTAGAGCATGTCTACTTCTTGTATCTATGTCTACGTCAGATATCAAATATATAGATAAAGATATCACCTGATATTGAACCTTTTCACCCAGTGTCCCGGCTCAACCTTAACTCCAACCCTAACGCCAAGATGAAGAGACAAAGCTAGGGTTAGGGTTATAGTTAAGGTTGAGCTGAGATGTGGACACAAAGTTAGGATTAGGGTTACGTTGAGGTTAGAGGAAGGTTTGAGCAGGGATGTGGACATGAAGCTAAGGTTAGCTACGTACTGTAAATGGTTAGGTTAAGGGTTGAGTTTAAAGTTTGCCTGCCTTGCCTGCCTTGCCTGCCTTGCCTGCCTTGCCTGTCTTGTCTGTCTGAGTCTTTTACCAATTTCCCATTGCGGCTTTATCACCAACTTTTTTGCCTTGGATGCAATGTATTGACTTACAGTATGCATCAATACCCTTGATGCATATCTATGTGTCAATATCCTGTCTGTGGAGGTATGAGAGGAGAAAGAGGTAGAGTTGTGAGAAAATGGAGAGGGGGCAAGGGAGAGAGGGAGAAAGCAGGGAGAGAGGGTGAGCGAGAGAAAAGGAGGTTCTCATGTCTATGACATTTTTCTCTAGGCATTCATATTGGGATGATAATCTTCCCCCATTGAATGCAATGTATTCACTTAGGCATCATGTCCATGGTGCCTTTCTCTAGGCATCAAAAGTGTGATATGCTTACCACACCGCCCGCATTTTGCACGCGAGCTTTGCAAAATAAATTTTACACATACATGTTATTCAAATATTTCACCCAAACTGCTTGCGTGTGTCAATGAGCGCTGCAAGTCCCGCCTATCCCGTCTCTTCATTGGTTTTTAGGAGCATATACCCACATGGGTGATTGAATGCTTTAGAAAAAGAAGAAGAAGAAGGTGAGAAAATGGCGGCGAGTTGTGAGGATGAAATGGAGGAAATGGAGAAGTTAGTGAAGCAACAGCTGTGCTGGAATGCAAACAATATGTGTGTCAGTTCTGATGGTATGGAGCGGGAGGATGAGGGTCAAGGAACGGAATGGTCGGTAGTGGAAAGTGTGGGGGATGAATCAGAATTAGTTGGGTAACATAGATAAATAAGATGTTTTATTTACATAATATGCTTATGTGAGATACTTGTCAATAGAATGTCTCCCTTTGGACTATACTGTTGGCAGTTGCACTTTTCCCTTCTCAGCTAGGAAAAAGTCACTTGGGGCCCAGAGAGGGGAGAGGTCAGGCTTGTCTTTTACATGTCTGGTAATATGCAGAATATCAGAAAGGGAGAGATCAGAATGGAACATTGTCTTCATATGTGAATGTATCTGTTAACTTCTTGGAACTATAGGGGGTGCTGTTCCGCATTAGCATATTTTGGTCTCCAAATTAAACTGCCTCGTGCTAAATTCTTGATCGTACAATATGCATATTATTGTTATTATTGGATAGAAAACACTTTCTAGTTTCTATAGCCGTTGGAATTTTGTCTCTGAGTGGTACAGAACAATATCTACAGCACTTTTCATGACAGGGGTCAGATTTCAGAAGTTTTTACCCCTGATCTGGAGTCTGTTTTTAAGGCGACAGTGAATGCTATGAAGAAACCGACACTGCCTACGTCTTCCTCTGGGTGTCTGTACGTCATCACGTTTTGAATGGAATCGATTGCACAATCACAGCCACTATAAATCAACAAAACGTAGAGGTACCTCCCTTTCTCGTCGCGCGCCTGAAGCGTGAAGGACATCGGACTTGCCTCATTCCAAATCGTTGTCTAACCAGCAATATTTCTCCGGTCATGTTTTTACTCGTTATAGTTGTTAAAAACATCATAATGTAGTTAATTTGAACCGTTTTATAGCAATTTATATCCGTTTAGTGCGATTTTGAGGAATTTCTTTGTTGTGCACTCTGAAACTTTGGACACGTTTTGGGGTCCCGTTCGAACGTTAGTGGATATTTCGAAGGACAGAGGACATCTATCGACCAAAAGAAGATTACAACATAGAAAGGATACATTGCCCAAGAATCTGATGGAAGAACAGCTCAAAGTAAGCAATATTTAATATGATAAATCGTTGTTCTGTCGAAATATTTTAAACGCATATTTCGCCATTTTGTTTGTTATCGCGTCACTTGGCGAACCCTGTATTGAAAAGTAAGGATAATTTTAAAAATGTAAGTCAGCGGTTGCATTAAGAACTAATTTGTCTTTCGATTCCTGTCAACCCTGTATTTTTTAGTCAAGTATATGATTAGCTTTCAATTAAACTAGATCACTCTGATAGATGACGTCAGACATTTTGAGGCTTGATTTCCTAGTATTTTCATTGTGTAACCACGGTTTTGTATGGCTAAATATGCACCTTTTCGAACAAACTGTATATGTATGTTGTAAAATGATGTTACAGGAGTGTCATCGGAAGAATTCTGAGAAGGTTAGTGAAAAAATTTATATATTTTGGCGGTGATTACGTTATAGCGCTCTTTGGCTGGAATCGATGCTCTGGTAACGTTTTCACATGTGGTATGCTAACTTATCGATTTATTGTGTTTTCGCTGTAAAACGCTTAGAAAATCTGAAATATTGTCTGGAATCACAAGATCTGGGTCTTTCCATTGCTATGCTTTGTCTATTCTTATGAAATGTTTTATTAAGAGTAAATTGGTCATACACGTTGCTCTCTATAGTAATTCTAGTCGTCTTGTGATGGTCGGTGCAATTGTAAACTGTGATTTCTACCTGAAATATGCACTTTTTTCTAACAAAACCTATCCTATACCATAAATATGTTATCAGACTGTCATCTGAAGAGGTTTTTTATAGGTTATTGGCTATCAATATCTTAGTTTAGCCGAATTGGTGATAGCTACTGGTGGAGAGAAAAAATGGTGGACAAAGAAATTGTGTATTTTGCTAACGTGTTTAGCTAATAGATTTACATATTTTGTCTTCCCTGTAAAACATTTTAAAAATCTGAAATGGTGGCTTTATTCACAAGATCTGTATCTTTCATCTGGTGTCTTGGACTTGTGATTTAATGATATTTAGATGCTACTATCTACTTGTGAAGCTATGCTAGCTATGCTAATCAGTGTGTGGGGGGATGGGGGGTGATCCCGGACCCGGGGTAGAGGCTCGTTAGAGGTTAAACCATGTGAAGGGATGGCGTGATTAATGGGGAACCAGTTAGTTGTCTCCACAATGTCTGTACGCCAGTCACTCCCTCCTTTTCCCATTGGGGGGAGGAGTATGGCAGTGTCTGGAACCATTGTATGTCCCCTCTGATGTTGCACTTATCTTGAGATAGTATATGACCTAGAAGTCACTCCCCTCAGTGAGTTTGTCCAGGAGTGGGGAGAAGAGGGGGTTTACTTGAGATGGGAGAAAATAGAGTTGACAATTGAGTTATGCCTTGGATGAGGTAATGTTTTTGTACTATGAAGTACCAGGAATGAGATTGGTCTCTAAGACGAGGTTCTAAACTGAACGATAATTTATAGCTAATGCTATCTGGCTATGGGATACTCCTCTCTCAAGTAAAAGTATTTCTTTGTGAACTGTTCCTAAGATCTGTGGTTCGTCATGTAAGTTGAGAGGGGTGTATCTTGGCTATAAAAGATCTTGGTATTCTTTTGTAGGCACTCTCAGAATTCATTATAGACACTGAATTGATCTGAGAGTCAAAGGGCGACTTTAAAGCTCACATATTATTAAAGATTCAATTTAAGTTTAACTCTGACTGGTGTGTGGTTTGTAACTCTCCTCATTTGGTAATACAGGAAATTGCCACAACAAAAGACATAGGAAGAAGAGAGATAATGATACAGAAAGCAGTGGAGCGTCTAGTAAAAAAAAAAGCATAACGATGGCCAATGTAGGAAGCAAGATTAGTGATGTGTTGGAGTGGAAAGTGGTGATAGTGTTTGATGAGACCACAGGGCCTCACTTACACCCTATCCGACTAACTAATGTCGTAGAGAAAGAGATGGGTGAAGTGCAATTCGCTTGGTTCATTGGCACAGCAAGAGAATATTTTGAAAATGGAAAAGCTTAATGGGAAGAAGATTAAAATGCTAGATTGAGGGGTCATCACTGGGGGCCCAATATCTATGTCCACAGATGATATTAAAGAAATGTGAAGAAAGGCAGAGTGATAGAGGCCAAAAGGTTGATCAGTAGGAAAGAAGGTCAAAGAAGTGAAAGCTTATTAGTGATGCTGAGGTTTGAGAAAGTCTTGCCAAGACAATTACAGATAGGATTTCTTAGTTTCAATGTTAGAGAAATTGTCCCATATGCACTGCAGTGTTTCAAATGCCAAAGAATGGGACATGTAGCTGCTCAGTGTAAAGGAAAGAAAATATGTGCCAAGTGTGGAGGGGCACATGATTATGGTGAATGTAGAAGTAAGGTGAAGGTTAAGTGCTGTGAATGTGGTGGAGAAAAGGTACAGAGAGAGGCTAGAGAGGCTCAGAGATATAGGATCAGTCATGATGTATTGTATGCAGAGTCCGTAAAACAGATTGGTAGAACTATAGTTCGGACTGATGGAGTCATGGATGCACCTGTAGTAAGTGGACCTAATGTCGGGGCTGGTGCTTCTGATGGTCCTGGAATTGTTTTGAGGCCTGTTCAGAAATCTTGTGCTCATGAATGTGAGGTGTCAAAGGACACTTTGATAATGAATGAAGTTGACTTCATAGCTTTTATTGGTACGGTTATCAATACGACTTGGGTTGTGGAAAGCAGAAATGCCAGATTGAAGGTTTTTGTGGAGACAGATGTTACAGTTGAAATGGTTGTTGACATGCTGTACATTCCTAAGGGTGGAGTGTTACAGCATGGTATAGATCACGTTTAATGGGGTTGGGGAGAGGTTTTGCGGAAGGGGGGAGGGCGTGATAGAAGTTAGGGATTTATTTGGATTAGAATTTTATTTTAATGGTAGTACAGAATTGGGCAGATCATGATTGATCGTACATGCCAGCACAGTAGGTGGCGGCATGCTCTTAAACGATTGTTTGCGGACCGCCGTGATATCATAGAAGAAGAAGAGATTACTTGAAACTAACTAGGTTTACCTTTTTATCTGTGTATTAATTGTCGGAATAGAGAACACACAATTTTGTGACTCAGAATGGGTCAAAATTCTACAAAGATCCAGGAAAAAAAGTAACTTGTGCATTTCAGGTAAAATAACAACCCAATGTTTAAGTTGCAGGACAAATTAGCTAGCAAAAACAAGCTAGTTAGCTAAATGTCCATGAATGTTTAAAAAATGTATGTTTAAAAAATTAATTAATATAGTTAGTTCAGAGTTAGTTTTTATATTTCAACCTGCGTGTACTGATCGCGTCTGGTGTGGATGGACAATATCAATGTATTTACATAAGAGTCAACACTGTGGCACTCATCTTTTCAAAGGGAATGCAATGTATTGACATAAGCATCAACCACTGTGATGCTCATATTTTCCCATTGAATGCAATGTATTGACATAAGAATACATTTGGTGAACCTCATCTTTTCCCATTGACTGCCATGTATTGACATAAGCATCATATGTTATGAAGCATTACTTTTAGCAAAATTGTCACCTGATGACGTTTTGAGGCTGATAATGGGCTCTATATGAACTAACTATATGAACTGTTAGATTATTCAATTTCACAGCTAACTAGCAGGATATTATATTTAGTGATCTAGCTAATGCATTTTGAGTTTCCACTTCCTGAGAAGGTGAATTAGCCCAAATCCATATTTTATCAATAAGATGTCCCTAGTCTTAGTGCCTGAAAATGTGATTGCATTTGTCATTTAAACTGAACATTGTGCTTACATTAATGAAAAATGAAATAAATTAAATCGTATTCATAATGAATTAATGATGCATGTCTGGAGCCGGTCATTTTTCCAACACACCTAACATTCGTATTTCATCAACTCTGTAGAGTACAAGCATATTAAGGCTATAATATTATTCAGAATAATATAATAATTATTGTCTGGGATTTATAATGACATAGGATAAAGAAAGCTACATTATAACATAGACCCGCATTTTCCTGCATTCTACACTCGAGCATTGAGTGGGCCTATGTTAGATGTCCATTTGTTTAGTAAGTGAAATGTGAAATCTATCAAAACACAGACTTATGAAAGCTAATGCTACCCCCTGATCTGAATGATTAGTCTAATGGTAATGGTGGTTAGAGGTCCCATTATGAAATGGACCCAGGGTTTTCCCACCCGGACCCGATAATAGCTGATATGCATTTTATTTTTATTTTTTTACATTAAGGCTAATAATTAGCTAGTTGATAACTGAATTAGGTTAGTAACAACTGAGGTTGGAGCGAAAACCTTCAGGAGCATAGCTCCCCTGGAACAGTAGCTGCTGCTTTTGCAACAGCTAATGGGGATCCTAATAATATCCTAAGAGTTGGAGAGCCCAGGCATACATGAGTTTGAGCGGAACAGGTTATCATCTGTTGCGCAGCAAGAGGCAGCTCCTTAAACAGCCGCTTGATGTGTGGAGTGAAATACGTGTTCCCATAAGCTCGACATTGAGCAACATTTCTATACACTATCGAGTGTGAAAGAATAGTGTTGATGGACTCTCTTAACCATCCGAGGATCCCAGCTAAGCACATTGCTCCGCTTTACAACCGGAGTAGCCTACCTGGCAACACGGGAAAAAGTGTCCTCCATTTGCTATTTGAGTGCATACGAATGCAGCTGATAATGCAGCTGATAATGGCCCATTCTAAATCAAAACTAATTTCACACATATTTTCAAATGATCACTTTTAACACTCGACACAGTGTGCCCAATCCATGTGCGCACTCGCTCGGCAATAGTTTGAGAAAAATATAATTTATATTTTATTAAGCCATCTTAACTAGGAAAGTCAGTTAAGAACAAATTCTTATTTACAATGACGGCCTACCCCGGCCAAACCTGGATGACGCTGGGCCAATTGTGTGCCGCCCTATGGGACTCCCAATCACTTCCGGATGTGATAGAGCCTGGGATATGAGGTGAAGAGATTGGGGTTATTAACAGAACCCAGCGATGCTTGGTCAAAATAACCCAGCTTGAGTTCTGTGCTATAGTGACCCAGCAATGGGTGGGTGATATAACCTAAGTTGGGTTGTTTTTTACTCATTTTCTTTAGTGTATACAGTGCCTTCAGAAAGTATTCAGACTTTTTCCACATTTTGTTACTTTCAGCCTTCTGTAAAATTCTAAAATTGATTAAGTTAATCATCTGCAATCTACACACAATTGATTAAGTTAATCATCTGCAATCTGCCCATAATGACAAAACGCAAGCAGGTTGAGTAGTTTTCGCAAAAAAAAACAAAAAATATCGGATATGCCTTATTTACATACAGTACAAGTCAAACGTTTGGATACACCTACTCATTCCACGTTTTTTTCATTATTTTTACTATTATCTATACGTTTGACTGGTACTGTAAGTATTCAGACCCTTTGCTGTGAGGCTCGAAATTAAGCCCAGGCGCATACTGTTTCCATTGATCATCCTTGATGTTTTTACAACTTGATTGGAGTCCACCTGTGGTAAATTCAATTTATTGGAAATTATTTGGAAAGGCACACAACTGTCGAGATAAGGTCCCACAGTTAGCAGTGCATGTCAGAGCAAAAACCAAACCACGAGGTCGAAGGAATTGTCCATAGAGCACCGAGACAGGATTGTGTCGAGGCACAGATCTGGGGAACGGTTCCAAAACATTTTGGCAGCATTGAAGGTATCCAAGAACACAGTGGCCTCCATTAATCTTAAATGGAGGAAGTTTGGAACCACCAAGACTCTTCAATGAGCAATCGGGGGAAAAGGCCTTGGTCAGGGAGGTGACCAAGAACCTGATGATCACCCTGACTGACGGTTCTCCCATCTCTATGGAGATGGGAGAAACTTCCAGAAGGATAACCATCTCAGCAGCAATCCACCAATAAGGGCTTTATAGTAGAGTGGCCAGACGGAAGCCACTCCTCAGTAAAAGGCACATGACAGTCCGCTTGGAGTTTGCCAAAAGGCAACGAAAGACTCTCAGACCATGAGAAACAAGAATCTCTGGTCTGACGAAACCAAGATTTTACTCTTTGGCCTGAATGCCAACCGTCACGTCTGGAGGAAACCTGGCACCATCCCTACAGTGAAGCATGGTGGTGGCAGTATCATGCTGTGGGGATGTTTTTCAGCGGCAGGGACTGGGAGACTAGTCAGGATCGAGGCAAAGATGAACGGAGCAAAGTACAGAGACATCCTTGATGAAAACCTGCTCCAGAGCGCTCAGGACCTCAGACTGGGGTGAAGGTTCACCTTCCAACAGAACAATGACCCTAAGCACACAGCCAAGACCACACATGAGTGGCCCAGCCAGAGCCTGGACTTGAACCCGAGCAAACCTCTCTGGAGAGGCCTGAAAATAGCTGTGAAGCAAAGCTCCCCATCCAACCTGACAGAGCTTGACAGGATATGCAGAGAGGAATGGGAGAAACTCCCCAAATACAGGTGTGCCAAGCTTGTAGCGTCATACCAAGAAGACTCAAGGCTGTAATCGCTGCCAAAGGAGTTTCAACAAAGTACTGAGTAAAGGGTCTGAATGCTTATGTAAATGTTATATTTAAGTTTCTTATTTGTAATAAATTAGCAAACATTTCTACAAAACCTGTTTTTGCTTTGCCATTATGGGGTATTGTGTGTAGATTGATGAGGGAAAAACACTATTTAACACATTTTTGAATAAGGCTGTAACCTAACAAAATGTGGAAAAGTCAAGGGGTCTGAACACTTTCCGAATGCACTGTAGATCAAATCAAATCAAATTGTATTGTTCACATACACGTGTTTATCAGATCTTATTGCGTGTGTCGCGAAATGCTTCTAGCTCTGATAGATATTACTGCACTAACAGTTTCACAACATACAGTATACCCAAAATACACATACATGTAAGAAAGGAATGGATTAAGAATATATATACAGTGGGGAGAACAAGTATTTGATACACTGCCGATTTTGCAGGTTTTCCTACTTACAAAGCATGTAGAGGTCTGTAATTTTTATCATAGGTACACTTCAACTGTGAGAGACGGAATCTAAAACAAAAATCCAGAAAATCACATTGTATGATTTTTAAATAATTAATTTGCATTTTATTGCATGACATAAGTATTTGATCACCTACCAACCAGTAAGAATTCCGGCTCTCACAGACTTGTTAGTTTTTCTTTAAGAAGCCCTCCTGTTCTCCACTCATTACCTGTATTAACTGCACTTGTTTGAACTCGTTACCTGTATAAAAGACACCTGTCCACACACTCAATCAAACAGATTCCAACCTCTCCACAATGGCCAAGACCAGAGAGCTGTGTAAGGACATCAGGGATAAAATTGTAGACCTGCACAAGGCTGGGATGGGCTACAGGACAATAGGCAAGCAGCTTGGTGAGAAGGAAACAACTGTTGGCGCAATTATTAGAAAATGGAAGAAGTTCAAGATGACGGTCAATCACCCTCGGTCTGGGGCTCCATGCAAGATTTCACCTCGTGGGGCATCAATGATCATGAGGAAGGTGAGGGATCAGCCCAGAACTACACGGCAGGACCTGGTCAATGACCTGAAGAGAGCTGGGACCACAGTCTCAAAGAAAACCATTAGTAACACACTACGCCGTCATGGATTAAAATCCTGCAGCGCACGCAAGGTCCCCCTGCTTAAGCCAGTGCATGTCCAGGCCTGTCTGAAGTTTGCCAATGACCATCTGGATGATCCAGAGGAGGAATGGGAGAAGGTCATGTGGTCTGATGAGACAAAAATAGAGCTTTTTGGTCTAACTCCACTCACCGTGTTTGGAGGAAGAAGAAGTATGAGTACAACCCCAAGAACACCATCCCAACCGTGAAGCATGGAGGTGGAAACATCATTCTTTGGGGATGCTTTTCTGCAAAGGGGACAGGACGACTGCACCGTATTGAGGGGAGGATGGATTTGGCCATGTATCGCGAGATCTTGGCCAACAACCTCCTTCCCTCAGTAAGAGCATTGAAGATGGGTCGTGGCTGGGTCTTCCAGCATGACAACGACACGAAGCACACAGCCATGCCAACTAAGGAGTGGCTCCGTAAGAAGCATCTCAAGGTCCTGGAGTGGCCTAGCCAGTCTCCAGACCTGAACCCAATAGAAAATCTTTGGAGGGAGCTGAACGTCCGTATTGCCCAGCGACAGCCCCGAAACCTGAAGGATCTGGAGAAGATCTGTAGGGAGGAGTGGGCCAAAATCCCTGCTGCAGTGTGTGCAAACCTAGTCAAGAACTACAGGAAACGTATGATCTCTGTAATTGCAAACAAAGGTTTCTGTACCAAATATTAAGTTCTGCTTTTCTGATGTATCAAATACTTATGTCATGCAATAAAATGCAAATTAATTACTTAAAAATCATACAATGTGATTTTCTGGATTTTTGTTTTAGATTCCGTCTCTCATAGTTGAAGTGTACCTATGATAAAAATTACAGACCTCTACATGCTTTGTAAGTAGGAAAACCTGCAAAATCGGCAGTGTATCAAATACTTGTTCTCCCCACTGTATATACATATATGTCAAAGCGGCATTGGACTAAGATACAGTGGCATAGTACAGAGTACAGTATATACATATGAGATGGGTGATGCAATATTTACAAACAATTAAAGTGACTAAGATACCATCGAATAGAATGGAGAGAGTTGTCGCTGATAGAGTTGTCAAGTATGAATCACAGGTTAGAGGAGATCATTTTAGACACTTGGATTAGCAGGGAGTAGAAGATTAGATATGGTACAGTGTAGTGGGAGGACAGGTAAAGATAGGAGGATTTAGACTACAAAATGCAGGGTGGAAAGAAAATGCAAGGCTTAAAAAAAGAGGCCAGAATAGGGCTGTGGCGGTCATGACATTATGTCAGCAGTTAACTGTTACCCGTCTAACGGTAATTGACTGTTTATTTACATAAACATTTTTAGCATCTATTCGCTAAAGAACACAAATAAGTATAATAAAACCATTAAATATATGCCTACACCATCACAATAATTCAATTATGTATTTTAGGCAGGTCTTAAGAAACACTATGACGTGAAGAAAATGTATTTCAGAAGAACAGAATTTCATGTGTACTGTATGTTAGGCCCACTGATCTATAGGCTTAAGTCTAGTTCATTTATAGCAGACAAGATATTCCATTATTTTACATTATCAGATTTTCTAGTAAGAAGAATATAAGTTAAATAAAGGTTAAATAAAACCTTCCATCATCTCTTTTCTCCACTGAGTCCTGACGCGCATTAATTTCCCCACCTTCCTTCCTCTCCTCCTGCAGAGTGTGAATCTCTCTCCTCTCCTGCTCTCTCTGTTCCTGAGCATGTTATTCATGTGTCTCCCTGGATGCCTGGCTAACAGATTGCCAATAAACTGGGTCCAACATGTGTCCCCCTACCCCCAGTAATGGCCTGCCTCTGAGGCGGAGCCCTTACATGTCACTGATCACTCTACCCCTCGCACTGCTATCCTCTCTCCTCCCCACCCTATCACCCTGTCCACCCTCTGCTCTCATTCCCTTTCTCTCCAAGGCATTCAACCGCATCTTCCTCCCCCTACTCCTACCTCTCGCTCTCACCTCTTCTCCACTTTGCTCATTGTCACTATCTCCTCCTACCTCTCCTCTCCTCTGCATGCCATTATCTGGTCATATTCTCCTTCTCCCCCACACCTTTCCTTTCCTCTTTTTTTCTACACTTTGATTCACCCCATCTGTTAGCTCCAATGCTACCCTGCCACACTTTCTAGAGACCACACAGAGGTGGTCACAAGGTAAGGAGATGGGACTTTGACAGGGCCATGCGATGGGGATCTGACATCTCTGAGGAGGTCAGGGGAAAAGGATTGTAAAGCAGGTCTATGGATGAGTGCGGATAAGATATATGGGTCTCTGCCCCGAATGGATCTTGGTGTTACCCTAGTGTGGTGTATGATGAATTCTAAAGTACACTTGGTCGGAAGTCGGAAGTTTGCGTACACCTTAGCCAAATACATTTAAACTCAGTTTTTCACAATTCCTAACATTTAATCCTAGTAAAAATGCCCTCTTTAAGGACAGTTAGGATCACCACTTTATTGTAAGAATGTGAAATGTCAGATTAATACTAGAGATAATGATGTATTGCAGCTTTTATTTATTTCATCACATTCCCAGTGAGTCAGAAATTTACATTCACTCAATTAGTATTTGGTAGCCATGCCTTTAAATTGTTTAACTTGGGTCAAACGTGTCGGGTAGCCTTCCACAAGCTTCCCACAATAAGTTGGGTGAATTTTGGCAAATTCCTCCTGACAGAGCTGGTGTAACTGAATCAGGTTTGTAGGCTTCCTTGCTCGCACATGCTTTTTCAGTTCTGCCCACAAATCTTCTATAGGATTGAGGTCAGGGCTTTGTGATGGCCACTCCAATACCTTGACTTTGTTGTCCTTAAGCCATTTTGCCACAACTTTGGAAGTATGCTTGGGGTCATTGTCCATTTGGAAGACTCATTTGCGACCAATCTTTAACTTCCTGACTGATGTCTTGATGTTGCTTCAATATATCCACATAATTCTCCTGCCTCGTGATAACCATCTATTTTGTGAAGTGCACCAGACCCTCCTGCTGCAAAGCACCCCCACAACATGATCCTGCCACCCCCGTGCTTCATGGTTGGGATGGTTTTCTTCGGCTTGCAAGCTTAATCCTTTTTCCTTCAAACATAACGATGGTCATTATGGCCAAACAGTTATATTTTTGTTTCATCTGACCAGAGGACATTTCTCCAAAAAGTACGATCTTTGTCCCCATGTGCAGTTGCAAACCGTAGTATGGCTTTATTATGGTGGTTTTGGAGCAGTGGCTTCTTCCTTGCTGAGCGGACTTTCAGGTTATGTCGATATAAGACTTGTTTTACTGTGGATATAGATACTTTGTACCTATTTCCTCCAGCATCTTCACATGGTTCTTTGCTGTTGTTCTGGGATTGATTTGCACTTTTCGCACCAAAGTAAGTTCATCTCTAGGAGACAGAATGTGTCTCCTTCCTGAGTGGTATGATGGCTGCGTGGTCCCATGATGTTTATACTTGAGTACTATTGTTTGTACAGATGAACATGGTATTTTCAGGCGTTTGTTAATTGCTCCCAAGGATGAACCAGACTTGTGGAGGTCTACAATCTTTGGTCTGAGGTCTTGGCTGATTTCTTTTGATTTTCCATGATGTCAAGCATAGAGGCACTGTGTCAGGGTTGTGTGCGGAGAATATTTGGAGTCAAACGCAGGACACAGGTGTTGAGCGAAACCACAGAGTTTTACTCAAAATAAATGCACAATTCCACAAATGGAAAATAAACAGATACGTACACGTATCAAATACAACACCTAACGCACAAACAATCACGGACAAACAGAAATGAAAGCCAGAGGGTTAAATAGGGAACATGATGGGGGAATTGAAACCAGGTGTGTATAATACAGACAAAACAAAACGAAACTGAAAAATGGATCGATGGTGACTAGAAAGCCGGTGACGTCGACCACCGAACACCACCCGAACAAGGAGAAGGGCCGACTTCGGCGGAAGTCGTGACACACTGAGTTTGAAGGTAGGCCTTGAAATACATCCACAGGTACACCTCCAATTGACTAAAATTATGTAAATTTGCCTATCAGAAGCTTCTAAAGCCATGACATCATTTTCTGGAATTTTCCAATCTGTTTAAAGGCACAGTCAACTTAGTGTATGTAAACTTCTGACCCACTGGAATTGTGATATGAAATAATCTGTCTGTAAACAACTGTTGGAAAAATTACTTGTGTTTTGCACAAAGTAGGTGCCCTAACCGACTTGCGAAAACTATAGTTTGTTTACAAGAAATTTGTGGAGTGGTTGAAAAACAAGTTTTAATGACTCCAACCTAAGTGTATGTAAACTTCCTACTTCAACTGTATATGTTAACATCATAGTGACTATAATATACATAAACACACTCTGTTGAGTACCTTTCACACTCCAATTCAACGTGTTTGCCATCAATCCTACCTCGGACTTCAGCATATACGTTTCAGTCTCATTTCCAGTTATAGATTGTAGGAATTGATCGGAAAGCACACATGCATGCAAATGGGATGAAATGTGCCTAGAGTATCCCATAACCTTTCCAGTATATCTACCTCCTCCTACTCTGTAAATGACACTGTAACATTTCAGATTACACTTTTCCCAGAATGCCTCATGCTGTCAGCGCTGACCTCTATTTGAGGAGTAAGTGTGTGTGTGTGTGCGTGTGTGCATGCGTGCGTCAATGGCAGAATCGATTTCTTCCTCCTGACAACTCAGCTTCATCTGATGCAAGGACATTTATGAGGAGAGTTATTTTCTTTCCTATACACATCCTATTTCAAGCATTTCCATTTAAAGTACATCATTTCAAGTGGTATACTTTTCACAGGGTGAGCCCGAAAAACAATAACAATATATGTTGGTGACTCCTGTTCAGGGGATAAAATCCATTCTTCTGCAGAAATAAATACATTTCTCCCAATCTTGTGCTGTCAACATCTCCAGGTGAGTGTCTCTAGTACATGACTAATTCAATTTTCATGCTGCAATAAAAACAGATAATGGAACACTATAAAATCTATTCAGGGAGTGGGATGGGCTGAAGAAAATCAGGAAAGAGGACATTTTTTGGGGGGTAAAACTTGTCTCTCCCATTTTCTCTCATTCTAACACTCCATTCATTTCACAAACACCTCTACTCTTTCCATCTGACTACTTCTCTCCTTCTTTCTCTTCTTCACACTCCCACTCTTGTGTTCTCCCCTCTTCGCTCTCAGCCCCTTCTTCTCTCCCCCCTGTCTTCCTTCATCGCTCCTCTCTTCCTTCCTATGTTCTCTGTGTAATTAGCCCGGGAGCAGCTCTGAGCTAGCTGTTGTTCTCTCCACACTGTCAGGACAGAAAGTTGTCAAGACAGAAAGTTCCCCTACATCTCTGTGTGGGCCTGACGTGTGTGTGTGCATGTGACTGTACGTCGTGTGTAGGTGCGGGCACACACATAGTCTACCCTTCTTGTCTATGCTAGAGCATTTCTCATTGTATACTTCACTGTATATTTAACTTACAGTTGTGAACATGTGATTACTTATAACAAAACTAACTGTTGCCATAATCCGGTTCAAGTAATATTTTCCCACTCAGACATTGCTGTGTTCATAGCTTGTGAGGAGCAGATTCTTGCAGCCTTAGATAGCATAGATGCGTGTCTGCAGGAGAAACACTGGCTTACGACATCCATCATGTGCCCAAGACAAGGCCATCTGACTCTTAGCAGCAGTGTGATGTGGAGTGAGCTAGTAGCAACTGACACATATACCACACAAAGAGAGAAAACTATGTAAATGAGAATAAAACGTTTACATAGATACTATAGATGCTATTTATGTTAATGGGGGTGGTTTGTATTTGTATTTATTATGTATTACCATTAGCTGCTGACTAGGCGGCATCTACTCTTCCTGGGGTTCAGCAAAATTAAGGCAGTTTATACAATTTTAAAAACATTACAATACATTCACAACACACTGTTTCCTCAGGCGTCTACTCTACCACTAACACATATCTACACTACCAGTCCAAAGTTTTAGAACACCTACTCATTCAAGGGTTTTTCTTTATTTTTACTATTTTCTACATTGTAGAATAATAGTGAAGACATCAAACTATGGAATCATGTAGTAACCAAAAAAGTGTTAAACAAATCAAAATATATGTTTTATTTGAGATTCTACAAATTATCAGCCTTTGCCTTGATGACAGCTTTGCACACTCTCGTCATTATCTCAACCAGCTTCATGAGGTAGTCACCTGAAATGCATTTCAATTAACAGGTGTACCTTCTTAAAAGCTAATTTGTGGAATTTCTTTCCTTCTTAATGTGTTTGAGCCAATCAGTTGTGTTGTGACAAGGTAGGGGGGTATACAGAAGATAGCCTTATTTGGTAAAAGACCAAGTCAATATTATGGCAATAACATCTCAAATAAGCAAAGAGAAACGACAGTCCATCATTACTTTAAAACATGAAGGTCAGTCAATACAGAACATTTCAAGAACTTTGAAAATTTCTTCAAGTGCAGTCACAAAAACCATCAAGCCCTATGATGAAACTGGCTCTCATGAGGACCGCCACAGAAATGGAATACCCAGAGGGACCTCTGCAGCAGAGGATAAGTTCATTATAATTACCAGCCTCAGAAATTGCAGCCCAAATAAATGCTTCACAGAGTTCAAGAAACAGACACATCTCAACATCAACTCTTCAGAGGAGACTGTGTGAATCAGACCTTCATGCTCGAATTGCTGCAAAGAAACCACTACTAAAGGACACCAATAAGAAGAAGAGACTTGCTTGGACCAAGAAACACAAGCAATGGACATTAGACCGGTGGAAATTTGTCCTTTGGTCTGTAGTCCCAATTTGAAATGTTTGGTTCCAACCACTGTGTCTTTGTGAGATGCGGTGTGGGTGAATGGATGATCTCTGCATGTGTGGTTCCCACCGTAAAGCATGGAGGAGGAGGTGTTATGGTGTGGGGGTGCTTTGGTGGTGACACTGTCTGTGATTTATTTAGAATTCAAGGCATGCTTAACCAGCATGGTTCAACAGCATTCTGCTGTGAAGCGCCATCCCATCTGATTTGGGCTTAATGGGACTATCATTTGTTTTTCAACAGGACAATGACCCAACACACCTCCAGGCTGTGTAAGGGCTATTTGACCAAGAAGGAGAGTGATGGAGTGCTGCATCAGATGACCTGGCATCCACAATCCCCCGACCTCAACCAAATTGAGATGGTTTGGGATGAGTCGGACCGCAGAGTGAAGGAAAAGCAGCCAACAAGTGCTCAGCATATGTGGTAACTCCTTCAAGACTGTTGGAAAAGCATTCCAGGTGAAGCTGGTTGAGAGAATACCAAGAGTGTGCAAAGCTGTCATCAAGGCAAAGGGTGGCTATTTGAAGAATCTCAAACATAAAATATCTTTAGATTTGTTTAACACTTTTTTGCTTACTACATGATTCCATATGTGTTAATTCATAGTGTTGATGTCTTCACTATTATTCCACAATGCAGAAAACAGTAAAAATAAAGAAAAACACTTGCATGAGTCAGTGTTCTACTTTTGACCGGTAGTGTACAGTACTAAATCATGTGTATGTGTGTGTATTGTGCGTATGTCATCGTGTCTGTGCCAATGTATGTGTTGCTTCACAGTCCAACCTGTATTTCTATCTGTTTTTTTCATCTAATTTTATTGCTTGTATCAGTAACTTTATGTGGTAAAGAGTTTCATGTAGTCATGGCTCTATGTAGTACTGTGCTCCTCCCATAGTCTGTTCTGGACTTGGGGATTGTGAAGAGACCTCTTGTGTCATGTCTTGTGGGGTATGCATGGGTGTCCGAGCTGTGTGCCAGCAGTTCAAACAGACAGCTCGGTGCCTTCATCATGTCAATACCTCTCATAAATACAAGTAGTGATGATGTCAATATCTCCTCCTCTTTGAGCCAGGAGAGAATGACATGCATATTATTAATATTATCTCTCTGTGTACATCCAAGGGCCAGCCTTGCTGCCCTGTTCTTAGCCAATTACAATTTTCCTAAGTCCTTTTTTGTGGCACAAGACCACACGACTGAACAGTAGTCAACGTTTGACAAAGCTAGGGCCTGTAGGACATGCCTTGTTGATAGTGTTGTTAAGAAAGCAGAGCAGCACTTAATTACGGACATACTTCCCCCCATCTTAGCTAGCTATCAATATGTTTTGACCATGACAGTTTACAATCCAGGGTTACGCCAAGCAGTTTAGTCATCTCAACTTGCATAATTTCCACATGATTTATTACAAGATTTAGGTTTAAGGTTTAAGGTTTAGTGAATGATTTGTCCCAAATATAATGCTTTTAATATTAGAAGTATTTAGTGCTAAGTTATTCCTTGCCATCCACTCTGAAACTAACTTTAACTCTTTGTTAAGTGTTGCAGTCATTTCAGTCAATGTAGTAGCTGACGTGTATAGTGTTGAATCATCCACATACATAGACACTCTGACTTTACTTAAAGTCAGTAGCATGTCGTTAGTAAAGATTGAAAAAAGCAAGGGGCCTAAACAGCTACCCTGGGGAATTCCTGATTTTACCTTGATTATGTTTGAGAGGCTTCTTTAACTTCTCTGGGATATGTGGGACGCTAACGTCCCACTTGGCCAAAAGCCAGTAAAAATGCAGAGCGACAAATTCAAATACATTACTATAAAAATCCAACTTTCATGAAAGACACCAAATTAAAGACACACTTGTTGTGAATCCAGCCAACATGTCTGATTTCAAAAAGGATTTACGGTGAAAGCCCACCAAACGATTATGTTAGGTCAGTACATAGCCACAGAAAAACAAAGCCCTTTTTCCAGCCAAAGAGAGGAGTAACAAAAAGCAGAAATAGAGATAAAATTAATCACTAACCTTTGATGATCTTCATCAGATGACACTCATAGGACTTCATGTTACACAATACATGTATGTTTTGTTCGGTAAAGTTCATATTTATATCCAAAAATCGGAGTTTAGGCGGGACGCTACTGTCTCACTTGGCCAAAAGCCAGTGAAAATGCAGAGCGCCATATTCAAATAAATTACTATAAAAATAAAACTTTCATTAAATCACACATGAAAGATACCAAATTAAAGCTACACTGGTTGTGAATCCAGCCAACATGTCAGAATTCAAATGGGCTTTTCGGCGAAAGCAAACGATGCTATTATCTGAGTTAGCACCATTGTAAACAAAGAGATAAGCATATTTCAACCCTGCAGGCGCGACACAAAACGCAGAAATAAAAATTTAATTCATGCCTTACCTTTGACGAGCTTCTGTTGTTGGCACTCCAATATGTCCCATAAACATCACAAATGGTCCTTTTGTTCGATTAATTCCGTCGATATATATATCCAAAATGTCCATTTATTTGGCGTGTTTGCTACATTGAAAGTCAGTTCAGTCCACATTGTCCCGGAAAAAAGCTAAGTAAACACAGCTCCTGCAGTGCTGGAAACGTTCAATAGCTACCTTCATTTGAGACCACTGAGCCAGCTAGACTAGCTGGGCTTTCGTGTCTCTCCCCCTATGCGGTACTGTATATGTCAAGATCCCGGGACAGACAGCAGCACTCACAGCAACTAAGCCCAACAGAGCTGCAGGAACCAAAATAAAATAAAAGTATATAAAAACACTGTCAGCATTTAAACTGAGGTCTCTAGTTCAGATTTCGGCGCTCAACAGCATTCAACAACAACAAACATACGTCGCGCTCTGACGATGTGGCAGGATCCCGGGACAGACAACAGCGCGTTGGGGTTTACTTGTAGGAAAGTGGAAGTAGGTTAAAGGTTGAGACACATTGTTTCTGAGGTCAAGTCCATTTCAGGATTGCCTAATCTTTGATGTATGTATTAATTTTTACTAGGCAAGTCAGTTAAGAACAAATTCTTATTTTCAATGACAGCCTAGGAACAGTGGGTTAACTGCCTGTTCAGGGGCAGAACGACAGATTTGTCAGCTCAGGGATTTGAACTTGCAACCTTTCGGTCACTAGTCCAACACTCTAACCACTAGGCTACAGGTCTTAATATGTCTTGAAAGTGTATACATCACAATGGTAAAATGTAAACACAATCTGAGACACCTGTCATTTTTGGAGACAGGTTATTATTGACACGGCAGCAATACTGTAGCTAGAAAAATAGTGTTGAAGTGACTGCTAACTAACTGTAAACAATTTAGCTGGCTAGCTAAACATCTTGACTAACTGTGAGGTGAAACAACATTCACTTATTTACTGTTAATTAGCCACTGCAAATCTCTGTCCAAAACAGCAAGGTGTCTCCAGCTATGTTTACTTTTTGACGTTGTATGACGTTTCCAAGCTAAAGTGAGTTGATATTGTAGTGTAGTTCATTGTTCTGTTGAGAAATATAGACATTGCCTTTAGGCTTGTGTTTGACATGCATCTTGCAGTTCATCTTCTGTCTAAGTGTCTAATGAATGCAAATGACATATCTCTCTCAATATCTTGGCTATTTTTTCAACATAGCTTAAGTGAAGCATTCATTCCAAAGTAACTTGTCAGTGCTCTGAGGACCACTGAGTCTTAACCCTTAAACGGAATGCCAGCTCTCCCTAGGCATGTGTCTAGTGATTTAAAGCTTAATGAAAGAGAATGTCTACATTGTGGATCTCATTTAGTGGAAATCTTTGACCCTTTTACAAATCACAAACCTTTAAATGGTCTGCCAGAGTAACATGACATGTGCTGAGGGAATGTGCATTTTGACACAGCTTCTATTCAAACTTTCTTACAGAAATTAGTCTATTTCTAGTTTTACCCCATGCATCCTTCGACAAGTTTAACTGAATTGACCCCTTTGCCTTTGAGTTGGAAGAAAACCAATAGAGCCAAGTGCTTTCATGAGTATAAATTATGGTTGACTGGGCTGGGAAGAGGTAGGGAGAGTATTCTGTCTACTCTACAATATGCCTTAAATAGCAAGGGACAAAAGTGAGATATTAGTTTCCTGTGATTTTTCTCTCCCACTTACCTCAGAGATGAGAGGGGAAAGAGCACTTTCGCTTCATGTCATTTGGAGCCAGCAAATTCTACTGAGAGTTTAGAAATCATGTAACAATTACCAATTCATAAAGCCATCTTGTCGGCAGCAAGAATTTTTTTTTATGTGGAATTGTCCATTCACATGAAGAGCATTAACTTTCTTCAAATGGAAGACATTGAATTCAATTAATCTACTGGTGGTGCATTCATTCTGTTTGAAACTATGAGTATTTAGAACTGAGTTAGAGACGTCTCTTTGTGAGGGCTTTTACAGGGCTTTTACAGTGCACTTCACAATAAGAGTATATCATCTGTAGCCGTGAAATGCTTTAGAAGGTCATGGCTCACATCAATACCATCATCCCAGACACAACAGACCCACTCCAATTCGCATATCGCCCCAACAGATCCACAGATGACACAGTCTCTTTTGCACTCCACACTGCCCTCTCCCACCTGGATAAGAGGAACACATATATGATAATGCTGTTAATTGACTACAGCTCAGCATTCAACACCATAGTGCCCTCGAAGATCATCACTAAGATTAGGACCCTGGGACTGAACACCTCCCTCTGCAGATAGAAGGTCAGTGACCTGGCATTGTGGTTCCAGGACAACAACCTCTCCCTCAAAGTCAGCAACACAAAGGAGCTGATCGTGGTCTACGAGAAACGGAGGGCCGAGCATGCCCCCATCCACATCGACGGGGTTGTAGTTAAGCGGGTCGAGAGCTTCAAATTCCTCTGTATCCACATCACTAAGGAATTAACATGGTCCACACATATCAACACAGTCGTGAAGAAGGCATGACATTGTCTCTTCTCTCTCAGGAGGCTGAAAAGATTTGGCATGGGACCTTAGATCCTCAAAAAGTTCTACAGTTGCACCATTGAGAGAATCTTTTTTTACCTTTATTTAACTAGGCAAGTCAGTTAAGAACAAATTCTTATTTCAATGACGGCCTAGGAACAGTGGGTTAACTGCCTTGTTCAGGGGCAGAATGACAGATTTTTACCTTGTCAGCTCGGGGATTCAATTTTGCAAACTTTCGGATACAAGTCCAACTGTCACGACTTCCGCCGAAGTCGGTCCCTCTCCTTGTCACGCCCTGACCTTAGAGAACCTTTTATTTGTCTATTTTGGTTAGGTCAGGGTGTGACTAAGGTGGGTAGTCTAGTTTTTTATTTTCTATGTTAGTCTGGTATGGTTCCCAATCAGAAGCAGCTGTCTATCGTTGTCTCTGATTGGGGATCATATTCAGGCAGCCTTTTTTCCACCTGTTGTGTGTGGGATCTTGTTTTTATATTGTTGCTTTTTAGCCCTACAAAGCTGTACGTTTCATTTGTTACTATTTCTTGTTTTGTGCCGGTTATCATAAATAAAAATGATTAACCTCTCTGGGATATACCGGCCAACATCCAGTGAAAATGCAGAGCGCCAAATTCAAATAAATTACTATAAAAATTAAACTTTCATAAAATCACGCATGCAATACACCAAATTAAAGCTACACTTGTGAATCCAGCTTACATGTCAGATTTCAAATAGGCTATACGACGAAAGCAAACAATGCTATTATCTGAGGACAGCACCCCAGTAAACAAACACAGACAATCCTATTTCAACCCTCCAGGCGCGACACAAAACGCAGAAATAAAGATATAATTCATGCCTTACCTTTGACGAGCTTCTTCTGTTGGCACTCCAATATGTACCATAAACATCACAAATGGTCCTTTTGTTCGATTAATTCCGTCGATATATATCCAAATGTCCATTTATTTGGCGCGTTTGATCCAGAAAAACACCGGTTCCAACTTGCGCAACGTGACTAAAAAATATCTCATAAGTTACCTGTAAGCTTTGTCCAAACATTTCAAACTACTTTTGTAATACAACTTTAGGCATTTTTTTACGTAAATAATTGATAAAATTGAAGACGGGATGATCTGTGTTTAATCCCGAAGGAAAACAAAGTGTAGCTAGCTTTCAGGTCACGTGCCTCTAACAAAGAGTACACTTCCCTCGAGCCTCATTCTGAACAGTGCTACTTCTTCATTTCTCAAAGGAAAAACATCAACCAATTTCTAAAGACTGTTGACATCCAGTGGAAGCGATAGGAACTGCAAGAAGGTCCCTTAGAAATCTGGATTCCCAATGAAACCCATTGAAAAGAGAGTGACCGCAAAACAAAACAAAATTCTGAATGGTTTGTCCTCTGGGTTTTGCCTGCCAAATAAGTTCTGTTATACTCACAGACATGATTCAAACAGTTTTTGAAACTTCAGAGTGTTTTCTATCCAAATCTACTAATAATATGCATATCTTAGCTTCTGGGCCTGAGTAGCAGGCAGTTTACTTTGGACCCGCTTTTCATCCGGACGTGAAAATACTGCCACCTATCCCAGAGAAGTTTTAACCTACCCCACGCTGCATCTTGGTCCGACCATCCTTCCAACAACGATCGTTACACTCCTTGTTTAGGTGGAGTTCGGCGGTCGACGTCACCGGCTTTCTAGCCACCGCCGATCCACTTTTAATTTCCATTTGTTCTGTCTTTGTCTTATCACACCTGGCTTCACTCAACCAATTATGTGTTTATTATTTAACCCTCTGTTCCCCATGTTGTATTTGTGAGTGATTGTTTACATTTACATTTAAGTCATTTAGCAGACGCTCTTATCCAGAGCGACTTACAAATTGGTGCATTCACCTTATGACATCCAGTGGAACAACCACTTTACAATAGTGCATCTAAATCTTTTAAGGGGGGGGGGGGGTCAGAAGGATTACTTTATCCTATCCTAGGTATTCCTTGAAGAGGTGGGGTTTCAGGTGTCTCCGGAAGGTGGTGATTGACTCCGCTGTCCTGGCGTCGTGAGGGAGTTTGTTCCACCATTGGGGTGCCAGAGCAGCGAACAGTTTTGACTGGGCTGAGCGGGAACTGTACTTCCTCAGTGGTAGGGAGGCGAGCAGGCCAGAGGTGGATGAACGCAGTGCCCTTGTTTGGGTGTAGGGCCTGATCAGAGCCTGAAGGTACTGAGGTGCCGTTCCCCTCACAGCTCCGTAGGCAAGCACCATGGTCTTGTAGCGGATGCGAGCTTCAACTGGAAGCCAGTGGAGAGAGCGGAGGAGCGGGGTGACGTGAGAGAACTTGGGAAGGTTGAACACCAGACGGGCTGCGGCGTTCTGGATGAGTTGTAGGGGTTTAATGGCACAGGCAGGGAGCCCAGCCAACAGCGAGTTGCAGTAATCCAGACGGGAGATGACAAGTGCCTGGATTAGGACCTGCGCCGCTTCCTGTGTGAGGCAGGGTCGTACTCTGCGGATGTTGTAGAGCATGAACCTACAGGAACGGGCCACCGCCTTGATGTTAGTTGAGAACGACAGGGTGTTGTCCAGGATCACGCCAAGGTTCTTAGCGCTCTGGGAGGAGGACACAATGGAGTTGTCAACCGTGATGGCGAGATCATGGAACGGGCAGTCCTTCCCAGGGAGGAAGAGCAGCTCCGTCTTGCCGAGGTTCAGCTTGAGGTGGTGGTCCGTCATCCACACTGATATGTCTGCCAGACATGCAGAGATGCGATTCGCCACCTGGTCATCAGAAGGGGGAAAGGAGAAGATTAATTGTGTGTCGTCTGCATAGCAATGATAGGAGAGACCATGTGAGGTTATGACAGAGCCAAGTGACTTGGTGTATAGCGAGAATAGGAGAGGGCCTAGAACAGAGCCCTGGGGGACACCAGTGGTGAGAGCACGTGGTGAGGAGACAGATTCTCGCCACGCCACCTGGTAGGAGCGACCTGTCAGGTAGGACGCAATCCAAGCGTGGGCCGCGCCGGAGATGCCCAACTCGGAGAGGGTGGAGAGGAGGATCTGATGGTTCACAGTATCGAAGGCAGCCGATAGGTCTAGGAGGATGAGAGCAGAGGAGAGAGAGTTAGCTTTAGCAGTGAGGAGCGCCTCCGTGATACAGAGAAGAGCAGTCTCAGTTGAATGACTAGTCTTGAAACCTGACTGATTTGGATCAAGAAGGTCATTCTGAGAGAGATAGCGGGAGAGCTGGCCAAGGACGGCACGTTCGAGAGTTTTGGAGAGAAAAGAAAGAAGGGATACTGGTCTGTAGTTGTTGACATCGGAGGGATCGAGTGTAGGTTTTTTCAGCAGGGGTGCAACTCTCGCTCTCTTGAAGACGGAAGGGACGTAGCCAGCGGTCAAGGATGAGTTGATGAGCGAGGTGAGGTAAGGGAGAAGGTCTCCGGAAATGGTCTGGAGAAGAGAGGAGGGGATAGGGTCAAGCGGGCAGGTTGTTGGGCGGCCGGCCGTCACAAGACGCGAGATTTCATCTGGAGAGAGAGGGGAGAAAGAGGTCAGAGCACAGGGTAGGGCAGTGTGAGCAGAACCAGCGGTGTCGTTTGACTTAGCAAACGAGGATCGGATGTCGTCGACCTTCTTTTCAAAATGGTTGACGAAGTCATCTGCAGAGAGGGAGGAGGGGGGAGGAGGGGGAGGAGGATTCAGGAGGGAGGAGAAGGTGGCAAAGAGCTTCCTAGGGTTAGAGGCAGATGCTTGGAATTTAGAGTGGTAGAAAGTGGCTTTAGCAGCAGAGACAGAAGAGGAAAATGTAGAGAGGAGGGAGTGAAAGGATGCCAGGTCCGCAGGGAGGCGAGTTTTCCTCCATTTCCGCTCGGCTGCCCGGAGCCCTGTTCTGTGAGCTCGCAATGAGTCGTCGAGCCACGGAGCAGGAGGGGAGGACCGAGCCGGCCTGGAGGATAGGGGACATAGAGAGTCAAAGGATGCAGAAAGGGAGGAGAGGAGGGTTGAGGAGGCAGAATCAGGAGATAGGTTGGAGAAGGTTTGAGCAGAGGGAAGAGATGATAGGATGGAAGAGGAGAGAGTAGCGGGGGAGAGAGAGCGAAGGTTGGGACGGCGCGATACCATCCGAGTAGGGGCAGTGTGGGAAGTGATGGATGAGAGCGAGAGGGAAAAGGATACAAGGTAGTGGTCGGAGACTTGGAGGGGAGTTGCAATGAGGTTAGTGGAAGAACAGCATCTAGTAAAGATGAGGTCGAGCGTATTGCCTGCCTTGTGAGTAGGGGGGGAAGGTGAGAGGGTGAGGTCAAAAGAGGAGAGGAGTGGAAAGAAGGAGGCAGAGAGGAATGAGTCAAAGGTAGACGTGGGGAGGTTAAAGTCACCCAGAACTGTGAGAGGTGAGCCGTCCTCAGGAAAGGAGCTTATCAGGGCATCAAGCTCATTGATGAACTCTCCAAGGGAACCTGGAGGGCGATAAATGATAAGGATGTTAAGCTTGAAAGGGCTGGTAACTGTGACAGCATGGAATTCAAAGGAGGCGATAGACAGATGGGTAAGGGGAGAAAGGGAGAAAGACCACTTGGGAGAGATGAGGATCCCGGTGCCGCCACCCCGCTGACCAGAAGCTCTCGGGGTGTGCGAGAACACGTGGGCAGACGAGGAGAGAGCAGTAGGAGTAGCAGTGTTATCTGTGGTGATCCATGTTTCCGTCAGTGCCAAGAAGTCGAGGGACTGGAGGGAAGCATAGGCTGAGATGAACTCTGCCTTGTTGGCCGCAGATCGGCAGTTCCAGAGGCTGCCGGAGACCTGGGACTCCACGTGGGTGGTGCGCGCTGGGACCACCAGGTTAGGGTGGCCGCGGCCACGCGGTGTGAAGCGTTTGTATGGTCTGTGCAGAGAGGAGAGAACAGGGATAGACAGACACATAGTTGACAGGCTACAGAAGAGGCTACGCTAATGCAAAGGAGATTGGAATGACACGTGAACTACACGTCTCGAATGTTCAGAAAGTTAAGCTTGCGTTGCAGAAATCTTATTGACCAAAATTATTAAAATGATACAGTACTGCGGAAGTGGGCTAGCTAGCAGTGGCTGCGTTGTTGACTTTGTTTGAGAGTGTCGCTGGCTAGGTAACCTCGGTAGCTAGCTATGTAACCTCGGTAACTGGCTCGTTAATTAGTATAAACTACACAATTGTCTTAGATACAAGGACAGCAAAGACAACTATGTAGCTAGCTAACACTACACTAATCAATCGTTCCGTTGATCCGTTGAATGTAATTGTTATTTGTTATGTGGATATTTGTCAGGCGCTGCACTTTTGTTTTAGACCGTGTTTTGGCACTAGTATGTGTTATGTGCTGTCATGTGTTAACCGGTATTAAAGTGCGCCTGTCTATTATACAGAATCACTCACCTGAAGAATGGAGTCAGCAGCAGCAGTTGCAGTGGAGGAGCGCGTTCAACAGCACCGTGTTGCACCGTCTGGGCACACCCATGGAGCGCGTCCTGCAGACGATTGATTGTTAGGAGAGAGGAGGAGGTTTTTCAGCGCCTCCACCAGCACCACTACAACAGGTCCCACTGTACACCCCTCTTTCACCTGGTCCCAGGTGGGTTTCTACTACAGCTGGAGCTCTACATGGTGACTGTCCACCCGGCTCCTTCGGGGCGTGAGAATGTGTCCGCCCTTGTCTTCTGCCTCTCAGGCAAAGCACTGGAGTGGGCCAACGCTGTATGGAGTGAGGGAGACGCGGCATTGGACAATTACGCAGAGTGAACGTCTGTTCCACCTGAGGCAGGGGCCGAGGAGCGCACAGGATTTCGCCTTGGACTGCCGGACCCTGGCCGCCAGCGCGGGATGGCATGCCACCAAAGCTCCGCCCCTGTGCTTTCTTTTCGAAGAAGCTCAGCCCGGCTGAGCGAAACTATGATGTGGGGGACCGGGAGCTGTTGGCTGTTAAGGCTCTGAAGGTGTGGAGGCATTGGCTTGAAGGGGCTAAACACCCTTTTCTCATCTGGACTGACCACCGAAATCTGGAGTACATCCGGCGGCAAGGAGACTGATCCCTCGCCAGGCAAGGTGGGCTTTGTTCTTTACCCGTTTTGTTTTCACTCTATCCTACAGACCAGGTTCCCAGAACGTTATGGCAGACGCACTGTCCCGGATGTATGACACAGAGGAGCGGTCCATGGATCGCACTCCCATACTTCCGGCCTTTTGCCTGGTGGCACCGGTGGTGTGGGAGCTGGACGCGTACATCGAGCGGGCGTTACGCACAGAGCCCACTCCCCCCAGTGTCTAGCTGGGCGCCTGTACGTTCTGTCTGCTTACCTCGTACCCCTGCACAGCGTCTTGTTACTGGTACCCCTTGAATATAGCCAAGTTATCTTTACTTATTGTGGATTTATTCATCGTGCTATTATCTTTGCTATATTTTTTTCTCTGGATTGTTGGGAAGGGCCCGTTAGCATTTCACATTAAGTCTACACCTGTTGTTTACAAAGCATGTAACAAATACAATTTGATTTGATTTAACCCAGGGCTTTCGATCGGGGAAGCAGCGAACCTTCATTGTGGAGACAATTTCGGTGATGCATTTCCTAATGAAGCAGGTGAGGGGAGGTAGTTAGCTCATTGTAACTTGTACGTTAGGAGTCAAGAAACAAGTACAAGGAGTGAATTTAATAATAAAAGAAACATGAAACACAAGCAGCGTACAGACATAAACTCAGCAAAAAAAGAAATGTCCCTTTTTCAGGACCCTGTCTTTCAAAGACCATTTGGAAAAATCCTAATAACTTCACAGATCTTCATTGTAAAGGGTTTAAACACTGTTTCCCATGCTTGTTCAATGAACCATGAACATGCACCAGTGGAACGGTCGTTAAGTCACTAACAGCTTACAGACTGTAGGCAATTTACGTCGAAGAGGCCTTTCTACTGACTCTGAAAAACACCAAAAGAAAGATGCCCATGGTCCCTGCTCATCTGCGTGAACGTGTCTTAGGCATGCTGCAAGGAGGCATGAGGACTGCAGATGTGGCCAAGGCAATAAATTGCCATATCTGTACTGTGAGACGGCTAAGACAGCGCTACAGAGAGACAGGACAGACAGCTGATCGTCCTCGCAGTGGCAGACCACGTGTTACAACACCTGCACAGGATCGGTACATCCGAACGTCACACCTGTGGGACAGGTACAGGATGGCAACAACAACTGCCCGAGTTACACCAGGAATGCACACTCCCTGCATCAGTGCTCAGACTGTCCGGAATAGGCTGAGAGAGGCTGGACTGAGGGCATGTAGGCCTGTTGTAAGGCAGGTCCTCACCAGACATCACCTGCAACAACGTCGCCTATGGGAACAAACCCACCATCGCTGGATCAGACAGGACTGGCAAAAAGTGCTCTTCACTGATGAGTCACGGTTTTGTCTCACCAGGGGTGATGGTCGGATTCGCGTTTATCGTAGAAGGAATGAGCGTTACACCGAGGCAAGAACTCTGGAGCGGGATCAATTTGGAGGTGGAGGGTCCGTCATATTCTGGGCAGTGTGTCACAGCATCATCAGACTAAGCTTGTTGTCATTGCAGGCAATCTCAATGCTGTGCGTGACAGGGAAGACATCCTCCTCCCTCATGTGGTACCCTTCCTGCAGGCTCATCCTGACATAACCCTCCAGCATGTCAATGCCACCAGCCTTACTGCTCGTTCTGTGCGTGATTTCCTGCAAGACAGGAATGTCAGTGTTCTGCCATGGCCAGCGAAGAGCCTGGATCTTAATGGGTTTGGGAACTGTTTGATCGGAGGGTGAGGGCTAGTGCCATTCCCCCAAGAAATGTCTGGGAACTTGCAGGTGCCTTGGTGAAAGCGTGTGGTAACAGCTCACAGCAAGAACTGGCAAATCTGGTGCAGTCCATGAGGAAGAGATGCACTGCAGTACTTAATGCAGCTGATGGCCCCACCAGATACTGACTGTTACTTTTGATTTTGACCCCCCCCTCCCCCCTTTGTTCAGGGACACATTATTCCATTTCTGTTAGTCGCATGTCTTTGGAACTTGTTCAGTTTATGTCTCAGTTGTTGAATTTTGTTGAGTAAATATTTGTATGAACATATCTTAAGTTTGCTGAAAATCAACGCAGTTAGAGGACGTTTCTTTTTTTGCTGAGTTTATAATGCATACATAGAAACAATAACGCCTGAGTTAAGAACCAAAGGGAGTGACAGATATAGGGGAGGGAATCAAGAAGGTGATGTCCAGGTGAGTCTCATGAGGCGCAGGTGCGTGTAACGATGGTGACAGGTGTGAATAATAATGAGTAAACTGGTGACAACGAGCGCCAGAGATGAGGAGCGGGAGTAGACGTGACACTCATCAATGCTATCGGCGGAGTCACAGAACACTAGCAAAGCAGTCCTGTAGCATAGCCTCCAATCCCGAGGACCATTTCTCAATGGAGCGCTCTTCAGGTACTTCCTTGTTAAGCTTCTGCTTGTAGACAGGAAGCAGTATAGAGTCATGATCTGATTTTCAGTGAAGGAGACATGTTGATGTAAGTTGGGCATCACGTCTTAATGACACGGAAATATAACCACTGGCAACCAGAAAAGCAGCCTCTTGGTGCTCATATAGGTTTCCTGCTTGTTTATAGCCTCGTACAGTTGGTTAAGTGCCAGCTAGTTTTTTTCTTCTTCTTGTCCTGAGTTGGAAGGTACACTCAGTTGCCAGTTCATTGGGTACACGCATCTAGTACCGGGTCAGACCCTCCTTTGCCTCCAGAACATCCTGAATTCTTTGGGGCTTGGATTCTACAAGGTGTCGGAAACATTCCACATGGATGTTGATCCATAATGACGTGATGGCATCATGCAGTTGCTTCAAATTGGAGGGCGGTACATTCATGCTGCGAACAGCCCGTTCCATCTCATCCCAAAGTTCTATTGGGTTTGGTCAACAACATTGTTCAGATAGGCTGTGGCATTTAATTGTTGCTCAATTGTTATCAAGGGACCTAACATGTGCAAGGAAAACATTCCCCACACCAGTACATCACCACCACTAGCCTGTACTCTTGACAACAGGCAGGATTGTTCACTGAACTCATGCTGCCTACCCCAAATCCTCTGACATCATCAAGACGCAACAGGAACCGTTACTCATTGGACCAGGTAATGTTTTTCTACTCCTCAATTGCCCAGTGTTGGTGATCGTGGGCCCACTGGAGCCACTTCTTGTTTTAGTCCATCTGCGCCGTTATTTGTCTGTGTGTGAACCACCTGTTAGCTGTCACGATTCTTGCCCTTCTACTTCAACCTTTCTCATCAATGAGCTGTTTTCGCCCACAGGCCTGCCGCTGACTGGATGTTTTGTTTGTCACAACATTCTCTGTAAAACCTAGACACTTGTGTGTGAAAGTCCCAGGAGGGCGAATGTTTTCTGACATACTGGATCTGGCGCTCCTGCCACGACGAGCATAACACGTTGCACATTCTAGCATTCAATCGAATAGTAACTGAATGCCTCCATGCCTGTCTGATTTATATAGCAAGCCATGGCCATGTGACTCACTGTCTGTAGGAGCGATCCATTTTCATGAACAGGGTGGTGTAACCTAATAAACTGTTGTCACGATAACAGCTAAAAACTCTCTCCGGAGGTAGAAGGATCGACATATGACCATCAGGTGTGCCAAGACGGGTGAGCAATGGGTGGAGACTTACACTGCACTAAAGTCAGCACACCATTTGCTGTTGATGAAGAAGCATACCCTTCCCCTTCTCGATTTCCCTAAATCCAATGCCCTGTCCGCTCGGTGAATGGAGAATCCATCGAGTTGCATAGCCTTGAGGGTATCTTGTCCGAAAGCGATCGGAGGTCATCCATCTTATTATTAAGCGACTTTACATTGGCCAATAGAATGGAGGGAGGTGATGGTCGGATTTCCTTTCACCTTAATCTCACTTATGGTGACAATGTACGAGAATGATAATATCACACATAATTTCATACTGTACAAACAACACGGCCACCTCTCATTCTCTCCCTTACCCTCCTCAGGGCAGCTGAATTCCTCCCTAGATTCCCGTATTCCAGATGAAAGACTCACCAAGGTCTCTGACCTCAGGAGAGCCAGCAGGATGAAACGTCTTTCTCTTGCTTTGCTTGCATTTAAGCTGGATTTCGGTTGTCTTATCTGTTTAATTTTAATTCAATTAGTTTCAGGTTTCTTCATTCCCCTGGGCTCCTAGGGCACACCCATTCACTCGACATACTGTAGAACTGAGAGGTTTTGTGGTGACTGAATGAACATGTACTGTACTTTCCCTCACTGTGGGGATGATGACATTAAGCCCCTCTACCCACATATTCATGCACACAGACTCACAGACATAGACACACAGACACACATGGTGATGTACGCAATACACACACACACACAAACACACAGATTGCTGCGGGTGACCTTTCACGAAGACATGCGAAGGTGATTGAGAAGGGCAATGACAACAGAGGCCAGTGCTTCTAGCAAAAGTTTAGGTCAGAGCATTGGATAATCTAATACAGGATCTACTGATCCCTGAACAGAGGCAAAGGTTCCATAAAACGGATGTGTTCTAAGGTCATTCCCACATCTGAAAGACGTGCTATTACCCTTTGTTGTCACCCTATAAAAACAGTGTGCATGAAAAATCTATCATGGTCTACTATCTTTTCTGTTCTGGAAATATTCAAAAATAGTTTTATTATCACAACAGGAACACAAAGCAGCAAAAGGGTTATTTTTTTTGCATATTCCAACTGCCCAAGTGCAGCATTAATAAAAGCTCCACCACTTTAGGTTTGCAAAGCAGCACTTAAAAACGCAGATACAAATAATCATAGGTATTGTTGAATGTGCGTTTTTAATGGAGTGTCTTAATGGACTATTTTAATATTTTGTTGGACCAAGCTACTTATTCATCCTACTAGGTTTGGCAGCGCTTTGACTTACTTAAAAGATAATGAAACAGACATGCTCTACAGTGCACTTAAGGTGAGGGGTTTGGGTCCAACCCAGAGTATGATATTTTCATCTGATTGTCAAACAAATCACTTCAAAAAGTAGGCTACCTGTGCATGTTCGTCCACTCCAAAAGAATTCCAGCATTCAAACTGTATGTATACCCATGTCTTTTAATGAATGGAAATGGACATCTGTTACAAACACCAAAAAGTGTGTCTAGTGACATTCAGCGAGTGCCATTGATTATTGATTAGGCCTACATTATTTGTTCCGTCTAGATGACAAATTGACATTTTTTGTAGCCTGAAAACTTGGGACAACTGAAATGGGGCTGAAACTGTCCCGGGAAAACAAGAAGATCACCCTAACACACATGGTCAATTTACTAGACTAGGCTACAATGTGTATTACCCTGAACACCCAAATAGGACTACCAGTAACCGGTGATGTAGTGGTAAAAAAAATAGGTGGGTAAACTCTGATTGCCAGTGAAAAAATAACACTCCCTATACTTTCAATGCATTTTTCTGAAAAAGATGGGAAACTGTGTTTTCTAGCTTTTACCCTCCACTAGGCCAACACCACTGCCGGTATCCTACCCTCTCAGCAGATGCAATCTTACACACATGAAAACATGCAGAACAGGTAGCCTCCATTCAATATACAGTAATATATGAGTTGATTCAAAACATGTTTTACACCGTAGTTCATGAATTGTCCTTATTCACGAGTTAATGCTTGGAGTCTTCACAGATCGTGTGATATAAAACACTACCTTTCTTTCATTACATTAATGACATTCATGACAGTGTTTTTTTCCCTTACTAAGCATTGAATTGAATTAGAACATTGAACTTAAACCCTGTATGAATCATGGATCTTGTAGATCTCGGACAATGCACTGCAAGTGTACCTTAACTATGCCTATGTAATACGTTTCACCGTGAAAACAGTTCTCATGTGCACACAAATCCAAAATAATGTAGGCCTATGCCATTGCAAAATCGAATGCTTGAGTCAACAATAGACCTACTGTCAATAAGATATAGGCTACTTTTTGGATGGATTGGATGCGCATTGGTGTCTAGCTGTAGGCTAGTTGTCTAGTGATATTGTCGACCATCATCAGCTGATCCAGCAAAGAAAACAATTATTGATAGAAAATTATAAAGCTAACTAAATGGTCTACTACCAGTACCCGCGCGTAACTGAAAAACAAAGCAATGAGTGCTCTAAACAGCTCACTGACAAAAGCAAACAATAGTAAATCAACGGATAAATCTAATCAATTGGAATAAAGGATCTTTTTTTTCAAGGATGTATAGCAAACAAATGGCGTAAATGAGGAAGTACCATGGGAAATCTATGCGAAAGGAGCTCAGCTGAGGCCGTTTATTTCTATGTGGACAACGCTGCCACATGGAAATAAACGGTTTTAACCAGGGTTTCCCAAACTCGTTCCTGGGGTCCCACTTGGATGCATATTTAGGGGGCATGTCATCAAGCTTTGATTACTTGAATCAGCTGTTTAGTGCTAGAGCAAAAACCAAACTTCCACACAGGGGGGCCCCAGGACCGAGCTTGGGTTAAACCATGACAGGGGAGTGGGGGTGTTCATTTGATTTGGAAGCTTTTATTTTTATATTTACCAATGTAAATCATATTTATCACTGCATTCTAAACAAATAGGAGAATCGTTAAATTAGCAATATTTAGAGACCTCCCCAAAGTTGGACTTTTGTTGCATTTAGGGGAGCTCACGTCTCATTAAGGGGAGCTGAGCACCCCTGGCTCCCCCGTAATTTGCACTATGGTCCAACCCCATTTTCTCCTTGCAAATCAAGATTGATGTACTTAGCTCTAAACTTGACTATACCCTCAACGTTGCATTATCAATCTTCATTATTTTTTCATGCAATGACCCGTTGACATACTGCATGACCCATCTTGTATTAGCAGCTTTTCCCAAAAAAGTAACACAGAACATTATTGTGCGTATTTTCTTTGAATGTTACATCTTGTATACTAAAGGTGGTTCAGAGAACTATGCCAGCATGATCAGCAACCTTGCTTGAGACCTGAAGACCTGCATTACCTCCCCAAGCTCAGTGGGCTGAAACAATTAAACAACTCAGGTTCAAACCCAGGACGGTCACACTAGTAGAATCCGGGGTAACCAAATGGAGCTGTTATTACATGGGGATTTTGTCTCCGTGGTGTCCATATTTGCTGGTTTCCCTCTTACCTTCCCTGATATCCTATTTCCAAAGTTGTACAAGCCACAGCTTGAAGATCTAGCCAGTCAGAGAATAGTCCATGTGAGAGAATGCTAGCTAATACTTGGCCTCAGTGTTTGAAATTAATCAACAGAGATGTGGTTAAACGGACCATGATAATGCTGTCGCCCAAATCAGGATGCAAACCAAATTGCGTGCCCCTATAGCAGGAGATCTGGCCAGTGAATGAGAGCAAAAGGGGGAGGCAAAGCAAATAATTAAATAATTATAAACAAAGTGAACAGGATTAAATGTAATACTTGTATTACTCACAAACACTTCAAAGAAAGTGCTTTTACACTTTATCCTTGAAATAAATATGAACACTTACATTACAGTGGATGTATGTCTACTGTACCTTACATTACAAGAGTATTTCAAATGTACCAATGTGTACTTTGCATCCCAAGGCCAGTAGGTTTCCTATGGGTTCAAAAGCTCTCCGAGATGGTGTCTCTTTCACTGCAGCTTGTTGAGGCTTAATCACACACCTTAAGACCAGTAGCAACACTTTGCTGACCTCTCAGCTAATGATACACCACTTATTGTTTGGGTGTGTGTTACAGTGCCTGGTGAAAGTGCATAAATCCCTGATTGACTATATCTTAACAATTACTAATTAACCCACAGGAGGTAATTACATGGAAAAGAATGGGAAGGAGGCCTACATTATCTCAATGAGTAATTACAATGCTTAAAATTTTTACCAATATTAGATACAGTCTGCAGCACAAGTCCAAAGGCAGACAGAGCATTTTTCTCATTTTAGCACCATAATGCCAGGGCTATTTATTATGTGCTGAGCTATCGTTTTTGTGCAGGCTTGGCAGACAGGGGATTTTCTCCGATTACTGCCATTAAGAGACTGTGGCCAATTAGAGTGCAAGCATCTATGCAATCAGGCTACAAGCTCAAACAAAATCTTAGTTAAGTTAATTTGGGTTTTCATTTATCCCTTTGAAACACAAATCTCAGTTCCATAATAACTTGAATAACATGCACAAGTTCTTAAAAAGTACACTTGCTGTGTCCCAGGAGACCTAAAAAAGTCACAAAAGAATAAAAGCAAATAAACTCAACAAAAAAAGAAACGTCCTCTCACTGTCAACAGCATTTATTTTCAGCAAACTTAACATGTGTACATATTTGTGTGAACATTACAAGATTCAACAACTCAGAAATAAACTGAACAAGTTCCACAGACGTGTGACTAACAGAAATGAAATAATGTGTCACTGAACAAAGGGGGCTCAAAATCAAAAGTAACAGTCAGTATCTGGTGTGAACACCAGCTGCATTAATTACTGCATTGCATCTCCTCCTCATGGACTGCACCAGATTTGACAGTTCTTGCTGTGAGATGTTACCCCACCCTTCCAACAAGGCACCAGCAAGTTCCTGGACATTTCTGGGGGGAATGACCCTAGCCCTCACCCTCTGATCCAACAGGTCCCAGACATGCTCAATGGGATTGAGATCCAGGCTCTTCGCTGGCCATGTCAGAACACTGACATTCCTGTCTTGCAGGAAATCATGCACAGAACGCGCAGTATGGCTGGTGGCATTGTCATGCTGGAGGGTCATGTCAGGATGAGCCTGCAGGAAGGGTATCACATGAGCGAGGAGGATGTCTTCCCTGTGATGCACAGCGTTGACAACAAGATCAGTCCGATGATGCTGTGACACACCGCCCCAGCCCATGACGGACCCTCCACCTCCAAATCGATCCCGCTCCAGAGTACAGGCCTCGGTGTAACGCTCATTCCTTCGACGATAAACGCAAATCCGACCATCATCCCTGGTGAGACAAAACCGTGACTCGTCAGTGAAGAGCACTTTTTGCCAGTCCTGTCTGGTGGTTTGTGCCCATAGGCAACGTTGTTGCCGGTGATGTCTGGTGAGGACCTGCCTTACAACAGGCCTCCAAGCCCTCAGTCCAGCCTCTCTCAGCCTATTGTGGACAGTCTGAGAACTGATGGAGGGATTGTGCGTTCTTGGTGTAACTCGGGCAGTTGTTGTTGCCATCCTGTACCTGTTCCGCAGGTGTGATGTTAGGATGTACCGATCCTTTGCAGGTGTTGTTACACGTGGTCTGCCACTGCGAGGATGATCAGCTGTCTGTCTTGTTTCCCTGCAGCGCTGTCCTAGGTGTCTCACAATACTGACAATGCAATTTATTGCCCTGGCCATATCTGCAGTCCTCATGCCTCCTTGCAGCATGCCTAAGGCACGTTCACGCAGATGAGCAGGGACCCTGGGCATCTTTCTTTTGGTGTTTCTCAGAGTCAGTAGAAAGGCCTCTTTCGTGTCCTAAGTTTTCATAACTGTGACGTTAATTGCCTGCTGTCTGTAAGCTGTAAGCTGGGAAATAATGTTTAAACCCTTTACAATGAAGATCTGTGAAGTTATTTGGATTTTTACAAATTATCTTTGAAAGACAGGGTCCTGAAAAAGGGATGTTAATTATTTTGCTGAGTTTAATGTGCATCGCAGATTCCCTTTCCCCTTCTTCCCTCTATCCAGGTATAATGTGATCTATTGCAACTTCTGTCACGCTGATGAAACAAGACAAGATCAGCTGAGACTGAATAGCTCACAGGTAATAGATTTTAGAGAGCCAAAATGTCAGCTATCCTATCATTATGTTATTCTGCTTTTGTTTTTCACTATCTGGCAGGCTTTCCGGATCAGAGGACTAACTCATACCATCTCATCATGGAATAATCTTTCTAATACATTCACCGTGATGACACATGGGGTGGTTTGACCTTTCACAAGATTCCATGGCACCAATATGCCATGCACCAGAATTAAAAAGGTGTGTGGCATTTCTGCATGAATTGAGAACAGATCAGTTCTGCAATGAAGTAAATGAATAGGCTGGGGATAAGTCAGTAAAATCCTCTAATCCTCTGTCGTCATGCAGAAAGCATATTCACAGAGAGCTTTGGATGATACCATTTTGAAGGCTGGCATTAAACTCCTATGGGAGGAACACATGCATGCACATAAACACAGACAAATGCAAACACACACACACACACACACAACCAAATAGAAGCAGCTCCATCATCCTACTGGTCCTTTGTAGTTCATTGTCTCAGACTGACAAACTCTCAACGACTCCTAAAGTTCTGAGCTCAAATTGAATTGTCTGATTTTGACTTGTGGCTGGCAGGGCAATCGCACTACGCTACATCAAACAATCAAATCAAGCTACGCTAGCACAAACACATCCTCAAGGGTTATCCCTAATCTCTTGCCCGCAGTCCCCTGACAGGCAAGGCATCAGTGAAAGCAACAGCACACAAACATAGACACAGAAACACACATGCACACAAAGACATACAGTACCCAGAAATCCAGAATTTAATTCCAAATCGTATCACTTCAGTGGAGCATGTCAGGTTCACACTCTTTTCAGTTGAGTTCTCACCAATAGATGGGTTTTGTTAGTGGGTGTTTGATTTGTCGACAACAAATGTTCTGGGAGTTACACTGTAACACATGCAGTGACTTGCAGTCTAGGTAGGCAGTGCTTACCCTTTGATAATCAACAACAAAATGTCCTGTTTTATAAAAATTTTTAATCATTTTTTGTTATCTAATGTTTTTTTACAATGATTCTGGTGGTTTTTATGCAAAAAATAGAAGAATTTGCTAAAACTGCATCAGAATTTCAGTAAAGGCACTAGGCTATTCATACCTTTCTTTCCATGCATTCGAATCGTTGACGTGTGTGGCCGTTCCTGACTCCAGTCACAGTTCATGGACAGGGTCAGCATAGCTCTGCTGCTTTGCCTAGCTTCAGTCGTTGCAATGAGACAATTTCATATTTTGCACATGCGAATTGCCTAAACATGTTGTGTGGGTATTGCCTGGGGTAAACTGCACATTTGGGTGTACAACATAATTTGGGATTTGCAACCCTTGAACTGAACAAAGCTAGCTAGCTAGCAAAAACAACCTTACAAATGGACACTATACTGTACCTGAAAACATTGAAATAATGTAACACGCCGTTTGGAGGGTTCGAAGAGTGGAACGTCAACTATACTAAAAGTTAAGACCAAACAGAGTTAACATACAGAACCGGAGATCTACGTGACTTTATTCATGACAGGCAAGGCAACCACCACTCCCTCACTACTAGCTGTTTGGCAGGCGAACTGTGAGTACTGGACTGTCCACTTGTCTGAAACGTCATTACCAATTAGTACTTTTTACCTGGACTTTTACACATCTTGGACATTTACTTTTGCCTTGTGGATGTAGTAGGAATGTTTTTTCTCCCGCCACTCAATGCGAGCCAGAGCTTTGGCTTATATACTGAACAAAAATATCAACGCAACATGTAAAGTGTTGGTCCCATCTTTCAGGAACTGAAATAATAAATCCCAGGCATTTTCCATTCGCCCAAAAAGCTTAATTCACAAATGTATTTACATCCCTATTAGTGAGCACTTCTCCTTTGCCAAAATAATCCATATACCTGACAGGTGTGGCATATCAAGAACCTGCAGCATGATCATTACACAGGTGCACCTTGTACTGGGAAAAATAAGATTACACTTTAAATTGTCCAGTTTGGTCACACAACACAATGCCACAGATGTCTTACATTTTGAGGGATTGTGCAATTAGCATGCAGACTCCAGAAATGTCCACCAGAGCTGTTGCCAAATAATTGAATGATAATTTCTCTACCATAAGCTGTCTCCAACGTAGTTTTAGAGAATTTGGCCTCACTCCCAAAGACCACGTGTAACCACGCCAGCCCAGGACCTCCACAAGGCCTTTTGTGCAGAAAAACTCATTCTGATTGGCTGGGCCTGGCTCCCAAGTGGGTAGGCATATGCCCTCCCAGGCCCACCCACGGCTGCACCCCTGCCCAGTCATGTGAAATCCATAGATTATGGCCTAATGAATATATTTAAATTGACTGATTTCCTTATATGAATTGTAACTCAGTAAAATCTTTGAAATTGTTGCATGTTGTGTTTATATTTTTGTTCAGTATACAAGATGGATGCGACGAACTACACTAAAACCATTATGTGTGAGGCTGCATGGGGCCGCACGGGAGGATTCTGCTCTCTGACCGGCTGAATTCCCTAAAGGATGGAACTGCCTGTGTGCTGCGTGGGAGAACTGTGCTACCATCTGCTGTTTGTGTGTGTGTGTGACGTTTTGTGTCTGTGTGAAAATGGAACCGGAGGCGGCCTTGGGGATGCGTCTCCCACACAACCGTGGGCCTGCTGTGTGCATGCAGAATAAAATAATGGACATGGGGTCCTGCTGTGATTTCTACAACGCTTCACTGAGAGGTTCAACTTCACCCTGAAGGACAGACAAGTGGACTTCATTTACAACAAGTAAAGGGCCCAAAAATTGGAGGTTAACATCTCTTTGAATGTATTGATGCATTTTTCTGTCATTTTGATTGTTAATATGGACATTTTGTTAGAATCTTATTTATTATTTAAGTGTGTATAATAATATTAATATTATTATAATGTGTTTGTGTTGTTTTACACGCCGCGTGTAGTGCATTGGAAGAATTGTAAATCCATTGCGAAAGGCTACGGAGTTTGCATTGTGAATTATTTAGACGAAATGTGTCCATATATTGGTCTTTTAGTGCCACCTATCAGTTGTTGCTGTGGATGCTACATTGGTCTATGGCTGAGCTGAGCAGTGAGTCATTTTGTCAGGTAATATGAAATATGTTATCATCAGAAGCTATCGCTTGTGTATCTTGGCAAAATTTGTATTTATATATGGTGGGTTTTTTTTGTGTCAATTTTGGTTAATTAATAGCCTATGTCACTCTGGTTGTTGGAGCTATCTGTTGTATGGGTAACTTGGTCTTCGTCAAGGTTTATTGGTGAGTAAATCTGGCTTTGATAATAACCAGTGCCTACCCAGCCCCCATCCTCACTGCACATCACTGAACATATGGCTGGCAGCCTGTGGATCACCTACTGTAAAAAGGCAAGCACGGTACCGAGGCCTTGGTTTCATACCTTTTAATGTCATTCAACTTCCTGTTTAAGCAGTTCATACCAACCGATAGTCCTCTCTGTTGTAAATATCAGCTGGGAGATTTGAGCTGCATTCACGCTTTGCTGGCTATGCACCTGTTAAAGGCAATGTTCCCATGTTCACGATAAACTTTGCATATGTCGGCTCAATTGGAAATTAACTTTAAATGTCAAGCTCCCTATAACGCGGATCTGCATTTGATCAGATTGAATCCCCGCCTTGAGCATGGAATTACCTTTGTTTATTTTTAGCTACAAAAGGAATAAAATAACATATTATTGATGTATTGTATCTGCTTCTCCCCATTGCCCTTATGTAGTGACAATCCCCTCTCTTGTCTTGTTTTCTAAGGCAAAGGCAAGTATGGAATATATTCTGTGTATTTCAGAAACATATTAATCTATGTGTCTGCTTCTCAACATTTCTCATGTTGACAGTTAACAACTTGATATTTCACTCGCAACAGCCACATGCTGGATCCGCTAGCATACAGAAACGGTGTCATATAGCAGATTACTTTAGAATGTAACCTGAATACTTCATAAAGTAGAGCCATTATGGGCTGAGCTGCATCAGAGCAGGCAGTAATAGCTTGGACCCAGCTCAAAGGGCTAATGGCTTGGTTGTTCAACCTGAGTGTGGTGGTATCTTAAAAATTCACCGCCCCCTCCCTGTAGCCCAGGCGACACACCTGACATCCCCATTAAACACCTCCTGATAAAGCCTCTACTCCCCTGACACACACACGCAAACACACACACACACACAAACCACACCACACACACACGCCCTTTACCTCAGTCACCTCAACCTCACATGACAAGAGGCTTACTCTCTAGTAGCCATTAGGCCTGACCTTTATCTGTTATCTCTGCAGCAGTTAGTAGCCTAAAACAGCCGCTGTATCGCATTAGTGGAAACCAAGACTGTTCTCGGAGCAGATCTGACGGTTTTGACTAGCAGAAGTGACCTTTCGTAGCAGGTTAGGATCATTTTAAGAAGCAGATTAGGAAAATGAACATAGCATGTTAGGAGAATTAGGTTAAGGTTTGTAAAAGTGTTATGGTTAGCTAAAATGCCAAAATGGTCCCTGACACGATTCGAACATGCACTACATGACACCTGCTCGTCGAATATGTCATTCCAAAATCCCGGGAATTAATATGGAGTTGGTCCCCCCTTTGCTGCTATAAATACCTCCACTCTACTGAGAAACCTTTCCACTAGATGTCGGAACACTGCTTTTGTGATTTGCTTCCATTCAGCCACAAGACCATTAGTGAGGTCAGGCAGTGATGTTGCTCGATTAGGCCTAGCTCGCAGTCGGCATTCCAATTCATCCCAAAGGTGTTACATTGGGTTGATGTCAGGGCTCTGTGCAGACCAGTCAAGGTCTTCCACACCGATCTTAACAAACCATTTCTGTATGGACCTCGCGTTGTGCACGGGGGCATTGTCATGCTGAAACAGGAAAGGGCCTTCCCCGAACTGTTGCCACAAATTTGGAAGCACAGAATCGTCTAGAATGTCATTGATGCAGTAGTGTTAAGAGTTCCCTTCACTGGAACTAAGGAGCCTGAACCATGAAAAACAGTCCCAGTCCAATATTACTCCTCCACCAAACTTTACAGTTTGCATTATGCATTGGGGCAGGTAGCGTTCTCCTGGCATCCGCCAAACCCAGATTAGTCCGTCGGACTGCCAGATGGTGAAGCGTGATTCATCACTCCAGAGAACGCGCATCCACTGCTCCAGAGTCTAATGGCAGCCCCTTTTAGACCACTCCAGCCGATGCTTGGCATTGTGCATGGTGATCTTAGGCTTGTGTGAGGATGCTCTGCCATGGACACCCATTTCATGAAGCTTCCGACGAACTGTTCTTGTGTGGACGTTGCTTCAAGAGGCAGTTTGGAACTCTGTAGTGTGTGTTGCAAAAGAGGACAGACGATTTTTATGCGCTACACACTTCAGCACTCGGTGGTCCCGTTCTGTGAGCTTATGTGGCCTACCATTAGCTCCTAGAATGTTTCCACTTCACAATAACATCACTTACAGTTGACCAGGGCAGCTCTGGCAGGGCAGAAATGATGTGATGAATTGACTTGTTGGAAAGGTGGCATCCTATGACGGTGCCACGTTGAAAGTCACTGAACTCTTCAGTAAGGACATTCAACTGTCAATGTTTATCTATGGAGATTAAATGGCTATGTGCTCAAATGTATACACCTGTCAGCAACAGATGTGGCTGAAATAGCTGAATCCACTAATTTGAGGGGTGTACTTTTGTATATGTTGTGTATCTAAACTCAGCAAAAAAATACACGTCCTCTCACTGTCAACTGCGTTTACTTTGAGCAAACTTAACATGTGTAAGTATTTGTACGAACATTACAAGATTCAACAACTGAGACATAAACTGAACATGTTCCACAGACATGTGACAAACAGAAATTGAAAAATGTGTCCCTGAACAAAGGGGGGGTCAAAATCAAAAGTTACAGTCAGTATCTGGTGTGGCCACCAGCTGCATTAATTACTGCAGTGCATCTCCTTCTCATGGACTGCACTGGATTTGCCAGTTTTTGCTGTGAGCTGTTACCCCACCCTTCCATCAAGGCACCTACAAGTTCCTAGACATTTCTGGGGGGAATGGCCCTAGCCCTCCAATCCAACAGGTCCCAGACGTGCTCAGTGGGATTGTGATCTGGGCTCTTCGCTGGCCATGGCAGAACACTGACATTCCTGCCTTGCAGGAAATCACGCACATAACGAGCAGTATGGCTGTAGATTGTCATGCTGGAGGGTCATGTCAGGATGAGCCTGCAGGAAGGGTACCACATGAGGGAGGAGGATGTCTTCCCTGTCATGCACAGCGTTGAGATTGCCTGCAATGACAACAAACCCAGTCCGGTGATGCTGTGACACACCGCCCCAGACCATGACGGACCCTCCACCTCCAAATCGATCCCGCTCCAGAGTACAGGCTTCGGTGTAACGCTCATTCCTTCTACGATAAACGCGAATCCGACCATCACCACTGGTGAGACAAAACTGCAACTCGTCAGTGACCTGTCTTACAACAGGGCTACAAGCCCTCAGTCCAGCCTCTCTCAGCATATTGCGGACAATCTGAGCACTGATGGAGGGATTGTGCGTTCCTGGTGTAACTCGGGCAGTTGTTGTAGCCATCCTGTACCTGTCCCGCAGGTGTGATGTTCGGATGTGCCGATCCTGTGCAGGTGTTTTTACACGTGGTCTGCCTCTGTGAGGACAATCAGCTGTCCGTCCTGTCTCCCTGTAGTGCTGTCTTAGGCGTCTCACAGTACGAACATTGCAATTCATTGCCCTGGCCACATCTGCAGTCCTCATGCCTCCTTGCAGCATGCCTAAGGCACGTTCACACAGATGAGCAGGGACCCTGGGCATCTTTCTTTTGGTGTTTTTCAGAGTCAGTGGAAATGCCTCTTTAATATCCTACGTTTTTATAACTGTGACCTTAATTGCCTACCGCCCTTAAACTGTTAGTGTCTTAATGACCGTTACACAGGTGCATGTTCATTCATTGTTTTTGGTTCATTGAACAGGCATGGGAAACAGTGTTTAAACCCTTTACAATGAAGATCTGTGAAGTTATTTTGATTTTTACGAATTATCTTTGAAAGAAAGGGTCCTGAAAAAGGGACGTTTCTTTTTTTGCTGAGTTTAGCTACAACTAGGCCTGCCCTGCGAACGGTCTTGGTTTCCACTAATGCAATGCTGCAATAAAGGCTGCCAGAGAGCCTGGGTTTAAACACTGCCAATATTGAACAAAATGGTGTGTTTCAATTCTTTCCTTCATGAGAAGTCAGTGTATTGACTGGAATAATGGTCCGATAGACTGTAGACGATAAATGGCAATATGAGATTACCACACAGAGCTTGTTGATCTATACTCTATTTAAAAAAATGTAAGTGCCAAGGAATGGGACAATATCTGTGTGCTCTTTGTGATATTCATCTTTAATATCAGGTTATGGTTAAGAGGGAAGGTGTGATGTTAGTGCTGAAAAGGAGAGGTGATTGGTCTGGAAAGTGGATTTGAAAATGCTCTTGGTCCATTGTTGCAACCTGGATTATTGTAAGAATTAGATATAATTGGATAGTACACACTGTAGATGTACAACAGTAGACCTACTCTCTGTCTCTCCTCTACATGTTTCATTGTCTCCCTTCAACATTTTGACACCATTTTGACACCAGACACATGAAATGTCATACACTTTCTTCTGCAGCAGCTAGGGCATGATGCAGACTTCACAGACCCTGACAAGGAAGCTTAAACAGCATGAAATTGGAATGAATTCACACATCATCTGAGCCATCTCCAAGGGCTTTAATCGTCTTTATGTCTCACAAGCAGGCCTATCAAAAAACTTTTAGAGTCAAGTTTTACTTAGAGGGAGGGATATCAGGGACTTTATAAATTAAATGATCTATTGTTGTCTTGTTCTTAATTATTGAATTTAAAATATATTTTAAGGCTAAAGTTAACATATTTTTGATCGCCCTGCCTTGTCTGAGACATTCTGGGATTCATATCTGTGTTAATAATAGCTTTGTGGGAGAGTTTGAGTCTTGTGTCCCTACGTTGAGTCTGCACTGATCTCAGTCTAAACTGATGGGGTTTTATTTCATGTTGTAGATTTAATTCAATCTTTTAAACACGCTGTTGTAATCTCAGTTGTATCGTTGAGATGAATTGTCAATGTCGAACTGTACAAGAAATCAAAAACGGAGGACCAATATGTTGTCAGAAACGAACAACTCTCAGTTCAGAACTGCTTACACTTTGATTTGTAAGTTATGCTGGCATTTCCAGGGAGCCCTGAGGTGCATCATTTCGACTCAGTTCTCTGAAGTTGATTTCGGAACACAAAATAGTTTATTGGGCCTGAACTGTTGTGGTATATAGAAAGGTAAACAGTCAATAATCAATGTTTAAGGGTCTCATCAGGCACTGCTCTCAGATAAGGCAAAAGCAGTTTCTCTCTCTCTCTCTACGCTTTACTTTATTCTGAGTTTCAACGGTCAAAGAGAAAAGGCCACTTACACTAGCCACTGTATCACTTAGTGCCAAGGTTGTTTAGGTAAGATGACAAAACACTATAATTTTTTGTTATAGTGTTTTGAGCGAACACAATTTTTTCCTACGATTTCTCATGTTGGAGTTAAGTTTGGTCCGACTAAACATTTTAAGTTCAGGTTACACTTTGAATTAAAAGTTAACTAAGCAAACAATAAAAAGACTGGGAACCAGTTACTTTTAATACTATTTAGTTGAAACAACTAGATGTGTTTTGTTTATTTCGTTTTTTTACAGTTCGGCTTTTGCAATAAAATGGACACGTACTGCAATCTGGAGAAGTTTGAATGGTAAAATATAATTTTGTCTAATACAAAATGGGCTCTAGAGGAAAACAACAAATTGTTAATTTTCTGTAGCTCCTTTCAATAGAACAAGGATGTGGTGTAATTTGGTTGGTGCGGTTAGTTTGGCTTCTATTGTTTCTCTCATGTTACATTCAAACTAATGGTAAGACTGGGAAATCAAGGCCTGCTAATCAGCATGATTCACAGACATTTCACAAGCATAATTGCCCTAAAAAAAAAAAAAAAAAGGAACATCCTACTCCCTAGGTCTTGATCAAACTGGAGTAAAAGGTCATGACCTTCTCCAGCTGAGCTTTGAAGTTGATTGAAGATGTTGATATTCTGGGTTTGATTGCAGAAGACATGCATGGGGCAAGCTGCCTTGAAAGCAAATGAATCAGGCCCTGTTCAGAGGAAAGAACATTAAATTAATATAAGCCCAAAGCCACCATTACATTTTATTAATGTATCATTTACTATTTCTATGTCTTTTAAGACTGCAGTTGTTAAGACTTCCACACAATGGACGTGTTCGCAGAGTTGAGAGATTAGCTCTCCGCGACCATTTGTGACCCATTTCAGGAAACGAGGTGTATGTCGCAACTTCAAAGGAGACTCATTTGAAAGGTTTTTATTTATTTTTTATCAAAATTAGTTTTTTGGGGCAGAAATGCCTTCTGGAACATGTGAACTTTCATGTGCTTTAATAACAAATGTGTATGTCATCTGTAAATATGAATACACATTTTAAATTATGTTGGTTAAGCTACAGAAAAAGTCAGCAGCCTTCCCACTAGCCATGATTGGCTGAGATAATGAGTGGGCTGGACATGCCGAGAGAGGAGTTTGGATTGGTCTGCCATATAGAGGGCTTCTGTCTATTTGAGCTGGTCAGTCTGTGTTGGTAATTCTGTCGAACGCTGCTTAAAAAAAAAAAAAAGATTCCGTAGTGGAATCAAGTGTTCCTCTCCACTTTCTGGAGGATCGAGTTTTGAAATCAGTGGAATTAGAGTATGATAGCTAAAGAGATGGAAAAAATGCATGTCTCAGGACTACATCTTCAAACTAAGGGCAACCGTGGCATGGCATCCATGACAGGGAGACGCGTCCATCATGCTAGCTACATTTTCAGATTATAGATGTTTCTAATTTTGACAGAAAGATGTTTCATTTCAAGTTAAAGTGTACTGTTGCTAGCTAATGTTAGCTGGCTGGATCCCTAGCTAATGTTGCGTGTATGATATTATTATTCGTATCAAAGAGACATTTGCTTTGCTAGTTAGAGCCTAATGTTAGCTAGCTAACATTGAACATGGTTGGTTTGGCACTATGTTCATTGTTGTTTAACTAGCTAAACATTAGCTGGCTGGCTCGTTAGCTAACGTTACGTGACGTGTGTGATCTTACATGTTGTTTACCTAGCTAGGTAGCTACATGTCTTAAGGCTTTCTGCTAATATCAGATATGTCTATGTCCTGGGAAATGTTCTTGTTACTTACAACCTCATGCTAATCGTATTAGCCTATCTTAGCTCAACCGTCCAGCAGGGGACCCACCAATCCTGAAGAAGTTTTAAGCTAATGTGTACAACACCCGTTGAATATGGCCGGTGTCAGTAAATGTTGGCAAAAAAGCGTAATGAAATTGTTGCCAGCAGAGCTAGTTAGGCTATTTTCATGTTATCCAGAGGTAAACAAATCATCGCTCCGAGAGCAAAACGAGATGGGTGGGGCTAAAGCTTAAACTTGTGAATTATGCTGAACGGATGTAGACAAAGAAGAGCTCTTCACTAGATACCAAAACATTCAAAGGCCATTTTCTCAAAAGTGAAGTTTATCAACTTTCAAAGTAGAATTACTTTCCCATTTTTCCTCAAAAACCAGTGTATGACCAACCATGTTGTAGCTCTGAGTCTCTACTTTTATCAAATGAATAAAAAAAATCACAATTTCAAATGTTATTACATAAAACCAAATCCAGGTGGTTAGTCACATTTAATCCAGACTAATTTTGATGTAGGATGGTTATAACAATATAACATATTCCTGGTTTCTTTGTTGACGTAAAGCAATAAATGGAGCTAATTAAAATAATAATCTAAACTATTCTGCATAATTAAAAAGTGACACGTTAATTTCAGATTGGAAAACAATTACAATGGGAAAAGTTTTGAAATAGTGAATAACTGGGTTTTACAAAAGCAGAACATAAAATAGATTCCGTAATGGCAGTCTTTATTTCCTCCTGAGTCTTTTGAAGAATATAAAAGTATGAAGTTAGGGTTAATAAGAAACTGAGTCATATGGTATCTATAATGTATTTTCAGCCACATCTTCCGTTTAGTTTTAATATCATGAATTAAAACAAAAGTACAAAAATCCTGAACTATCTTAAAAGCTTGTTGCGAAATATCCATTTTAAAAACATTTTTGAATGTTTCAGGACCAAAGTGGCATAGGTTTCTAAGACATTTTACTCAGATTGCATTTTGCCATGTTGAAAGACACATTTAACTGTGCTTTTACTTCCGTGTGGGAATACACAAAATGGCTTGAAGTTGTGTTGCAACCATGGTATAAGATGATACAATTATGTAGGAGACAAATCCAGATGTTATCTCAGGCGGCTGGGCTTATTTTATTTGTACCCCTCACACATTGGAAAGATATACATCCAGCATGCTGCATCCCAGGAGATCTCACACATATTAGGTGTCTGGACTAGACAAGTAGAATTATTTATTTCCTGTTCTTCCTCCTCCTTCTGTGTGAAAATCAATTGAGGGATCAATAATCTCCCAGGCCGTTCGTTCCTAACAAACATGCCAATTTCCTGTCTGTTCTTAATCTACGACCGGCAAACAAGGTGCAGGGATTGTGTCTCCTCTAAGTGAACAGCTCTGCTCTCTGTGAGATGCCTCACAAAGTGAAATGAGGAACCAAATATCACATACCATGGAACATTTTAAATTCACGTTCTCGTTCTGTTTGTACATTTTTCTCTATCTAACTCTTGCTTTGTAAGGTTTCAAACAAGTTGCTTCTACGGTATACTGTACATACTGCAGAGTATAAGCAATGAGTCTCCAAAAAGCCACAGATATTATAAGGAACACCTGTTGTCAGAAGACCTGAAATAATGCACAAAGAATTAATGACCTTCACATGCTCGGAACCTATGTAAATTTGCATTTTTGATGTCCTCCACCAAGATAAGTGTAACCACACCAGGTGATGAAGTATCGCAATACAAGTCCTCACCTGCCCTGGAGATCACTATCCATTACATTCAAATATAGCCTAACTTCACAAATCATTATATTAGCCAATAGAATTCCCCCCCCCAAAAAAAAAATTATATTTCTACGGCAGTACATCTAAAAAGCAGTAATTTTGGAAGCGGTAGGAAGAAATAAGAAGTAGGAGGTCATCCATTTTTTCCCCTATTTGATTAGAAATGTAATTCATGTAGGTACAGATGGATTCGGTGATTAAAGTATGTCATTTCACAGGGTGAGAGCACAATGCAAGGCATGTGCTTTGCAAAAAGCTGACGGGAACATTTTCTCCTGTGACTAAATGTGATGGTGTTCCAGACAGCTATAATAGGAACCTGCATTTTACTATACTATACTTCAGGGTATTTTTTCATTTTGATTATTATTTATCAGTCTTCAAAAGGCTTCCACTAAATCCATGTAGCCTAGTGCCATATTCTGAAAAGAAGTGCAAATTCATTTATTTTTTATGTTTATTTGGTAGCACAGTAGTAGTGTTTACCCTTTGTTATTTATTGAGTAAGATACAGTGGAAACAGCTGTATTACACTGTAATATTGGGGAAATAGCAATACATATATCCTTAACAACTAGCCAAGTAGTACATAAGATGTGGGAAAATCCATTTGTCTTCACAGACCAATTCTGTAAAGGGCAGAATAAAGATGTAAATACTACTACCATTCACTATGTTTGCCTCAAGCACAAACACTTCCTTGATTTGGTTGCAATCAATTCTACATCACCTACATTTCAGAAACCTGGCGCTAAGTGCATAAAAATGCACACTTAACCTTGCACCTTGCAAAAAAATATCTTGAGACAACAATACACAGTGGATGTAGAACTGAAACAGTTATATGATTGATTTCTAAGGGAGATCAGGCATTTTAGTTTACCTGTAAACTGTTCATAGGGTTGGTTTTGTGAGTCTGTGTCACTCTGACAGGGAGCTCAGTAAGATCATGCCGAGCGCACACACTGGTCACAAGCACACAAGGTCATTCCACTGCCAAGGAATGAACAGAGAAATAGTGGAAGCCAGCCTTGATTATTGATCCGAAGTGTATACACTGAAGACCAATCAGATTCACCACTGACCCTCACATTATGATGTAAACATCTATCCGTGTGTGTGTGCGTGCGTGCGTGCGTGCGTGAGTGCGCATGTGTGATAAAAAAGCCTGTGTGTGTATGACAAAAATGTGTGTGTGCGTGTGTGTAAACTTGCTATATTGTATTTAGGTGTCAAAAGAGGCATGTCTTCTGAATCTCCCAATACACTCAAACCTCTATCTCTTGAAATTCCAAGTGTACACTTAAAAAATGGCCGCTAATATAACAGTCTACACTACTGGTGAATCTTTAGCTCTACAATTACAGATATTACTATACATCCTTTTGTCCAGATTTTCATCCAAATAGGTATGGTGTCAATCCATATTATGCAATTTGTTAATACGTGCTTGAATACGTTGATTATCAATAAGACATTGCAGTGTTAATCCTTGCAAGAACTGTACATTTAGGTAACTGACTTTACATTTGCGCATAAATTACGGTTTAATGAAGCAAATCTGAGTGTAGTGCCACTGTTAAATCTAATCATGTCTATTCTATTTCAGAAAACATATAAACCTTTAAATTCCAGATTCAAGCATGGTTCGACCTGCCAATGTCTGTTTGTGTGTTTTCTTCGTAAACGTGTTTGATGGCAACAGATGTTTCATATCTCCCATCACCAAAAGTTACCCCCCCAAGAGCTAGTGTTGGTTGGATTTGAGCTAATTGGCTTCAAAATGAACAGATTTTAACTGGCATTAGGCTTTCAGGAGGTGACTTTTCTCCTTTCTTGTGTCTTGTTTACATACACACATGGCCAAACTGTCCACACATAAAATGCAGAAGCTCTGTTAATGCAGGGTAGAAAATGTCACATGTAGATTCAGCCTCATATGGAGCCTTTAAAGGGTTTTTACATTGAAAACTTCATGTGATAAAAAATTTGAACTAAGACAGATTAGTATCACCAAAGTCTGAAACATCTATATTATTGCTCTGTCCGTTGAGTTGTACGTGAAGATCCAATGACCTGACTTGAGGCTGAATCGCTCGGAATCAATTTGTCTCAGCTAGGATGACATGAGCCTAGCTACTCATTATTAATGTGTCAAATCAAATCCAATTTTATTAGTCACATGCGCCGAATACAACAGGTGTAGCAGACCTTACAGTGAAATGCTTACTTACAAGTACCTAACCAACAATGCAGTTTAAAAAATATGAATAAGAATAAGAAATAAAAGGAACAAGTAATTAAATAGCAGCAGTAAAATAACAATAGCGAGACTATACAGGGGGTACCGGTACAGACTCAATATGCGGGGGCACCAGTTAGTCGAGGTAATTGAGGTAATATGTACATGTAGGTAGAGTTATTAAAGTGACCATGCATAGATAATAACAGGAAGTAGCAGCGGCGTAAAAGAGGGGGGGTGGAGGGGTGGGCAATGCAAAAAGTCTGGGTTGCCATTTGATTAGATGTTCAGGAGTCTTATGGCTTGGAGGGTAGAAGCTGTTTAGAAGCCTTTTGGCGCTCCGGTACTACTTGCCGTGTGGAGGCAGAGAGAACAGTCTATGACTAGGGTGGCTGGAGTCTTTGACAATTTTTACGGCCTTCCTCTGACACCGCCTGGTTTAGAGGTCCTGGATGGTAGGAAGTTGGCCCCCAGTCAGGATGATCTCGATGGTGCAGCTGTATAACTTTTTGAGGATCTGAGAACCCATGCCAAATCTTTTCAGTCTCCTGAGGGGGAAAAGGATTTGTCGTGCCCTCTTCACAACTGTCTGGGTGTGCTTGGACAATGTTACTTTGTTGGTGATGTGGACACCAAGGAACTTGAAGCTCTCAACCTGCTCCACTACAGCCCCGTCGATGAGAATGAGGGCATGCTCGGTCCTCCTTTTCCTGTAGTCCACAATCATCTCCAATGATATGTTTTGTTTATACTTCATCCTTCGCCCTCATTTGAATGTGTACCTTGCATTACCTGTCAGTTGCCACCACATCTTCTGATTCAGCAGCAGGTCACCAGTAAGCAAAATAATGGCTTGTCGTTATTGTGTCGTAGGCTGTAAAAGCAATTTGCAGTTGTTTTTCGTTCCTAAAAAAAGAAGATGGTTACATTAGTTTCCCAAGTTCAGGATGCACCCAAGTTGAACACAAAGAGTGTCTTTTGCAGAGCACATTTTGCAGACATGTGCTTTGAGAACCTGCTACAAAAAAAAGATGGGGTATGACAAGCTTCTGATACTGAAGCCTGATATGGTCCCAACACTTGAGTTGCCACTGACAGTCCCAGCAGCAAGCATGAATCACGGTGTAAGTAGCGAATGCCGTGTCTTTGGCATCATTAAAGTGAAGACTGTTATTTTATCAACTCAATTCTCTGTAATTATTATTACGTGATTAAACAAATCATGTAAATGGAATTAACTAGGAAGTCGGGTCACCAAGGAAAATCTTCAGATTACAAAGTTATAATTTTCCTAATAACTTTTCAGATATTTTAATATCTGATCAATTAGTCTTCTAATTAATGAATTATTATTTACGTCACATTAGTCTCATTCCAAGCGTTGTAAATTGTTGGTTATCTGCACGAACCCAGCCATCACTATGAATCATCCATACATCAATTGTCTTAATCATTTATTTACTAACTAACTAAATAATCACAGAAATGCATAACAAACAAACAAACAGTAGGTATGGTTACAAGGAAATGATAGGGGATGTGCCCTGGTGGGCTAAACAGGTGGCTTGGTAGACAAAGGGACTGAGAAGGGCGCGAAAGACAAAAGACACTACACAGTTGATAATTATAATCATTTAAATGCTAATCCTTTGCACATGAGTGCTCACTTATTCGGGAATAATTGCAATCAACATATATATTTACGCTCAGTGTGTCGTCATGATCTCTTTTGAAATCGTCCGTCTTTCTGTTGGAAAGTTAATCTGAACTTCTCTTTGCGTCCCCCCTGGAGTTATTCGGGGTTAGAATGGATACTTCAGAGTCCCATTCACAAATATTCTTATAGAATAGATGTTTCGGGCAGTTGGCGGTCTTCGCATTCAGTCGACATAAATTCTAGCTGCAGACTAGTAATTAGTATCGAAGATTTGCTCTTATTCTGTCTGTGTCGATAGTCTCAGACTCTAAGCATTTCCACCAGTGTAGCCAATGCTCCACGTGGTTTAGTTACAAATTCAACAACCGAGGAATGCATGGTCTCTACTCAAACCTTAGCCCTCTTGGTAATCGAGGTACGCTTGGTCTGAAGTGGGCTTCTCCAGGTGGGGGTTTTATTCGGCACAGTAAAAAAGGCTGTCCCATGACGCCAGATCGATGTCTGTGCTCATGGGGGCGGGCCAATGACTTAGTGAAACTTTAAAGGGAATTGGATTCTCTTTCATTAAACAGTTTAAAATCACATTACATAATTTCACAAATAGTTTCATCTTTACTCATTAATTTTATACATAATTAGATGCAAAACTCATAACGGAGGCTCCTGGATAAACAGAGTTATGGTAATGTGCTGTATTGTCTCTCATGAGGTCAAAAACATTAGACAAAATGGACCGGTCGTAGCTGGATTCTCCACCGACCGTTTACGCATTCTCCAAAACATGGACATTGTTCAGTTCTCAAGTTCTGTGATGTAGAAGAAGGTCCTTTGTTCTACTGTGAACCCTCTCTCTATACTACATGAGGGAGAGAGTCTCCTCCAGGAATTTACGACCTGAGATAACAGAACCTGGGTGTAAGAGGTTGAGCGGGGGAAAGCACTCGCTATACCCAAAGAGGGCCACGTCATGACACTAACATAGAATAGATTATCAGCTACCTAGTTTACCTAGCTTCATCAATGAGCTAACGTTATATTGCCGGCAAAAACCTCCATATCATTGCTTTCACTGAGCTAGTTTGTTCACTTATCTAGCTAGTGGTTAGAAAAATGTATGACTCAAAAGAGAAGACATTTTACAATCTCTTTTGGTGCATAAAAGATCGAAATCAGATTGTAAAACAACTTCTCTTTTGAGTCATAGATATGGCTAATGTAAGCTAACGTTAGCTGTATGATGATAGAGATATGTGGTATTTTTATTTATTGGAATGAAAATCATGTATAAATGTTAGGATATATGGTGGATGCTGCATGATGCACGGAAGTACTGCAATCGTCATATTTTATAGTGTTTGATCATCATTCAGATACACAAATAGTCAAAAAATAAACATGTGATTTTTAATACGCGTATTTCCTTAGACTACATTTCCAAAATCTTCAGAAAAGACACTGTGAACAGTAATTGAAAGGAAATGTAATTTACTACCCCTTAATCTAACATTTTCCTTTTCCTTTTCACAAACATTACAGGCTACATAGACAGGCTGCTGGATCTCCTCTTCAATGAGGTCACCCCTGATCGTATGTGGAGAATGTTTGTGAGCTCTCCGTCCCAGAACCCCTGTGTTCCCAGTACGACAGACCTGTGTCCCACTTCAGTGATGAAGGGTGAAAGAAGGTCTGAGCTCTATGGGCTCTTGCACCAAAAGAGATGGCATATGTTAGTTTCCAATGCACTGAATAATCATTCCATGTTTAAGCATCTGATTTTGACAATGATTATTAATTCAAAAGAAGTGGAACACACACACACACACACACACACACACACACACACACACACACACACACTAAACCAACCTCTCTCTTTTCTCTGTGTTTCTGTGGTGGTATCTCCATACGACCGCAATGGTGTTCAAACATGGCAGCTGCCTGCTGACGGACAACAGTTTTTGTCATGGTGTGCTCCTTCCTGGCCTCTTCGTCCCCCTCACCATTATGGTGGTCAGCTACTTCCTCACCATCAGCGCCCTGCAGACTGAAGCTACCCTCTGCCTGGACCAGCTGGTGCCCCGGCCCAAGTGGAGCGCCACCCTGACCCTGGGCTTCTTTCCCCAGGCCTCGCTCTCCTCAGAGAAGCTTTTCTTCAGGTGTTCACTAAGCCACAACACAGGAGGGGTAGGAAGAGGGGTTGGTGGGCAGGGGTGGACCTGAGGTATGGGCGTCGCACCATGCAGTCAATCAGCAACAAGCAGAAGGCCTCCCAAGGTCCTGGGCATGGCCTTCTTCCTGTTTGTGGTCATGTGGTGTCCGTTCTTCATCCACAACGTACTGGTGGTGGTGTGCGACCCCATGAACTGTGACCCGGGGGTGATGGGAGGGCTGCTGAACATGTTTGTGTGGGTGTATACCTCTCCTCAGCCTTTAACCCTCTGGTATACACTGTTCAAAAACTCTGTTCAACGTACCGTGCAGTCGTCTTCCGCTACATACGCTGCCAGTACAGCAGGGAGAGGAAGCCTCTGCAGCTCATACTGGTCAACAACATCCCTCCGCTGGCCTACAACTCCCCTAAACTTAAAAACATGGTCAGTGATGGTCTACTTAAGAGGGTGGCTCTCCCATGGACACCAATGCAATAGCAGCCGGGTCTGGTCTAAACTCATTGAAATAGAAAAAAAGGATGTGGGCCACGAGTGGGATGTCTCGCTTCCTTTTCCATCTCTGCTAGTCACACCAGAAAAGAACAACTAAGCTAATGCTAAATTATCAGCAACAGCCAGGGGGCACGAGGGGATTTGATTCCCCAAAATGTTCATACACCTAGCCTTGGAACCAGTCTGTTCAGCTAACATTCCAGTACCTGTACTCCATGTCATATGCCAAAGATGTTTTGCATTGACACAGAGTACAAGGAGTGGAATGTACACTAAACAGACACCATACACAAATCTACTGTATATTTGTATATACATTGTGCACATGTGTATGTTCTGTTTTTAATGTCATTAACCCGAAGAGAGAGCTATCTTCTGTTTTCTATGATAAAAATACAGAAATGTGTATTGGTGGGACGCAGGCTAAATAAAATGAATCTGTAAGTAGTCACAAATGAACTGAAGTCAAAGTGTGTTTATTTCTTCGTTTTGATGTCATGGTCACCAGGAGGTTGTGTCTCGTTCCCTGTTGGACATTCTTGGGACGTTGTGTCATGGTCCCCTGAAGCTCCCCTGGACGTTTTTGGAGGTATTGTCACGTGATTGTCCCAGGTGTTCCAAACCATTATAAGTAAAGTAATGACATTGTATGGGGGGGGTTTAAGGTAAGTGTTACGCTGTCCAGCTAAAATAGTGTAAAAAGCCAGCATTTTCACATTTGGATGAAAAGCGTGCCCAGAGTAAACTGCCTGCTACTCAGTCCCAATTGCTAATATATGCATATTATTAATAGATTTGGATAGAAAACACTCTGAAGTTTCTAAAACTGTTTGAATGATGTCTGTGAGTATAACAGAACTAATTTGGCAGGCAACAACCTGAGAAAAAATCCAACCAGGAAGTGGAAAATCTGAGAGTGGTCGTTTTTCAACTCATTCCCTATTGAAGATGCAGTGGGATATGGGTCATGTTGCACTTCTTAAGGCTTCCACTGGTTGTCAACAGTCTTTAGAACCTTGTCTGATGCTTCTACTGTGAAGTGGGGCCGAATGAGAGGGGAATGAGTGAGAGGTCTGGCAGAACGCTTTGAGCTCATGACGCTCGTTCACGTGAGAGCGAGCTCTGTTCCATTGCTTTTCTACAGACAAAGGAATTCTCCGGTTGGAACATTATTGAAGATTTATGTTAAAAACATCCTAAAGATTGATTCTATACTTCGTTTGACATGTTTCTACGGACTGTAATATTACTTTTCGTCTGAACTTTTGCCTGAACCTGCCCGCGCGTCATGAGTTTAGATTGTGTACTGAACACGCAAACAACGAGGAATTTGGACACAAATTATGGACTTTATGGAACAAATCAAACATTTATTGTGGAACTGGGATTCCTGGGAGTACATTCTGACGAAGATCATCAAAGGTAAGTGAATATTTATAATGCTATTTCTGACTTATGTTGACTCCACAACATGGCGGGTACCTGTATGGCTTGTTTTTGTGTCTGAGCGCCGTACTCATTGGCAATCTGCTCTCCATCCGTTAACCAGGAATCAGGTTCATGCCGATTGTCGAACAGTCAAATTAGAAAATACAGCAGTATGTGACTTGTGGCAATCAACGTGGAATATTGCTCCCCGCCCCCCACTAATCCAAGCATACAGCCTAACTGATGCTGTTTTTGGTCACTCTAAAACTATTTCATCTGGGAAATAGGATGTCATTGCAATCCCTTAATTGAGAGAGAGATAGCGGGAGACGTTATGCTTGTCATAAAACTAACATAGAGCCCATAATTATCCCCCTTATCATATGGAAATAAGGCTGTTAGCAAAATGAATGTTCTCAATGCCATTATGAAATACTGTAATGTGTGACATATTTTGGGTGACAATCAATCATAAAGTAATCAGTTCTAAATGCAGTCTATATAATGGGGGCAATTCATTTTCCACCTTGATTATTCTACAGACACAATTTGACTATGAAAATTGGAGTTAGCTCTCACGAAGTTCCAGCTGTTGCTGTTATAGATAGCTTCAATGATTGACATAACTATTATTATTAAAACCAATTTGAGGTGGCATATGTAGGTAAGGGATATGCTGAGCTTTGATTGCAAACACACGCACACACACACTCATACTGTATGTACAGTTGAAGTCGGATGTTTACATACACTTAGGTTGGAGTCATTAAAACTTGTTTTTCAACCACTCCACAAATTTCTTGTTAGCAAGTCATTTAGGACATCTACTTTGTGCATGACACAAGTAATGTACAAACAATAGTACACAAGTATAAACAGCATGGAACCACGTAGCCATGATACCGCTCAGGATGGAGACGCTTTCTGTCTCCTAGAGATGCACATACTTTGGTGTAAAAAGTGAAAATCAATCCCAGAACAACAGCAAAGGACCTTGTGAATATGCCTGAGGAAACAGGAACCAATGTATCTATATCACTTGTGATTGCATGATTATAAATATTTTTAGTAATATTTTGCACCCTGCAATTCAGCGGTTGTTTAGGAAAATGATCCCGTAAAAGGGATCCGTAGCGCAGAGAAGTTAAACAACCTCTTCTGTGGTGCACCATATCCTAATGAGTTAATTGTTACATGATTACTCTACAGTATCGGTGGGTCCCCCGTGGGATGGTTGAGCTAACGTAGGCTAATGTGATAAGCATGAGGTTGTAAGTAACAAGAAAATTGCCCAGGACATATCTGATATTGGCAGAAAGCTTAAATTCTTGTTAATCTAACTGCACAGTCCAATTTACAGTGAAACTATACAATGCTATTGTTTGAGGAGAGTGCACAGTTATGAACTTGAAAATGTATTAATAAACCAATTAGGCACATTTGGGCAGATGCAACATTTTGAACATAAATGCAATGGTTCATTAGATCAGTCTAAAGCTTTGCACATACACTGGTGCCATCTAGTGGCCAAATTATTCGCCTTGGCTGGAATAATACATTATGGCCTTTCTCTCGCATTTCAAAGATGATGGTAAAACTTTTTTTTTTTAATGTAATGCATGTTTTTTTCTTTCAATTATCTTTTACCAGATCTAATGTGTTATATTCTCCTACATTAATTTAACATTTCCACAAACTTTCGTTTCAAACAGTATCAAGAATACGCATATCCTTGCTTCAGGTCCTGAGCTAGAGGCAGTTAGATTTGGATATGTCAGTTTAGATGAAAATGTTTTAAAAAATGGGCGGATTCTTAAGAGGTTTTAATCAGGTAACAATTAAATATAGTTAGTGGATTAAATAAATAACAGTCATCAGATTAATGAAAGTAAAGTCACAACACTGTCATCAAGGGTAACGGTGGCTACTTTGAATAATCTCAAATATAAAATACATTTAGATTTGTTTAAAACCTTTTTTGATACTACATGATTCCAAATGTGTTATTTCATAGTTTTGATGTCTTCACTATTATTCAACAATGTAGAATATTTGCGAAAGTATTCACCCCCCTTGGCATTTTTCCTATTTTGTTGCCTTACAACCTGGAATTAAAATAGATTTTGGGGGGGATTGTATAATTTGATTTACACAACATGCCTACCACTTTAAAGATGAAATATTTTTTTATTGTGAAACAAACAAGAAATAATACAAAAAACAGACAAATTGAGAGTGCATAACAACCCCCCCCCCAAGTCAATACTTTGTTGAGCCAACTTTCTCTATAACCTTGGCACATCTAGCCACTGGGATTTTTGCCCATTCAAGGCAAAATTGCTCCAGCTCCTTCAAGCTGGATGGGTTCCGCTGGTGTACAGCAATCTTTAAATCATACCACAGATTCTGAATTGGATAGAGGTCTGGGCTTTGACTAGGCCATTCCAAAACATTTAAATGTTTCCCCTTAAACCACTTGAATGTTGCTTTAGCAGTACGCTTAGGGTCATTGTCCTGCTGGAAGGTGGACCTCTGTCCCAGTCTCAAATCTATGGAAGACTGAAACAGGTTTCCCTCAAGAATTTCCCTGTATTTAGCGGCATCCAACATTCCTTCAATTCTGACCAGTTTCCCAGTCCCTGCCGATGAAAAACATCCCCACAGCATTATGCTGCCACCACCATGCTTCACTGTGGGGATGGTGTTCTCGGGGTGATGAGAGGTGTTGGGTTTGCCAGACATAGCATTTTCCTCGATGGCCAAAAAGCTAAATTTCAGTCTCATCTGACCAGTGTACCTTCTTCCATATATTTGGGGAGTCTCGCACATGCCTTTTGAAGAACACCAAACGTGTTTGCATATTTTTTTTCTTGAAGCAATGTATTTTTCCACTCTTCCAAAAAGCCCAACTCTGTTGAGTGTACGGCTTAAAGTGGTCCTATGGACAGATATACCAGTCTCCGCTGTTGAGCTTTGCAGCTCCTTCAGGGTTATCTCTGATTAATGCCCTCCTTGCCTGGTCCATGAGTTTTGGTGGGCAGCCCTCTCTTGACAGGTTTGTTGTGGTGCCATATTCTTTCCATTTTTAAATAAGGGATTTAATGGTGCCCCGTTGGATGTTCAAAATTTCAGCTATTTTTTTATAACCCAACCCAGATCTGTATTTCTCCACAACTTTGTCCCTGACCTGTTTGGAGAGCTTCTTGGTCTTCATGGTGCTGCTTGCTTGGTGGTGCCCCTTGCTTGGTGGTGTTGCAGACTCTGGGGCCTTTCAGAACAGGTGTATATATACTGAGATCATGTGACAGATCACGTAACACTTAGATTGCACACAGGTGGACTTTATTTAACTATTTATGTGACTTCTGAAGGTAATTGGTTGCACCAGATCTTATTTAGGGGCTTCATAGCAAAGGGGGTGAATACATATGCACGCACCACTTTTCTGTTTTTATTCTTTATTTATTTTTTGAAACAAGTAATTTTTTTCATTTCACTCCACCGATTTGGACTATTTTGTTTATGTCCAATACATGAAATCCAAATAAAAATCTATTTAAATTACAGGTTGTAATACAACAAAATAGGAAAAACGCCAAGGGGGATGAATACTTTTACAAGGCACTGTAGAAAATAGTAAAGAAAAACCCTTGAATGAGTAGGTGTGTCCAAACCTTTGACCTTTACTGTGTATATATATGTAATTTCGTTTTTTTAATCAATTTGTTGAATTAAACTTTAACTTTAAACTTTTACAAATCAAGAAGAAAGCAAACAAATAGTAATATGGAGTCATAAATAAATATTTTCAGATGCATCATTGTTGCACAGTTATTTTCCATTTCATCCAATAGTCAAATCCACACTGTTTCTAGAGATACAGTATGTTCCATTCATAGCACAAGTATGTATGTGACTATTTCTTGCGGCATTTGGTGCCAAAGGTGAGCTTGTATACCCGCCGAAGCCCGCTGTGTCTGCGTAGGCGAGTTTAGCTGGCAGTGCCAGGTGACACAATCCCTGGCAGCAAGCACATCTCAGGGAGAGAGGCCTAATGACTCATATCCAGCACACTCTGTGGAGACTAAGCATTCATTGTCCTTGTTTTTCCATTGAGAAGTGCCTCTCCATCAGAATTCTGGAGCCTGTCTCCCAGTGCCAAGCATATTAAAATGAGAAATAGAGACCTTTGTGTCTGCCCTGAATTAAATATGGGTTATTGTGATTTTTGGCACTTATGGATATCTTGTTTTGCTGTGCTAGCACATGCCAGGAATCAACACCTTTACAGCTGGGTTGGTGAGACGAGAGGCACACGAGTTGTGCTTAGAGCAAGCCTGTAGAGTGCCTATGTTACAATCTCCATTTTCTCACATACACAAACACTCAACCGCAATGAATTGGAGCCTGTTGAATGCGCCAGTTGTTTGAAGGCCGTGGGTGAGAGGGAGCGAGGCTTTGTTAATAATGACACATAGCTCCACACCCACACTGGAGGAGGCATAATACTTTTCATCTTCTTCACTTTCAACATACTCTACAATGGACCACATGCAAGCACTAAAGCACACTTGGGCGAACCACAGGTTTGAATATGGGTACGAGCACACATAAGCCCACCCCCCATACACACACCACACACATACACACACACACACCAGGGAGATAAGGAAGGCAGCTAGAGAATAGTGTGGTTCACAGCCTGGTGGATATCAGATAAGTCCTCCATTATGTCAGAGGTAATGGGACCACCTCAGCGAAGATTCAGAGGAGCCACAGTTATGAATGTAGTCCTCCTGCGACATTGGCCACCACAATATTCCTCCTTTACTCAATGCTAACCATTCTACTTGCTCTTTTTACGATTTAGGTGGTCTGGATGTATTTAAGTGGCCTACAACACAGGAAATGTAGATATTTCGAAGTGTGTCAAAAGTTACACACAGATGTCTAATTAATATATTGTGTTGTATATGTCAGATTACACTATGAGTGAAGCTAGTAGTACCCAGATAGATTTGCACCTTGTGTGCCTGAAGGTATCATTCTTCCATTTATATTGAAGTGTTTAACAATTTGCATGCAGGCCTTTTAAAGCTAGCATTGAAACAACAGGCCATGTTACTAATATTACTAATGCATGGGAGTGCTGTATGGATTAAAATAATGACTTCCTGGTGCTCACATGATACCATTACGTCATCGATATTTGCTATCTAATGGAAGTCATCTCGATTCCCTTGGTGCCATGTTTTAAGCACTACATTCGTGATAAGCGCACGACAATGCTCTTAAAAAAAGACGCAGCCATCTAATCCATCAATTTTTATCTCAATATCAAATCATTTCTTGGTAACAACCTTACTGTACTGTGATTGTTTTCAATAAAAATGATCTAAAATAAATAAACAGTTTCTTAGCTAATTGCAATTTCTCAAGCAAGAATTTTACCAGTGGTCTGACTGTGTGGAGGGGAAAACTGAAAATTAGCTGTTATTGTAGAGAGGTTTGGATCTCTCTTTCTTATTGGTCTATTAACTAATTTACCGCAAGGTGATGTCACCATGTAAGGCCAAAACTCCATCCCACCAAAACAGGTTGAAATGTATTTTCAAACAGCTCTTACACTCACAATTTCACAGTATTATTCCAACCTCATTGTGTGAATATATATAAAACACGCTTTTGACTGCACTGGGCCTTTAATACAAATACTAAGGCATTCAGCACAAGCACTGGAGGGGGGACTTTAAGATATCAAATCAAAGCAAATTGTATTAGTCACATGCGCCAAATACAACAGGTGTACCTTACAGTGAAATGCTTACTTACGAGCCCCTAACCGACAGTACGGTTTCAAAAAATACAGATAAGAATAAGAGATAAAAGTAACAAGCAATTAAAGAGGAGCAGTAAAAAATAACAATATTAACAGGGGGGTGCCGGTACAGAGTCAGTGTGCGGGGACACCGGTTAGTTGAGGTAGTAAGTACAGTACATGTAGGTAGAGTTAATTAAAGTGACAACAGAGAGTGACAGTGGTGTGGAGAGGAGAGGGGGGGGGGGCAGGCAATGTGAATAGTCTGGGTAGGCATTTGACTAGATGTTCAGGAGTCAGGAGACTAAACAGGGATAGAAGCTGTTTAGAAGCTTCTTGGACCTAGACATGGCGCTCCGGTACCACTTGCCGTGTGGTAGCAGAGAGAACAGTCTATGACTAGGGTGGCTGGAGTCTTTGACAATTTTCAGGGCCTTCCTCTGACACCGCCTGGTATAGAGGTCCTGGATGGCAGGAAGCTTTGCCCCAGTAATGTACTGAGCCTTTCGCACTACCCTCTGTAGTGCCTTGTGGTCGGAGGCTGAGCACGGCCTCTCTTTCTCCGCCTCCTCTTCATGCAGATTACTGGGCTCGGGGTCTGTTCCCGAGGGAGTCTGCCTTGGGCTCATCAGAGTCGTGAAAGAAGAAAAAGGATTCTGCTAGTCCGTGGTGAGTTATCGCAGTCCTGATGTCTAGAAGTTATTTTCGGTCATAAGAGACGGTAGCGGCAACATTATGTACAAAAGTAAGTTAAAAACAACGCAGGTAAACAAACAAAATAACACAATCGGTTGGGGGCACGTAAAACGTCTGCCTTCTGCTCCGGCGCCATCTTAAAGTTATATCACTTTATTGCCATGAAGACTGTTAGCTTGAGAGGTGAACTGTTTAATTGACTGGTTAGAAGTTGTGAAATTATTGCATAAATTGTTCTGTGATTTCTTTTTTAATTGCCTTTTGAGTCCAATCTCTCAGATGCAGGTTAAGCTGGACACGAGTCAACCTTTACTATATCTGATGAAAGAACTGATGTGCCATGACAAAACTGAAGTGGTCAGTCAGACCCTATGCTTAATCACTGTCTCTGGTGTTCCTTAAGGTCAGTCTGCAGTGTTCTGTGTAATGGCTTCCTAGTCCTCGGAGACCATGGTAAATCAACCTTGTAATGCAAAAGAATAGTACAGAAGTTAGCAATACAGGGTAGACCATGTTTGACCCCCTATGAAGACCCTAACAGTCCACAGCTACGGACATAAATCACATTTTGGCTGATAAAGACTGAAAGATCATAGCCGCAGTGTGTGTTCAATTCAGCCCCTTATGAATCATTCATTGGGTGAAGCAGCAGGTAATACTAATGCAGAACTACCTGATCTTTCTATGAACCTCAGATATTACATTTGACACAGTCAAATCAGGCTTTGACAGTGTACAGTTGACTGTAGTCTAACTTCTTATGGCTGGGGGCAGTATTGAGTAGCTTGGATGAATAAGGTGCCCAGAGTAAACTGCCTGCTACTCAGTCCCAGAAGCTAAGATATGCATATTATTAGTATATTTGGATAGAAAACACTCTGAAGTTTTTAAAACTGTTTGAATGATGTCTGTGAGTATAACAGAACTCATATGGCAGACAAAAACCTGAGAAAAAAATCCAACCAGGAAGTGGGAAATCTGAGGTTTGTAGTTTTTCAAATCATCGCCTATCGAAAATACAGTGGGATATTGGTCATATTGCACTTCCTAAGGCTTCCACTAGATGTCAACAGTCTTTAGAACCGTGTTTGATGCTTCTACTGTGAAGGAGGGGGGAATGAGGGCTCTTTGAGTCAGGGGTCTGGCAGAGTGCCATGAGCTGACCACGCGCGTTCACGTGATAGTTAGCTTGCGTTCCATTGCATTTCTGAAGACAAGGGAATTCTCCGGTTGGAACATTATTGAAGATTTATGATAAAAACATCCTAAAGATTGATTCTATACATAATTTGACATGTTTCTACGGACTGTAACGGAATTTTTTTACTTTTCGTCTGCACCTAGTGATCGTTAGCACCTCATGAATTTTGATTACTGGGCTAAATGCGAGAACAAAAAGGAGGTGTTTGGACATAAATGATGGACTTTATCAAAAACATTTATTGTGGAACTGGGATTCCTGGGAGTGCATTCTGATGAAGATCATCAAAGGTAAGTGAATATTTATAATACTATTTCTGACTTTGTTGACTCCACAACATGGCGGATATCTGTATGGCTTGATTTGTTGTCTGAGCGCTGTACTCAGATTATTGCATGGTGTGGTTTTTCGGTAAAGATTTTTGAAATCTGACACAGCGGCTGCATTAAGGAGATGTGTATCTATAATTCCATGTATAATAGTTGTATATTTTATCAATGTTTATTATGAGTATTTCTGTAAATTGATGTGGCTCTGCAAAATCCCCGGATGTTTTGGAACTACTGAACTTAACTCGCCAATGTAAACTCAGATTTTTGTATATAAATATGAACTTTATCGAACAAAACATACATGTATTGTGTAACATGAAGTCCTATGAGTCATCTGATGAAGATTATCAAAGGTTAGTGATTCATTTTATCTCTACTTCTGCTTTTTGTGACTCCTCTCTTTGGCTGGAAAAATGGCTGTGTTTTTCCGTGACTAGGTGCTGACCTAACATAATCGTTTGGTGTGCTTTCGTCATAAAGCCTTTTGAAATCGAACACTGTGGCGAGATTAACAACAAGTTTATCTTTAAAATGGTGTAGAATACTTCTATGTTTGAGGATTTTTAATTATGAGATTTCTGTTGTTTTTTGAATTTGGCGCCCTGCACTTTCACTGGCTGTTGTCATATCGATCTCGTTAACGGGATCCCAGCCATAAGAAGCTAACTGGGACTATTTTTACCCCAGCCTGCAGGCATATAAAATGACACAGTGTCACGCCCTGACCTTAGATATCTCTGTTTTTCTTTATATTTTGGTTAGGTCAGGGTGTGACTAGGGTGGGTACTCTCGTTTTTGTATGTCTAGGGTTTTTGTATGTCGTCCAGGGTTTTTGTATGTCATCTACGGTTTTTGTATGTTTATGTTGGCCTGATATGGTTCCCAATCAGAGACAGCTGTTTATCGTTGTCTCTGATTGGGGATCATATTTAGGTAGCCATTTCCTTGTTTGTGTTGTGGGATCTTGTCTATGTGTAGTTGCCTGTCAGCACTATAGTGTATAGCTTCACGTTTCATTTGTTATTTTGTTAGTTTGTTCGGTGTTCATTCTTTTAATAAAGAGAATGTACGCATACCATGCTGTGCCATGGTCTCCTTCATACGACGATCGTGACACACAGATACTGCTCCACCAGACACCATGCTGGTACTCAAATATGTCTCTCAGCAAAGATCAAATAGGAACACACAGGGACCGTGTTTGTCAAATTGGTAACATTGGACCAAAAACTAAACAAAACAAACATATCATACTCGTTTCCCCACAGTCTTGTCTTTTTTACTTTGTAAAAACAGTGGGCATGGCTTTCAACACATTGGTGCTGTCTTTGGGCGCAGTCAATTCAGGCTATCCTCCTGAAATCAATAAAACAGTCAATTGAAAATGAATGTGAATTTTACACCTGATTGGGCTTCCGCATGTAGCACACAGTAAGGGAAAGCTTATGCCTGTGAGAGACCAAAAGAATAGAAGAGACAGAAAATCATTGTTTCATAGACTGAACCAGCATAATTTGCCCTTTGGCTTTGTTAAACGGCAAGCATTTTCGATCAATGACTTAGGAGAGAGAGAGAGATTAAAGGAGTTCCATAGTGTTATGCTTTTTGGAGTGTCATAATGTATTGCTGTATGAGCTACTATTATCCTCTCTTAGACTAAATTATAAAGCATTACTGACCATTTGGTCAGGTAATCATGTATTTACACTACCGTTCAAAAGTTTGGGGCCACTTAAATGTCCTTGTTTTTGAAAGAAAAGCTAGGCGTACAGATGCCCATTATCAGCAACCATCACTCCTGTGTTCCAATGGCACGTTGTGTTAGCCAATCCAAGTTTATCATTTTAAAAGGCTAATTGATCATTAGAAAACCCTTTTGCAATTGTGTTAGCACAGCTGAAAACTGTTGTCTGATTAAAGAAACAATAAAACTGTCCTTCTTTAGACTCGTTGAACGTCTGGAGCATCAGCATTTGTGGGTTTGATGACAGGCTCAAAATAGCTAGAAACAAAGACCTTTCTTCTGAAACTCGTCAGTTTATTCTTGTTCTGAGAAATGAAGGCTATTCCATGTGTGAAATTGCCAAGAAACTGAAGATCTCTTACAACGATGTGTACTACTCCCTTCACAGAACAGCGCAAACTGTATCTAACCAGAATGGAAAGAGGAGAGGGAGGCCCCGGAGCACAACTGAGCAAGTACATTAGAGTGTCTTTGTTTGAGAAACAGACACCTCACAAGTCCTCAACTGGCAGCTTCATTTAGCAGTACCCGCAAAACACCAGTCTCAACATCAACAGTGAAGAGGCGACTCCGGGATGCTGGCCTTCTAGACAGAGTACCTCTGTCTAGTGACTGTGTTCTTTTGCCCATCTTTATCTTATCTTTTTATTGGCCAGTCTGAGGTATGGCCTTTTCTTTACAACGCTGCCTAGACCAGGTCAGTTCGGCAGCAGGTTTGTAACTATAAAAAGCCCCACTCAACCCCGTAGGAGGTGTGATACCTGGTAAGTGTTTAACTGCAATGCTAGCAGATGGGGAGTATTCAAAGACCAGCCTGGTTTGCTTTCATACTCTCAAGACATGCTAACCTTCTCTGTTATTGGTAATGGTGAGAGGTAAGCATGTCTTGGGGGTATTATCTTTGACTCTCTATAACTTTCTCACTCGTAACTCAAAATAACACAAATTATTTATCATACATTTCTATTTGGTACAAAATAATCTGGAACAACCAAAACAAACTACAAATGCATCCAACAAGTTTGTAGTCACAAGCTTCCAAGGATAACGGTGGGAGTCAGGAAGCAGGTGCAGCCGGGAATTTTAATAAGAACAAACTTAGAGTGGATACAGGAACAAGAGAAGCGTCTGAACATAGCACAGAAACAATACTTCCTGATTGGTGATAACAAAGGAGTACTAAATAAAGGGGGAGTAATCAAAGATGTGATGAAGTCCAGGTGTGCCTAATGATGAGGCGCAGGTGTGCGATGTCGAGCGCTGGGGAGCGGGACCAAATACTACACATTTGACTACTTTATTTCCTAGAATCTTTAGGGTTGTCAATAATTTTGACCCCTACCTTTTTTGAGAGAAAAATAATATTTTCTCTCTATTTTTCTCTGACAATTGTATTAGTATAAAAATTTTGGAGCATGCAGTACAGCTCAGTATTTGAAGTAGTTATTTTATACAGTCGTTATTGCTCATCTTTATCAAGGGTGTCAATCATTTCTCAAGCTTAATAAATTGTTTTAGAGCACATCTGTAATTTCCAACCTCTCCTTCTCTCAGTCTGTGATCCGCACATGTTTTAAGATGACCTCAATCATTCCTGTTCCTAAGAACTCTAACATCCTGACCAGACTGCTTGCGCACGTGCGCCATCATGTGCATGTTGATTTTGTCCACCCACACCAGAAGCAATCAGGAAACGCAGGTTGAAATATAAAAAACAACTCTGAACCAACTACAAAAATTTGGGGACAGGTCAAAAAGCATAAAACATTTATAGCAATTTAGCTAGCTTGATTGCTGTTGCTAGCTAATTTGTCCTGGGATATAAACATTGGGTTGCTATTATCCCTGAAATGCACAATGTCCTCTACTCCGACAATTAATCCACAGATAAAAAGGTCAACCGAGTACGTTTTTAGTAATCTCTCCTCCTTCAGTCTTCTTCTTCTTCTTCTTTGCACAAAAAAAAGAGGCCAAAATTGATAGCCGTGTGCCCGTGTTAATGTGTAACTTCAGTATGAGTTTATAACATGCTTTTTAAAAAAGTTCTCTCATCTCACAGCTGGCATCTACAGAGAATTAATCAATTTCCGTCTGCTTGGAATTCTGTTAATATCTTTTACTATATTATCCCCAAATCTCAGAGGAATCTCCAAACATATTCATTAAAGTGTAATTACAAACATTTGTGGTGTACTTCAATTACGTCTCACACAGACTAAATGTGAGACTATAATAAGATGTGCCAATATCCAAGAGAAACTGTGCAGTAAAATGAAATGTAGATTAAGTAAATTGACTGGCGAGAGACTTCTGTGCAGATTCAATATCAACAAAACTTTTGCTAACACAGAGCATATTTATAGTGTATTCAGAAAGTATTCATATAGACTTACCTTTCAACGTTTTTGTTGTGTTACAACCTGAATTTAAAAGTGATTCAATTGAGATTTTGTTTCCTGATCTACACACAATACAAAATCATTTTGTTGTTTCAAAAATGTTGTTTTAATAAATAAAAAATGTAAAAACTGAAATGCCTTGAGTCAATAAGTATTCAACCCAGTCACTATAAAGATGCAGGTGTCCTTCCTAACTCAGGAATGAAAGTGCTCAGGGATTTCCCCATGAGTGATTTTAAAACAGTTACAGAGTTTAATGGTTGTAATATGAGAACTCAGGATGAATCAACAACATTATAGTTACTTCAAAACACTAACCTACATAACAGAGTGAAAAGAAGGAACCTTGTACAGAATTAAAAGATTCCAAAACATGTATCCTGTGTAACGGTCGTTCTCCTCCTCTTCGCTTGAAGAGGAGGAGTAGGGATTGGACCAAAGCGCAGCGTGTTGTGAAGACATAATGCAGTTTATTAAAGTAAAGTCGAAACACGAAAACACTTAAACAAACTACAAAACAAATAAACGATGTAGACAGACCAGGGGCCTGTTGCACAAAACTAGGATAAGGGATTAAGCCAGGATATCTTGGTGATCCTGGCTCAATTGATCCGTAATCCGGTTGCACTAAAGATGGATAGGGGGCAGGAGGATATGTTATGGTATAAATTACCATGGAGATTTATTCTGTGGAGCTAGCCTGCTCCAGACCAGGCTAAATTCCAGGATCTATTTAATCTCATCCCTAATGTCAGTCAGCAGTCACCACAAATGGAAACCAATAGTTATTTCACTGCTCACTATACATTGTTATCACATATAACTAGACCCACTGTTATTATTTAAACGTTTGTGATCATTAATTTCAATGATTTTGGATAAAAAATGATTTTTAGATGATGTTGCTATCATTAGATAATTTACAGTTTCCCATAGACTATAAGGCTATATATAAAATGATAGAATATTAGGGCCACAGAGGGGAAAAAAACACAAGTCATAATATTGTAACCAGTTGTTTTAAAGGAGGACAGTTGTTAAAATGACAGATGTGGGGCATTTCGTGAAATTGTACTTCAGTATGGTTTCATAAACAAAGACATGCTGATGTGCCAGAATATTAAGTATCACATTGTCATAAGTATCAAAACTGTAAAAACAATATGTAGCTTTTCTGCAGAAAGAACCAGCCTCATAAATTTATGACTTTATCCTTTTTCTTCAGTGTGGCCCTAGTACTCTGTCATATAAACAAATACACATTCCATATGAATATAAAAACACAATGTGTAACATTATGTTCCTTTATTGAATAAGGACAAAACAAAGCAGGTAAACCATCAGCTCCTTTCGAAACTGAAGTCACAGTGACTCTACAAGATGGAAAGCACAGAATCCAAGCATATTATACAAAATGATACATACACATTCAAAGGTCTGTATATAACACACCCTGCATGTCTGCACACTAAAATAAATGCAGGACAAATCCATACACATCAACTGAACAGACAAATGAATGGATGCAGTAGCCTCCCTGCAGCCTTGTATTACACACAGTATACCGCACAAACATCATAAGAGGCCAAATTCGTCAAAAAACGAACCCAAAAAAACCCAAATTCCTCTGCCACCGCAGGACATATTTAACCAAAATTGAAAGCACACATACTAACTAAAATAATTCAACACATATTGGTCCCTCAGCAGCCGACCACTGTCGTCATCAGGGAAGATTGCCGGATTGTCCCAGTCCATGGCTGGTGGCACTCTGGGGGCCCTCTCCTTCCTCAGGCAGGCCACATTGTGGAGGACAGCACAAGCCACAGTAATATCACATGCCCTAACAGGGCTGACCCTTAATTTGTGAAGGCAGTGAAAGCGTGCCTTCAGGAGGCCAAAGGTCATTTCAACTCTGGCCCTGGTCCTGGCATGGGCATGGTTGTAGGCCTGCTGTGCTTCCTGGGGGTCTGTGAAAGGTGTCAGGAGAAAAGGCTGGCAGCCATACCCCCTGTCTCCCAGCAACACACCAGAGAATTCACCTGTCAACACAAAATCTCATCATTACTACCTCATAAACACAGTGATATTCTTGACACAGCCATGATGGTTATAAATAGGGGTTGTGTGGCTTACCTTGTGATAGGCACTGATAGATTTCAGAGGCCCGAAAGATTCTGGAGTCATGGACTGAGCCAGGCCATTTTGCCACAACATTGCTGATCACACAGTCAGCATTGCAGACCATCTGAAATCATAAGATGAGGAATATTACACCAATCAATGCACATCACTGGCAATGCAGAGTGTTCGTCAATGGACAATATCAAAAAGTTATGTTCACCTGAACATTAATGCTGTGAAAGGATTTCCTATTCACAAAATCGGCCTCATGGGCACCTGAGGGGGCTTTTATCCTTATGTGTGTGCAGTCCACTGCACCAATGACATTGGGGAAACCTGTCACACAAAGTAATGAGTATCCTACTATGTGTTAACAGTTGTCCTGTAATTTGTAGATCCTCTTACCTGCAATCCTATAGAACTCCTCTTTGATGTCACAGAGTCTTCTGTGGCCAGGGAAGGAGATGAAGACATCTGCTAATGCTTTGATAGCCAGACACACACTCCTTATTGTGCGGCAAATTGTGGCCTTGTTCAGCTGTTCTGCATCCCCCACTGAGTACAGGAAGGCTCCACTAGCAAAAAAGCGCAAGGCCACACAAACCATTTGCTCCACACTCAGTGCATGGCTCCGTGCAGTGCGGTGCTTAATCCTGGGACCCAGTAGTCTGCATAGATACCTGATGCCATCTGCAGAAAACCTGTATCTTTCATATAGATGGTCATCAGGGAAGGCCAGTGGGTCCAACCGGTCCCTGAAGACCCTTTCTCGCCTGAAGGCTCTCCTCAGCACAAGTGCTTCTTCATCCACCACATCTCGCACGAATGGGCATGCCATTGTCAGAGCAGAAAGGAACACACAATTTTGGGCCTTCATATAGGCTAGTGGCCACACCTGGTGCTGGGGGGGTGGGCAAAAGAGGGCGATGCCTTATAACGATGACTTGGTTGTACTGATTGCTGGGAAAATAAAAAAAACCTTAGAAAGATGCCACCGTCCTGTGTGCTCACAATAAGAGCTCATATGTCATGGCTCACTTGACTTTACGAGAATATACCTCATTTTTATTTTGAGCTGTGTCATCTTCTTGGAGCTGGGGGAGGAAAGAAAAATAATGAATAATACATTTGTGTTACAGTTAGCATACAGTGTACATTGAAGGCATATCTCACCTCCCTCTCAAGTTTTTTTATTTCAAGGTCCAGTTTCCTAATTGTCCTCTTTTTTATTTCGGACTCCAGTGCAAGATTTTCCATCTTTTTCTTCTTGTACTGAATGTCTATGTCTGCCAGTTCTATTTGGCGCCGGAGGTGGTTGCCATACAACTTTCTGATAGCTTGTGAGCTCTGTGAACACAATACAATTAGCGCAGCTGGAATTTGGCAGGATGTGGTGTCCTTTTATTAATACGCACTATGTTGCCAGGCTGGTTTTCCCACTGTATAGCATCTGGGTCCTGTAAAAGAAATTAGATTTTTTGATTTTGATGAGGACTCCTCACCATTGTAGAGTAAATAGTACTTTCACAGTCTTAACATGATACCTCATGCCTTCTGGAATCCAGAGAGATGGTCTCCTCCTCATCATCGTCTCCATCATGTGCTGTTGCTGCTGCACTGGGGCCTTCACCCTATCACATTTAATCGGATTCATATTGAAGCTAGTAGACAAGACATGCCAGGCCTACAGTATGCCTTTGATGGAGTACTCACTGGATCAGCATCGTCTGGTGCTTGTGCTGGTGGCTCTAACAGGAACACAGTGCTGCCAGACACTGCAAGGCAATAGGTAAACCAAAGTCAGACAGTCCAAATTGATTCAATATGAATGTGGTTGTATCCCATGTAGAGATGGAAGGACATACCTTGAATGAAGCGGGTGGCATCTTGGGAGGAACCTATGCTCGTCTCTTTCCCCCCAGGGATCCCCTCTAAGACGGGCCTGCCTTTATTTAGCTCCAAGGCCATGTCCTCTGCTGGGGTAAGGTCAGCCTTTGGTGACCCACCACCCGTGCCTTGTCTGTGGGTATTCTTTTTCACTGCTAAAACAGTACAGACAATGTGTGAGCAGGCACCTTCTGGGTACAATATATGCTTGTGCTTTGTTAAATATTAGTCAGGGACCATACCATTCTGCAGAATGTTCTTGTATTTGATTTTGACCTGCTGCCATGTCCGTTTTGGCCCGTTCATGTTTAATCTACACACACACACACACACACACACACACACACACACATTTAATGGAGTCACACTGCAAAAAATTACTTGGTATTTTTGTCTTGTTTTCAGTAAAAATATCAAAAAATTTATCATAGCTTTATACAGTGTGATGGAGTTACTTTACACAATTTCACTCATATCTGCAGTGCATTTCAATAAAAAATTTAACCGTTTCATAATTACAGTACAACTGCATTTTTGGAGATGTGAATTAAATATTTGAATTGTAATTGTGATGTTTCAGCGGAGCGGTGAGTGTGTAATTGTGCACTACTTACGCATTCAGGCGGTCTGCAATACTTTGCCACGCTTTTTCTCTTTGCTTTATCACTGTGGCGGTGTTGCCTTTCTTCTTAATTATATCTTTTACCTCCTCGTATGCCTCCATGAGGATTTGTGCTTCCGACGGGGAAAAGTACGCGGCTCTAGTTGCCATGGTAAATCAGTTAATCTGTGATCTGTGGCGGGGTCTATTTGAGTGAGCCGTGAGCGCGCACGGATTGGTTTCACCTGGCTTAATGAATCCGTGTCTGCTCATCCTGGCTTGGTCTTTGTGCAACCAATTAAGCCTGGACGCACATGTTTTGGCTTCATTGAGCTCAGCTGAGTCATTTATCCCGGATGTCTTAATTCTACTTTTGTGCAACAGGCCCCTGGACTTGATTGCTTACAAATAAACGAAGAACGCACGAACAGGAACAGACTACATACACGAACGACAAAACGAAACAGTCCCGTGTGGTAAACATACAGACACAGGAGACAACCACCCACAAACAAACAGTGAGAACACCCTACCTTAATATGGTTCTCAATCAGAGGAAACGTCAAACACCTGCCTCTAATTGAGAACCATATCAGGCAACACATTAACCCCAACATAGAAACACAAAACATAGACTACCCACCCAGCTCACGTCCTGACCAACTAAACAAAGTTAAACAAAGGAAAAATAAGGTCAGGAACGTGACATAACCCCCCCCTTAAGGTGCGAACTCCGGGCGCACCAGCATAAAGTCCAGGGGAGGGTCTGGGTGGGCGTCTGTCCACGGTGGCGGCTCTGGCGCTGTTCGTGGTCCCCACCCCACCATAGTCACTACCCGCTTTCGTAGCCTCCTCAAAATGACCACCCTCCAAATTAACCCCACTAGATTAAGGGGCACCTCCGGAATGAGGGGCATCCCCGGAATGAGGGGCATCTCCGGAATGAGGGGCATCTCCGGAATGAGGGGCATCTCCGGAATGAGGGGCATCTCCGGACTGAGGGACGGATCCTGGCTGGCTGGCTCTGGCGGATCCTGGCTGGCTGGCTCTGGCGGATCCTGGCTGGCTGGCTCTGGCGGATCCTGGCTTGCTTGCTCTGGCGGATCCAGGCTGGACGGCTCTGGCGGATCCTGTCTGGCGGAAGGCTCTGGCTGATCCTGTCTGGCGGAAGGCTCTGGCTGATCCTGTCTGGCGGAAGGCTCTGGCTGATCCTGTCTGGCGGAAGGCTTTGGCTGATCCTGTCTGGCGGAAGGCTCTGGCTGATCCTGTCTGGCGGAAGGCTCTGGCTGATCCTGTCTGGCGGAAGGCTCTGGCTGATCCTGTCTGGCGGAAGGCTCTAGCGGCTCCTGTCTGGCGGAAGGCTCTAGCGGCTCCTGTCTGGCGGAAGGCTCTAGCGGCTCCTGTCTGGCGGACGGCTCTAGCGGCTCCTGTCTGGCGGACGGCTCTGAAGGCTCAGTACAGACGGGCGGCTTTGCAGGCTCAGTACAGACGGGCGGCTTTGAAGGCTCGGGACAGACGGGCGGCTCTGACGGCTCGGGACAGACGGGCGGCTCTGACGGCTCGGGACAGACGGGCGGCTCTGACGGCTCGGGACAGACGGGCCGCTCTGACGGCTCGGGACAGACGGGCAGCTCTGACGGCTCGAGACAGACGGGAAACTCTGACGGCTCAGGACAGACGGGCAGCTCTGACGGCTCGGGACAGACGGGCAGCTCTGACGGCTCGGGACAGACGGGCAGCTCTGGCGGTTCGGGACAGACGGGCAGCTCTGACGGCGCTTGGCAGACAGACAGCTCTGGCCGGCTGAGGCGCACTGTATGCCTGGTGCGTGGTGCCGGAACTGGAGGTACCGGGCTAAAGACACGCACCTTCAGGCTAGTGCGGGGAGCAGCAACAGGGCACACTGGACTCTGAATGCGTACTATAGGCCTGGTGCGTGGTACCGGCACTGGTGGTACCGGGCTGAGGGCACGCACATCAGGGCGAGTACGGGGAGAAAGAACAGTGCGTACAGGACTCTGGAGATGCACAGGAGGCTTGGTGCGTGGCGTAGGCACTGGTGGTAATGGGCTGGAGACACGTACCACAGGGCTAGTACGTGGAGGAGGAACAGGGCTCTGGAGACGCACAGGAAACCTGGTGCGTGGTGTAGGCACTGGTGGTACTGGGCTGGGGCAGGGAGGTGGCGCCGGAAATACCGGACCGTGCAGGCGTACTGGCTCCCTTGAGCATTGAGCCTGCCCAACCTTACCTGGTTGTATGCTCCCCGTCGCCCGACCAGTGCGGGGAGGTGGAATAACCCGCACCGGGCTATGCAGGCGAACCGGGGACACCATGCGTAAGGCTGGTGCCATGTAAGCCGGCCCGAGGAGACGCACTGGTGACCAGATGCGTTGGGCCGGCTTCATGACATCCGGCTCAATCCTCAATCTGGCCCGGCTGATACGAGGAGCTGGTATGTACCGCACCGGGCTCTGAACACGTACAGGAGACACCATGCGCTCTACAGCGTAACACGGTGTCTGCCCGTACTCTCGCTCTCCACGGTAAGTACAGGGAGTAGGCGCAGGTCTCCTACCTGACTTCGCCACACTCCCTTTAGCCCCGCCCCCCCCCAATAAATGTTTGGGGTTTCTCTTCGGGTTTCCAGCCTCGCTTACGTGCTGCCTCCTCATATCGCCGCCTCTCTGCTTTCGCTGCCTCCAGCTCAGCTTTGGGACGGCGATATTCTCCTGGCTGTGCCCAGGGTCCCTTTCCGTCCAGAATCTCCTCCCAAGTCCACGAGTCCTGTTTTTTTGGCCGTTGCTGCTGGTTCCTCTCACGCTGCTTGATCCTTGTTTGGTGGGTGGTTCTGTAACGGTCGTTCTCCTCCTCTTCGCTTGAAGAGGAGGAGTAGGGATTGGACCAAAGCGCAGCGTGTTGTGAAGACATAATGCAGTTTATTAAAGTAAAGTCGAAACACGAAAACACTTAAACAAACTACAAAACAAATAAACGATGTAGACAGACCTGGACTTGATTGCTTACAAATAAACGAAGAAAGCACGAACAGGAACAGACTACATACACGAACGACAAAACGAAACAGTCCCGTGTGGTAAACATACAGACACAGGAGACAACCACCCACAAACAAACAGTGAGAACACCCTACCTTAATATGGTTCTCAATCAGAGGAAACGTCAAACACCTGCCTCTAATTGAGAACCATATCAGGCAACACATTAACCCCAACATAGAAACACAAAACATAGACTACCCACCCAGCTCACGTCCTGACCAACTAAACAAAGTTAAACAAAGGAAAAATAAGGTCAGGAACGTGACATCCTGTTTGCAACAAGGCACTTAATACTGCAAAAAAACATAGTAATACATTTACTTTTTGTCCTGAAAGCAAAGCGTTATGTTTGGGGCAAATCCAACACAACACATCACTGAGTACCACCCTTCATATTTTATAGAAAAGTGGTGGCTGCATCATAAATCAAATCAAATCAAATCAAACATCAAATTGTATTTGTCATATGCGTCGAATACAACAGGTGTAGACCGTACAGTGAAATGCTTACTTACAAGTCCTTAACCAACAATGCAATTATAAGATAAATTAAGTATTTACTCAAATAAACTGAAGTAAAAAATAAATAAATTACAATATCAAGGCTATATACGGGGGGTACCGGTACAGAGTCAATGTGTGGGGACACCGGTTAGTTGAGGTAATTGAGGTAATATGTACATGTAGATAGAGGTAAAGTGACTATGCATGGATAATAAACAGAGAGTAGCAGCAGCGTAAAAATGGGTGTGGAGGGGACAATGCAAATAGTCCGAGTAGCCATTTGATTAGCTGTTCAGGAGTCTTATGGCTTAAGGGTTAAAGCTGTTAAGAAGCTTCTTGGACTTAGACTTGGCGCTCCGGTACCGCTTGCCGTACGGCAGCAGAGAGAACAGTCTATCACTAGGGTGGCTGGAGTCTTTGGCAACTTTCAGGGCCTTCCTCTGACACTGCCTGGTATAGAGGTCCTGGATGGCAGGAAGCTTGTCCCCAGTAATGTGCTGGGCCGTTCGCACTACCCTCTGTATTGCCTTGCGGGCGGATGCCGAGCAATTGCCATACCAGGCAGTGATGAAACCAGTCAGGTTGCATCCACTCATCGTTGTTGGTGATCAGGCCTACCACTGTTGTGCCGTTGGCAAAGTTAATGATGCTGTTGGAGTCGTGCTTGGCCATGCAGTCATGGGTGAACAGGGAGCACCGGAGGGGACTGAGCACGCACCCCTGAGGGGCCCCGATGTTGAGGATCAGCGTGGCAGTTGTGTTGTTACATACCCTTAACACCTGGGGGTGGCCCGTCAGAATGTCCAGAGTCCATTTGCAGAGGGATGTGTTTAGTCCCAGGGTCCTTAGCTTAGTGATGAGCTTTGAAGACACTATCGTGTTGAACGCTGAGCTGTAGTCAATGAATAGCCTTCTCACATAGGTGTTCCTTTTGTGCAGGTGGGAAAGGGCAGTGTGGAGTGCAATAGAGATTGCATCATCTGTGGATCTGTTGGGGCGATATGCAAATTAGAGTGGGACTAGGGTTTCTGGGATAATGGTGTTGATGTGAGCCATGACCAGCCTTTCAAAGCACTTTATGGCTACAGATGTGAGTTATACGGGTCGGTAGTCATTTAGGCAGGTTACTGTGGTGGTCTGCTTGAAACATGATGGTATTACAGACTCAGGTTGAAAATGGTTGAAAATGTCAGAGAAGACAGTTCCAGTTCTTCAGCGCATGCTCGGAGTACTCGTCCTGGTAATCTGTCTGGCCCTGTGGCCTTGTGAATGTTGACCTGTTTAAAGGTCTTATTCACTTCGGCAACAGAGAGCGTGATCACACAGTCGTCCGAAACAGCTGATGCTCTCATGCATGCTTCAGTGTTGCTTGCCTCGAATCGAGCATAGAAGCTATTTAGCTTGTCTGATAGGCTCATGTCACTAGGCAGCTCGTGGCTGTGCTTCCCCTTGTAGTCCGTAATAGTTTGCAAGCCCTGCCACATCCGTCGAGGGTTGGAGCTGCTGTAGTACGATTCAACTTTAGTCCTGTATTGAAGCATTGCCTGTTTGATGGTTCGTGGGAGGGTGTAGCAGGATTTCTTATAAGCGTCCAGGTTAGAGTCCCTCTCCTTGAAATCGGCAGCTCTACCCTTTAGCTCAGTGCGGATGTTGCCTGTAATCCATGGCTTCTGGTTGGGGTATATATGTACGGTCACTGTGGGGACAATGTCATTGATGCACTTATTGATGAAGCCAGTGACTGATGTGGTATACTCCTCAGTGCCATCGGAAGATTCCCGGAACATATTCCAGTCTGTGCTAGCAAAACAGTCCTGTAGCTTAGCATCTGCGTCATCTGACCACTTCCTTATTGAGTGAGTCACTGGTACCTCCTGCTTTACTTTTTGCTTGTACGCAGGAATCAGGACGATAGAGTTATGTTCAGATTTGCCAAATGGAGTGCGAGGGAGAGCTTTGTACGTGTCTCTGTGTGTGGAGTAAAGGTGATTTAGAGTTTTTTCCAATCCTTGCATATTTAACATGCTGTTAGAAATTAGGTCAAACTGATTTAAGTTCCCTGCATTAAAGTCCCCGGCCTCTAGGAGCACATCTGCTGGATGAGCATTTTCTTGTTTGCTTATGGCCTTATACAGTTCGTTGAGTGCCATCTTAGTGTCAGCCTCTGTTTGTGGTGGTAAATAGACAGCTACGAAAAATATAAATTGTGTGGTCTATAGCTTATGAGATTCTCTACCTCAGGCAGGCAAAACCTTGAGACTTCATTAATATTAGATTTTGTGCACCAGCTGTTATTTACAAATATACACAGACCTCCACCCCTTATCTTATGGTTATGATTGTCATCAACAAGGGCTAGGCAGTTGTTTAGGATACAAATGAACGGAATGCAGCTATAAGCAAAAGCCTAAAGGAAAACATGGTTCAGTCTGCTTTCCAACAGACACTGGGAGATGAATTAACCTTTCCGCAGGACAATAACCTAAAACACAAGGAGAACTCTACACTGGAGTTGCTTACCAAGATGACATTGAATGTTCTTGATTGGCCTAGTTACAGTTTTGACATAAATCGGCTTGAAAATCTATGGCAAAACGTAAAAATTTCTTTTGAGGAATGATCCACAATCAGCTTGTAAATTTTGTACAATCCATGTGTGCAAATCTCTTAGCGACTTACCCCAAAAACACTCACAGCTGTAATCGCCGCCAAAGGTGCGTCTACAAAGTACTGATACAGTTGTGAATACTAATGTACAGTAAATTAGATATTTCTAAAAGCTTGTTTTGACTTTGTCATTATGGGGTATTGTGTGTAGATTGTTGAGAAAAAAATATATTTCATCAATTTTCAATTCAGGATATAACATAACAAAATGTGGAATAAGTCAAGGGGTATGAATACTTTCTGAAGGCACTGTACATGTAGAACGGAGGCGTCATCCATATTATTTGACCAAACAAATACAATCCATACCATAAATATACATTCCTCACTCCTGTTTCTCAGAATTGCTGGTATTGTTAAGGTGCCTGCAAATCATGTCATTGCTGTGATTACTTTTTCCATTCCAAAGCCTGAAAACATCAATAACATCAAATGCAACGAAAGTGATCAAGTTTTTCATTGCAGCACTTAGCAATATGCACTGATGAAATGTTATTTGTCTGCTGAAATCCACGTCTCGTCGTGTTTCTATTTCCAAATAGGATTGCACTGAGGTATTATCCAGTCTTTAAACTTCAGAGAATATACAGTGCATTCGAAAAGTATTCAGACCCCTTCCCTTTTTCCTTCCCATTTTGTTACCTTACAGCTTTATTATAACATTTATTTTTTTCAATCTACACAAAATACCCCATAATGACAACGGGAAAACAGGTTTTTAGAAAGTATGGAAAATAAAAAATAATATGTATTTATGTAAGTATTCACACCCTTCGCTATGAGACTCGAAATTGAGGTCAGGTGCATCCTGAATCCATTGAACATCCGTGAGATGTTTCTACAACTTGATTGGAGTCCACCTGTGGTAAATTCAATTGATTGGACATGATTTGGAAAAGCCAACACTGTCTATATAAGGTCCAACTGATGAAATTGCATATCAGAGCAAAAACCAAACCATGACGTCAAAGGAATTGTCTGTAGAATTCCGAGACAGCATTGTGTCGAGGCACAGATCTGGGAAAGGGTACCCAAAATATTATGCAGCATTGAAGATCCCCAAGAACACAGTGGCCTCCATGATTCTTAAATGGAAGAAGTTTGTAACCACCAAGACTCTTTCTAGAGCTAGACCCTGGCCACACTGAGCAATCGGGGGAGAAGGGCCTTGGTCAGGGAGGTGACCAAGAACCCGATGGTCAATCTGACAGAGCTCCAGAGTTCCTCTGTTAACATGGGAGAATCTTCAAGAAGGACAACGATCTCTGCAGCACTTCACCAATCAGGCCTTTATTGTAGAGTGGCCAGATGGAAGCCACTCCACAGTAAAAGGGACATGACAGCCCACTTGAAGTTTGCCAAAAGACACCACAAGGACTCTCAGACCATGAGAAACAAGATTTTCTGATCTGATGAAACCGAGATTTAGCTCGTTGGCCTAAATGCCAAGCGTCATCTGGTGGAAACCTGGCACCATCCCTACGGTGATGCATGGTGGTGGCAGCATCATGCTGTGGGGATGTTTTTCAGTGCCAGAGACTGGGAGACAAGTCAGGATCGAGGCAAAGATGAACGAAGCAAAGAACAGAAAGATCCTTGATGAAAACCTGCTCCAGAGCGCTCAGGACGCAGGAGTGGTTTTGGAACAAGTCTCTAAATGTCCTGGAGTGGCGCAGCCAGTGCCCGGGCTTGAACCCCGATCGAACATCTCTGGAGAGACCTGGAAATAGCTGTGCAGCGATGCTCCGCATCCAACTGGACAGCGCTTGAGAGGATCTGCAGAGAAGAATGGGAGAAACTCCCAAAATGCAGGTGTACCAAGCTTGTACCGTCATACCTAAAAAGACTTGAGTCTGTAATCGCTGCCAAATATGCTTCAACAAAGTACTGAGTAAAGGGTCTGAATACTAAATGTGATATTTCCGTTTTGTATTTTTTGTACATTTGAAAACAATTCTAAAAACCAGTTTTTGCTTTGACATTGTGGGTTATTGCGAGTAGATTTATAAGGGAAAAAACTATTTAATTATTTTTATAATAAGGCTGTAACGTAACAAAATGTGGAAAAGGTGAAGGGGTCTAAATACTGTCCGAATGCACTGTAAATTGTCCACAACACTGAAATGGGCTACTTCTTATGTGAATGAATGAGGAGGCGGAGCACACCTCAATTCAAACTGTTGTTAAAAAATTTAACTTGTTAGAAGATCATTTGAAATTGATAAGATGAAACATAATGTCCCGATTGTTGAAATGAGTGGACCAAGGCGCAGCGTGCGTAGAGTTCCACATATTATTTAATAGTGAAAACTTACAACCAAAACAACAAAGAATAACAAACATGCAGTAATGCAGTGCTCAACGCAACTACACACAAAACAAGATCCCACAAACAACAGGTGGGAAAAGGCTGCCTAAATATGATCCCCAATCAGAGACAAAAAAATCAGAGACATTGGGGTGCTCTGGCACCCCAATGGTGGAACAAACTCCCTCACGACGCCAGGTCAGCGGAGTCAATCACCACCTTCCGGAGACACCTGAAACCCCACCTCTTTAAGGAATACCTAGGATAGGATAAAGTAATCCTTCTAACCCCCCCCCCCCCTTAAAAGAGTTAGATGCACTATTGTAAAGTGGTTGTTCCACTGGATATCATAAGGTGAATGCACCAATTTGTAAGTCGCTCTGGATAAGAGCGTCTGCTAAATTACTTAAATGTAAATGTAAACAATAGACAGCTCTGATTGGGAACCATACCAGGCCAACATAGAAAACGAAAAACTAGAATGCCCACCCTAATCACACCCTGACCTAACCAAATAGAGAAATAAAAAGGCTCTCTAAGGTCAGGGCGTGACACATAACATATAAATAATTAGCAGGCAGCGTGCCTTGGTTTGAGGGCAGAGCGGGTTTACTGTTCTGTTGCGTAACAATCACATTTTGGAACAGTGAGTGCATTCTGACATCACACGAGTAAAAGAGATATTTGGAACTCACACTCGACAAGGTTAAAATCAGATCCACTAAATGTAGAGTTATTGATGTACTAGTGAAGACGAGACTAAAGTCCCACTAGCCACAACAGAAGTATAGTACCAAATTAATTATTATTGTTATTTTCTGCCATCAAAATCAATCTGGTTCGATGCAATTGGATTGCACAGTTAAGTTATAGTGTGTGTTCGTGGCACCCAGTGTTAAATAAGTGAAGGAAGAAAAACTGTTTTATTTTGTAATAAGAATTCTTTACAGTGCTTGGAAATTGGGAAGATATACTTCGACTCAAGGTATTGATTTTTCACTTGGAATGACTTGTCTGGTCCATTCATCTCTTGGGCAATAAAGTGCAGAATCCTGTAGAGGCCTTGTCACTTTGGAGATTTTATGTCGGGGGTGATGAATTACAGCTTGCCTCTCTGTTAACATGTTCCAAATACCCTACGGCAGATAGACAGAGCTAGGAAGGCACATAATGGACCTCAATTTAAAAGCATAGGTAGACAAGAGTCCAGGCACCTTTAAAATACATTATCTGCCAAATAGCTCATAAAAAGTAGCTGCACTAAAGGAAGGAGTACACCGACCAATTAATCTGCCTGATTGCTCTAACCCCAGGGCAGGACTTGCATTAGAATACTTCAAATAGGATTAATACATTTTTGAAGACTAAGTTGATGTTGCATTTGTTTTGGATGAAAACAATTTCTGAAATAAACTAACGAAAGCTGCATTGGAATAAGCAGCCTCTATGTTAGCCGTGTATTGTCCATATACCACAAACCTCCGAGGTGCCATATTGCTATTATAAACTTGTTACCAAAAATATAAAGAAAATTTAAAGAGTAACTACAGAAACGATTTCATGAAATGACATGGAACGACCCTTGAAAGAGTAGCCACAGAGTTTAGTTTCTGAGTCTTGTGGGTGAATACGTTTAGTTTTTTTCTCCCTCAACTTCTCTCATGAAATCCCCTGAGATATCAACAGGAAATTACTTTTCGGTTCAGAAGCCACTAAGACGCATTAGAAGTCGTAATGGACTTTGCCAAAGCAAGGGGCGGCAGGCTGGTGTTGATTGTGCCTACTGGACGCAGCTGAAACCGCTTCACACCTCTGCATTATTCATGTCTCTATTACAATTATTGTCCTAATTGTAATAATGTTTGGGCGGCAAACTGCTTTGAAGGAAAAGAAAGCTTCTCCTCTCTCTTCTCCCGCTCTCTCTTTCTCTCTCTTTAATTTTAGGATGAGAATGCTAATGCGATTGTTTTTCATCCAACAGGATTATAGTCTCCATTTATGAAGATGATAACTTGTGCTGCCTGAAAGGCAAAACAAGTTTGGAAATGATCACGCCTCTTAGTTTTAATTAAAAATCAAAGACAGCTTAATTGCGCTGCTGTTGTGCTCTACTGATGCGTGATTGCTTCAGAAACTGCCGTTTCTGACGAAACCAAGATTGAACTCTTTGGCCTGAATGCCAAGCATCATGTCTGGAGGAAACCTGGCAGCACCCCTACGGTGAAGCATGGCGGTGGCAGCATCATGCTGTGGGGTTGTTTTTTAGCGGCAGGGACTGGGAGACTAGTCAGGATCGAGGCAAAGATGAACGGAGCAAAGTACAGAGAGATCCTTGATGAAAATCTGTTCAAAAGAACTCAGGACCTCAAGCTGGGGGCGTAGGTTCACCTTCCAACAGGACAACTACCCTAAGTACACAGCCAAGACAATGCCGGAGTGGCTTCGGGACAAGTCTCTGAATGTCCTTGAGTGGCCCAGCTAGGGCCCGGACTTGAACCCGATCAAACATCTCTGGATAGACCTGAAAATAGCTGTGCAGCAACACTCCGCATCCAACCTGACAGAGCTTGTGAGGATCTGTAGAGAAGAAGGGGAATAAAACACAGGTGTGCCAAGCTTGTAGCATCATACCCAAGACTCAATGCTGTAATCGCTGCCAAAGGTGCTTCATAAAAGTACTGAGTAAAGTGTCTGAATACGTATGTAAATGTGATATTTAAGTTTTTAAATTTAATATATTAGCAACAATTACTAAAAAACTGTTTTTCAATAAATCGCTTGTTGCTTTGTCATTATGGGGTATTGTGTGTAGATTGATGGGGGGGAAAAAAATACATTTTAGAATAAGGCTGTAACGTAACAAAATGTGGAAAAAGTCAAGGGGTCTGAATACTTTCCGATGGGACTGTATATACTGTATAAAGTGCATTTGGAAAGTATTCAGACCAAGTCGTAGTATGGCAAGAACAACTCAAATAAGCAACGAGAAATGACAGTCCATCATTACTTGAAGGTCAGTCAATGCAGAAAATTTCAAGAACTTTGAATGTTTCCATAATTGCAGTTGCAAAAACCATCAAGAGCTATAACGAAACTGGCTCTCTTGAGGACCGCCACAGGAAAGGAAGACCCAGAGGTACCTCTGCTGTAGAGGATAAGTTCATTAGAGTTAGCAGCCTCAGAAATTACAGCCCATATAAATGCTTCACAGAGTTCAAGTAACAGACACATCTCAACATCAACTGTTCAGAGGAGACGTGAATGCGTCTCAGGCCTTCATGGTTGAATTGAATTCACAGAGGAGACGTGAATGCGTGAATCAGGCCTTCATGGTTGAATTGCTGCAAAGAAACCACTACTAAAGGACACCAATAAGAAGAAGAGACTTGCTTGTGCCAAGAAACATGAGCAATGGACATTGGACTGGTGGAAATCTGTCCTTTTGGTCTTGTTCCAACTGCCATGTCTTTGTGAGACGCAGAATAGGTGAACGGATGATCTCTGCTTGTGTGGCTCCCACTGTGAAGCAAGAAGGAGGAGGTGGTGTGATGGCATGGGGGTGCTTTGCTGGTGACACTGTCTGTGATTTATTTAGAAATCAAGGCACAGTTAACCAGCAAGGCTACCACAGCATTCTGCAGCGATACGCCATCCCATCTGGTTTGTGCTTAGTGGAACTATCTTGTTTTTTTTCTCAACAGGACAATGACCCAACACACCTCAAGGCTGTGTAAGGGCTATTTGACCAGGAAGGAGAGTGATGGAGTGCTGCATCAGATGACCTGGCCTACACAATCACCCGACCTCAACCCAATTGAGATGGTTTGGGATGAGTTTGGGATTGGGATGAGCAGAGTGAAGGAAAAGCAGCCAACAAGTGCTCGGCATATGTGGAAACTCCTTCAAGACCGTTGGAAAAGCATTACAGGTGAAGCTGGTTTAGAGAATGCCAAGAGTGTGCAAAGCTGTCATCAAGGATCTAAAATATCAAATATATTTTGATTTGCTTAACACTTTTTTGGTTACTATATGATTCCACATGTGTTATTTAATAGTTTTTATGTATTCACTATTATTCTACAATGTAGAAAATAGTAAAAAATAATGAGAAACCCTTGAATGAGTAGGTGTGTCCAAACTTTTGACTGGTACAGTATATATACACTACCGTTCAAAAGTTTGTCGTCAATTAGTAATGCCCAGATGTCCAGTATCCCAGTCGCCTCTTCACTGTTGATGTTGAGACTGGTGTTTTGCGGGTACTATTTAATGAAGCTGCCAGTTGAGAACTTGTGAGGTGTCTGTTTCTCAAACTAGACACTCTAATGTACTTGTCCTATTGCTCAGTTGTGCCTCCCACTCCTCTTTCCATTCTGGTTAGAGACAGTTTGCACTGTTCTGTGAAGGGAGTAGGACACAGCGTTGTACGAGATCTTCAGTTTCTTGGCAATTTTTCGCATGGAATAGCCTTCATTTCTCAGAACAAGAATAGACTGATGAGTTTCAGAAGAAAGTCTTTGATTCTGGCCATTTTGAGCCTGTAATAGAACACACAAATGCTGATGCTCCAGATACTCAAATAGTCTAAAGGATGCCAGTTGTATTGCTTCTTTAATCAGAACATAAGTTTTCAGTTGTTAAAAACATAATTGCAAAGGGTTTTGTAATGATCAATTAGCCTTTTAAAATGATACACTTGGATTAGCTAACACAACGTGCCATTGGAACACAGGAGTGATGGTTGCTGATAATGGGCCGCTGTACTCCAGCTTCAACTGTTATGCCTGTGGCTATGAAACCCTGACCTGTTCACCGGACGTGCTACCTTGTCCCTGACCTGCTGTTTTCGACTCTCTCTCTCTGCTGTCTCTAACTCTAAATGATTGACTATGAAAAGCCAACTGACATGTACTCCTGATGTGCTGACCAGTTGCACCCTCTACAACCACTATTATTATTTGACCCTGCTGGTCATCTATGAACGTTTGAACATATTGGCCATGTACTGTTATAATCTCCACACGGCACAGCCAGGAGAGGACTGGCCACCCCTCAGAGCCTGGTTCCTCTCTAGGTTTCTTCCTAGGTTCCTGCATTTCTGTATAGCACTTTGTGAGATCGGCTGATGTAAAAAGGGCTTTATAAAGACATTTGATTGATTGATGTAGATATTCCATTAAAAAATCTGCCGTTTCCAGCTACAATAGTCATTTACAACATTAACAATGTCTACATTGTATTTCTGATCAATTTGATGTTATTTTAAAATGGACCAAAAAAAATGATTTTTTTCTAAAACAAGGACATTTCTAAGTGACCCCAAACTTTTGAACGGTAGTATATATACACCGTAGTGATTGTCTAAACTATAGTTAGTCTGAACAAGCAATGCTGTATACTGTAGGTATTTTTATTTTGTCTTTTGTCTCAGCTCTACTGTAGCTCTTCTGTACTTTTCCTCCATTCCACCTTCATCATTTCTGGATTTTCCTCTTTCTATTTTCTATTCTTGTGTGAACCTCTGCCACCATCTTTGTCAGAGATAACCTTCCTCTGTGTAAGACACTGTTGTCAAGACAAGAACTGATTATAATCATTCTCAGTGGCTGATCTGGTGGGATGGAAGACAGCTCATTAAGAATTAACAAAGTCTTTAGCGATTTGCACAGTAATCAAACATGATTGACAAGATTCACAAGTGATACCAATTATGTGACAACAACTTGCCATTATCACAATTAACATTTTTTTTGCACACTTGATCCATTTAACAGAAGTGACTACTTGTGTATTATTGTGTTTGGCTGATATTGGGAGATTGGCATATTTCCTAATGACCAGAGATATCAAACCCATTCAAGACCATCATAGTCACCCATAATGAAGCCTTCTTTATGTGAAGTGGTATTGTCCATTAATGAGCTTGTAACAAAGAATGGCCCAAGTCTACTTTACACTACTGACCCCAGACAGCCTCCACTGACCATCCTCCAGAGAGAGAGAGTTGACAATACATTATCAGCTTCCCATCTCACCCACTGTTTCCTTCTGGCTTCACTTCTCATTCCACATGTCAGCTTCCTCTTACCCATTCTCCTCATGATTTCATTCAGTATTGATGTTGTTTGGCTCCACATGAGGCATGCCAGATAAGGCGAAGCAAAGGATATGAATAGGCAACAAGGCACTGTCAATATTTACTCAACAGCTGGGTGCAGACTCTCCATGTCACACTCTAAGCACTAGAAGTTGTCAAACAAGGTAAGGCAACTAAGCACTAGGCACAGCAAGTTCTAGACCCCCAAAACAAATGTATGCCTTGTAATTTGTTGTACCGATTTGTCGGTTCAAAACTTTCCTCAAGTCAGACAACCAAGGGGTGTTTAAAAAATGATGACAGGAACCTGATTTCTTAATGTAGAAAGTGCAGGCACACACGTAGTGAAGCTGGTGTGTCGGAAGTTTTGATTTGTCAGTTTGAGGATTAATAAAGAATGAAGCTCTTTAATGTTTCGCTCGAGCAAGCTCATAAAAGCCGACGTGTAGTGAACGGAGCGATGGAATACAAATAAACCTGGGGCTAATAAATGCCACCACTTTTCTTTTATGCTTGCAAGGCATGCAGAAAATGGAACACATCGTGTCTAGGATAGAAAGAGGAAAAAGAGGCAGTGGAACAAATTTTAAGCAAGCCTGGCAAAGGGCATCACAAAATGTTCTCGACTTGTCATACACAATTGGCTGTGTGCCTTTAGTAAGAGGTGAGCTTTCATGAGAGCCTTTTACCTACATTGAACTTCAACAGAAAAGACCAGAGAGAATACCTGGAAATCTGTGACCATTACTTGTACAATTTACCCAGACAATATCTGACTCTGCCAATTTCCAAACTACATCTCTCTGTTGTCATACTGTATTTCCAACCTGTCAACAACTAGTTACTGGATATGACTTATCTCCTTATTTAATGCTGATTTCAGTCAAGTCCCTTTAAGATCTCCATTAGGGTTCATTCATAAACTGTGAACTGTTTGTGTTTGAATGAGGCTTTTCCCAGAGGGCAGGCTTATAGGCCAAGTGTGTGTGTGTGTGTGCGTGCGTGCGTGCATACATGCACATTGCCAATGTTAGGTTCAAGGGCATTGTTTGTTTTGTGGTGCATTTAATTCACGGCGCTTCATCTCTCTCAAAGTAGGTGCCAATTTACAAAAAGGAAGACCTAGTCAGCATGGTGAATGTGTATTTGGTTTACCAAGCAACTCTATGAGCAAATAGACGGAAGGCCGTGCCATAAAAGACGGGCAACGTGAGCTGGTGTTCCGTGTTTGATGGTTCAACTTTTCCTCAGGCAGCATTGGGTCCCCTCAGCAGTTCTGAAGAGCTTACAGTGTAACGTGAGTAGTACTTCATGGCTAAGCCTTTAGCTAGCAGCACAGAAACCACCTATGTCATCAGTTTCATTTCACAGCATCCAAGCAGTGTGTGCACTCTGTATTTTATGTTGTATTTTACTTACAAGGAGGTTAAAGGAGAGGAGAAATAAGCAAATACTGTAGAAATACAAGTATAGGAATTTTGCAATGATATGTTTTACCTTTGGGGGATTGGCTAGTGGGAGACTTGCAGAAACCCAAGTTGGCTAATTATTACATGGCTATATGATTTGCTGGTGAGAATTTCCATCTAAAAGAACCAATGAGCACCAACATGGGAAGTTCATAGTAGCATGTCAAATTGGGTGGCAAATAACAGTTCAGTCTTTAAATTTTTTTTTATTAAGGAATATATATTTTCAACCATAGTCCATCCTGAAAATGTGGAATAAGCTAAGGCTTTGATTTCTGGTCAAACAGATGGAAAACAAGTATTACACCACGTCTACCAGAACGATTATTTAAAGGTATTAGAAATACATGAAAATACAATAATGTTGAAGTAAAGACCTCTGCCAATTAATATCAACACTTATATTTCGTTTGGATGGATTATTTTTCTTCTGTAAGTTTAAGAAACATTGCCTTGTGCCTTGTAATTTCGTTACCAAAAACCTACATACTCCATATTTAATTTCTCTCCCTCATGAGGAGGGAGGATAATGAAAGTTCACAGAAGTAACAAGTAAAGGTAGACCTAACAATTAGTTATACTGTTTTTACTGATAACAAGCCTGTTTATGAATTATTAAGTGATTAAAACTCATAATTATGTTTCCATATTTGTGACTGAATTTATGCAATTGAATTGGCTACAATAGGAAATCATAGAAGTCACAAGTCATGGTTGGGTCACCTGCTACTGTCCTCCCTTCCATTGGCATACTGTTATGTTAAGCTCATAACTGTTTTTGCTCTTTCTGTCATCTGTTGGTCAAAGCAAGACTGTAAAAACTATTTGGACAACCCCTCCCTCTCATTCTACCTCTCCCTCTCTCTCTCTCTCTCTCTCCTCTCTCTCTCCCGTTAATCTCCGCTCCCGGCTCTTACTGACACCTACCATGACACCTACCACCTACCCTCTTTCCATTTACTTTAACAAGCATCCTCCCCCACTGAGCACCTACCGACACCGGTCGTCCATGGACGTTTGAAAAGTAGTTCAAATTTGGTCTGTCTGACCTGGCCAGACCAAATCTGAACCAATCATAGACGTCTATGTTTCACAAATTTGGACAGCACGGCACAATAAAGTACAGTAGAGAAGAATAGAGTTCAGTTCAGGACAGTACAGTACAGTGCAGTACAGCACACTAGAATAGAGTACACTATAATGTATTGTAATGTAAGTGTAAGTAATGTAAGTAATCCTTTACTGTGCTGTGCTGTGCTGTGCTGTGCTGTACTGTATTCTATACTGTGATGTCCAATCTTGTGAAACACAGACATCTATGATGGTTTCAGATTTGGCCTGGTCCGGACCAACCAAATGTGGTCCTGTTACAATAATTACAATAATTTACAATAATAGCCGGTGTGTAGAATAATACCCAAATATGCCAAAGAAGGTTATTGCATAATAATAGCCGGTGTGTAGAATAATACCCAAATATGCCAAAGAAGGTTATTGCATAATAATAGCCGGTGTGTAGAATAATACCCAAATATGCCAAAGAAGGTTATTGCATATTTCTACCTTCGTGTGCCTAGTCAGGATAAATCACCATGAAGAGAATGATATTCATATCCATAATTATACATTTCTGTATAGCACAAACCAGGTACCCATGATGTAATTCCGTTACCGTAATTATGTTACCAGATGTAAATCCACTTCACCTACTGTAGTTCAATAACCAAAATATTTTCTTTCAAACTCAAGGTGTCGTGTCATGGCTGACACCCCATTCTTTCTTCAAAAATCTTTGAATCTTGATACAGCAGATATTTATTAACAGAGTTTTGGGAAAATGTGGTCACATAAAAAACTGAGAAAGATTTTACCGTAATTCTGTTACCAAACTTTGCGTCTGTATTTTTGTGAAATGTTATGTCTAAATTGTTCAAAGTAGTCCTTGTGCATAGAGTTGTATGGTTTTTTATATTGAAATCAATGGGAATTGAAATTGCCCTGCCTTGTTTTTGGTTATTTTCGGGTTATTTTTCAGTTGTCGAATGTTAGCCTTCAATGTGCTATCAGTCATTTGTCCCTGCGCATCTGAGCTGTGAAGCAATGAAAGGGGCCTGGCTGCCAAGAGAGAAGAGCGAAGCTCAAAAAGAAAGCAATGTATACACACACAAATACTGTGGCCGATCTACATCCATCATAGACTGCTTAGTTTAGTGAGCCATCACTATCAGTCACCCCTGCCTCTTTCTCACCATAGGCCACAGCTCTATCCCTGTTCTCCCTCTCCCTCAGTACCAATGTCTTTATATATGAATGGACAATGCCATCGATCACGTGACACCATTCATTCCTATGTTAAGACTCAGTAGCGCACTGAAGACAAATTAAGTTGGTTAAAAGGTTTCCTTATCCTTTAAGCAGTCTATGGACAAGGTATGACCGGCAATCCATGATTCGGTTTAGTTTCGCTGACACTCTTTCACATGCTAACGCTTTAGCATTTGTGAAACAAGTCATATGACAGATATTAGCATTTTCCGCGCATTATATCCAAGTTATCCAAAAGTATCTCAAATTGATTGTGAAGCTCAACAAAGTCAGTTATAGATGTTATGAACATGATGCGTGAAAAATGCTAATATCAGTCCCATGAATTTAATGGGATTTGTGCCACGATTGCTAAAACATTAGCATGTGGAACAGTGCCAGGAAAACTAAACCAAAGTATGCATTGCTGTCATACTTTGTCTATAGAGTCCCACAGTGGAGGTGTCATAATACTCATAAAACCTAGCGGTCAAACAGGGAAATGGTTCCAATCGTTTTTCCACCTTAAATTTTTCCCATAGGGGATTATAGAAACACGTAAAATAAGGGCTGTGTTTAGTGTAGGCTTACCCTGACGTAACATTTTGATAACCATGTAAATCTTTCTCAGACAAAGTGACTTTTATCAAGATATTCACCTGTATTTACCCCCAATAAATAAAATGCTAATTAGGTGCTAATGTGGCTATCATAACCGTTTCCCTATTTGACCGCTAGGTTTCATGGGTATTATGACACCTCCACTGTGGGGCTCTATCGACTGCTTACATGGTAAGGAAACCAAATTTTTCATTTTGTAATTTGGGTGAACTATCCCTTTAAAATGGTGTCCCACGGAGACATATTATGCCCACTTATTACTCCAGGAAGTGGCGTTGCAGGCTAGCTCAGTGCTGTCCCCTCTCATTGAGTAACAGAAGTTGAAGGCCAACGCAGTACTGCAGATTGCCACTAGCAACTCAATTATCCCGATAACTTCTTATGTGTGAGATTTTAAAATAATTGGTTCAAGGACATACATCTGGTGTATTTGAAGCAATTATTAGGTTTTTTTTACACAAAGATTGACCACAAAAAGTGCAATGTTTCCATGCACTATAATGGGGATCCTCTTTTCTGCCAACAATGCCTGCAATAACGTAGTCGGCCTCGAACTACCGTGGCTTCAATGAGAAGGGGCAGTTGTTCTCCCCTGCTTAGTACACACAGCTGACTAACCACGACTCCCTCTCTCTCGCACCACTACAAGCGCACACACCACACACAGACAAGCACACACACACACACACACCGACAAAAACATGTGAGCTCACAAAGACACACAGGACAGTAAAACGTGTACAAAGACAAAAAATGGTGTGTGATAATGATCCATGCAACCACACACCCATGCTCCCCATCTCCTCAACTCAGCACCATAAAATAATGTCCCTCATAAAGAGAAGACACACAGGCAACAAATCAATTCTATGTGATTAGGTACCACAGCGTACACTATATCATTAAAATTCTATTACAGTTTTTTTCCAACTGCTTACACACAAAATCTTTTCATGTCACACGATTTTTGAAACCTCTCACTCAAAGTGCAAAACTACACACCAAATATCCAAAACCATAAGCTATTTCTCAGCCTTTGACTCAGTTGTCAATTGCATAAAACACTTTTTTCAAAACACTACACACAATTCTCTACCTAAAACACAAAAATCTAACAGGAAGTGACTTGCTTTCCTTTTCCAAACGCAACCAATCAAAATGCTACACTTATTCACCAGGTCACACACACACGCTCCTCACATGTGCAAACACTAATAGCTTAACTGATCACTAACCAATCACTGCTTTACTGTAGTATAGGCCAATAAATAGGTCAAAGGTCAGATTACCTGTTTTGAACAATGGATGCCAACAATGGACAGAGAGCAAGAGGAGTAGGAGGGAGAGGAAGAGGAAGAAGAGGTCGAGGGCAAAGAAGAGAAGGAAGGAGAGCCATCTCTGATGAGATTAGGGCAACCCTTGTTGATCATGTGATCAACCACGGTTTGACCATGAGAGAGGCTGGATTGAGAGTCCAGCCCAACTTGAGTCGATTTACAGTGGCGTCCATAATTCGAACCTTCAGAAATGAGAACAGGTATGCAACTATCTAATGACTATTTTAGCATTACAGTAATGTACTGTAAAATACGTATGACTGCATAGTATTGCATAAACATTTGTAACTCTAAGCCATCCATTTACTGCACTGCATTGAATGAATGAGGTTGGTTATCATGCTGTACTACATTTGTTTTGTACATTGTTTATACTGTGTTTGAATTCTGTACAGAGTGGAAAGGCAAAGACATCATGGAGGACGAGGACGCTTGTTTACAGATGTACAAGAGACTGCAATTATAAATATGGTTTTGGCCAACAATGCAATTAGGATTCGAGAGATAAGAGAGCATATCTTGAATAATGACACCATATTTAACAACATCAATGCTGTAAGCCTGTCGACCATACAACGCATCCTCCAACGGCACCGAGTGACGATGAAACAACTTTACAAGGTGCCATTTGAGAGAAACTCTGACAGAGTCAATAATATGCGACATGACTTTGTAGAGGTATGTATGCAACACTACTTCCAGTACTTCAGACATACCATATTTACTCATCTGTATATCCTTTTGTCTGTTACAGAGAGTATTGGAGCTGGATGCCCATGTAATTCGCCATGAATTTATTTATGTGGATGAGGTTGGCTTCACCAAAACCAGGTGCCGCGGAAGAAATGTAATAGGACAGAGGGCAATTACCAATGTCCCTGGACAGTGTGGGGGTAATATAACTATGTGTGCTGCCATCACTCAAAACGGGGTCCTCCATCACAATGCCACACTGGGTCCGTACAACACCGGTCATATGCTCACTTTTCTGGATGCAATTTACACAATGCTTGTCCCTGATCCAGATCAGGAGCCTGCTAGATTTGTGGTTTTATGGGACAATGTTAGTTTTCACCGGGCTGTTCTGGTCCAAAACTGGTTTGCCACCCATCCACAATTTGTAGTTTTGTACCTACCCCCATATTCACCTTTTCTAAATCCCATAGACGAATTCTTCTCAGCCTGGGCCTGGAAAGTGTATGATCGCCAACCCTATGCCCGCATGCCGCTTCTCCAGGCAATGGAGGACGCATGTGGGGACATAGAGGTTGCCTCTGTCCAAGGTTGGATACGCAATGCTAGGAGATACTTCCCTCGATGTTTGGCGAGAGAAAACGTATCTTGTGATGTGGACAAAGTATTGTGGCCAGACCCAGGCCGGAGAAGAGATGGAGCGTACCTTAACACTGGTGACTGCCCCCCCCTACCAATTCCTGGACTGCCCCCCCGGGACCCCACACACACAATTGTGTTCTTTACTGTATTCTAAAGAATATACTTTTGGTTTACATATGTTTATGGTTTTGTGTATGCTACTGTATACAACAGTAATGTTTGGCCTAATAAATATTTTCTGTTTCTACATTGCATTGGTGTTTACAGTGTACTTGTTACCCCTCTCAGCAGATTACTTTCACTGTAGAACATTGCATTTGTCACGTTCCTGACCTTATTTTCCTTTGTTTTGTCTTTGTTTAGTTGGTCAGGACGTGAGCTGGGTGGGCATTCTATGTTATGTGTTTCTATGTTGGGTTCATTTTCAATTAGCCTGATATGGTTCTCAATCAGGGGCAGGTGTTTTACGTTTCCTCTGATTGAGAAACATATTAAGTAGGCTGTTCTCACTGTTTGTTGGTGGGTGATTGTTCCTGTGTCAGTGTTTGTGCCACACGGGACTGGTTGGTTCGTTCGTTCGTGTGTACGTTCCTGTTCGTGCGTTCTTGTTTTATGTTCTCAAGTACAGGTCTGTTCACGTCGTTTTGTTATTTTTGTATTTTGTCAAGTGTTCTTCGTGTTCGTCTTTCTTTAAATAAATCATTATGTATTCAACCCACGCTGCGTTTTGGTCCGATCCATGCTCCTCTTCAGACGAGGAGGAGGACGAGCGTTACAGCATTGAAATGTAGATATAAGCCTATGAAAGACCAAAGAGCTTTAGATTTAGAACAGCAGTGTTTACATGGTATATTCAAAAATGTACTATTATGAAAGCAGTGTTTGCCATTTGATGCAAATGCTTCATTCTGACATGTGTTTATGGCATTTTGAATGCAGTGTTACTTTTTGAAGGAGATGTGAGGCATTTTGCATTTTGTGTGTGCAGTTTTGGGAATTGTGTGTAGAGTTTTGAAAAAAGGAGACAGTTTTGAAAACGTGTGTAAGCAGTTGGAAAAAACTGTAACGCAGGGATGGATCATCAATGAATGTAACCACAGGAAAATGGTTGGGACTAATTATGCGAAATTAAATACAGCAAAGGTACTGAATGCAGGTGTGAATTTCTCTTCCTCATCTTTCTTCTTTTCCCGCTTCTCTTCCTCCTACTCCTTTCTTTGTGATGAGTTCTGGGTATCATCCTGATATTGATGCAAGGGAAACACCCAATTCTTACATCGCCTAAAACAATATATCTTGACCACCAGTCCATCAAATTAGAGCTTCAGTGTGAGTATGAAGCTGCTGTGGTTTTAGAGCCCCCAGTACAATATCTATCAGGAAGTCAGTAAAGAGAGCTAGATTTACAGCCCCAATGGTGGCTTTATGTCCCACCAATCAGCTACCTACATACACTCTGTCAATGTTGGATAAAGGTCAGAGCTTTTAAGATTGATGTTGATAGATTTAGCATGGCAGAAGCAATCATACTTAACCTCAGATCTTTTGCATTTTTACATGTTTTGTTCTCTTTGTTTCTTGGATTACAAAAATTACACCAAAATATATATATAACGTAACCTGCAACAATTTCAAAGATTTTACTGAGTTACGAGGAAATCAGTCAATTGAAATAAATTCATGAGGCCCTAATCTACGGATTTCACATGACTGGGAATACAGATATGTATCTGTTGGTCACAGATACCTTAAAAAAAAGGTAGCGGTGTGGATCAGAAAACCAGTTAGTATCTGGTGTGACCACCATTTGCCTAATGCAGCGCGACAGCTCATTCGCATAGACTTGATCAGGCTGTTGATTGTGGCCTGTGGAATGCTGTCCCACTCCTCTTCTATGGCTGTCCGAAGTTGCTGGATATTGGCGGGACCTGGAACACACACCGCATTGACAGAATCTCTGCTTTGACATACAAGTATGTTTCAGCTCAGAGTTGAAATGTCCCTCGGCAATACCACTACACTTGGCTTGTTAACTTCCATCGAGTCCAAACTGCCAAACTTTTATTTTGGCTGGCATTGTGCTTTTGTGTTGTACACACTGCTACATCATTAAAGTATCGCTATCTGGGGACTCATCAAATATTTCTGTGCCTCTCAGTCACGTAGCATAGACAGCCAAATGCCCCCTTAATATTCATCTACATTTTATTTATTTAACCAGGCAAGTCTACACAGGCCAAACCCAGACGACGCTGGGCCAATTGTGCGCTGCCCTATGGGACTCCTAATCACAGCTGTTTGTGATACAGCCTGGATTCGAACCAAGGTGTCTGTAGTGGGATTCTGTAGTGACGCCTCAAGCAGTGAGATGCAGTGCCTTAGACCGCTGCGCCACTTGGGAGCCCTATATAACTCCCCTAGATTTGTAGGGGACAGCAGACACACTGCTAACAGAATAGAAAGACTTTGTTGGAGGTCAGAAGCCCATCTAGCTGTGTCTGAGAAAGAGTTGAAAGAAAGATGGAAGGACCACTGTCTTACCATTCATGTCCTGCCTCTATTTAGGATGACTTTGTGTATTTGTAAAAAAATTGCCCTTCGGCTAAAATATAGGATCAGTTTACCTTCCCAAATCTTAACCTTCACCATTGGGGGATGAGGACACAGAACTGAGCAGTGTTCTATGGACAACACCATCCTACTTTTAGCACCTACCCACTGTATACATACAGTAGCCAGTATGAAAGTGCAGCTGCAGCCCTGCCAGTTTGTGTTGAGAAAGTGGAAATCAAGTGGAGATTTCCGAGAATAACAATGACTCCTATGGTTTATTTAATTACAACAACCCTGACTTCTTTGAAGTGTGCTGCTGTATCTGGAAATCATTTTGCTCATGTCTTATTCCTTCACATAGAACACATAAACATGGATTAAGAATTAAATTGTGTAATGGTGAGAATGTTTCTCATTTGTGGGAATTGCAGTAAAAAAAATCTCCTTCTACAATAAAATATAAATTGACAACACTCTATGAACACGTTTTGAATGTCAACCGTTCTGATAGGAACAGCATTCCATATTTTAGATTGGCAAAGAGAACTGTGTGCAGATGTTTGTGTCTATTATCTCCCCCACTGTCTCCTCCACACCTGTACCCTCCTTATGTCAGGTGTTCAAACAGTTCCAAACAAAATCAAAACAAGGGAAAGGAATCACAATCAACTGGCATGCAGATAAGTGACAGTTCCACCTGTGTACTGCCATCGGCAGGCATTCGCCTCTCTTCACGCCCAGGGAAGGAGCCTGTTCTCTGGCAGAAGGCACTCTGTCAAGCCTCTGTTATTTTACTGCTACTCTTTAATTATTTGTAACTTCTTTTTTTTAACTGCATTGTTGGTTAGGGCTTGTAAGTAAGCATTTCACTGTAAAGCTGACACCTGTTGTATTTGGCGCATGTGACAATTAACATTTGATTTGATTCGGCACGCCACAAAGCTCCAGAGACTAACCAGGCAGACAGAACAGAGTGTTTTCTCCCCAGATAACGCTGAAGAGTAGGGGGTATATTGGCATCAGCTGCACTGGCCCTCCAGCTCCAAATCAAACAGTTGATGTCAACAGGAGGGAGCTGTAGTTTACCTGAATTCCTTTATTACCATTTTTGTGTTTGCAGTTTGAAGTGGTGTGGAGGAAGGTGTGTTAAAAGGTATGTAAAGTGAAACTGCCAACCCGAGGACAGCTATATTTAACTTTGCAAGCAGTTCATTGTTGTATTTCTGACTTTTTACTTAAATGTGGAACTTTTTTCTCTTTGAACATGCATATGCGTGTCACAATAATTTCACTAATTTCACTAACACTAATTTCAAAGAGAAAAACAGCATCCACATTCATGTGAAAAGTGCTAGCCAGTTGCATTCTGCTGTTAATGTTGATTGCTGATGTGCAAAGCCATGCAAAACACGATGCTTTTCTCTGTCATGTTTGTCAGTTTGTCATGTTTAACTAGTTACCAAAAATAGCCACTGTGGTGCGACTGGTAATCAATTAGCAAGCTAATCAAACCCCCCTCAGGAGGCTGAAGAAATTTAGCTTGTCACCAAAATCACTCACAAACTTTTACAGATGCACAATCGAGAGCATCCTGTCGGGCTGTATCACCGCCTGGTACGGCAACTGTTCCTCCCATAACCATAAGGCTCTCCAGAGGGTAGTGAGGTCTGCACAACGCATCACCGGGGGCAAACTACCGGCCCTCCAGGACACCTACACCACCCGATGTCACAGGAAGGCCATAAAGTTCATCAAGGACAACAACCACCCGAGCCACTGCCTGTTCACCCCGCTATCATCCAGAAGGCGAGGTCAGTACAGGTGCATCAAAGCGGGGACCGAGAGACTGAAAAACAGCTTCTATCTCAAGGCCATCAGACTGTTAAACAGCCATCACTAACATTGAGTGGCTGCTGCCAACATACTGACTCAACTCTAGCCACTTTTATAAAGGAAAAATATATGTAATCAATTTATCAATAGCCACTTTATATAATGCTTACATACCCTACATTACTCATCTCATATGTATATACTGTACTCTATACCATCTACTGCATCTTGCCTATGCAGTTCGGGCATCACTCATTCATATATTAATGTACATATTCATATTCATTCCTTTACATTTGTGTGTATAAGGTAGTTGTTGTGAAATTGTTAGGTTATATTACTTGTTAGATATTACTGCATGGTAGGAACTAGAAGCACAAGCATTTCGCTACAGTCGCATTAACATATGCTAACCATGTGTATGTGACAAATAAATTAGATTTCGATTTTTGGGGGGATTTTTTTATCTGTTTCACCTGTCCTCGTTATTATCTCCACCCCCTCCAGGTATCACTTGCCTTCCTTCGACAACGTTTCTGGTGGCCCACAATGGTCCCTGACGTCTCTGCCTTCGTCGCCGCATGCACTGTGTGTGCTCAAAACAAGATTCCACGGCCTCCTGCAGCCACTATGGTCCCTCATTGTCCTTGGTCTCATATATCTCTGGACTTTGTCACTGGGCTCCCTCTGTCTGATGATAACACTGTCATTCTGACGGTATTCGACCGGTTCTCCAAGGCCGCCCATTTCATCCCTCTCCGCAAACTACCTTCTGCCAAGGAGACGGCCCAGCTTATGGTGCAGCATGTCTTCCGGATCCATGGACTCCCGGTAGACATGGTCTCTGATCGAGGTCCTCAGTTCTCGTCTCAGTTCTGGAAGGCATTCTGCACCCTTATTGGGTCGTCGGCCAGCCTGTCATCCAGATTCCATCCCCAAACGAACAGTCAGTCGGAGCGAGCCAACCAAGAGCAGGAGACCACCTTAAAGTGCCTGGTCTCAACCAACCCCACTACCTGGAGCCATCAACTGGTCTGGGTGGAGTATGCCCAGAACACTCTTCCCAGTTCTGCCACGGGACTCTCCCCTTTCGAGTGCTCCATGGGGTATCAGCCTCCACTCTTCCCTGAACAAGAGCAGGAGGTCAGCGTACCCTCTGTCCAGATGTTTGTCCACCGCTGTCGAAATACCTGGAGAAGAGCAAGGCAAGCTACTCTCAAGACCAACTCCAGGTATTGTCAACATGCGGACAGTCGCCCGACCCCAGCTCCCCGCTACCGCATTGGGCAGAGGGTATGGCTGTCCACACGAGACCTGCCCCTTTGGGTAGAGTCCTGCAAACTGTCCCCTTGTTTCATTGGTCCTTTTCCCATCTCTACAGTTCTAAGTTCCACTGCTGCCCGTCTTGTGTTACCCCATACCCTCTGTATTCACCCTACCTTCCATGTGTCTAAGATTAAGCCCGTGTCTCACTGTTCTTTGTCTTCTGTCCCCAGGCCCACCCCCGTCCCCGTGTCATTGATGGCCATCCGGCCTACACGGTAAAACGTCTCCTGAGTGTTTGACCATGGGGCAGGTGTTTCCAGTACCTGGTTGACTGGGAGGGTTACGGCCCGGAGGAGAGGTGCTGGGTTCCCACTAGAGACATTCTGGATCCAGCCCTTATCACCGACTTCCACCGCCGACACCCCGGTCAACCAAGTATGCGCCCAGGTAGAACGCCAGGTGGCGTCCCTAGAGGGGGGTACTGTCACGCCCTGATCTGTTTCACCTGTCCTCGTTATTGTCTCCACCCCCTCCAGGTATCGCTTGTTTTCCCCAGTGTATATATCCCTGTGTTTCCTGTCTCTCTGTGCCAGTTCGTCTTGTATGTTTTCCCGTTCTCCTGCTTTTTGCATTCTCCTTTTTCTAGTCCTCCCGGTTTTGACCCTTGCTTCTATCTGGACTTTGTACCCACCTGCCTGACCATTCTGCCTGCCTTGACCACGAGCCTGTCTTCCACTCTGTACCTCCTGGACTCTGATCTGGTTTTGACCTTTTGCCTATCCACGACCATTCTCAAATCAAATCAAATGTATTTATATAGCCCTTCTTACATCAGCTGATATATCAAAGTGCTGTACAGAAACCCAGCCTAAAACAGCAAGCAATGCAGGTGTAGAAGCACGGTGGCTAGGAAAAACTCCATAGAAAGGCCAAAACCTAGGAAGAAACCTAGAGAGGAACCAGGCTATTAGGGGGTGCTGGGTGGAGATTATAACAGAACATGGCCAAGATGTTCAAATGTTCATAAATGACCAGCATGGTCAAATAATAGTAATCACAATGAACAGGTCAGGGTTCCATAGCTGCAGGCAGAACAGTTGAAACTGGAGTAGCAGCACGGCCATGTGGACTGGGGACAACAAGGAATCATCATGCCAGGTTGTCCTGAGGCATGGTCCTAGGGCTCAGGTCCTCCAAGAGAGAGAATGAAAGAAAGAGAGAAAGAGAGAATTAGAGAGAACATACTTAAATTCACACAGGACACCGGATAAGACAGGATAAATACTACAGATATAACAGACTGACCCTAGCCCCTCGACACATAAGCTACTGCACCATAAACACTGGAGGCTGAGACGGGAAGGGTCAGGAGACACTGTGGCCCCATCCGATGATATCCCCGGACAGGGCCAAACAGGCAGGATATAACCCCACCCACTCTGCCAAAGCACAGCCCCCACACCACTAAAGGGATATCTTCAACCACCAACTTACCATCCTGAGACAAGGCCAAGTATAGCCCACAAAGATCTCCGCCACGGCACAACCCAAGGGGGGGGCACCAACCCAGACAGGAAGACCACGTCAGTCACTCAATCCACTCAAGTGACGCACCTGCATCTGGGTCTCGCCTTTTGCCTTGATACTTTTTGCATGTTCAACTAGCTGGCTAGCTAGATGAATAGCATTTACATCTAACTTAGCCAGCTGATAATTATGAAGTTACATGTTTTCTAAATTGAGCTAGTTATCTTATAATATCTGCATTGCCATTGTTTGGCTGGAAGCAGGTTGAATGTGTACAGGGCATTTTAGTACTGTAGCAGTCAAAGGGCAATAACAAGCTATAGGAAATGAATGAATTCCTGTTTTAGCCTATGATTCTGGAATCTGTGTTTCATCATAAGAAGAACCTGCTATCCACCACCAGTACAAAGAGATGATCAAGGGTGAACAAGCATTAATTGTATTTTGTCTTTGTACTTGATAAGCTTATTGAACTTGGGTGTCAATGAATGTTATTGCTGGTAGCTATGCCAATGTTTTAATGTCTTGTTTAGTTTTGTCTACTTTTCCCCTTTACAGCTTCAGTTGTCTGGAGCCTGGTGTTGTTGTGGCCAAGGACCTTTCACTCAGTTAGAACCAGGTTTCAGCTGCTGTGCAACGCTGAAATCCTTCCTCCCAGAGATGTGCAAGCATCCCCTGGACTGGACACAACCCGGCAAACATATATTTTTGAGAAGATCAGGACTTTTGCAATGAAAAGGCCATGGACATTACGGGCCGGTTTCACAGACAAGGCTTAAGCCTAGTCCCAGACTAAAATGCCTGTTCGAGCTGTCTTAAAACCTGTTTGGGCTGCAGGGGGAGTATTGAGTAGCCAGATAAAAGGTGCCCATTTCAAACGGCCTCGTACTCAATTCTTGCTCGTACAATATGCATATTATTATTACTATTGGATAGAAAACACTATCTAGTTTCTAAAACCGTTTGAATTATTTCTCGGAGTGAAACAGAACTCATTCTGCAGCACATTTCCTGACCAGGAAGTGGAAAGACTGAAATCGATGCTCTGTTCTACCTCCTGCCTATACATGGGCATGATACGTAAGAGTCTACGTGCACTTCATACACCTTCCCCTGGATGTCAAGAGGCGGTGAGAGAAGAAATTTCGTGTTTATCTTGGTCTGAGGTGGAATAAAAGCTCTTTGTATGACGTGACCGTTCATTTTCTGTTTTCTGGAGCGCGCGAAAGGGGACATGGATTTGCCTTCTGTTTAGCTGTCGTTATGGACGACTAATATCTCCGGCTATGATTTTATTTGATACATGTGACCATATCATCGTAAAGTATGTTTTTTCAATATAGTTTCATCAGATTATTGAAAATTTTTCGGGAGTTTTGCCGTGTTCCGTTCTCTTCCGTTTGTTGACATGGAGAGATTCGTGCCACTTGGCAAGTGCGCGTGCTAAATCGAGAGGGAAAATGAACGTTCTAAATCCAAACAATGACTGTTCTTGACAAAGGACACCTTCTACAACATTCTGATGGAAGATCACCAAAAGTAAGAAACATTTTATGATGCTAATTCATACATCTGTCGTGCATGTGAATTAGTCGTGGGCGCCCAACTTTGGGGTACTCAGCTACACCGAAGCTGGATGTCGTAATGAAGTTATTTTTTAGAATTCTAACACTGCGATTTCATTAAGAACTAATGGATCTATCATTTCCTATACAACATGTATTTTTTACTTATGTTTATGAATAGCTATTTGGTCAGAATATGTGTGTCAGAAAACGTGTCAGAAAAATATCGTTGCTGTTTAGACGTTGTGGGAAAAAGATGCTACGTTAGCACAATGTGTAACCACTGATTTCAGCTCTAAATATGCACTTTTTCGAACAAAACATAAGTGTATGTATATCCTGATGTTATAGGACTGTCATCTGATGAAGAAAATCAAGGTTAGTCAAAAATTATATATCTTTTGCTTGTTTGTTACGATCGCTAACTTTTGCTACTGGGAAATTGCTTGTGTTTTTGGCTATTGTGGTAAGCTAATATAACGCTCTATTGTGTTTTCGCTGTAAAACACTTGATAAATCGGAAATATTGTCTGGAATCACAAGATGCCTGTCTTTCAATTGCTGTACACTATGTATTTTTCAGAAATGTTTTATGATGAGTATTTAGTTATTTGGCGTTGGTGTCTGTAATTATTCTGTCTGCTTTCGGTGCAATTTCTGATTGTAGCTGCAATGTAAACTATGATTTATACCTGAAATATGCACATTTTTCTAACAAAACATATGCTATACAATAAATATGTTATCAGACTGTCATCTGATGAAGTTGTTTCTTGGTTAGTGGCTATTTATATCTTTATTTGGACGAATTTGTGATAGCTACTGATGGAGTAAAAAACTGGTGGAGTAAAAAAAGTGGTGTCTTTTGCTAACGTGGTTAGCTAATAGATTTACATATTGTGTCTTCCCTGTAAAACATTTTAAAAATCGGACATGTTGGCTGGATTCACAAGATGTGTACCTTTCATCTGGTGTCTTGGACTTGTTAATGTGTGAAAGTTAAATATTTAAAAAAAATATATTTTGAATTTCGCGCCCTGCACTTTGAGCTGGCTGTTGTCATAAGTGTACCGGTGTCGGGCTGCAGCCATAAGAAGTTAACTCAAAGAGACTTGCACAGACTTATCTTAAAATAGTCGTAGATTTAGCCTGTTCTGGTCAAAACAACTTCTGCTTAGTACTGTTTGTGAGGGAGCATGGACTATTTGGAATATCTAAATGAAGACCAACATGCACTACAGAGGCCAGCCAGACGATTACTTGTGGATAGGAGTAATCCATTAAATTACTTTGATGAAATAGCTTTGAGACCGCTTTCGTATGTACAAAGAAAATGCATTGGAGATAATATCTTTGCTTGAGCTGAGACTTTCCTCTCTGTCTCAAAGAGGAAGGCCTTTACCCAATTCTCTCCAAGTTCTGATCACTTTGAAGTTTTTGGCATCTGGAATCTTTCATCATAAAACTGGTGATTTGTGTGGTGCCAGTGAAGCAACTGTGTGTAATATAGTTCACTAAGTCTGCAGGGCCATTTGTGAACTGAGGAGTCTTTACATCAAGGTCCCTGATGCGGCTGGCCAAGCCAACTATAAAGTACAATTCTATGAATATGGGCACTTCCCAGGAGAGATTGGCTGTATAGATGGATGTCATGTTCCCATCGACTCCTGATTCTGAGGAGTACAGGAACCGTAATAACTGGTTTACCATCAATGTTCAGGGTGTATGACCTCCTAATTTAGAGTTTTCAAACATTGTTGCACGTTGGAAAGGTGCAACTCACGATGCAATGAGGAGAGCAGAGTGTAGTGAACAGGCGCACTTTTTATTCCGGTCCAAAATGACAGCACAAAGTAACATACAATGTGCCCAAACACGGAACATAGACAAAAAGTAATGCGCGTAACAATATCCACAATTCCAAAATACACGTAACACAAACAATCTTACACAAAGACATGATGGGGAACAGAGGAATAAATACATATGGATTGATTGGCGAATGAAAACCAGGTGTGCAGGGAACAAGACAAAACAAATGGATACATGAAAAATGGAGCGGTGATGGCTAAAAAGCCGGTGACGGCGAACGCCGCCCGAACAAGGAGAGGAGCCGACTTCAGAGGAAGTCGTGACAATATGGTAAGAGTAACTTTTTTTTCACTCCATACATAAATCCCACAACAGCTGAGCAGCAAAGATACAACCAAGCCCATATTCGAATAGGGATGGTCGAGCGTATGTTTGGAGTTTGGAAAAATCGATTCCAGTGTTTACCCAATATATTTCGTTTCAAGCCAAGAAGATGCTGCAAGGTGATCATTGCTGCAGCTGTGCTGCACAACTACCTCCTCCAATGGAAGATCAGGATCTAGCAGATGTGCCCATGGCTGAGGAAGGCAATGACCAACGAGGACTTGCACACAGAGTTGCTTTCACATTGCAGCACTTCAACTAGATGAGATGCATTTAAATATGGAATGTATTCATTATGGTTTATTTCTGCTTTGATAATGTTTGTTCTGTACAAAATTCAAATAGTTTGCAGCAAAATTAAATAAGTGACTAAGGCTGGTTTAAAATGTAGTTTGTGGTGATTAAAATACTCTCACACATGAATATCCAAATGACAAAACATTTGTTTTTTACATATATTGTTCACCATGGCTGGTAATCACAATTGTCTGAATACTGTATCTTTTTTGGATCATACCTCGCTCTTCCAACTTCATATCCAATTCAACCTGTAGAATTCTAATTTTAATTTCATATTCTTCCTTCAGATATTTATTTTTATTCTCATGAAATTCCCTGGCTAACTTTTCATGCATGGTCATCTTTTTTGTTCTCTGCTGAAAGGTGGTGGCAGCATCTTCTCTCAGGGATGCCATAGCAGATGTGGAGGGTACACACTCACTGTGCACTGGCTCTTCCAACCTGTTCACATTCCTTTCCTCTGGAAAAAGAACAGTTAGAAGCACAAATAAACTCATATGGTCCTTAGAATGAAAGAATAATAAAGATTGACACAGACAGTGGAATATATTTACCAAAGGAAGTAACCAATATACTTTCTTTGGTTTATGTACCATTTGTGCTCAGTTCTTCATCTGAACTGTCCAAATGGTCATCGTCTGGTATACCATCCAGAGGTTGCTGGTGCTCTATTTTTCCAGACAGGAAGTCACTCAATTCATCAGTCTTGTCTTTTTTTGGTGGTCCACCACCAGTAGTAAATCGCTCTCTTCTGAACTCTGCATTCTCTCTTTTTAAAGCCAGTTTAATGTTCTTCCACAGAGTCTATAAAGGCAGATATCATTCAATATAAGTGATGTCACAAACATATGAATATGAGAAATACTGATAATGAAGATATCTCACCTCAAGTTGTCGTACTCTTCTTGTGGTTACATTTTCATTTGCATTGAATTCACTACAAATTGCAGCCCAACCACTTTTTATTTTATTTTGCTCAGTAGCAGTAGTACGGTTTTTCCTTTCAATAACTGGATGGTTTGACAAAATTTGTTTTAGTAGCATTTTTTCATACTCAAAGTTTTTTGAACTAATTATTTTTGCCTCTGCCATTGTTTGTCTCAAGATTCACACCAGTAATGGTGTATTCTATTCCATTCAGAGTTTTTATGAGCACCATTAGACCAACAGAATGTGCTCATACTTAACCTAATTAGGCTTAACCCAGGTGTTCTCATTTAGGCTTACTTACCTTACTCCAGGGGCCTGTTGCACAAAACTAGGATAAGGGATTAAGCCAGGATATCTTGGTGATCCTGGCTCAATTGATCCGTAATCCGGTTGCACTAAAGATGGATAGGGGGCAGGAGGATATGTTATGGTATAAATTACCATGGAGATTTATTCTGTGGAGCTAGCCTGCTCCAGACCAGGCTAAATTCCAGGATCTATTTAATCTCATCCCTAATGTCAGTCAGCAGTCACCACAAATGGAAACCAATAGTTATTTCACTGCTCACTATACATTGTTATCACATATAACTAGACCCACTGTTATTTAAACGTTTGTGATCATTAATTTCAATGATTTTGGATAAAAAATGATTTTTAGATGATGTTGCTATCATTAGATAATTTACAGTTTCCCATAGACTATAAGGCTATATATAAAATGATAGAATATTAGGGCCACAGAGGGGAAAAAAACACAAGTCATAATATTGTAACCAGTTGTTTTAAAGGAGGACAGTTGTTAAAATGACAGATGTGGGGCATTTCGTGAAATTGTACTTCAGTATGGTTTCATAAACAAAGACATGCTGATGTGCCAGAATATTAAGTATCACATTGTCATAAGTATCAAAACTGTAAAAACAATATGTAGCTTTTCTGCAGAAAGAACCAGCCTCATAAATTTATGACTTTATCCTTTTTCTTCAGTGTGGCCCTAGTACTCTGTCATATAAACAAATACACATTCCATATGAATATAAAAACACAATGTGTAACATTATGTTCCTTTATTGAATAAGGACAAAACAAAGCAGGTAAACCATCAGCTCCTTTCGAAACTGAAGTCACAGTGACTCTACAAGATGGAAAGCACAGAATCCAAGCATATTATACAAAATGATACATACACATTCAAAGGTCTGTATATAACACACCCTGCATGTCTGCACACTAAAATAAATGCAGGACAAATCCATACACATCAACTGAACAGACAAATGAATGGATGCAGTAGCCTCCCTGCAGCCTTGTATTACACACAGTATACCGCACAAACATCATAAGAGGCCAAATTCGTCAAAAAACGAACCCAAAAAAACCCAAATTCCTCTGCCACCGCAGGACATATTTAACCAAAATTGAAAGCACACATACTAACTAAAATAATTCAACACATATTGGTCCCTCAGCAGCCGACCACTGTCGTCATCAGGGAAGATTGCCGGATTGTCCCAGTCCATGGCTGGTGGCACTCTGGGGGCCCTCTCCTTCCTCAGGCAGGCCACATTGTGGAGGACAGCACAAGCCACAGTAATATCACATGCCCTAACAGGGCTGACCCTTAATTTGTGAAGGCAGTGAAAGCGTGCCTTCAGGAGGCCAAAGGTCATTTCAACTCTGGCCCTGGTCCTGGCATGGGCATGGTTGTAGGCCTGCTGTGCTTCCTGGGGGTCTGTGAAAGGTGTCAGGAGAAAAGGCTGGCAGCCATACCCCCTGTCTCCCAGCAACACACCAGAGAATTCACCTGTCAACACAAAATCTCATCATTACTACCTCATAAACACAGTGATATTCTTGACACAGCCATGATGGTTATAAATAGGGGTTGTGTGGCTTACCTTGTGATAGGCACTGATAGATTTCAGAGGCCCGAAAGATTCTGGAGTCATGGACTGAGCCAGGCCATTTTGCCACAACATTGCTGATCACACAGTCAGCATTGCAGACCATCTGAAATCATAAGATGAGGAATATTACACCAATCAATGCACATCACTGGCAATGCAGAGTGTTCGTCAATGGACAATATCAAAAAGTTATGTTCACCTGAACATTAATGCTGTGAAAGGATTTCCTATTCACAAAATCGGCCTCATGGGCACCTGAGGGGGCTTTTATCCTTATGTGTGTGCAGTCCACTGCACCAATGACATTGGGGAAACCTGTCACACAAAGTAATGAGTATCCTACTATGTGTTAACAGTTGTCCTGTAATTTGTAGATCCTCTTACCTGCAATCCTATAGAACTCCTCTTTGATGTCACAGAGTCTTCTGTGGCCAGGGAAGGAGATGAAGACATCTGCTAATGCTTTGATAGCCAGACACACACTCCTTATTGTGCGGCAAATTGTGGCCTTGTTCAGCTGTTCTGCATCCCCCACTGAGTACAGGAAGGCTCCACTAGCAAAAAAGCGCAAGGCCACACAAACCATTTGCTCCACACTCAGTGCATGGCTCCGTGCAGTGCGGTGCTTAATCCTGGGACCCAGTAGTCTGCATAGATACCTGATGCCATCTGCAGAAAACCTGTATCTTTCATATAGATGGTCATCAGGGAAGGCCAGTGGGTCCAACCGGTCCCTGAAGACCCTTTCTCGCCTGAAGGCTCTCCTCAGCACAAGTGCTTCTTCATCCACCACATCTCGCACGAATGGGCATGCCATTGTCAGAGCAGAAAGGAACACACAATTTTGGGCCTTCATATAGGCTAGTGGCCACACCTGGTGCTGGGGGGGTGGGCAAAAGAGGGCGATGCCTTATAACGATGACTTGGTTGTACTGATTGCTGGGAAAATAAAAAAAACCTTAGAAAGATGCCACCGTCCTGTGTGCTCACAATAAGAGCTCATATGTCATGGCTCACTTGACTTTACGAGAATATACCTAATTTTTATTTTGAGCTGTGTCATCTTCTTGGAGCTGGGGGAGGAAAGAAAAATAATGATTAATACATTTGTGTTACAGTTAGCATACAGTGTACATTGAAGGCATATCTCACCTCCCTCTCAAGTTTTTTTATTTCAAGGTCCAGTTTCCTAATTGTCCTCTTTTTTATTTCGGACTCCAGTGCAAGATTTTCCATCTTTTTCTTCTTGTACTGAATGTCTATGTCTGCCAGTTCTATTTGGCGCCGGAGGTGGTTGCCATACAACTTTCTGATAGCTTGTGAGCTCTGTGAACACAATACAATTAGCGCAGCTGGAATTTGGCAGGATGTGGTGTCCTTTTATTAATACGCACTATGTTGCCAGGCTGGTTTTCCCACTGTATAGCATCTGGGTCCTGTAAAAGAAATTAGATTTTTTGATTTTGATGAGGACTCCTCACCATTGTAGAGTAAATAGTACTTTCACAGTCTTAACATGATACCTCATGCCTTCTGGAATCCAGAGAGATGGTCTCCTCCTCATCATCGTCTCCATCATGTGCTGTTGCTGCTGCACTGGGGCCTTCACCCTATCACATTTAATCGGATTCATATTGAAGCTAGTAGACAAGACATGCCAGGCCTACAGTATGCCTTTGATGGAGTACTCACTGGATCAGCATCGTCTGGTGCTTGTGCTGGTGGCTCTAACAGGAACACAGTGCTGCCAGACACTGCAAGGCAATAGGTAAACCAAAGTCAGACAGTCCAAATTGATTCAATATGAATGTGGTTGTATCCCATGTAGAGATGGAAGGACATACCTTGAATGAAGCGGGTGGCATCTTGGGAGGAACCTATGCTCGTCTCTTTCCCCCCAGGGATCCCCTCTAAGACGGGCCTGCCTTTATTTAGCTCCAAGGCCATGTCCTCTGCTGGGGTAAGGTCAGCCTTTGGTGACCCACCACCCGTGCCTTGTCTGTGGGTATTCTTTTTCACTGCTAAAACAGTACAGACAATGTGTGAGCAGGCACCTTCTGGGTACAATATATGCTTGTGCTTTGTTAAATATTAGTCAGGGACCATACCATTCTGCAGAATGTTCTTGTATTTGATTTTGACCTGCTGCCATGTCCGTTTTGGCCCGTTCATGTTTAATCTACACACACACACACACACACACACACACACACACACACACACACACACACACATTTAATGGAGTCACACTGCAAAAAATTACTTGGTATTTTTGTCTTGTTTTCAGTAAAAATATCAAAAAATGTATCATAGCTTTATACAGTGTGATGGAGTTACTTTACACAATTTCACTCATATCTGCAGTGCATTTCAATTAAAAATTTAACCGTTTCATAATTACAGTACAACTGCATTTTTGGAGATGTGAATTAAATATTTGAATTGTAATTGTGATGTTTCAGCGGAGCGGTGAGTGTGTAATTGTGCACTACTTACGCATTCAGGCGGTCTGCAATACTTTGCCACGCTTTTTCTCTTTGCTTTATCACTGTGGCGGTGTTGCCTTTCTTCTTAATTATATCTTTTACCTCCTCGTATGCCTCCATGAGGATTTGTGCTTCCGACGGGGAAAAGTACGCGGCTCTAGTTGCCATGGTAAATCAGTTAATCTGTGATCTGTGGCGGGGTCTATTTGAGTGAGCCGTGAGCGCGCACCTATCCAGGATTGGTTTCACCTGGCTTAATGAATCCGTGTCTGCTCATCCTGGCTTGGTCTTTGTGCAACCAATTAAGCCTGGACGCACATGTTTTGGCTTCATTGAGCTCAGCTGAGTCATTTATCCCGGATGTCTTAATTCTACTTTTGTGCAACAGGCCCCAGGACTCCATAGTCTCTGACTAACTAAGCCAAATTTAAGCCAAATGCATGAAAGCTACTTAAATGTCCTAGTTTAACTAGTACACATTAAGGCCTACTCCTGGCTTAATCTAAGTCCTGTCTGTGAAACCGGCCCTACATGTCCTGCTCCAAAGTCTAGATTCCTTTGTTTATATCTTTAACGATTATCCTCCTCTTCTGACGAGGAGTAAGAAGGATCAGACCAAAATGCAGCGTGGTAAGTGTCCATGTTAACTTTATTAACTGAACACGGGAAAAAGACAAAAATAACAAAGTGAATGACTACAAAAATCAAAACAGTCCTGAATGGTGAAACAAACACAAAAACAGGAAACAACTACTCACAAACACAGGTGGGAACAGGCTACCTAAGTATGATTCTCAATCAGAGACAACGATTGACAGCTGCCTCTGATTGGGAACCATACTAGGCCAAACACAGAAATACAACACATAGAACAATACATAGAAAATAGAACATAGAATGCCCACCCCAACTCACGCCCTGACCAAACCAAAATAAAGACATAAAAAAGGAACTAAGGTCAGAACGTGACAATATCATAACATGACCTAAACCAAAGTCACAAAAAGGATCTCATGATATAGTCCTAGGTCATAGTTTTTACCTAAGCCTTTATGTGTTTACATTTGTCCCTAATTGTAGGCTACTACCCTTAACACAGGAAGTTAATCAAGTATTTTAATCTTGAAATCTTTTATCGTTTTTTCAAGTACTACCTCCCTGCTTTAGCACATGGCCACAGTTATGCCTTTCTTTAAGAGATTGGTGAGTCTAAGGCTTTAGAGGCTGTGAACAATGCTGAACGATGTTAATTAAATAGGCATCAACAAAGAGCAGCACTCTAGCTGTTCAGTGGGCAAGGTTATCTTTATACAACAATAGGCAATTCAATGGTTTGCCTAATGGGGGAACTTGGTGAGATAATGTTCAGCTAGTCCATTTAGGCAATTTGGTAACAGTGTTCCTTTACTAAATATATGTCTCCCAAAGATGAATGTAGAGCAAGTGTGAAAATTGCAGCAAAATGTTTGAATGCCTTTTTCTCCTAAATGGGATTTGTCACGTTCCTGACCTGTTTTCTGTTGTTTTTGTATGTGTTTAGTTGGTCAGGGCGTGAGTTGGGGTGGGCATTCTATGTTATGTGTTCTATGTTATGTGTCTATGTTGGGTCAAATGTGTTGCCTGATATGGTTCTCAATTAGAGGCAGGTGTTTGACGTTTCCTCTGATTGAGAACCATATTAAGGTAGGCTGTTCTCAGTGTTTGTTTGTGGGTGATTGTTGCTGTGTCTGTGTTTGTTACACCACACGGTACTGTTTCTTTTTTTTCCTGTTCGTGCGTTCTTCGTTATATGTAGTTCACAAGTTCAGGTCTGTTTAAAGTCGTTTGTTGTTTTGTAAATTATCGAGTGTCTTTCGTGTCAGTATTCGTCTTGTCTATTAAATCATCATGTATTTATCACCCGCTGTGTCTTGGTCCACTCTCTCCCCGAAAGACGAACGTTACAGAATCACCCACCAACGAAGGATCAAGCAGCGGGTTAACCTCTTTGGGCTCAAGGGGCAGTATTGAGTAGCCAGATAAAAGGTGCCCATTTCAAAAAGGCCTCGTACTCAATTCTTGCTCGTACAATATGCATATTATTATTACTATTAGATAGAAAACACTCTCTAGTTTCTAAAACCGTTTGAATTATTTCTCTGAGTGAAACAGAACTCATTCTGCAGCACTTTTCCTGTCAGGGAGTGAGATTTCAGAAATCCAGGTCCCTGTTCTGAGATCAGTTTATAAGTCCCCATGCAAGCTATGAGGGTACATGCACTGCATACGCCTTCCTCTAGATGTCAGTAAGCGGTGAGACTTTGAATGGAGTCGATTGCGCAATCTAGGACCTTATATTAGACCGTGGAACAGGAAGTACCGTTCTTTTCAACAGTGCGCTTGACGCATGAAGACATCAGAATGGCGTCCTGCAAACGCTTTCCTTTTAGTATTTCTATATCTCCGGTCATGTTTTTATTCGTTATAGGTGTTAAAGACATCATAAGGTAGTTAATTTAAACCGACTTATAGCAGTTTATAGCAGTTTATTGCGATTTTCTGGGATTTCTTTGCCATGCGCTTTCACGAGTTGGACACCACTCCAGTTGGCGGCTAACGTTTAGCGGCTAATTCGACCGGACAAGAGGACATCTTTCAACCCAAAGACGATTGTTTTGAAGAAAGGACACCTTGCCCAAGATTCTGATGGAAGCTCAGCTAATAGTAAGCAGTCTTTATGCTGATAATTCATTGTTCTGTTGAAAAATGTAAAATGCATGAAACGCCATTGCTTGCAGTGTAGCATTGTGTTATCGCAGCCTGTATTGCGCAGTAAGGTTAATTTTAAAAATGTAATTCGGCGATTGCATTAAGAACTAATTTGTCTTTCAATTGCTGTCCAACCTGTATTTTTTTAGTCAAGTTTATGAATAGTTTTCGATAAGAGTAGGTGGCTTTCCAAGATGGCGCCGGACAGATTGCTTGACGTTATGGACACTATTCTCATTGTATAAGCACAATTTGTGCCGCTAAATATGCACATTTTCGAGCAAACTCTATATGCATTGTGTAATATGATGTTACAGGACTGTCATCTGAAGAATTCTGAGAAGGTTAGTGAAACAATTAATATATTTTGGTGGTTTATACGTTATAGCTATTTTTGCCTTGAATCAATGCTGTTGTTATGTTTGCTATTGTGCTAAGCTAATATAACGCTATATTGTGTTTTCGCTGTAAAACACTTGATAAATCGGAAATATTGTCTGGAATCACAAGATGCCTGTCTTTCAATTGCTGTACACTATGTATTTTTCAGAAATGTTTTATGATAAGTATTTAGTTATTTGGCGTTGGTGTCTGTAATTTTTCTGTCTGCTTTCGGTGCAATTTCTGACTGTAGCTGCAATGTAAACTATGATTTATACCTGAAATATGCACATTTTTCTAGCAAAACATATGCTATACAATAAATATGTTATCAGACTGTCATCTGATGAGGTTGTTTCTTGGTTAGTGGCTATTTATATCTTTATTTGGTCGAATTTGTGATAGCTACTGATGTAGTAAAAAACGGATGGAGTAAAAATAGTGGTGTCTTTTGCTAACATGGTAAGCTAATAGATTTACATATTGTGTCTTCCCTGTAAAACATTTAAAAAATCGGACATGTTGGCTTGATTCACAAGATGTGTACCTTTTCATCTGGTGTCTTGGACTTGTTAATGTGTGAAAGTTAAATATTTAAAAAAATATATATTTTGAATTTTGCGCCCTGCACTTTGAGCTGGCTGTTGTCATAAGTGTACCGACGTCGGGCTTGCACGCCAAACAGGTTAACGGGCAGCAGCGACAGCAGCAGTGGTACAAGGAGGAATGGACATGGGAGGAGATTCTAGACGGAGAAGGACCCTGGGCAGAGCCAGAGGAGTGTCGCCGCCCCAAAGCGGAGCTGGAGGCATCAAAAGCGGAGAGGCGGCATTATGAGGCGCTAGCAAGGCAGAGCGGCTGGAAGCCCGAGAGGCTCACCCAAAAATTTCTTGGGGGGGGGCTAAAGGGGAGTGTGGCGAAGGCAGGTAGGAAACCTGCGCACACTTCCCATGCTTACCGTGGAGAGCGGGAGTACGGGCAGACACCGTGTTATGCGGAAGAGCGCACGGTGGCTCCTGTACGTGTGCATAGCCCGGTGCGGGTTATTCCACCTCCCCGCACTGGGCGGGCTAGATTGAGCATTGAGCCAAGTGCCATGAAGCCGGCTCAACATATCTGGCCTCCAGTACGTCTCCTCGGGCCGGTGTACATGGCACCAGCCTTACGAATGGTGTCCCCGGTTCGCCAACACAGCCCAGTGCGGGTTATTCCACCTCCCCGCACTGGACAGGCTATGGGGAGCATTCAACCAGGTAAGGTTGGGCAGGCTCAGTGCTCAAGGGAGCCAGTACGCCTGCATGGTCCGGTATACCCAGCGCCACCTTCCCGCCCCAGCCCAGTACCACCAGTGCCTACACCACGCACCAGGCTTCCAGTGCGTCTCCAGAGCCCTGTTCCTCCTCCACGCACTCTCCCTGTGGTGCGTGTCTCCAGCCCAGTACCTCTAGTTCCGGCACCACGCACCAAGCCTCCTGTGCGTCTCCAGAGCCCTGTACGCACTGTTCCTTCTCCCCGCACTCGCCCTGAGGTGCGTGCCCTCAGTCCGGTACCACCAGTTCCGGCACCACGCACCAGGCCTATAGTGCGCTTTGAGAATCCAGTGTGCCCTGTTCCTGCTCCCCGCACTAGCCTTCAGGTGCGTGTCTCCAGAGCCCTGCTCCTCCTCCACGCACTCTCCCTGTGGTGCGTGTCTCCAGCCCAGTACCTCTAGTTCTGGCACCACGCACCAAGCCTCCTGTGCGTCTCCAGAACCCTGTACGCACTGTTCCTTCTCCCCGCACTCGCCCTGAGGTGCGTGCCCTCAGTCCGGTACCACCAGTTCCGGCACCACGCACCAGGCCTACTGTGCACCTCAGCAGGTCAGAGTCGGCCGTCTGCCCAACGCCGCCTGCACTGCTCGTCTGCCCAACGCCGCCTGCACTGCTCGTCTGCTCAACGCCGCCTGCACTGCTCGTCTGCTCAACGCCGCCTGCACTGCTCGTATGCCCAGCGCCGTCTGAGCCATCCGTCTGCCCAGCGCCGTCTGAGCCATCCGTCTGCCCAGCGCCGTCTGAGCCATCCGTCTGCCCAGCGCCGTCTGAGCCGCCCGTCTGTCCCGAGCCGTCAGAGCCGCCCGTCTGTCCCGAGCCGTCAGAGCCGCCCGTCTGTCCCGAGCCGTCAGAGCCGCCCGTCTGTCCCGAGCCGTCAGAGCCGCCAGCCAGTCAGGAGCCGCCAGAGCCGCCAGCCAGTCAGGAGCCGCCAGAGCCGCCAGCCAGTCAGGAGCCGCCAGAGCCGCCAGCCAGTCAGGAGCCGCCAGAGCCGCCAGCCAGTCAGGAGCCGCCAGAGCCGCCAATCAGTCAGGAGCCGCCAGAGCCGTCAGTCAGGAGCCGCCAGAGCCGCCAGCCAGTCAGGAGCCGCCAGCCAGTCAGGAGCCGCCAGCCAGTCAGGAGCCGCCAGCCAGTCAGGAGCCGCCAGCCAGTCAGGAGCCGCCAGCCAGTCAGGAGCCGCCAGCCAGTCAGGAGCCACCAGCCAGTCAGGAGCCGCCAGAGCCGCCAGCCAATCAGGAGCCGCCAGAGCCCCCAGCCAGTCAGGAGCCGCCAGAGCCCCCAGCCAGTCAGGAGCCGCCAGAGCCCCCAGCCAGTCAGGAGCCGCCAGAGCCCCCAGCCAGTCAGGAGCCGCCAGAGCCGCCAGCCAGTCAGGAGCCGCCAGAGCCGCCAGCCAGTCAGGAGCCGCCAGAGCCGCCAGCCAGTCAAGAGCCGCCAGCCAGTCAGGAGCCGCCAGAGCCGCCAGCCAGTCAGGAGCCGCCAGAGCCGCATGCCAGTCAGGAGCCGCCAGAGCCGCATGCCAGTCAGGAGCCGCCAGTCAGGAGCCGCCAATTATGAGCCGCCAGCCAGTTATGAGCCGCCCTCCAGTCATGAGCCGCCCTCCAGTCATGAGCCGCCCTCCAGTCATGAGCCAGCCAGTCAGGAGCCGCCAGAGCCGCCAGTCAGGAGCCGCCAGTCATGAGCCGCCCTCCAGTCATGAGCCGCCCTCCAGTCATGAGCCGCCCTCCAGTCATGAGCCGCCTTCCAGTCATGAGCCGCCTTCCAGTCATGAGCCGCCCTCCAGTCATGAGCCAGCCAGTCAGGAGCCGCCAGAGCCGCCAGCCAGTCATGAGCCGCCAGCCAGTCATGAGCCGCCAGCCAGTCATGAGCCGCCCTCCAGTCATGAGCCGCCCTCCAGTCATGAGCCGCCCTCCAGTCATGAGCCGCCCTCCAGTCATGAGCCGCCCTCCAGTCATGAGCCGCCCTCCAGTCATGAGCCGCCCTCCAGTCATGAGCCGCCTTCCAGTCATGAGCCGCCCTTCAGTCATGAGCTGCCCTTCAGTCATGAGCTGCCCTCCAGTCATGAGCTGCCCTCCAGTCATGAGCTGCCCTCCAGTCATGAGCTGCCCTACAGTCATGAGCTGCCACTCAGTCCGGAGCTGCCTCTCTGTCCTGAGCTGCCTCTCTGTCCTGAGCTGCCTCTCTGTCCTGAGCTACCTCCTAAATCATGTGGAGGCCTTGGGGAGGATTCTTAGGCCAAGGTCGTGTGCGAGGGTCGCCAAGGAGAGGGACAAAGACAGTGGTGGAGTGGTGTCCTCGTCCACCGCCGGAGCCGCCACCGCGGACAGATGCCCACCCAGACCCTCCCCTTGAGTGTTAGGGGTGCGCCCGGAGTTCGCACCTTGAGGGGGGGGGGGTTCTGTCACGTTACTGACCTGTTTTCTGTTGTTTTTGTATGTGCTTAGTTGGTCAGGGCGTGAGTTGGGGTGGGCATTCTATGTTATGTGTTTCTATGTTGGGTCAAATGTGTTGCCTGATATGGTTCTCAATTAGAGGCAGGTGTTTGACGTTTCCTCTGTTTGAGAACCATATTAAGGTAGGCTGTTCTCACTGTTTGTTTGTGGGTGATTGTTGCTGTGTCTGTGTTTGTTACGGTACTGTTTCGTTTTTTTCCTGTTCGTGCGTTCTTCGTTATATGTAGTTCACAAGTTCAGGTCTGTTTAACGTCGTTTGTTTTTGTAAATTATCGAGTGTCTTTGGTGTCAGTGTTCGTCTTGTCTATTAAATCATCATGTATTTATCACCCGCTGCATCTTGGTCCACTCTCTCCCCGAAAGACGAACGTTACAGGATTATACGTTTATCAACACTTAAAGCAGCATTACTTTCCCATGTTTTTTCCAAATACAGTGTATGATATAGCATTTTGAAGCTCTGAATTTGTATTTTTATCCAATAGAAGAAAGAAAAAAAAAATCAAATTTGGAACATAGGACCGAAAAGAGATGGGGGGGGGGTCACAATTTTCATGTGCGATTAAGTTTTTCCTGAACTCTTAGTGTCACTTCTTGTTTTTACAAGAACCATTAATGTGTTGGAAATTCCTAATTGTTTGCATAGTCAACTTACACACAGCATTGACAGGCACACTTACCAGACCTGACATGCCACCAGAGGTCTTTTCACAGTCCCCAGGTCCAGAACAAATTCAAGGAAACATACAGTATTATACAGAGCCATGAGGGCATGGAACTCCCTTCCTTCTTACATAGCACAAGTTAACCCCAAACCTGGTTACAAAAAAAAAAAAAAAGCGACACCTCACGGCACAATGCCTCTACCCCATGTGACCTACTTGTTGTGTGTATGTATTGACATGTACAGTATGTGTAACTAATAGATGCAAACACACACACACTACATGTTCATGTTTTAAAGTCTTTTGTCTGTAATGTCTTTTTCATTATGTGTCGGACCCCGGTAAGACTAGCTGTCGCCATTGGCGTCGGCTAATGGGGATCCCAATAAATCAATATCAAATCAAGTGTTTTGATATCAAATCAAGTGTTATTGCCCGTTCAAATATCAAATCAAGTGTTATTGCCCGTTCACTTTATAATACATATACCATAGTAACCACATGTAAGTACAGTGTTATTACATTTTAGGTACATATTGTTGCATATATCTACTGCTGATGTTGATTATGAGGGAGTAGCAATACTTTTCCACTTTTATTTAACCAGGTAGGCTAGTTGAGAACAAGTTCTCATTTGCAACTGCGACCTGGCCAAGATAAAGCAAAGCAGTTCGACACATACAACAACACAGAGTTACACATGGAATAAAAAAACACACAGTCAATAATACAGTAGCAATATGCACGGCCTTCAGCAAAAAAGACATCACCAAGAAGTATAATGGAATCAATTTGCAAGACACAACCACAATATGATCATCAACATCTGCAAAGAGCTCTTCTTTCCTCCTTAAACCTAGCTGGGTTTGACTTGACAGGCAGCTAAACACCTCATCATAAAGACTCTGGAGTCAGTAAATCAACAATCTTCTGTTAATCCGTTGGCTAATACAACCAAAGGAGCCCAATCAAATATTCATACAAAGCTGGCATAGTCAGAGCCCTATACTACGAATTTGGTTTGATGACTTAGCAAGGTAACTTTGGTCAACTCTTGAGTTCAACTTAGGATAACCGGTGACACGAAAGTATCACACCTTTTAGCCAAGTAAATTTCTATGGCAACAAATCCTTCAGAACTAACCTGCTCCGGGGCAGGCTAACTTAGGGCTGAATTTACAACCAGTAGAGTAAGTTCAAATGGAATTTTATTCAACATTCGGTCTTATAAGGAACGTTTACATGATTTTGCACTGTATTGTTTCAGACTGTATATACCAATCGAATTGTTAAACAGGGCTAACTCCATTTATCCTGAATAAAGTGTCCAAGCCTCGAGGTGAGGACCAATGAAATCAGATTCCATCATCATCCCCTTCATTTGAAGACAACCGAGTATTTTATTAATAAAATGTTTTTTTTGTGTTAAAAAATAGTAACGTTAAAATGGTAATACTTAATTTAATGGGTCCTTAATGCAGTGTAATTACACTGTAACAAGTATTGTAGTTAATTTTAATAACTCATAGTTACACTGTAATAACAACATGTACTGGTGGTAACTGTAGTCTGTAATTACAGAGGTGTAACAACGAATGCTTGTTACCATGCTTGTTACAAATGGGTACGTTGACACTAAATTCACCAATCTAGTGTTTTTGTTTTTACTCAGTTGCATCAGATTCAGTAACAACTGTAACAAGGTTGTAATCTCTTGTGGACAGATGGGCTGGGTGTCCGAGATTACGAAGGTTGGAGGCTCAATTGGCTCTAATTACCTACCTGTGGAATCGACACTCGATGTTGTTGCCAGCACCTATCCCCAAAAAGTGTACCATCTGGGTTAACTTGGTTGAGTTTACATAAACAGATCAGATATAGGTCAACCTCACTGACTGGGGTCTACTGTACGGGTGTACTTATAACTAATGTGTACGTTACCCATTATGGCAACCTGGACCTTTCCATCCAAGTGAGAGGATAAATCCACAAGTACCCCAGCTAGCAAAGAGGATGCAGCCCAATTGTGGACACATTCCGGTGCGTCAGAACTGATTTAATCAGCCAGTGTTTGGCTGCCGAGATCGGCCTGACGTCATATTGAATGACTGCCCAGAATCATCTGCCAAAACTAAGCCGAAACTGCCGGTGTCTTGCCAGAATCCCCCCAGAAGTGGGCCGATGCAAATTCATACTCCACTGAACAAAAATCTAAATGAAACATGCAACAATTTCAAAGATTTTACTGAGTTACAGTTCAAATAAGGAAATCAGTCAATTAAAAAATTTCATTAGGCCCTAATCTATGGATACTGAGTTAATTTTGGGTTCATTGTGTAAAAAAGGTAGGGGCGTGGATCACAAAACCAGTCAGTATCAAAACCATTTGCCTCATGCAGCGCAACACATCTCCTTTGCATGATCAGGCTGTTGATTTTGGCCTGTGGAATGTTGTCCCACTCCTCTTCAATGGCTGTGCGAAGTTGCTGGATATTGGCGGGAATTGGAACACAATGTCGTACACGTCGATCCAGAGCATCCCAAACATGCTCAATGGGTGAGTAAGCAGGTCATGCAAGAATTGGGACATTTTCAGCTTCTAGGAATTGTGTATAGATCCTTGCGACATGGGGCCATACATTATTATCCTGAAACAGGAGGTGAAGGCGGCAGATAAATGGCACGACAATGGGCCTCAGGATCTCATCATGGTAGATCTGTGCATTCAAATTGCCATCAGTAAAATGCAATTGTGTTCATTGTCGGTAGCTTATGTCTGCCCATAGCACAACCTCATCGCCACCATGGGGCACTCTGTTAACAAGGTTGACATAAGCAAACCGCTCGCCCACATGATGACATACAAAACGTGGATTCATTTGAAACCGTGCATGCCAGTGGCCATCGAAGGTGAGCATTTGCCCAGTGAAGTCGGTTACAACGCCGAACTGCAGTCAGGTCAAGACCCTGGTGAGGACGAAGAGCAAGCAGATGAGCTTCCCTGAGACGGTTTCTGACAGTTTGCGCAGAAATTCTTTGGTTGTGCAAACCCACATTTTCATCAGCTGTCAGGGTGGCGGGTCTCAGACAATCCCGCAGGTAAAGAAGTCGGATGTGGACGTAGTGGCCCGGCGTGGTTACACGTTGTCTGTGGTTGTGAGGTCGGTTAAACACACTGCCAAATTCTCTAAAATTATTTTAGAGGCGGCCTATGATAGAGAAATTAACATTCAATTCTCTAGCAACAACTCTAGTGGACATTCCTGCAGTCAGCATGCCAATTGCACACTCCCTGAGGCATTGTGTTTTGTGACAAAACTGTACATTTTAGAGTGGCCTTTTATTTTCCACAACTCAAGGTGCACCTGTGTAATGATCATGCGGTTTAATCAGCTTCTTGATATGCCTCACCTGTCAGGTGAAAGGATTATCTTGGCAAAGGAGAAATGCTTACTAACAAATGCTATGTTAAACAAAATTGTTCATAAAATTTGAGAGAAATAAGCTTTTTGTGCGGATGGAACATTTCTGGGATCTTTTCTTTCAGCTCATGAAACATGGGACCAACACTTTACATGTTGCGTTTATATTTTTGTTCAGTATAATATTACATATATTATATGATGGTTACAATTCAGTTGCATTATACTATATCAAAATATAAAACAGCTATAACAACCTTAAAAATTTAACACGTAGACAATTTCTCACTGCTCAGATTTGCGGTAACAGGAAAGATATTTCAATTTGAACATGCAACCTCTGATGGTTGTAGTGAAATACCATGTGAAAACATCTCACAATGATGGTCCTATTCCACAATGTCACATGTCACAATGTCACTTTGCAATAGCCACTAAAATAAAGGGTTTTTAACTTTTCCACGAGAGTGCCTTGGATTTTTTGAAGTATGATGTTTTTAAACAGCTGCAACTTCATTTGGTCGCTATAAGTTATACCCCATTCTCTGATGAACACCTCTCTTTGTCTTCATACTTGATGCCAAAGCAGCGCTCTCTCTTTTCTGCATTTTGATTACAGCGTAGGCTTAGATACATTTATTATTTTTCTATCTCTATGTTGTGAATAATGAGTTCACTTCTGTCATAAATGTTTTTGACTACCCAATGTACTCAAATTACGTAGTGTGGCTTTAACCCTTGTGGTGTCCGGGTCTGTGGGACCCATTTTCAATGTTAACAAAAATAAAAAATTATACAATTCATTATTTTTTCAACCTGAGACTCATTGGCCTCGGCTCCTTTTCTGTGAATAACATGTAAAATAACACATTTTCATTGAATGCACACTGTGCACCCCCCTACACATTTATATTGCATATGTGGTGTTTGGGTCCACTGGACCCGAGGATAATAAAAGTGTGGAAAAGTGGGTGTAGGTGAAAACAAGTAAAAATGTAACAAAAAGGTTTGTTGTGTGCCTTCACTCTGTCTTCCTCCTCCCTGGACCTGCTGTTTCAACATAGCACCAATAACATGTCTGTCTCCCTGCCTGCCTGTCTTCTCTTGGTTTTCTCGCACTCTTCACCCTTTGTAGTGTGTGAAACTACACAATGTCTTACGGGAACCTGCATAATGTTATTACAATACATTATTCCAATACATTGTATGAAAAAATCTGTATTTTCCCACACTCTACCCCAGCCAGGTGCAAATTGGGGGAGTGACACAACAAATAAATAACTTTGCATGTGTGGCTCCTTACCACAATCAATCAGAACGGCAAAAATCATCTTTGCTCAGAGGGCCTCAGAACTTTTTTGTAGAGAGAGAGGCTAGTGTGGAAGTACTACTACTACTTTGGAAGATGAAGATTTTTCAGAATTTGAGGATCATGTCTCTGTCAATTCGGAGTCTGACAGTGAGTTGGAAGAAGAGGGTGAGATTGACCCTCAGCCAGCCCCACGACCAACACACCAGAAACCAGCTCATCAGCAGCCTGCAGGAGAAGAAATATGGATGTCAAAAAATGATGACATTGAATGATCTTCTTGCCCAAGAAATTAGCCACCCAGCATGCTGCCAATGTGATAAAGATTCAACCAAGGCCGACGCGGATGGTGGTTACTCATGTGCAGGACATAAAGTCTTCTTTTGAACTGTTCATCCCAGACACCATCCAGAAAATGATTCTGGACTGCACTAATTTGGAGGGAAGGCGTGTTTTTATGAGAGAGATTGAAGGAGATGGACCAAACTGATTTACATGCATACTTTGGGGTTTTATCATTGCTGGTGTTTTCAGAGCCAATGGGGAATCCAATGGGGAATTCAGAAACTGGCAGAGAACTGGAAAACTTCCACATTATTTCCAGGATTATCCGCTTTCGATAACCAACACACCAGACCAGCTCGGCGGCAGAGAGACAAGCTAGCTGCAATCAGGTCAGTGTTTTACAATCCTGGACCCAACGTTACTGTTGAGGAGCAGCTTATGCCATTTAAGGGCAGCTGGCCTTTCAGGCAGTACATACCGTCTAATATGGAATCAAGATCTGGGCTGCCTGTGATGCTGCTTCATCATATGCATGGAACCTGCAAGTGTATACGGGGAAGCCAGATGGAGGAGCCCCTGAGAAGAACCAAGGGATGTGGTTTGTCCTGTACGTGACACAGGGACACCACAACATCACATTCGATAACTTTTTTACTTCGCAGAGGCTGGGACAGGAGCTCCTCAAGAGGTAGCTGACGATGGTAGGAACAGTACGAAAAAAAACAAGCCAGAGCTCCCACCTCAGCTGTTGAATACACGGAACAGGCCTATCAATTGCTCTAAGTCTGTGTTCACGACCGACACGTCCCTAGTGTCCTATGTGTCAAAAAAGGCAAAATGTGGTACTCATTAGTACGCTGCATAGGGACGGGAGAATCTGTGGCCAGGAACATCAAAAACCAGACCAGGACCATCAAAATCCAGAAATCATAATGGATTACAATGTCACAAAAGGAAGGGTGGACAATTTAGACAAACTGGTGACTGGCTACAGCTGCAAAAAAAGAACCCTACGCTGGCCACTTGTGATATTCTTCAACATCTTCGACATCTACAATTCGTTAGTACAATTCCTGATCTAAGTGTTTTCCTCATTCTAGATTGCAGCCAGTAGCAACAAGAAGAAGCGCTGCCATGTGTGTGGACCCAAGATGGAAAGGAAGACACAGTACATATGCATCAAGTTCAAGAAACACTCACACAAACTCTGTCCCTCATGTGGTGTGTAGGCCGGCCTTAATTTGTGTTCAATGGGGCTCATTTATCATTTCCATAAAATCATTCATGTAAAATGTGTCCTTCCAATTTGTTCAGTTGAAAGCAATAAACAATAAATAGTGATGAAAACCTTGTTTAATGTATTTTTGTTCAAGATAAACATGATTTATTCCACCCATATCTTTATTATAAATAAAAAACGAATAGTGCTTTTATTGATAAATGTGATCTAGCAGAGGTAAATGGGGAGGTAAGCAGAGGTAAAGGCTGTAACGTAACAAAATGTGAAAAAAGTCAAGGGGTGATGTCACGCCGATAGACCTGAGCCAACTCCCCGTGCTTACCAGAAGCTGCGTGGTACTGGTCAGGCACCGTGTTATGCGGTGAAGCGCACGGTGTCGGCATAGCCCGGAGCGCTATAGGCCAGCCCCCCGCAAGTGCCATGCGAGAGTGGGCATCCAGCCAGGGCGGATTGTGCCAGCTCAGCGTGTTTGGTCTCTGGTGCGCCGTTTCGGCCCAGGGTATCCTGCGCCGGCTCTGCGTACTGTGTCTCCGGGGCGCTGGGAGGGTTCAGTTCGTCCTATGCCTGCGCTCCGCCCGCGCCGGGCGAAAGTGGGCATTGAGCCTAATGGAGAGGTGCGAGCGTTGAGCACCAGATCTCCAGTGCTCCCCCACAGCCCGGTTCGACCTGTGCCTGCACTCTGGAGGGGCCCGGGCTAAAGTGGGCATTCAGCCTGGAGGAGTGGTGCCAAGGCTGTGCACCAGAGCTCCAGTGCTCCTCCACAGCCCGGTTCATCCGGTGCCTCCTCTGCGCACCAGGACTCCTGTAGGTCTCCCCAGCCTGGTGGGCCATGTGGCAGCCCCACGCACTAGGCTGTCTCTGCATCTCCTCCCTCCAGAGTCTTCCTCCAGCCCGGAGCTGCCAGAGTCGCCCTCCAGCCCGGAGCTGCCAGAGTTGCCCTCCTGTCCGGAGCTGCCAGAGTCGCCCTCCTGTCCGGGGCCCGCTGCGAGGGTTCCCAGTCCGGTGTCGGCGGTGAGGGTCCCCGCTCCAGAGGCGCCACCTAAGTGGGCCAAGCCTAAGGTGGAGCGGGGTCCACGTCCCGCACCAGAGCCGCCACCGCGGATAGATGCCCACCCAGACCCTCCCCTATAGGTTTAGGTTTTGCGGCCGGAGTCCGCACCTTTGGGAGGCGGGGGTACTGTCACGCCCTGACCTGCACTCTCTTCTTTCTCCCTCCGTCTCGGTCAGAGGCCAGCTGCATCCACCTCTTGATGTATTTTTCAATTTCACCATCAGAAGCTTTGGTACTATGGTGGTTTCGCCGGACAGCCCCTTTGAAAAATGAGATAGCTTGAATGCTCTGAGTAAACCAACACATTTCACTCTTTTTATGATTAATGTATAATTGTGAAATTATTCCTGTCTTCCCCATGCAGTAGCTCTGAAAGCAAAGTTACTGAGAACTATGCCTTTCAGGACAAGTGGTTTGAATGCCTGCTTCCCATTGGCCCATCTCCAGTTCATCTTCAAAGCCAGGGCATTTGTCAGGAGTTTTGTTAGTATTCTCCACGCGGTCTCCTTTGTTGTCATTTCTCCAGCCTGTCCAAAAGATGTTATCTGAAAGATAACAAACTAGTATCTCATGAAGATAACAGTACTGCCTCAGAACAGGGTTATTTATCAGAGGGGGTAAAGCACCAAGGTGATGGTAAACCCAGGGCTGGAGTTTCGAGGTGGAATGGAATTCCGGGTCAGATTGAACAGGGCTTGGTTCGGGTGAATTACTTTTCATCAATACATTTAATGATTTAACATTTTCCCATACCTGGTTATTTTTTAGGTTTGGTTGCCCAGCAATCCTTTTCTTGACTATCTTCAAGTGAGGACACTGGAAACCCAAGGTTGGTCACGTCCAGAACCTCTGGTTCAACCATTAACAAGTTCTCCTTTCTCCTAATCCCCTAAGTGTCCAACCAGTGGTGGTTTATCCCTCACATGTCTAGTAAAAAGCATGAGCTGACGCACACCTAAAAATCTTGGTAGAGGCGCTGACTAACGGAAAGTCAACTGTATAAAAAGAAAGTCGCACACTCTAAATGTGTTCCTTACAATTCAAATGGGTACAACCGAAACATTGTTGTGAGAATATTTTGAGTGTGCAACTTTATTTATTTTTATCTCACACATGTAACACTTACTATCACACATTGGCTGCTGCGGAAAAGGCTGCTGTTAAAGGCTCTGGCTAGTGGCTCAACCCTCACTGGTGTCTGAAGATTGGATGGACCATAGCCATAGGCAGCTTACACCGTGCTTCATCATATGCTTCTGTCCGAGAACATTTGATGTATGTATACTACCTATTGCCTGCAGATTACAGATACAGACTGTTCTCTTATGAGATTGATCTGTTTTTTTTTTTAAATACACAAGTACAAATAGTTGACGTCAAATACAAACAAATTGTTGGTTTAAATAGATTTTGCCAAATGAGAATGGCTTCTTACTTCTAGTGTACCTGATGTGAATATCAAATAAACCCCAAGCGCCTCCTTTCTCTTCACTTACCTTGTGCCTGACTAGCTACATACACTTGCTGAAATACTGACAGCACATTGTTATAAATCTTCTGTAAAGAGAATCAACTGCCTAGATAACTATACACACTTGCTTAAAGATTGATATAGTAACTCAATGAGGATAGACAACAATGAGGATAACCTATGCTAAATCATCCAGCAGAAAATATGTATCCAAAAAAGCTAAACAAATAGCATGTAAAACTTACTTTTTCTCTCCTGTGTTTACTTTTTTTTCTCGTCTACAACATTGTTTATTTCGTGGCAATCTCTCCTGTCTGAATTTTGAATACTGACCTTCTTCTCGACCCTGTTCTTTGCACACTCTCACATGATGTCGTTATGCAGGTTTCCATTGAGCCAGGTTTATTCGACAAAAGCAATGTCGCAAAAAAATTGTACTTGCTACAAGTGTAATGGAAACGGCATATATAGGAGATCGACAAAAATTTTATCCGTTTGACAGGGGTGAAGTTTTCTTTGGTCAAACTTTCTTTATTGCAACAAATGATGATGGAAACTGTGTTTTTCGAATACATTATGATTGCTGAATAATTCTGAAGGTATGCGTGGCAATATGATGTCATTACAGAACTATAAAGCTCCACTCCACATATAATTATAAATGTCTACTAATTGCAACAACAAAAATATTATACGATTAAAGTAATGTTTCTTTGAAGGACAAGGATTGTCCTGACTTTAAAAAATGCCTGAATTGCTTCACCTGGCTTTTCTGGTTGACTGGCAAGTTTCACTGTACAATTATTTCAGATCTACACGAGTGCAACTTTCACCATGGCATGGACAGTGGAGATATGTTGGCACATGAAAACTATTAGAATATGGCAAATATTTGTAAATTATTGCATTCTATCCATGCTGGCTTTTGCAGGCTACCTGAGTCATGAAACAGAAAGTTGGGAGGGCATACAGGCTGTTGCCAATTCATTAATGTGCAATTTGCCTAAACGGGTAACGGAAACACGTTAACCACTTCATTATTTTTCAACACTGTAGGTTGTTGCTCAAAAGTATGCTCAAAAGTATTTTTTTGGGGGGGTGCGAAGTCATTACAGTAATCCCTCGTTTATCGCGGGGGTTACGTTCCGAAAATGACCCGCGATAAGTGAAATCCGCGAAATAGAAAACTTTTTTTTTTTTTACAATTAGCAACTATTACATGTATACAAATACAGTGACTCACGTGTAGGCCGTTTCACTGCTCTTCAGACTGGGCCGCTGCATCCTGACTGCGCTCTGCAGTGTTCTCTTCTTCTGAAGCCCGCGGTGCAGGTGTGTTTGTTCGGGAGAAGAACATAGTGATAGGCAGCTGTTGTCGCTCTTTTTTCTTCTTTGCAAAAAGATCCTTGTACACCGACATGCCACCATCGATTACGTTGGAGAACTGTAATGAACGGCTCATCAAAGGGTCCCATTCCTCAGCTACTCGCTTAAGTTCAGTGGCCATTCGCACCATGGTTGCTAAGCGACCAAGCGTTAGTCCTTCCTTCCTTCCTGGCCAACTTAATGTAAATTTGCCAAGCTGTTTTATGTACGTACACATAACTGCACGAGACGACAAAATGATAGCACAATTCGTAGCATGTTTTGATACAAGAAGCGGGAGTGAGTTTTTAGCGAATCAGAATGCAGAGCACAATGCACCAAAAAAAAAAAAAAAATGCATTATGAAAATCCGCGAAATAGCGAATCCGCGATAAGTGAACCGCGAAGTGGCGAGGGATCACTGTATATCCAAATGTTTTTATCGACACAAGATAATTAAATGGAAACCAAACGTAGCAGACAATTGTTGCATCTACTTTCTATGCAAACATTCTAAAAATCACTGGACAATGAAATGGAAACGTAGCTAGTGACAAAGGTGGGCACGTTCGAGGTCGTCGTTATTTGAGGAGTGTTGCACTGCTGGGATAAATAATTGCACGAATGCATCCCATCCAGAAGTGAGAATCCAACACTGAAACCCTTTGCAATGTTACATGATGGAATAAGACTTTGTATTATGACCATTTTGAGAGCATTTATAAACCAATACTCAAACAAGCTTAATAGGGTTACAATTTAGCAAATCTCCCAATTTTAACCCTAACTGTTTATTAATATGTCTAAAAATGTTTAATTGATAGTTAAAGTAATTGACCCATTGTTAAATGCACCATTAAATTATTCAACAATAAATTAACCCGTTTTTGCAAATAAGCTTCTATGAATTTGAAATGAAAGCTGGGCCTGGCCATCAGACTCCAGAGCCCTTTATTGCAGAGTATTGTCAATGAGGTGGTCATTTTCAATTGGCTAACACTTATTACATGGTTTGTGCAGGCTGTAAATCAAGTGTTAATCAAATGTTATTATTGATATTTAGACTAGGTAGATTGCTACACAAACTTGACCGGTGACTGCATCTCAAACCATGCATGTTTGGATACCGGGCACGCTCAATCTCCATATAGGGCAGACTGGAACAAGTTCATAAGGCTATGTAAGTGAGTTCCGTACAGGTGAGACCAACGGACAGGATAGGGGTGGGGGATGGGGAACTTAACAACGTCACGACTACTTGAGAGCAGTGGGTTCAGAACAACAACTACAAAAGCTGAATACAAAAAAAGTAGTATACCATCACCCTAAAGGGCACTTGGTGAGTGGGAGGGTAAAGGGTCAGGTGAGAGGGAACAAGTAAACCCCTACCTGTGTATGTGCTTGCTGCTTTTAGAAAACCGCCAGCAGGGGGGAAACAATTACACTCAAAAGGTAAATGATACTCTTGTAGAACAATAGTGTTATATCACATTATCACTACAGGACATTACCTATGTTCTGATCACTGGCAAGTGATGTGCTGAATCAGATCAAACTTTGGAATTCATTACATTAAAATACAGGTGCAACTCCAAGTGAAGTATTATACTGCATAATACACATCTAATCTTATTGCATTTTTTTGTAACCTTGGGTGCTCTCAAAAGATGTGCATCAGCAACTTGAAAGCATGTACCCCATGACTGAAGATATGGAAGTCCATTAGATGAGATGGTAACAGATATGTTGACAGAGCAACCTTGACTCTAGACTGAGTATAGCCAGATCTGTAATTGAAGGATGTGAGGCTTGCTCTCTAACCCTACGGATATTGAATTCCGAGTCAATATCCCAAATAAAACCATATCACGTCACAGACCTCCTAAATCTTCTCTAAACATTGGTCAGACTGTCTGGCAGTTGCTTCTGATTAAATCTAGTGTCTTGTACGAATATATAGTGGTACCCAGAGAAACATTACAGGTTGAGGGGCTACATGCCAGGAAATGCATCAGGCTATTCCTTCCTCAGAGGGTAAGTATGAACAGGAAGGTCTGACTCACTGCTACTGCTAAGTGGCTCAAATTGATGTTTCAGAAGGAGGAGCAAGCAATGTTTCCACTTAGATCAAGAAGAAATGGTTCTCTGTATTCCCACCCTCTCACTTGTTTACCAGGGAGATCTTTCTCTTCCGGAATGGGGTCAGGTCACTTGTGAGGGGGGTAGAGGGGAAGGCAAAGGTACTTTGACAGATGTGTGACAATTTGAGAGGGGTTTGAGAGAGAGGAACATTTGAAGACTGTCTGTCACAGGTGGTTATGGATTGTTGTTGTCTAGGGCAGTGGCACAAGGACTTCGTGGTTCTGCCTTTCATTGTCACAGCACATCCACAGAGATTGCTCAGACAAAATTACTGATGTGATTTCTGTGATCTCAGCCAGGTAGTTTGGTTTGAAGGATGGGATGTGGAAATGGATCTGTCCCACCCCTGCTGAAAAAAACCCAGAAAAGACAATCATGGTCTGGAGACTTGCCTTTGTTGTGTTTCCAGCGATGACCAGCCTTTGTTGCATTTTCGCTGGAGACCAGCCTTCTTTGTGATTTTGCTGGAGACCAGCCTTTATTTGTGTTTTGGACACATAAGCGGGTCACCCGCAAAACCAGCATCAAGTCACATTATGCTGGCTTGCAAAGAGATGTCTAATTCCTATTGGAATCCAGCCTGACTTTGAAATAAAAAAATGTGTACTTGTATTCATTCACCCACAAGCTGAATTCAGAATGACTGGCAGGGTTAGAAAAATGTATAAATGAGACTACCTAAACCATCTAAACTTGAACAAACATTTCAGAAACAGGTGCAATAGTCCAACTAACAGATCAAATCAAATTTTATTTGTCACATGTGCTGAATACAACAGGTGTAGATCTTAGTGAAATGCTTACTTACAAGCCCCTAACCAACAAGAGTACTCTCCCCCCCGGCACTTGAGGGCGTCAGGCTGCCGTGCATCACGCACTCCTATCATCCATTACGCACACCTGCCTTCCCTCGTCACGCTCATCAGCGATATTTGACTCACCTGCACTCACTCATCACGTGTTATTACCTCCCCTATATTTGTCAGTTCCCCAGCTCTGTTCCCCGCTTCTGCATTGATTGTTTTTTTGTCTGTTACCTGTTTGTTGATGCTGTTACTGTCTCCTTCCATGTCCGTTCTATATTAAATGTTTTTACTCCCCGTACCTGCTTCGTCTCTCCAGCGTCATCCCATATGACAGGAATTTTAAGAAAAATACCAAAAAAATTGGAAATAAAAGTAACAAGAGCAGGAGTAAAATAATAATAGTGAGACTATAAACAGGGGGTATCGGTACAGAGTCAATGTGCAGGGGCACCGGTTAGTTGAGGTAATAAGGTAATATGTACAGAATATGTAGGTAGAGTTAAAGTGACTATGCATAGATAATAAACATAGAGTAGCAGCAGTGTAAAATAGAGGGGGGACAATGCATATAGTCTAGGTAGCCAATTGATTAGCTGTTCAGGAGTCTTATGTATTGGGGGTAGAAGCTGTTAAGAATTATTTTGGACCTACAGTAGACTTGGCGCTCCGGTACTGCTTGCCGTGTGGTAGCAGAGAGAGCAGTCTATGACTAGGGTGGCTGGAGTCTTTGACAATTTTTAGGGCCTTCCTCTGACACCGCCTGGTACTGAGGTCCTGGATGGCAGGAAGCTTGACCCAGTGATGCACTGGGCAGTACGCATTACCCTCCGAAATGCCTTGCGTAGGAGGCCGAGCAGTTGCCATACCAGGCAGTGATGCAACCCGTCAGGATGCTCTAGTGCAGCTGTAGAACTTTTTGACTCCTGAAGGGGAACAGGTGTTGTTGTGCCCTCTTCACAACTGTCTTGGTGTGTTTGGACCATGATAGTTTTTTGTTGATGTGGACACCAAGGAACTTGAAGCTCTCAACCTGCTCCACTACAGCCCCGAGGAGGAGAATGAGGTCATGCTCAGTCCTCCTTTTCCTGTAGTCCACGATCAGCTCCTTTGTCTTGATCACGTTGAGGGAGCGGTTGTTGTCCTGGCACCACACGACCAGGTCTCTGACCTCCCTATAGGCTGTCTCGTGGTTGTCGGTGATCAGGCTGTGTCATCGGCAAACTTGATGATGGTTTTGGAGTCGTGCCTGGCCATGCAGTCATGAGTGAACAGGGAGTACAGGAGGGGACTGAGTACGCACCCCTGAGGGACCCCGGTGTTGAGGATCAGCATGGCGGTCGTGTTGTTAATTACCCTTACCACCTGGGGGCAGCCCGTCAGGAAGGCCAGTATCCAGTTGCAGAGGGAGGTGTTTAGTCCCAGGTTCCATAGCTTAGTGAAGAGCTTTGAGGGTACTATTGTGTTGAACGCTGAGCTGTAGTCAATTAATAGATTTCTCACATAGGTGTTCCTTTTGTCCAGGTGGGAAAGGGAAGTGTGGAGTGCAATAGAGAATGCATCATCTCTGGATCTGTTGGGGCGATATGCAAATTCGAGTGGGTCTAGGGTTTCTGGGTGTTTAATGGTGTTGATGTGAGCAATGACCAGCCTTTCAAAGCACTTCATGGCTACAGATGTGAGTGCTACGGGTTGGTAGTAATTTAAGCAGGTTACTATAGTGTTCTTGGGCACAGGGACTATGGTGGTCTGCTTTAAGCATGTTGGTACTACAGACTCAGATAGGGAGAGGTTGAAATGTCAGTGAAGACACTTGCCAGTTGGTCAACGCATGCTCATCTTGGTAATCCGTCTGGCCCTGCGGCCTCTAGGTAGTTAGTGTGGTCTACAGCTTATCATGAGATACTCTACCTCTACCTTAATAGCTCGAGACTTCCTTAGATATCATGCACTAGCTGTTATTTACAAAAATACATAGTCCGCCGCCCCTTGTCTTACCAGATGCCGCTATTCTATCCTGCCGATACAGGGTGTAACCAGCCAGTTGTATGTTGATAATGTTGTTGTTCAGCCACGACTCCGTGAAGCATAAGATTTTACAGTTTTGAATGTCCCATTGGTAGTTTAATCTTCCGCGTAGGTCATCGATTTTATTTTCCAAAGATTGCATGTTTGCTAGCAGAATGGAAGGAAGTGGGGGTTTATTAGATCGCCTTCGAATTCTCAGAAGGCAGCCTGCCCTCTGGCCCTCTTTTTCTCTGCCTTCTCTTCACGCAAATGACAGGGATCTGGGCCTGTTCCTGCGAAAGCAGTATATAATTCACGTCGGGCTCGTCGGACTCATTAAAGGTTGTGCCTGCATGGCCAGGCACGACTCCAACACCATCCCATCTGGTTTGCGCTTAGTGGGACTATAATTTGTTTTTCAACAGGACAAGGACCCAACACACCTCCAGGCTATGTAAGGGCTCAGAGTGCTCCATCAGATGACCTGGCACCCACAATCACCTGACCTCAAGCCAATTGAGATGGTTTGGGATGAGTTGGACCACAGTGTGAAGGAAAAGCAGCCATCAAGTGCTCAGCATATGTGGGAACTCCTTCAAGACTGTTGGAAAGCATTCCAGGTGAAGCTGGTTGAGAGAATGTCAAGAGTGTGCAAAGCTGTCACTAAGGCAAAGGGTGGCTACTTTTAAGAATCTCAAATCTCAAATATATTGTTTAACACTTTTTTGCTTACAACCTGTTTCCATTTGTGTTATTTCATCGTGATGATGTCTTCACTATTATTCTACAATGTAGAAAATAGCAAAAATAAAGTAAAAGCCTTGAATGAGTAGGTCTGTCCAAACTTTTGACCGGAACTGTATTAAACTCAAAGCCTTTCCTATTTAACTTTAGCTGTACATATGCTATTCTATACTACATTTGCTATCCATATACTGTCCATAATGTCTATACATCCCATCATATACATATATATTCTGACATTGCTCTGACATTGCTCATCCTAATATTTCTTAATTCCATCCTTTTACTTTTTAGATTTGCGTGTATTATTTTGTATAATTAGATATTACTGCACTGTTGTGGCTAGGAACATGTCTTACATTACTCATTTCATATGCATACACTGTACCTTAAACCATCTATTGCACCTTGCCTATGCCACTCGGCCATCGCTCATCCACATATGTATATGTACATATTCTTATTCCATCCCTTTACATTTACATTTAAGTCATTTAGCAGACGCTCTTATCCAGAGCGACTTACAAATTGGTGCATTCACCTTATGATATCCAGTGGAACAACCACTTTACAATAGTGCATCTAACTCTTTTAAGGGGGGGGGGGGGGGGTTAGAAGGATTACTTTATCCTATCCTAGTGTGTATTATGTAGTTGTTGGGGAATTGTTAGATTTATTGTTAGATATTACTGCACTGTCGGAACTAGAAGCACAAGCATTTAGCTACACTCTCATTAACATCTGCTAACCATGTGTACGTGACCAATACAATTTGATTTGATTTGGGGGTTCGCTGCAGTGATTAAACACTACTGTCCTCTATTGGCTGGTAAGTGAATTGGGGCGGCAGGGTAGCCTAGTGGTTAGAGCGTTAGACTAGGAACCAAAAGTGTTGCAAGATCAAATCTCTGAGCTGACAAGGTAAAAATCTGTTGTTCTGCCCCTGAACAAGGCAGTTAACCCACTGTTCCTAGGCAGTCATTGAAAATAAGAATTTGTTCTTAACCGACTTGCCTCGTTAAATAAAGGTAAAATAAATTGCAGAAAATATTATCAGTTACTTGTGCTGAATACTCCCTTACACCCTAGATACAAAAAAAAAAATTGTTTCAGTATTACACGTCACACAAATGCAACAGAAGACCAACACATAACATTGACGTGGTAAGGTGAGAAACATCATTTAATTACAACCATCCTGAGGTAGTGTTACATGTTTTTTTGTGTACGCATTTTGCATTTGCCTTGGAGTCTTGAAGCCAGTGTGATTGTAATGTGCCCCATGAGAGGGAAATTGAAGGTGCCATTGTTAGCTTCTGGGGCAGCAGGAGTGATGTCACTGCTTGACAGCTCCCATTAGGGAATTAGACACAAACACTGATACAGATGCTCCCGGTCAGTCGTGGGCCCGGCTGCTTCTGACAGGTGGCTCTGTGTCTCATGTTTGACAGGTTGGCAAAGCAGGGCTAATTTTCTATGGAATGCCAAAGTTGACAGATGATTCACACACAGGAATATCACAAACACTCCTACTGATTATGTATTCACACATATGTTTGAGAAGAACTGAGCTCACAGCATCACACACCCAGTCACACATAATTACAAACACGCACGCACGCACACGCACACGCACACGCACACGCACACACACACACACACACACACACACACACACACAGAGAATTATGCATTATTTCTAACATCTTTATGACTTCATCCACCCACCTTGCTTAAATGAAAACAGAGAAAATCAATGTATTGAAGAATGCCAAAACATTGCAGGCCTACGAAGCTTGGGCAAAAGAGAAATGTGTATTTTTCTGCCAAACCTTTCACGCTTCCTTTGCAATTGGAAGTCTGAAGGGTAAAGTGCATTGATGCTTTAATGCGAGAGGCTCAAAGGCACCTATACAGACAGGAGAATATCTGAAGAATTGAACGCAAAGGTACAGTAGAGGGTGACGCCAACTTACTAACTATTTTACTTCTAGTTCATCTTCAGAGTTGATTTCCCTACATAATTGTATAGAATAACTTTTGCAAATCTTTTTCTGTAATCCAAACCAGGCAATCACATTGCCTACATGCTTTGCTATAGCAGTAGATTAAATTAATTCAAACAGAATGTGTCATACTGTCACGCTTATGACGTGTCCCAAAAATAGGTAACTTTCTGTCATCTCAACAGCTCAAAGACATTCAACTTGAAGCAAAACTCATTGCTAAGAAACATTAAATAAGATGCTGATATTTGAGAAACAGCAATATCATGGGTAGGCAGGAGGACATTGCACACCCTACATAACATACAAATATGGACCTCATAAAAGAGCTCGATTATCAGTAGCAATGGGTGCTGAAAAAGGAGAACTAGAAATGAGTCAAATCTGTCATGTTTACCACTGGCCTCTGGAATAAGTTCCCATCCAATTCCACTTTGAGAATTTTAATCTTGAACCCAATCATCACCAGTCATTCTTATTGGGAAAGAGCAGTAATGCTTAAGGCTGAACAAAATGAATTCATGACATTATGGTGTACTGATTCTATATCTTTGAGCAATAGTGATATTGCATGAAAACAAATCCAGAGAAAGAGGTCATTTTAGATGAAGTCAAAGACTCACTCTATCAGGCCACAGGTTAGCTATCCCAAGGGGACTAGGTCAGCAGTAAGCCCATGCAATTTTCCCTCCATCCACTTTAAAGATTAATGTCAGCCACACTGCTAGGTGTGTGTTATGAACTCCTGTGTGTGTATCAGCGCGCGCGCGTGTGTGTGTGTGTTGTACATGTCTGTGCATTTAGAGGATGAGATCAGTGGGAATGTGGGACCACACTCTAGGTCAAGACCTTGAACAAAGAGAGTTGGAAAACAGGCTGAAAAGGAGACAAACAGTATTGACTGACGAACAAGTAGATAGTAAAATATAGAAGGAGAAATAGAGAGGGTCACAGAGAGGACATTCAGAAATGGCATGACCTACCCTCCTCTCATCACTCAACCCCCTCTAGCAGCCTATGGCGCAGGGAGATAAGGCCATCAGTCTGAGCCCTGTCCGACGAGGAAGGAATCAGAAAAATTATGTTTTTAGACCAAAAGATACAGGGGCTCAACTTTCACTGGGGACCTCCCAGTTTTATAATTGGAATGTGATACAAAACGAGGCCACGTTATGCTTTAGGTCCATGCGGACACCTCCGAGCGGTCAGGTAGGCTGTTTGGAGTGTTCATCCAACTGGATAAAAATAATTACAAAAAAAAAACATCTCCCCCCCACTTCTAAAACCAAAGTTGCACCCCTGCAAATAAAAGAGCACATCTTTACACTCTTGCCTTCTGCAACATAATCTTTTGAATGAGCCCTTGTCAATGCGAATGATGCAGAAGTCTCTGTGCGTGTGAGGGGCTGCTGCCAAAATGAACTGTCGTCATTGATTAACATTCTCCATTACCTCTCCTCTCCTTTGTGTAAAGTTGTTGCAGATCCAGAAAGTGAGTGATTCTGTTTACCTTGGCAGCCCTCAGTGCCATTCATCATCATAGTGCTAGATTAGTAGATAGCTGCCAGTGGTATTTACATTAATTAAAGGTCCCATGCAGACTTTTCTTCTCAGTATCAAATCATTTCTGGAAAACAATTAAGTACCTTACCTTATGATTGTTTTCAATTAAAGGGTTAAAAAGTAACAAAAATTGCTTCTTTGCAAAGATACATTTCTCTGTGAGTGGGGAGGGGAAAATGAAAAACTAGCTGTTATTGGAACTCTTTTTCTTATTGATCTATTAACTAATTTACCGCCTCGTGATGTCACCAGGCAGGCCAAAACTTCATCCCACCAAAAAAGGATGGAATTTCAGGCAGTTTTCTCAAACAGCTTTTACACTAAAAGGGCATTATCATAATTTTCACAGTTTCATTTCAACCTCATAGTGTGGATATATACTGTACATAAAACACAGGAAAATCAAGTGTTTGACTGCACGGTGCTTTTAAGACTGTAGATGTACAGGTACATGCATATGAGCTGCTGGAGGAAATGTTAAATTGTTGTGATGGTATATTCATTGCTAATCTGCGTGTTAATACATGCACAATATTTTACATGGTTGATTGTAGGTTTATTTGGTGATATGACCGTGTCTCAATTAGTTTTTTTGTCATTTGGGTTGGTAGGTATTATTGAGTAGGATCTCACTGTGGACGTACAGTAGGCTTGTAGGCCACTATATTTGTATTAATCTCATGCTGAGCTTTAATTATTTGTAGACAGAGCATTCATCCTTAAAAGCCTTGAATGCACATCAGTGAAAATAAATGGAAGGAAATCAAGAAATATAAACAAAAAACAAATCTTTGGAACAAACATTGTATGTACACTCTGGATGAATCAATGCACACCATAGAGTTCAGTTTAATAATATAGTTACATAGCAAATAACACATCCCATACAATATTTGCAGTAGGGCCATGCAGCATAGTGTTTTTTGCTGGTGGGTGTATGGCGGAGAGAAGGTGAACTGATTCGCAATCCTTAATTTTCCTACTGGTTGTGGGAGTGACAAGGCAGACAGGTGCCAGCAGGCCAGGTTTTGACCCCAGGCTGATGGATGTGGCAGTAGTGACGGAGGTAAGTACCGTAGCTCCATCACCGTACAAACAGACACCTTCAGAGCTCCCGCTTGTCCAGGAGCAGAGCTCTAAGGGGCAGCTCTGTGGAGGTCAATGCTGATGAAGCAACAATACATTGGTATCCATCCCTGCCTATACTAGCATAGCCAGTGGTATGCATACCTGCCTACACCAACAGAATCAGTTAGACGTTAAATGGAACAAAGCAAGTGTTTTCTTTTAAATATAGTATAGCCCACATACTGTAGATTGCTGTACATATATAAATGATTATAAATTGAATAAACCTATTTCTAAATATGCATGCAAAGGCATTAAGGGCACATGCAGTAGCCAACTAGTCAGTGTTTATAAAGTTGGGTAAAACAGTTGGGTAGAACTACTACTGCAGTGCATATCGATCATACCTGTGGGCCCCATCATCCTTTCCCACACGACACAGCCGGGGGGAGAGAACACATAATTCATCACATCTCATATGTTTTCACTCTCTCCCTTTCACTCTGTCTTCCTCATACAAGGAGGCAGAGGAGGCGTGCATGGGTATTAGTTCACCACAGAGTTCAGGTAGGTGAACATACTGATAGTGCTGATAGATAATTTTGTTTTGGACTTACTTTACTTTATTGGACTAAAATGCCATGAGAGGAGTTCTTTTAATTTGGTAATGATTGCTTTTTGAAAATATTCTCTTGAGAAATCCAATTCACAATGATTCTAAGCAGCCCTAAAATAAATTATACATTTATTTTCTTACCCACTCTTTAAAGTATTGCACCATTCAATTATTTACTGTGCAGTACGTTTGAGTCAGCATTCAGCAAACTGTTTTCATGCCATGCATTTGTGAGTGGAGCCAATAAAGTAACAAACTGGGACGATAAATATGCTTAACAGTTTAATTACAGCAGAAAGTGAGTTAGTATAAAAGTAAAGTTCTTTTGAAGTTCTCTTGGAGGATGTTAACCACTCCATGCCCTTTATGGTAATATGTGTAAATAAAGTGTTCTTTAAAGTGTAAATAAATATATTAGTCCCTGTAAGGGAGTGCTCGTATCTACGAGTGACTATGGTTGATATTTTAATGCACGGCGTAACCATATGACACAATGACATCACTTACAAATCAAATCAAATGTTATTTGTCACATACACATGGTTAGCAGATGTTAATGCGAGTGTAGCGAAATGCTTGTGCTTCTAGTTCCGACAATGCAGTAATAACCAACGAGTAATCTAACCTAACAATTCCACAACTACTACCTTATACACACAAGTGTAAAGGGATAAAGAATATGTACATAAAGATATATGAATGAGTGATGGTACAGTACGGCATAGGGAAGATGCAGTAGATGGTATAGAGTACAGTATATACAGTACATATGAGATGATTAATGTAGTGTATATAAACATAAAGTGGCATAGTTTAAAGTGGCTAGTGATACATGTATTACATAAAGATGGCAAGATGCAGTAGATGATATAGAGTACAGTATATACATATACATATGAGATGAGTAATGTAGGGTATGTAAACATTATATTAAGTGGCATTGTTTAAAGTGGCTAGTGATAAATTTTTACATAAATTTCCATCAATTCCCATTATTAAAATGGCTGGAGTTGAGTCAGTATGTTGGCAGCAGCCACTAAATGTTAGTGGTGGCTGTTTAACAGTCTGATGCCCTTGAGATAGAAGCTGTTTTTCAGTCTCTCGGTCCCTGCTTTGATGCACCTGTACTGACCTCGCCTTCTGGATGATAGTGGGGTGAATAGGCAGTGGCTCGGGTGGTTGTTGTCTTTGATGATCTTTATGGCCTTCCTGTGACATCGGGTGGTGTAGGTGTCCTGGAGGGCAGGTAGTTTGCCCCCGGGGATGCGTTGTGCAGACCTCACTACCCTCTGGAGAGCCTTACGGTTGTGGGCGGAGCAGTTGCCGTTCCAGGCGTTGATACAGCCCGACAGGATGCTCTCAATTGTGCATCTGTAGAAGTTTGTGAGTGCTTTTGGTGACAAGCCGAATTTCTTCAGCCTCCTGAGGTTGAAGAGGCGCTGCTGCGCCTTCTTCACAACGCTGTCTGTGTGGGTGGACCAATTCAGTTTGTCCGTGATGTGTACGCCGAGGAACTTAAAACCCTCTCCACTACTGTCCCGTCGATGTGGATAGGGGGGTGCTCCCTCTGCTGTTTCCTGAAGTCCACAATCATCTCCTTTGTTTTGTTGACGTTGAGTGTGAGGTTATTTTCCTGACACAACACTCCGAGGGCCCTCACCTCACCTCCTCACTCCGTAGGCCGTCTCGTCGTTGTTGGTAATCAAGCCTACCACTGTGGTGTCGTCCGCAAACTTGATGATTGAGTTGGAGGCGTGCATGGCCACGCAGTCGTGGGTGAACAGGGAGTACAGGAGAGGGCTCAGAACGCACCCTTGTGGGGCCCCAGTGTTGAGGATCAGCGGGGTGGAGATGTTGTTACCTACTATCCCTGAACCCCCAGGGACAGGTTCAGGGATAGTTCACCCAAATTACAAAATTACATATTTGTTTCCTTACCATGTAAGCAGTCTATGGGCAAGGTATCACAGCAATCCATTCTTTGGTTTAGCTTCCCTGGCACTGTTTCCAAATGCTAATAGTTTTGCATTTGTGGCACAAATCCTATTCAAGTCATGGGACCGATATTGGCATATTTCGCGCATCATGTCCAAACCATTTGAAAGTATCTCAAATTGATTGTGTTGCTCAACAAAGTCACTCATAGATTATTTGAACATGATTCACGAAAAATGCTAATATCGGTCCCATCACGTGATCACGCCACAAATGCTAAAACGTTAAAACTTCTTAGGGCTAGGCCCCTTTTTTCTCGATTTCTGCCTGAATGATGTGCCCAAAGTAAACTGCCTGTTGCTCAGGCTCTGATGCCAGGATATGCATATAATTGGTAACATTGGAAAGAAAACACTTTGAAGTTTGTAGAAATGTTCAAATAATGTAGGAGAATATAACACAATAGATACGGTAGGAGAAAATCCAAAGAAAAACCAACCAGAATTGTTTTTGTTGTTGAGAGAGACCATCCTCTTACAATGGGAAGTATAAGGTCATACTGAAAATTAGCTCCCTGGATGCAATTCCTATGGGAAACTCGTGTTTGCGAGCACTATGAAGACAGGACACAACTGCTAAAATCGGCTTCCTATTGAACATACTTCTTTCCATAAGAAATATTATAGTTTAATTACATTTTAGAGTATCTCAGGAGTAAATAGAAACATATTTTGACTTGTTGAAACAAAGTTTAGGGGTAGATTTTCGGATTCCTTTCTCTGCAAATTGAACGAGTGGATTACTCAAATCGATGGAGCCAACTAAACAGACTTTTTGGGATATAAAGAAGGATGTTATCTAAAGAAATGACACGACATGTTATAGCTGGGACCCTTTGGGTGACAAATCAGAGGAGGATTTTCACAAAGTAAGTGAATATTTCATTTTTGTGAATTTATGAAACCTGTGCCGGTGGAAAAATATTTTGATGTGGGACGCCGTCCTCAAACAATTGCATGGCATGCTTTCGCTGTAATAGCTACTGTAAATCAGACAGTGCAGTTAGATTAACAAGAATGTAAGCTTTCAACCGATATAAGACACTTATATGTACCTAAATGTTTAATATCCATAATTGTTATGGTTATTTATTTGAATTGCGCGCCCTCCAGATTCACCGGAAGTTGTCCCGCTAGCAGGACGCTTAGGCTATTAACATTTGGAAACAGTGCCAGGGAAACTAAACCAAAGCATGGATTGCTGTCACACCTGGTCCATATACTGATTAAAGGGTAAGTACCTAGCTCCACTCCCATTCCCCAGGCGCTATCATTTGTTGACTTCTGTAACCGTAAAAGCCTTGGTTTCATGCATGTTAACATTAGAAGCCTCCTCCCTACGTTTATTTTCTTCACTGCCCTAGCACACTCTGCCAACTCGGATGTCCTAGCTGTGTCTAAATCCTGGCTCAGGAAGACCACCAAAAACCCTGAAATTTCCATCCCTAACTATAACATTTTCCGACAAGATAGAACTGCTAAAGGGGGCGGTGTTGCAATCTACTGCAGAGATAGCCTGCAGAGTTCTGTCTTACTATCCAGGTCTGTACCCAAACAATTCGAGCTTCTACTTTTAAAAATCCACCTTTCCAGAAACAAGTCTCTCAACTTTGCCGCTTGCTATAGACCACCCTCTGCCCCCAGCTGTGCCCTGGACACCATATGTGAACTGATTGCCCCCCATCTATCTTCAGAGCTCATGCTGCTATGTGACCTAAACTGGGACATGCTTAACACCCCGGCCATCCTACAATCTAAGCTTGATGCCCTCAATCTCTCACAAATGATCAATGAACCCACAGGTACAACCCCAAATCCATAAACACGGGTACCCTCATAGATATCATCCTAACCAACTTGTCCTTCAAATATACTTCTGCTGTTTTCAACCAAGATCTCAGCGATTACTGCCTCATTGCCTACATCCGTAACGGGTCTGTGGTCAAACGACCACCCCTCAGCAGCCTCCAACTGACCATAGCCCCCCGACACATAAACTACTGCAGCATGAATACTGGAGGCTGAGACAGCAAGGGCGGTTCGTTGCTCCAGAGCCTTTCCATTCACCTTCACACTCCTGGGCCAGACTACACTCAATCATATGACCTACTGAAGAGATGAGTCTTCAGTAAAGACTTAAAGGTTGAGACCGAGTCTGCATCTCTCACATGGGTAGGCAGACCATTCCATAAAAATTTAGATCTATAGGAGAAAGCCCTGCCTCCAGCTGTTTTAGGGACAATTAGGAGGCCTGCGTCTTGTGACCGTAGCGTACGTGTAGGTATGTACAGCAGGACCAACTCGGAAAGATAGGTAGGAGCAAGCCCATGTAATGCTTTGTAGGTTAGCAGTAAAACCTTGAAATCAGCCCTTGCCTTAACAGGAAGCCAGTGTAGGGATGCTAGCACTGGAGTAATATGATCAATTTTTGGGGTTCTAGTCAGGATTCTAGCAGCCGTATTTAGCACTAACTGAAGTTTATTTAGTGCTTTATCCGGGTAGCCGGAAAGTAGAGCATTGCAGTAGTCTAATCTAGAAGTAACAAAAGCATGGATTCATTTTTCTGCATCATTTTTGGACAGAAAATATCAGATTTTTGCAATGTTACGTAGATGGAAAAAAGCTGTCCTTGAAACAGTCTTGATATGTTCGTCAAAAGAGAGATCAGGGTCCAGAGTAACGCCGAGGTCCTTCACAGTTTTATTTGAGACGACTTTACAACCATCAAGATTAATTGTCAGATTCAACAGAAGATCTCTTTGTTTCTTGGGACCTAGAACAAGCATCTCTGTTTTGTCCGAGTTTAAAAGTAGAACGTTTTCAGCCATCCACTTCCTTATGTCTGAAACACAGGCTTCTAGCGAGGGCAATTTTGGGGCTTCACCATGTTTCATTGAAATGTACAGCTGTGTGTCATCCGCATAGCAGTGAAAGTTAACATTGTGTTTTCGAATGACATCCCCAAGAGGTAAAATGTATAGTGAAAACAATAGCGGTCCTAAAACGGAACCTTGAGGAACACCGAAATGTACAGTTGATTTGTCAGAGGACAAACTGATATCTTTCCGACAGATAAGATCTAAACCAGGCCAGAACTTGTCCGTGTAGACCAATTTGGGTTTCCAATCTCTCCAAAAGAATGTGGTGATCGATGGTATCAAAGGCAGCACTAAGGTCTAGTAGCACGAGGACAGATGCAGAGCCTCGGTCTGACGCCATTAAAAGGTCATTTACCACCTTCACAAGTGCAGTCTCAGTGCTATGATGGGGTCTAAAACCAGACTGAAGCATTTCGTATACATTGTTTGTCTTCAGGAAGGCAGTGAGTTGCTGCGCAACAGCTTTTTCTAAAATCTTTGAGAGGAATGTAAGATTCGATATAGGCCGATAGTGAAGAAAGGGAGCATGCCAAGTGAAGAAAGGGAGGCATTTATTTGACACGCGCTTGCATGCACGGGCGCACACGCATACACGCATATCTGCACAGTACAAATATGCCAATGGGAATCTCATCATCCGGGAATTTAAGAGTTCATGGTCATCCTAATCATGGTCATCCTAATCAAATAGACTTTGAGAATGCTTCATACCATTCTAACTATCTAATGAAAAGCGAGAGATAATCGGGTATAAATGGGAGTCGGTTAAAACGTTTCTATGCAGTAAAGCTATTAAAAATGTGTATGGGAGTGGTGGGGTTATGCACACATTCTGAATAAAAGAGCACTTTCAATATCATAAATTAAACATCACCTGCAGTGTTTTAACATGAAGGTGTGTGGGTGTATGGCACCGTTTTGCACACATAAGCATAAATAAAAGTTAAGGTCCAGTTCCAGCATAAAACATTGTAACATTAATTGCTTTCAGCAGGTTTATCGGAGTGTACAGTGTCAGTCCTACCTGGAAAAGCTTCATTCCAGAATGTTTAGCCTATCACATCCCTGGCCATAGAGATACAGATTTCTTTGATAATATCTATAGAAATAATTATGCACCCATATGATCACAGGAACACATTTTACCAACATCAGATACACTGATTATACAACACATTAAGAACACCTGCTCTTTCCGAGACAAACTTACCGGGTGAATCCAGTTGAAAGCTATGATCCCTTACTGATGTCACTTGTTAAATCCACTTCAATCAGTGTAAATGAAGGGGAGGAGAAAGGTTGAATACGAATTTTTAAGCCTTGAGATATGGATTGTGTACAAGTCAATATTAGGAAGGTGTTCCTAATGTTTGGTATACTCAGTGTACATCACATCATACACGACCTGCACTTAACTGTATAGGCTACCTCCAGTTCTGCTCAGAATAGATGCTACACGGTAATGTTTTAATTTTAAATGACTTGACATTCAGTAAATATTACTTTATGTCTGAGTGAAAACGTTGGTTTAATGTTGGATGACAGTTTATGGCCTGCATAAATTATTGTTATGACTCCCTTGACAATGAGACTACATCTGCTGGAAAACCACATTTCCCAGCCCCAGCCTCGCATTTAGATTTCCTGTAGGGCTGTTCAACATTCTCTCTACAGCAACCCACGGTGCTGTTGTTCTTGGTTGAAGGAACAAGCAAATAATAATAATGTTGGGTCAGGTTGTACGACGATTCACAACCTCTGCGGTTCGCTCATCGCATTACGGCGAGGGACCAGGACAGGTAATTTCCTAAAAAAATAAAGGTTATAAAGATTAGTTAAATAAAGCCGCAGTAAGAACCTTAGGTTTAGCCTGCGTGTGTAGGTCATAAGCTAGGTAGCCTTAATCTGCAGGTTTGTCGTGTCAAAACTAAGTGCTAATTTAGGTAGTTATGATTCATATCGAGATACATACCAATATCTAACGTATTGTAGTCAAGGTCGTTGTCTATTTGACTCCTGTGTGGGGTTTTTACTTGCCTTAACGTTGGGTAGGTAGCTAGTTAACGTTACAAACCATCCGTAGCCATCTAGCTAGCTAAATTAGTCAATTAATTTATTCTAGCGAATTCTTCAAATGTTGCTCACGTTAACTAGTCCTGGATTGTCAGAAGATACTGTGAAATAAACTTCTTCACGTCGTCATAAAGGACATGGAGTGGTTAACGTCCCTCTTAAATATGATTATTAGGGCTAGCGAGGTAGTTACCTACATTATTGGTTAAATCGTCAATTTGTACGATTAAACTGAGACTGAGCATGCCATGTAACTGCAGCCTATGTCGAAAATATAAGACAACGTCGTCACAAATCTGCGACCAGGCTTGGAAACTCTAACCCTAGCAATTGACAGGGAAACTCAAGGGTACACTCCCAATGGCTGCCTGGTTTTGTGATGCAATAATTTCTATGGTATTTTAGAATGTTTTGTCAACTGATACCGGATTACAATGGTAATGTATAATGTTCATTCAAATTTTGCAAGCTGATGTGGCTCTTGCAATGGATTGCATTTTTGTAATGTCAGTTGAGTTGACTCAACAAATCACAGCACCAATTGAAGGGCACACTTCCTGCATTTAGTCCTGGCTCAATGGCTGCCAGTCCATTGATGGTGTAGGATCCCGAATAGCAAGTACCGACAGCTAACGTTACTTTCAAAGTCTTGCATTGAGTTCCAATTGTACTGGTTGACACTGATTGTCCTCAAGCTGATGTTGGCTGCAGTCCCACTTAGACGGACATAACCTTGTCCATGTATTCAGTCACGTGGAACTGTGATAAGCTTATTACATGGTCAGCTCTCTCTAAATACCTATGTTGTCTTTGTGTTTATGTTTGATAGAACCTGCCATTCTCAGTGGACAACAAGTGGCGTCTGCTGGCAATGATGGTGGTGTTCTTCGGCAGTGGCTTTGCCTTCCCCTTCATCGTCGTCAGACACCAGCTCCTGAAGAAGTGAAGTGGCAATGCATGCCACGTAACCTCCAAGGTAATTGCCGCTGCTCTATTTTTCATCTGAATGTCAGCACTGTTTGGCATTTACATGCATCCTGATTGGAACAATTACCAGACTTTGACATCTATCACGCAGTCGGTAGTTGTATCTTATTCTACAGCAGACCTCAAGTAAATTATCGGTGTCTGTGGGCGACAGTTACAAATGTCACGCAAGTTTATTTTCAGTTCAGCTTTTAAGATAAGCTTGCACATTAGCATGGTAATGTGATAGTTTATTACCAACCCTGATACATATCTGATTGATGTTAGGCTGAATTTCAATCGTCACTGTCACATTTATCTCTAGTGTTTACTCAGAAATTGGATTTCTGTCATCGGCTTTGTGTAAGCCTTCTTATCAATCTGTCTTTTGTGTCCTTTGCAGGTCTGCGCCCAGAACATATTTATCCAGCAGAAATCCATTCGCTTCGGAGAATGGAAATCCCTAATTGTGTTTGTAAATAAAGTTCACTCAAATGTATATTGTTCAAATACGTTTTTTTCCTTGAGTTTGGGTTTCCACTAGATTCTGTAGCCACGAAGTAAAAATTGGCTATTGTAAAAATTCATGAAAACAAATCTGCTTTTTGGTCTTAATTTAAGGTTAGGCATAAGGTTAGCAGTGTGTTTGTTTAAAATCAGATTTTAAGAAGATACATTGTGGAAATGGGCAGAGTTTAGCCATGATTATGACTTTGTGGCTATAGAAGCTAGTGACAACCTTGAGTTTGTGGTCCAGACTGTGATGCCATGCTTCAGCATACGCATCTCCAGAAGTGTCACTCATGGAGTAATGATTTTTATGCGAGTTTTCAGAATAATGTAAGAGAAGGCATGGGGAGAAGGCATGTCTGAGACTTATTTTCTGTTTTGTGCCGACTGTACAAAAAGTTGTCAACTAGGTTTGTTTCCAAGTGGTATTTTCTGTGTGTATTTGACTTCATAATATACACTACCGCTCAAAAGTTTGGGGTCACTTTGAAATGTCCTTGTTTCTGAGAGTTTGTCCATTAAAATAACATAACATTTATCAGAAATACAGTATAGACATTGTTAATGTTGTAAATGACTATTGTAGCTGGAAACGGCACATTTTTTATGGAATATCTACATAGGCGTACAGAGGCCCATTATCAGCAACCATCACTCCTGTGTTCCAATGGCACGGTGTGTTACAAAACCCTTTTGCAATTGTTGGCACAGCTGAAAAACTTCTGATTAAAGAAGCAATAACACTGTCCTTCTTTGAGATAAAAACGGCTGCATTGGACCTTTTAGGTAATTAACATCCCATCATGCTTAGGGTCATGTATGAAAATACTGGGCAGGCCATTATTTTGGCTACCATGGCTATGGCCCCATAGGATGACAATATCCCCATACACAGGGCACGAGTGGTCACTGACTGGTTTGATGAGCATGAAAACGATGTAAACCATATGCCGTGGTCGTCTCATTTACCAGATCTCAACCCAGTTGAATACTTATTGAGAGATTCTGGAGCAGCGCCTGAGACTGCGTTTCCCACCAGCAAAACACCAAATGATGGAATTTCTTGTGATAGAGCATGAGCTTAATTTCTAAGTAGCACTAGCTAGTTAGCATTGGCTTGGGAAACTACCTCTAACATAAAAATGGTATCCATGAGTTCATCTGACTGGGGAAGTAGATGTCTTCATTGCCAAAATCCCGAAATATTCCTTTAAGACACTTGTTGGTATTTCCTTTATTTGGGCAGTTATCTGTATTTCCATGCAGTTGAAGGAGGCTCTATCTCCTGTCTGCCATAGAGACTGCCTGAATGCAGAGTTTATCTCAAATGAATGCTTTTTTAACTGAAGAAAGCAGTTGGCCTTTGAGATGTTAGGTCCATAGAATTATGTCTTGAGGTGTGAACAAAATTGCTTCAATAATAGCATGCTGCTAGCACACTTTCAGAATATTGAATTTCACAAAAGATGATTGACTCAGTCTGGAGAAAAATCTCAATGTTCACTAAATTAGATAAGACTGATTTAGATTTTTGGGTCTGTCAAAAACTAAATTCAGTAGAAGGTATGGAAAGCCTAGAGGGTTGTTATAAAATGGAACTATTTGTCCTACTGCCAAAAGCCTTAAATGTATTTAGCGTTGAAATTGAATGTCAATTTGAATGCAGGGCATGAACCGAAACATCCAGTTCCTTCTGCTCTTTGCTATAGCTTTATGGATGGAATAGTTTTTCTCTTTCTCACTTGCTCTCTCTGTGTGTGTTCCTTCTTCAGCTGAAATTCATTGAATAACCTGTTTCAGTTCAATAACCTTCCACCACTGGTATAAATATCCAAGAACAGAAAAGAGAGGTACTGGGAAAGTGTCGGGTAATATTCCAAAACTAAGTCATTTTAATTTGCCTGTGCTCTGCACTCATTTTGGGGATGTGGTGCAGGGTAGATTTTCAGGCTAGGTATGATCTTTTTGAAAACAATCGTTGCTAAAGTTAAACTTGAAAACACTTGTTCTTTACAAGTAAGTGTCGTTGAATATTATTACTTTTATTCCAATTGAGCTAAAATAAGCCATCTCAATATTTGCAGCCATACTGTATAGCAATGAAGGTTCCACAGAGGAGGAAGGGGAGGATAATCCCCCGTGGTGAAAAAAAAAAAAAAGGCTGATTCTGTGTCCTCAGGGTACATTTTTAGGATTTTATTTAAAAAAATATGTTTATATGTTAAGTTCACCCCAGATTTTTTTTATCACCTCTATCAAGTATTTTAGCTACTTTTCAGATGCATTTTATACCTACATTTTCACTGTTCAATTATAGGCAGAGTTACTCTGTGCAGTGTATGTGTTCGTTTGCCCATCTTAATCTTTTCATTGGCCAGTCTGATATAAAGCTTTTTCTTTGCAACTCTGCCTTGAAGACCAGCATCCCAGAGTCGCCTCTTCTCTCTTGACGTTGAGACTGGTGTTTTGCGGGTACTATTTCATGAAGCTGCCAGTTGAGGACTTGTGAGGCATCTGTTTCTCAAATTAGACACTCTAATGTACTTGTCCTCTTGCTCCGTGGTGCACCGGAGCCTCACACTCTTCTTCCTATTCTGGTTAGAGCCAGTTGGAGCTGTTCTGTGAAAGGAGTAGTACACAGTGTTGTACAAGATCTTCAGTTTCTTGGCAGTTTATCACATGAAATAGCCTTCATTTCTCAGAACAAGAATAGACTGACGAGTTTCAGAAGAAAGTACTTTGTTTCTGGCCATTTTGAGCCTGTAATTGAACCCACAAATGCTGATGCTCCAAATACTCAACTGGTCTAAATAAGGCCAGTTTTATTGCTTCTTTAATCAGAACATAAGTTTTCAGTTGTTAAAAACATAATTGCAAAAGGGTTTTCTAATGATCAATTAGCTTTTTAAAATTATAAACTTGGATAGGCTAACACAATGTGCCATTGGAACACAGTAGTGATGGTTGCTGATAATGGGCCTCTGTACACCTACTGTATGTAGATATTCCATTAAAAAAATCAGCTGTTTCCAGCTACAATAGTTATTTACAACATTAACAATGTCTACACTTTATTTCTGATCAATTTGGTGTTATTTTAATGGACATAAAAATGTACTTCTCTTTCAAAAACAAGGTCATTTCTAAGTGACCCCAAACAGTAGTGTATATATTTTACGGATTTAGTATAAACTATATGCCAGCTGTAATACTAGCCACAGCATGTATGAAAAGGCTAAGCTGTCTGTTATTTATCTCAAACTGTACAAGCGTCATTTCCATCACAAACTTAACTGTGGTGGAAATGACAAAAATCCATTGTTATTAGTTTTAATTTTGTTTTTTTACTTTAGGCTTATTTAATCATGTTTTAAATTAATTTAATCTAGAAAATGCTCCAAGGTGTGCACAATTTGAAACTTAAGTTGTATTTTTCTGCTTTTTTAGAAGATGCCACATAAAACAGCACAGAGGTCACAGACATAGAAACAAAATAAAAAAATATCCTATATGATACCAGGAACATCTGCAAAAAGACAGGGAGAGCTACTGTAAGAAAAAGAGAAGGGAGAAGTGAAATCTATTTCTGAGTTTACAAAGCGAGAACAAAGAAGCTAGAGAAGGCAATGGAAAGGCAACCGGCATATTAGAAGACAGACTTTAAAAAGAACAGTTGAAATGGACACCTATCTATCAGGCAACACACAACCTCAGTCACCAGATGACTTGCAGCCAGAACATGAGGCCAACATACCTGCCCCAAACTTACCTGCCCCTTATGCACGCTCTGACACCCCTTCCTCATAGTCTTCAACAGGATTGAGAAGCCAAAAACTTGCTGGAAGGTTGGAAGAGGTCGCCCAAAAACATACAGAGGTCTTAGAGTTTTACGGAAACCTGAGAAATACAAAAAAAAGTATGATCAACTGATGAAGAAAATGGAGAGACAACATTCCCCAAAGACAACGTGAGCAAGACAAAGGAGATGATCGTGGAATACAGGAAAAGGAGGGCCAAACATCCCCTCATTCACATCGACAGGGCTGTAGTGGGGCGGGTTGAGAGTTTCAAGCTCCTTGGTGTGCACATCACCAACCAACTAGCATGTTCCAAACACACCAGGAAAGTCGTGAAGAGGGCACAACAATGCCTTTTCGCCCTCAAGAGACTGAAAAATGTTGCACGGGTAGCCAAATCCTCAAAAGGTTCAACAACTGCAACATGGAGCACATCCGAACCGGTTGCATCACCGCCTGGTATGGCAACTGCTCGGCTTCCGACTGTAAGGCGCTACAAAGGGTAGTGCGTACATCCCAGTACATCACTGGGACCATGCTTCCTGCCATCCAGGACCTACAGTTGAAGTCGGAAGTAGCCAAATACATTAAAACTCAGTTTTTCACAATTCCTGACATTTAATCCTAGTACAAATTTCCAGTCAGTTAGGATCACCACTTTATTTTAAGAATGTGAAATGTCAGAATAATAGTAGAGAGAATGATTTATTTCAGCTTTCATTTCTTTCATCACATTCCCAGTGGGTCAGACGTTTACATACACTCAATTAGTATTTGGTATATTTGGGTCAAACATTTCGGGTAGCCTTCCACAAGCTTCCCACAATAAGTTGGGTGAATTTTGGCCCATTCCTCCTGACAGAGCTGGTGTAACTGAGTCAGGTTTGTAAGCCTCCTTGCTCGCACACGCTTTTTCAGTTCTGCCCACAAATTTTCTATGGGATTGAGGTCAGGGCTTTGTGATTGCCACTCCAATACCTTGACTTTGTTGTCCATAAGCCATTTTTCCACAAGTTTGGAAGTATGCTTGGGGTCATTGTCAATTTGGAAGACCCATTTGTGACCAAGCTTTAACTTCCTGACTGATGTCTTGAGATGTTGCTTCAATATATCCACATAATTTTCCTGCCTCATGATGCCATCTATTTTGTGAAGTGCAGCAGTCCTTCCTGCAGCAAAGCACCCCCACAACATGATGCTGCCACCCCCGTGCTTCACGGTTGGGATGGTGTTCTTCGGCTTGCAAGCATCCCCCTTTTTCCTCCAAACATAACAATGGTCATTATGGCCAAACAGTTCTATTTTTGTTTCATCAGACCAGAGGACATTTCTCCAAAAAGTACGGTCTTTGTCCCCATGTGCAGTTGCAAACTGTAGTCTGGCTTTTTTTATGGAGGTTTTGGAGCTGTTGCTTCTTCCTTGTTGAGCAGCCTTTCAGATTATGTCGATATAGGACTCGTTTTACTGTGGATATAGATACTTTTCTACCTGTTTCCTCCAGCATCTCCTCTAAGGCTTTTGATACAGTTGATCATGCTATACTAAGGCAGAGATTGTTGAGTGTCGGTCTTTCGGAGCATGCAGTTGCATGGTTTGCTAACTATCTGTCTGATAGAACTCAGTGCACTCAATTTGATGGGCTTATGTCTGTTAAATTGTCTGTCCTGAATGGTGTGCCCCAAGGCTCTGTACTTGGTCCTCTCTTATTCACTATTTATATAAATGATTTAGACAAAAATGTCCAAAATGCACAACTTCATTTTTATGCTGATGATACTGTTATTTACTGTTGTGCCTCATCTCTTACAAAAGCTTTCCAGAACTTGCAAACTGCTTTTTATACTGTTCAACATACCTTGTGTCAATTGAAGCTTATCCTCAATACTGACAAAACTAAACTAATGGTGTTTTCTAATGCAAGAAATAGACCTCTGAACCTTTCACCTATTACTACCTGTCAGGGCAAGGAGATTGAGGTTGTAACCTCATATAAATATCTTGGAATTCTAATTGATGACGGCCTCTCTTTTAAATTGCATATTCAACAACTTACAAAAAAATTGAAGCTGAAATTGGGATTTTATTTTAGGAATAAGGCCTGTTTTTCTTTTGAAGCCAGAAGGAGGCTAGTATCAGCTACATTTATGCCTTTACTAGACTATGGGGATATTTTATATATGAATGCTTCCGCTCAGTGTTTGAGATCAATTGACACTCTTTACCATGGCACTTTGAGATTTATTTTAAACTGCAAAACCCTTACGCACCACTGCACTTTGTATACCAGGGTTGGCTGGCCTTCTCTAGTCACTCGTAGGCTCAGTCACTGGTATACTTTTATTTACAAAGCCATTTTGGGTTTACTACCTTTTTATTTGGGCATTTTTATTGTTCAGAAATGTGGTGGGTACTCTCTTCGTTCGCTAGACTTTATCCTGCTAACTGTTCCAAATGTCCGAACTGAATTTGGTAAAAGGTCTTTTATGTACTCTGCGCCATCGTCTTGGAACACCTTACAAAATACTTTTAAACTGGAAGAACTTGTCCCGATTGGTGTTTTTAAATCACTGATGAAGGATTTTGAGGCTGATTCCCTGACCTGTCAATGTTTTTAATTTGCTGTTTTTGATATTGTTATACTCTTGTGAACTCAATGGTTTTTACTAGATTACTTGTAGTTTTTTTTTGTTGTCTGTCTGTAATTTTTTGTAATGACTTGGTGCTGCCTATCTTGGCCAGGACGCTCTTGAAAAAGAGATTTTAAATCTCAATGAGCCCTTCCTGGTTAAATAAAGGTTAAAAAAAAAAAAAAGGTCCTTTACTGTTCTGGGATTGATTTGCACTTTTCGCACCAAAGTACGTTCATCTCTAGGAGACGGAACGCGTCTCCTTCCTGAGCGGTATGACGGCTGCGTGGTCCCATGGTGTTTATACATTCGACACCAATACTCCAAACTGAGAGAATTAAAAGAGAATCTGCGGAAAGAGTAGATCATTGCACATATTGACTTTGCAGAGAACTACCTGTGTAAATACACTCGTAATATCCAGGCAGTTCACTTTGGTGATTCTCACAAGCAGGTGACCCTCCACACCTATTTTGGATATACCAAAAATTATACAGTTTCACTTTGCTCACTGAGCTCTTCTATGCGGATGACCCCTCTGTTATCTGGGCCAATCTCTCAAAAACACAAGCCTACTTCCTTGAGCTTTGGCTGTTGGCTACTTTTGGAATCTTACTTTGTCTTATATTAATTAAATGTTTAACAGTGGTTGTTCAAAATATTTGCAATAAAATATTGTTTTCATACATTTTTACGTAGATGTTATTTCCACCACACCTTGTCATTTCCACAACATTTTTGAGGTAAATTAGCATATTATGTCTAATTTACATTGATTGATTTGTTTTAGATAGGGAAATCAAATGGTTATCATAATCTCAAAAAAGGTTGGGTGGAAATATCTTATTTTTCATGATAAATAAATGTTTTCAGCTGTCACAAAGTCAAGTTTATACATTCAGGCGTCATGTTGAATTATTAATATTAGGAAAACCTAAAAAATATACTTTAAATAATATTCAATACAAGATCATCTACAAATGTATAAGACATGTGTGATAAATGTAGGATATTTCATTTTCAACTAAAAGGGATGTTTTAATGACGTGATGGAAATAACATTTGTCTATGACTGTGTGCGAAACATTTGAAAAATATATACATTGCTGAAAAGTACGATCGCAGCCATTATCAGATATTGTTTCTAGACAAATCAAAAACAATTATAATACTGCTAAAATGGTGTTTCAATAAGTTTTAATTTCTGAAAGTTGCAGGGCCAAAGTGCCCGAAGTTGCAGAATCACCCAAAAATAAAAATTGTGAAACATTTAAAAAGTTATCATTTTTAGATAAAACTACACTAAATATATTTCCATGTCACCCAAAAATTTATTAAATAACAATGTTTTGCAATGAAGGTCTACAGTAGCCTCAACATCACTCTGTAGGGTAACACCATGGTGTAGCCGGAGGACAGCTAGCTTCCGTTCTCCTCTGGGTAAATTGACTTCAATTCAAAACCTAGGACGCTAATGACTTTCACCCTCTTCCATAGACTTACACAGTAATTATGACAACTCCAGGAGGACGTCCTCCAACCTATCAGAGCTCTTGCAGCATGAACTGACATGTTGTCAACCCAATCATTGGATCAAAGACTGAATCTACTACTGAAAGCATAAGCTACAACTAGTGAGCACTGCAGTGCATAAAATGGGGTGAGTAGTTGACTCAAAGACAGAGAAAGACAGTAGTTGAACAGTTTTGAACAAATTAATTTCTTCAAAAATGAAGGAGAAGCAAAGAGAGGGAGCTAGCAATTGCATCTAGCTAGTTTAGCCTACTCAAACACCCCACTCAAGCAGAGGGATGCTATGTTAGTTAGCTGGCTATAACTATCCAACACAACACTGGAATTCTTCCAAGCCAAGGTAAGCTTTTGGTTTGACAAATTTATTTCCACCTTGGCCCACTTGTATAACTGCTTAACTGCTTACTAACTATATACTGTACTGCATGATTGTACGGGGTTTAATAGCGTGTTAGTTATATTAGCCATGTTGATTTTGATGTTACTTTTGTAAATATGGGGACAACGATGTAGGCTATATGTAGAGGTTATGATATGGTTTGGCTTAGAAAGTTATTTTAGTCCACAAGCGAAGGGAAAAGGTGAGAGGAGGAGAGTGCTTAGATGCCAGAAGGAATACAACGTGGCTGCTAAGAAAGTGAACTGAGTTTACATGTGCTCAGGGCTGTATTCATTCCGCCGATTCTGTTGAAAAACTTTTCTTAAACGGAAGCAAACGTAACAAAACGGGGATGAACATACCTGAATTTGTCCAATAGAAACTCTTGTTTGCAACTGCTGGACTAATGATTACACCCTAGATCAGCTAGAAAATTTGAGTATCATGTAGTAGCCTAAACCTATCGATGTTACATTGAAGTGGGTGAATGGAATATGAATGACAGTCATCCAATATGGTGTAATAGAAACAAGGCCATGCTCCTCCCTCATCATAAACAGCACTGACCGCCGCTGCTGTATAGGAGGTAATATATCTCTCTGAGCTGATCCTTCGTCAGTATTGTGTGCAATAATTATAATGTTGAGGTAAGTTGTGAATGGAAAAAGCTGATCCGAGAACAGCTCTGCCTTTCTTTCGATCCTGTCAGTATCGGCACATGCTCCAATTACGCGTGGGTTTTTGGAAACATATGTTTTAGGAACGATGCATTGTTTAAACCACTTGTAAGCCTACATTGCATCGGGAAACCGGGCCCTGGTATGTAACCACAGTAAATCTTGCCTGGTTGGGAACCAGTAAATCTGTCAGGAGGTTGTGTACTTTTTGCATTGCGTCGGCTTGTTATAAAATCATAAGAAATTTAATGGGGTCAACGAGGAGGGGCAAATACTTTATAGGTGTGTTGATTGGTGCCCACTTTGAGTAAGGTGGCAATTTTCCATCGCTCGAGGACAGCACTGTTGGCCGGCTGTCTTGATTTATACAATGATAATAACAGCTTCCTGGTTGTAGGTATAGGAAACATATTTCATTTCAACACAAGTCATTGCCACGCTACTAGCTATTCTGTTCATTTGAAACCAAGGATGTACACTAGGTTACATGGCTCTTTCATGGTTATAATGCACTGCACCTGTGAGATGGAGAGATGGTTGTTTGACAGTGGTGTAAAGTACTTAAGTAAAAATACTTGAAAGTACTACTTAAGTAATTTTTTGGTGTATCTGTACTTCACTATTTATATTTTGATTACTTTTACTTTTACTCCACTACATTCCTAAAGAAAATAATGTACTTTTTACTTCTTACATTTTCCTTGACACCCAAAATTACCAGTTTCATTTTGAATGCTTGGGCAGGACAGGAAAATTGTCTAATTCACACTTATCAAGAGAATATCCCTGGTCATTCCTACTGCCTCTGATCTGGCAGACTCACGAAACACAAATGCGTCGTTTGTAAATTATGTCTGAGTGTTGAAGTGTTCCCTTGGCTAAACAGAAATTTAAAAAAATCAAGAAAAGTGTGCCGTCTGGTTTGCTTAATATAAGGATTTTGAAATGATTTGTACTTTTACTTTTGATACTTAAGTATATTTTAGCGATTACATTTACTTTTGATACATAAGTACATTTAAAACCAAATATTTTTAGACTTTTACAGAAGTAGTATTTTACTGGGTGACTTTCACTTTTACTTGAGTCATTTTCTTTTAAGGTATCTTTACTTTTACTCAAGTATGACAATTGGGTTGTTTTTGCACCAATGGAAATCACAATTTGAAAATGTGCAATAGACGTAGAATAGATGTTGAATTGACATCTGTGTCAAGTATGACAATTGGGTACTTTTTCCACTACTGCTGTTTGAGGACCTTAGAAATACATATATAATACAACTGCATGTTGCTTAGTGTGAGGGGAACAATAATGAAAGGAAGAATCATTGCCACTCCGTTCAACCTAGCTCACCGAGTTCTCTCATTAGTTCAAATCAAATGTTATTTGTCACATGCGCCGAATACCTTTCCGTGAAATGCTTACTTACAAGCCCTTAACCCAGCAATGCAGTTTTAAGAAAATAGAGTTAAGAAAATAAAGTAAAACAAATTAAAAAGTAACAATAAAATAACAATAATGAGGCTATATACAGGGGGTACATGTACAGGGGGTACACAGATAATAAACAGTGAGTAGCAGCAGTGTTAAAACAAAGGGTGGTGGGGGGGTGTCAATGCAAATAGTATGGGTCACCATTGGATTAATTGTTCAGCAGTCTTATGGTTTGGGGTCGAAGCTGTTATGGAGCCTTTTGAACCTAGACTCGCCGTGCGGTAGCTGAGAGAACAGTCTATGACTTGGTAACTTGAGTCTTTGACAATTCTTTGGGCCTTCCTCTTACACCGCTTAGTACATAGGTCCTGGATGGCAGGAAGCTTGGTCCCAGTGATGTCCTGGGACATACTCACTACCCTCTTTAGTGCCTTATGGTCGGATGCCGAGCAGTTGTCATACGAGGAAGGTGATGCAAGCGTTCGGGATGCTCTTGATGGTGCAGCTGTAGAACTTTTTGAGGATCTGGGGACCCAGGCCAAATCTCCTGAGGGGGGAAAGGCATTGTTGTGCCCTCTTCTCGACATTCTTGGTGTGTTTGGACCGTGATAGTTTGGTGATGTGAACACCAAGGAACTTGAAACTCTACCCGCTCCACTACAGCCCCGTCGATGTGAATGGAGGCGTGTTTGCCCCTCCTCTTCCTGTAGTCCATGATCATCTCCTTTGTCTTGCTCATGTTGAAGGAGAGGTTGTTGTCCTAGCACCACACTGCCAGGTCTCTGACCACCTCCCTATAGGCTGTCTCATCGTTGTCGGTGTCAGGCCTACCACCGTTGTGTCGTCATCAAACTAAATGATGGGGTTGGAGTCGTGCTTGACCACGCAGTCGTGGGTGAACAGGGAGTACAGGAGGGGACTAAGCATGCACCCCTGAGGGGACCCTTGTTGAGGATCAGCGTGGCAGATGTGTTGTTGCCTACCCTTATCACCTGGGGGCGGCCCGTCAGGAAGTCCAGGATCCAGTTGCAGAAGGAGATGTTTAGTCCCAGGTTCCTTAGCTTAGTGATGAGCTTTGTGGGCACTATGGTGTTGAACGCTGAGCTGTAGTCATTTCGGCAGGTTGCCTTTGCTTTCTTGGTCACGTGGATTATGGTGGTCTGCTTGAAACATGTAGGTATTACCGACTCGGTCAGGGAGAGGTTGAAAATGTCAGTGAAGACTCTTGCCAGTTGGTCTGCACATGCTCTGAGTACACGTCCTGGTAATCCGTCTGGCCACGCGGCCTTCTGAATGGTGACCTGTTTAACAGCTGGTGGGAGACACCATACCGTGGTATCGATGTGAGCAAGACCTTTAATGTATCTATTAATAGCCTCATTATTATTCTCCTTGTGTTGCCATATTCACCTGGGTGGCGAGGAAACAAGCCCCGCTTATCTCACCTCGGAACAATAATCCTCATGTCTCTTCCAGATTGGCACGTAATTGTGTCACGGTGTCCTCTCTTGTCCCCAGAATGCAGTTATATTTCTCCTCAGCGCTGCTGGGAGCCCACATGAATCAAATGAAATTGTATTTGTCACATGCTTCGGAAACAGCTGGTATAGAACAACAGTGAAATGCTCACTCACGGGCCCCTGCCAACAATGCAGAAGGAAAAAAAGAGAGAAACAATAGAGAATTGCCAACGTTGTGTGGCGTTCAAAAGGTGGAAGGGACTACTTCACCCCTTTGAATTATCCAAGGACCCATTGAGTGACCTCAAGCAGTTATCAAGTTGTGATACAAAAACAAGTAAACAAAAGTTAAAATATTCACATTATTTTGATATTAAGAATCTTAGTATGTTCCAGCCTCGCGGGAGCATGGGGGGCCAATTATAAAAACAATGGTGCTATGATATTTGGACGAGGTCCAAGCTGCACTGCAGCCCCCATGGCTTATGAAAAGTACTTAAGGCTGCGTTGGAAATGTCGGTTGATCAGGCCATTTGTATGGCATGCCACAATACATGACACCTTGTGATGGGCCAGCCGCGTCTTAGCTGTGTGGCACTGCAAGGGGCTCTGTGAAGGATATCGGGCATATATTACAGGAGTATTATGCTCTCAGAATGCCAAGGCATTTTGAAGGAGTTTGTCATAGTGCATTTGAGATGCTTGAGACAGAGAGAGATTGTATGTGTGTGTACGTGCAGAGGGATAGCGAGAGTGCTAAATCTGTTTAGCCGAATAGAATGGAACACATAAGGTAAATGCACTACTCTATTCATTCCAAATACATTTTGATACCCAATGTACAGGTACTAATTAAAACTAAGTGCAGTCATTAAAGATCAATTCCATAATAGCTTATTAACATTTAACGATTATGTACCATCATGCACCATCATTAACTTAATGGGTTAGCTACTTCCCTAAAAGCGTTCCAAAAGGTAAAAATCCATTAGATATCGTCTTCTTTCAATTCTGAGTTGTTTATCTTCCTTTTTTTGAAAAACAACATTTAATTGTGCATGCTGTTGGAAAAATATTAATAATTGTGGACTTTGAGTTTTGTGTTCTTACAGTTTGGTCTCAATAAAAATGATTTATGGTTTCTCCTGTATCTTGCATTTAAAATCTAATTATAAACTAATTTGCACTTCAAAGAAGGCGGTGGTTGGTTCAGTCAGATCTCAGGAACTCACAACCATATGATTTTTTATACATTTTTTATTTTACCTTTATTTATACAGGTTTTTCTCATTGAGATAACATCTCTTTTCCAAAAGAGACTTGGTCCAATAGCAGCAGGGGTAACAACGTTTCAGACAAAACAACTTACATACACTAACACAACATTAAACTAAACTATAAACACACATACACAACAACAAAAACATTTTACGTTAAAAACAAGAAAGTATTGACTAAAAACAGCTGTCCTAAATACAATTACACTCTTCTATGATATATACATCGATCAAGTGTTTAAACTCCACCAACGAAACTAGATCATCACATTTTAAAATGTTCAGGAGAGAATTCCAGGACCACGGAGCTAAGTAACTAAAACTATTTCTACCATGACCTGTTCTAATTTGTGGTACTGTTAGAAGCAAATGAGAATGGGACCACAATTGATATTTATTTACCGACCTGACTAAAAAAGAACAGAGATAAAATGGCATTTTACCCAATATGGCCTTATAAATCAGTGTATACTACTAACCGTCTTTGCCGTACTGAATGTATTATTTTCTATTTATCTGATGAGAGACACCTACATATCACATTATCCTCCATATCATAGCAACCGATCATTTCAAATAACTATTAGAATGGGAGTTATTTTTGTTCTGAGTTTATGGAGCTTTATAGTCTAACTGGCTCAAATCCTGGGAGATTGTAAGGCATTTTAGAGGAAAAGCATAGGATGGTAGAAACCTTACACTCCATCCAACCTAATAAAGTTAGGCTGCGTGATGAATCCTCCTTGGTGAATTGTTATCGTGCAATATCATGATCTGGTTTGAGAGATTGTATCACCTTCATCATGTTTGAGCTATGCATTGCTATCTTTCACTCCTAACCATCTTTGCCATACTGAATGTATTGGCCCAATATTAAGTCATATCAGCTGGCTCCTGTCTCACATGTTCAGAAACGCCTGTGCTGCTTCATTAAAGTTTCAAGGACATCTTAACTCCAAGCTCTCTGCCATGTCCGTCCTCTCTCTCTCCTCTCTCTTCTCTCTCACTCTTTTTACTACACCATACCTGCAAAGAGGCTGACTCTGGGTGGATTGTCAGTGTGTGGATTGTCAGCGGGGAAGATGAAGTGTGTATGCACCTCCCATTTCGTCAGTGACTCGGCATGAAACTCTATACAATTAGTATGGAACCTTAAGGAGAACACCATTCATGGGAGATGAATGCCTACTGGGTACTGAGTGGACTTGAACTTGTGTGAGTGCATGTTTGAGAGAGAGAGTGGGAAATAGAGCGAGATGGTGATATTTCCTGGGCTATTTTACCTCCAAAGGGGAGAAAGTGAGACACCCAACGTCACTATTTGGTGGCCCACATTGGGTAGTCTCATTTACACTTCCACTCCTTTCATTTATGGTTTTATTATGAAATAATGGGTGCAGAGACCTAGAAGGGACTCTTGTCGAGATTTGAAGCATGAATATCATTAATCTCCACATTCACTTCGGCCCAATTTAGCCTCCGGAAACAGGCCCAGTTTCAATAATGTAACACTTTGCACCACCCGACTTAATAGCAGCAAAATTCGGACGAGGAAATTCTAATTTTAAATCATCATGGCCACTTTAATATGAGTTCCCACAAAAGACCGTGTGCTAATACAGTAGGGATTGAGAGTGAATTTTCTGTCTTCATGCAATATACATTTGGGTTAGTCAGAGTCTCACTTCTTCATTAACGGAAAGCCTAGATTTCTATTCTCCATTTAACAAACATTCTTAAAGAGTGCGACACACTCCAAGTTGAATGATCTTTCGAAGAGGACTTTAGCTCAGTTTTGAATTTATTTGTTTTATGCTGAATGTGCAATGAATAACTGGAAGTGTTGTGTAATAAAAAATATGCATTATTCATGTGTCGAACCTCAATCCATCGATTCTGGCCAATAAAAGTACAGTATATTTGTATTTGGGTTATACTGAAACCCAGTGTCACGCCCTGGCCCTAGTTATCTTTGTTTTCTTCTTTATTTTAGTTAGGTCAGGGTGTGACATGGGGGATGTTTGTGTGTTTTTGTCTCGTCTAGGGTGTTTGTATTGTCTAGGGGGTGTTTGTAGATTTCATGGGGTTGTGTTCATTGTAGGTGTTTATGTAAGTCTATGGTTGCCTAGATTGGTTCTCAATTAGAGACAGCTGTCTATCGTTGTCTCTGATTGGGAGCCATATTTAGGCAGCCATAGTCATTAGGTAGGTTGTGGGTGATTGTCTATGTCTTTATGTTAGTTGCGTGTGTCTGCACTTTCGTTTTATAGCTTCACGTTCGTTTGTTGTTTTTGTATATTTTGTCAGTTTTCGTTTCGTGTTCGTCTTCAAATAAAAATATGTACTGTTATCACGCTGCGCCTTGGTCCTCCTCTCTTCATTGTTACGACGATCGTGACACCCAGGATCATATTATTGCAGATTGTTTGCCTTCAAATAAACTGGTGAATCTTCATCCAAATTTCAAATGAATCCCAATGGCAATAGAGTGCTGGGAGGAACATTGTTATTGTTGTTTGTGCTGGATGTCCAGTGCCCATCAATCATTGAAATAATGCAGTGGCTTAAAATAAAAACTACTATCCACATTTACACAGACACACAATGTCAATGGCCTTATTTATTGTAATGAGTGTCACTCTACAGAGTACGTTCCAAATGTTTTACATTCTAGAATCTAGAGAAATGTTTAAAGTTACTGAATGTGATCGTAGAGTCTATGCCAGTCATTTTTGTAATGGTGTTGGTGTGAGGCAGGGGGAGGGATGATCCTTTGTTGTTGTTTTCTTCTCACAGTGCAGCTCTCCTCCCACAGATAGCGAGAATACGTTTGAGCCTCGCCGTGCCACCAGCTGCGTCTGCTCTCTGCTCTGTCTCTTTATTTGCCTCTCTCCCTTGCTACTTGTAAGTGCTTGCCTGCGAGATCCCTGTGGCGTCTCACGCTGCGAGAGACAGCCACCAAACACCAACCGTACACTGCACACACATACACACAAAACCGCCTCCATAAAACAGGTCTCCAACTCTGAGATTAAAAAAGCCCTGAACACCCACAGTGCTCGTGTTGACAAGAGAGCAGCATGCACCACTACTAACTTCGTTGCAAACTTTCAGGTTCCAAAGTGTGTGTCTGTGCTGAGTGCATTTGTTGAAAATTAAGGAAGAAACCAACGCTGCGTTTGTAGAATCAGCACTTCCCCACAGGTGATGTTGAAATGGGTCCAACCAAGTGGTTTTCTGTAAATATGCAGCATCTCCCAGCGAGGCCAGTGTACAAACAGGGTCAGGCAGTGAAGGGATCATATCTGGGGTAGACAGACTGGCTCCATAGCTCCACCAGCTAGCCTAATGGTTGAAGTGTTCACACAGGTACATTTTTGGGGAATTTTAAGTGTAATCCGATAGACTTTTTTTACATGGTCATTTGGCAGTGGTGGAAAAAGTACCCAAAGATACCTTAATAAAAAATGACTCAAGAAAAAAGGGAATGTCACCCAGTAAAATAAACTCATCAAAAAATGAAACATCCCTTTTTCAGGACCCTGTCTTTCAAAGATAATTCGTAAAAATCCAAATAACTTCACAGATCTTCATTGTAAAGGGTTTAAACACTGTTTAAATGCTTCTTCAATGAACCATAAACAATTAACGAACATGCACCTGTTGTTAAGACACTAACAGCTTACAGACGGTAGGCAATTAAGGTCACAGTTATGAAAACTTAGGACATTAAAGATGCCTTTCTACTGACTCTGAAAAACACAAAAAGAAAGATGCCCAGGGTCCCTGCTCATCTGCCTGAACGTGCCTTAGGCATGCTGCAAGGAGGCATGAGGACTGCAGATGTGGCCAGGGCAATAAATTGCAATGTCTGTACTGTGAGACGCCTGAGACGCCAGTGCTACAGGGAGTCAGAACGGACAGCTGATCGTCCTCTCAGTGGCAGACCACGTGTAACAACACCTGCACAGGATCGGTACATCCGAACATCACACCTGCGGGACAGCTACAGGATGGCAACAACAACTGCCTGAGTTACACCAGGAACGCACAATTCCTCTATCAGTGCTTAAACTGTCCGCAATAGGCTAAGAGAGGCTGGACTGAGGGCTTGTAGGTCTGTTGTAAGGCAGGTCCTCACCAGACATCACCGGCAAACAACGTCGGCTATGGGCACAAACCCACCGTCGCTGGACCAGACAGGCCTGGCAAAAAGTGCTCTTCACTGAAGAGTCGCGGTTTTGTCTCACCAGGGGTGATGGGCGGATTTGCGTTTATCGTCGAAGGAATGAGCGTTACACCGAGGCCTGTACTCTGGAGCGGGATCGATTTGGAGGTGGAGGGTCCGTTATGGTCTGGGGCGTAATGTAGTCACGTAAAATAAAAAGTTGTAAAAGATAAAGAGTAAAGCACACATACCCCAAAAATGTACTTAAGTAGTACTTTAAATGATTTGTACTTAAGTACTTTACACCACTGTCATTTGGCAACAATGGACTTCGTAAGCCGGAATAGCTTCCATTAAAGTAGTTACAGTCATGTAAGGAAATCAGTCAATTGAAATAAATTCATTAGGCTCTAATCTATGGATTTCACATGACTGGGCAAGGACACAGTTATGGGTGGGCTTGGGAGGAAATTGGCAAACGCTAGGTGAAGAAGCCGGATGTAGAGGTCCTGAGCTGGCGTGGTTACAAGTGGTCTGCGGTTGTGAGACCGATTGGATGTACTGCCAAATTCTCTAAAATGCTTATGGTAGAGAAATTAATTCAATTATCTGACAACATCTCTGGTGGACATTCCTGCAGTCAGCATGCCAATTGCATGCTCCTTCAAAACTTGGAGACATCTTTGGCATTGTGTTATGTGACAAAACTGCACATTTTAGAGTGGCATTTTATTGTCCCCAGCACAAGGTGCACCTGTCTAGTGATCATGCTGTTTAATCAGCTTCTTGATATGCCACACCTGTCAGGTGGATGGATTATTTTGGCAAATGAGAAATACTCACTAACAGGGATGTAAACAAATTTGTATGCAAAATTTGAGAGAAATAAGCTTTTTGTGCATATGAAACAATTCTGGGATCTTTTATTTCAGATCATGAAATATGGAACCAACACTTTACATGCTGCGTTTATATTTTTGTTCAGTATGTATGAGGGAACCACTGGAGGAGCCAGACTCTAGATGGATGCATACATACTCTTGTCATCAGAAGCATGGATGGCAGAGGGAAGCTCAGGGCTAACCTGCCACATTGACTTACAGCACTGTGTGCAGTTAGAGTTTATACACAGACATCTTAATACCAGCCTTTGTCTGTCAGTGGTGGGATGGCAGGGGTGTTACAACAACAGTTTCCTTGGCACCAATGAACAGAACTGACCGTACCAGTATGGTATGAATGAGAGGCTTGTGTCCAGCACGGAATGGGGGAAGGATAGGAGGATGAGGCCGGAGGAGGAGGTGAGGGATGGAGACGGATGTGCTGGGAGCTGTTTGGTTGTCTGCTGACTGGACCCTTCCGGAATGTTCTTGGGGCACCCCAGATGTTGTGATGAAAGGAGCAGGCGTCGTTTGGCTTGGCCCCGGTTCAGCCATGTTCCGAATGGTTCCTTTCAAAGCCCTTTGGACCAGAGGATTCCCAGGACCTCATCCAGCACCACACTTTACTAACAACACACTGTACACATCATGGGACGATCGGAGACCCTCTTTGTTGGTCGAATTAATGTCTAATTTTATGCCGTTGTAATTTTTACTTGAGTTGGTGTGTAAATGTGGGTCTCTTTGTAGTAGCAGTAAGGCTGCAGACAGGCAGGCAGCAACATGGAGCATCCCACTGCGAACCTCTCTCTCAGGGCATCCTCAAGAGCTGGTCCCTCTAGTGAGGCTTCACTTAAGAGCAACGTTTGGGAAAGAGCAGAACTTTCTGAAGTACACTAATGATCCTCAAAACTGGTAGATTTGAGTTATTAGCATTTTCCAACAAGCTGGGGGATGACTTTTCAGCTCAAAAAAGTTTATCTTCATCCCTTTTGGTTTTGTATTCCCACAGTGGTTAATCGAGAGAGAGTTGCTCAGCTCTCCTTTTCCATCTGCGTAATAAAAAATGTATTAGACACCGCATTGTAGAGTAGGAAAAGGTCTCCCCATAATGGAATCATGCACCCCTGGCGTTTATCAGAACTTGCTGCTCTGAAGTCAGCTGTGGTCCATACAGCTGTGGTCTTCCATCCCCTCTCTGCTATGAAGCAGTAATATTGGATTTGCTCCCAGCTAGGCCCAATCACCGTAATGCCATGGCTAGGTGGCCATGGAGAGATTAAAGGAGCAGAAGCGAGGAGGATTGGGGAGAGCAGTGAAAAGGAAATGTGATGAGGGCTGAAGGAAAGACTATGGCCCCCTGACGACTCTGCTTGCACAATCTGAATCAGTAATGGAAAGGTTTTATAGTGTATTGTATGTTATTCAGACCACATGAATGTCAGCGGAAAGTACTGTAATTCAGCAAAGACAAAGAAATAACATTTGAAGCAACATCGTGTAAATCTTGATCCATTTATGTCTTAAATTGATTCTCTGACCCAAATCCCTTCACATGATCTATTCTGCCAGTTTGTATTATTTCTTTATTCTACAGTATGTTCCAGAGAACAGTCGCTGTTGTTCTCTTCCATGGAAGAACAGCACCATCTGCATGACCGCACAGAGCCGTAGGCCTTCAAGAGAATATCTCTCTGACATGCCAAGTGCCACTCCACACTTTTGCCTCAGACAGCCATTCGGGAGCCCATTCAAATGCATCACTCACTTGACTCTGCCCATGATGCCAGCACTTCTCTATCCCCCAGAGTGAATCGCTAATGCGTGAGATTGATGGATGTGACAGCAATAAACTCTGTCATTTAATCGGCCCAAGAGTGAGTCCCTTCACTGATCAAAAACAACAGTGGAGGACGCAGGGGCACACCAACCGTTCCCAAATTCCAAGAAGGACAGACTGGCATCGACAAGGACTCGCTGCCTGAGAGATATTCATGTCTAGCGTCTTTCTTCTTCTCTTGCATTCGGATAGCTCCCTCACATTGCTCACGCTTTGATTTGTAAATCCAAGCTGACTTTATTCACTTTCATAAAGCGGAGGCTTGGAATAGAACATGTGGCCCATCACTCCTAAGGGCCTCGAAATGCCCGGAACCTTCTGGAACAGAACATTTAGAAAACGTTCAAAGTGTTCAAAACAGAAGGATCTGTGTTACGGCAGAATGTTAGATCAAATCGACATGTTTATGGATTACACTCCATAAAGATGCTCACATCATAGCCTATTTTAAGGAGACAAAAGAGAAAGATGACCAGAGAGACTTGTTAACTGTCTAGGCAATTGACACAAGCCTGTTATCATGCATAGAATACAGCACATTTTACTGTTGTCCATCCAGTTGGATCAAATGGCTCTTCTCCATGATGGTCATCAATACTGGGGTTTTCTAATCTTTATCAAATAGTAAATGATCTTTATCAGCCATGATGATGAAACACAGCCATTTGATCATATTACAGGAATGTGCCAAAGCTCAGTCTGAACAAAACCTTTTCATTAAAACCTAAAAGTCCAATAGTGATATCAATTACAATGCTTTAATTGTTACCGAAATAAATTAGATAAAAATACACATAATTCAACGTTCTTGAGTTCTGTCAAAGTTTTCAACTGAATTTCAATTATCTTCTAAGTCCAATATACTTTTAAACATAAAGTTCTGTTCTTTAATCTTCCTCCACCATTTAATGGGATTTTCTCATGAGCTTCTTTGTTTGAGAATATGAAACTGCATTCTAAGAAGTGAATTACTTTTCAGAGAATGTCTGCCATATGAAATAGGCATTCACGATTAACCATCTAATGTCTCCGACTTTAGTTCAACTGTTCACCATTCACTTGATCTAAATGAAAATGAATACTTTCATGGAGAGAAAGTTGAATGCTTGGCTGTGAAGTCTAGCTGGTTTTTTATCTAGCAGCTCTTTGAGTATTCCATCACAGTTCCCTTTGCCGATTTCACTTTACCCTTTTGTGTTTTTCACTTTCTGTTGTAGATTGAGGTTTTGGTTCCATTGAAGTTCACATTAGAGGTTTACTTGGAGCCACTTCGATCGTTTTGGTATTTTTTTAATTACTGTCATCTGGCCCCTTATAGTTGGAGAAATATCTAAGAGTCCAAAAAATAGGCAATTAGAGAAAGGTCTCACTGTGTTCTCCTCCACTACACTGTGTTTAATCTCTGACCCACTCTAAAGGCATTACTTATATGGAACTGCTTCCAATTCCAGTCTGTTTAATAAAACATTCACATAAGGAGAATTTTGCTTTTTTACAACCATATCTCTATTTTAGAAACAGAAAAGCTCTCAGTATAGTGATGGAGGTCTTTAGATGTTGCACACATGAAGTTGTGTCATTCTGGACTTGATCTGCAACTTTATATACACTACATGGCCAGAAGTATGTGGACACCCATTCTAATGAGTTGATTCGGTCATTTCAGCCATGCCCATTGCTGACAGGTGTATAAAATCGACCACACAGCCATGCAATCTCCATAGACAAACATTGGTAGTAGAATGGCCCATACTGAAGAGCTCAGTAACTTTCAACGTGACAACATCATATGATACCACCTTTCCAACAAGTCAGTTTGTAAAATTTCTGCCCTGCTAGAACTGCCCCGGTCAACTGTAAGTGCTGTTATTGTGAAGTGGTGACGTCTACTAGCAACAACGGCTCAGCTGCGAAGTGGTAGGCCACACAAGTTTACAGAACGGGACCGCCGAGTGCTGAAGTGCGTAGCGCGTAAAAATTGTCTGTCCTCGGTTTCAACACTCACTACCGAGTTCCAAACTGTCTCTGAAACCAACGTCAGCACAATAATTGTTCGTGGGAAGTTAAATGAAATGTGTTTCCATGGACGAGCAGCCGCACACAAGCCTAACATCACCATGCGCAATGCCAAGCGTCGGCTAGAGTGGTGTAAAGGTCCCCGCCATTGGACTTGGAAATGCGAAATGTGTTTTCAGGAGTGATGAATCACGCTTCACCATCTGGCTGATGGACGAATCTGGGTTTTGCTGATGCCAGGAGAACGCAACCTGACCCAATGTATAGTGCCAACTGTAAAGTTTGGTGGATGAGGAATAATAGTCTGGGGCTGTTTTTCATTGTTCGGGCTAAGCCAAACAATGAAAAGTTCCAACGAAGGGAAATCCGCTACAGCATAACAAAGACATTCTAGACGATTCTGTGCTTCCAACTTTGTGGCAACAGTTTGGGGAACGCCCTTTCCTGTTTCTGCATGACAATACCCCATGCACAAAGCAAGGTCCATACAGAAATGGTTTGTCAAGATTGGTGTGGAAGAACTTGAATGGCCTGCACAGAGCCCTGACCTCAACCCCATCGAACACGTTTGGAATGAATTGGAACGCCGACTGCAAGCCAGGCCTAATCGCCCAACATCAGTGCCCGAACTCACTAATGCTCTTGTGGCTGAATGGAAGCAAGTCCCCGCAGGAATGTTCCAACATCTAAGATGGGGAGAAGTCTGTCCATAATAAAGCACTGCTCTGTCTTTTTAACAACACTATCATCAAGGCAGGTCCTACAGGCTCTAGTTTTGTAGCACATGGACTACTGTTCAGTCGTGTGGTCAGGTGCCAGAAAGAGGGACCTCGCAAAATTACAAATGGCTCAGAACAGGGCAGCACGGCTAGCCCTTAAATGTACACATAGTGCTAACATTAATAATATTCATGTAAATCTCTCATGGCTTAAAGTAGAGGAGAGATTGACTTCGCCATTATATGTTTTTGTAAGAAGTGTTGACATGCTGATTGCACAGAGGTGTCTGTTTAAAGTACTAGCACACAGCTCGGACACCCATGCATACTCCACAAGACATGCCATCAAAGGTCTCTTCAAAATCCCCAAGTCAAGAACAGACCATAGGAGGCGCACAGTACTACATTGAGCCATGGCTACATGCAATTCTGTTCCACATCAGGTAGCTGATGCAAGCAGTAGAATCAGATTTAAAAAACAGATAAAAATACACCTTACGGAATAGTGGAGACTGTGAAGAGACACAAAGGCACAGACACATATGACGAGACGCACTCTACACACACGTGCACATGGATGTTGTGTTGTAAATATGTGGTGATGGAGTGGTGGCCTTGGCAGCAGCTAACGGGGATCCATAATAAATACAAATACAAATCTAGTGAGAAGCTTTCCCAGAAGAGTGGAGGCTGTTATAGGAGCAAAGGCGGGCCCAACTCCATATTCAAATCTACGATACATTGATTCTCCCCCACTTAACATACTGCTTGACTAGTTGGGCCCAAGTTTTCTGTACAACAGGCTGTCAAAGTGAAAGCCCAATAGCCACCATCGCTGTTACAATCTCAGAAGGCATGAGCTCCTGAGTTGGGAAAATCTTGTGCAACACACCAACACGTCTTATATTCAAGATCATCAATGGCATGGCTCCCCCTCCACTTAGTACCTTTGTTAAACAGAAAACCCAAACCCATGGCAGCAGATCCACAAGGTCTGCCACGAGAGGCAACTTTAGTCAATCTGCTTTCTCTGTGAGAGCTTCCCATGTCTGGAACACGCTGCTATCAGACACACACAACTGCACCACCTATCACACCTTCACAAACAACATAAAGACATGGTTAAAGGCCAATCAGGCTTGTGATCATAATCCCTAGGTGTGTATTGCCACTTTCCATGTTATCTGTTGTCTGTAGCTTGTGAGGTGTGGAAAAACTTTGTTACTTTTATGTATTTTGTTTGGTTGCTTTTTGTGCTATTGCTCTGTTTGCATGCTACGTGTTGCTTGTCCTATGTTGCTCTGCATATGCTCACTGCTCTTTGTTTGTCTGTATTGTTATTGTACTTGTTTTTAATAACCTGCCCAGGGACTGAGGTTGAAAATTTGCCGGGCTGGCTAAAACCGGCACTTTTACTGAAACGTTGATTAATGTGCACTGTCCCTGTAAAAATAAACTCAAGCTCAATTAATGCCCATGATTTTGGAATGAGATGTTCGACGAGCAGTTCTCCACATACTTTTGGACATGTCGTGTACCATTTTGTGTGGCTCGGGCTGTTTCCCCTATGCAGCTATTCCATTCTCTGTGTAACCTACTGCTAGAATGGATGGAGAGGTATCGCTCGAGTTACAACAAAATGGAATACAACATTGCGGATAAAGTTCGGATTGGCACAATTTTATGTGTACAACATCTAAATACCTGCATTACTATAGTGAGAGGGTTTCCGTTTCTAAATGGACGTATTTGGGTGTTTTTGGAGCATTTGTTCAGGCTTTATCAGAGCCAACGTACTGCACAATGAGGATTAGTTACTTTTTTGCGATTTCACTTGTTTTTGCGAAACTTACCCCAACCAGCGATTCACTCCTCTGGTTGGGGTAAGTTCCTCAAAAACAAGTGAAATTGCAAAAAATCTGTCTGGACCCTTCTATAACATTTACATCAAAAATTGAGATTTGGTTGTAAAAAATCTAACTTCTCCTTTCACACACATACACACACATGTGCAGTATACAGTACATTTCTGAGCCCTGACCAGAGTGCTATTATCACGTTCAGATACTGAATGTGGTTTTGCAACACTGGGGGGAAACTGAACGCTTCTGTACTTAAATCCAGTTGGATACAGTTGGATAAACACTCCAAACAGCCTACCCTAACGCTCGAGGTGTCTGCATTTTGCTAAAGCCACTGTTGCCCTGTTTTGTATCACATTCCAATGATAAAACTGGGAGTGACAAAAATGCAATTTCAGAATGTAGAGGGGACATGTCCCCTCGTCACCAGTGAAAGTTGAGCCCCTGCTTACATCACATTAACACCCATCACATTTTCAGGCTCTATGCAATGTATGTATTTTAAAGGCCCAGTGCCGTCAAAACTGTTTTTTTCCTGTGACTTTAATTTTTTTGTACAATAGCTGATGAAACTAACACTGTAAAGTTTGAACAAATTTGATCACTGTTATTTCCTGGTATTTTCTGGTTGAAAATACAATTTACACAGGACCTTCTAATTAGCAGGTTTTACATCGGTGGAATTTTGGCTTGCCTGGTGACATCACCAGGCGATATAAGTTAATAGACCAATAACAAAGAGGGTTTCAAACCTCTCTGCCAATAACAGCTAGTTTTCAGGTTACATATCCCTCCCATTAGGCCCCTCCAATTAGGCCCCTCACTCAGACCACTCCCAGACAGTCTTAGCAACATTCTTGCTTGAGGATGTGTTTTTTTGGCTTGAAAAAAAAAAAAAAGTTTTGGGAGGGGGGGCACAGACAGCTTGACCTGAGCTTTTACCTAGGTGAGGGGTATAGCTCAGCCTGCCATCATATTGGGTATTATTTAGGGGGGAAATAGACTTTCTAAAATATGACTATGCCCTATTGTTCTTACATTATTACATATTACAATGTCACTTGAACAGGAAATTACCACCGAACTACTGTTTCTAACTGCAGTCAATATCAAGTGGAGTTTCATTGTTCTCCCAATCTAGACAACAAGATAAATGTCTTCATTCCAATACAGAACCAATAATATGTAGGACATCTCTCTTTCAATGGTTTGTCACCAGGGGCTGTGCCAGGGTTTCTCATTAATGAGTTACATTATTTTCTCCTTTCTTCAATCATATTACATCTAATGTGGGCAACAAAACAACAGGCCAAGAGCCATACTTGATATAGAGGGATGGGGAGAGAGGAGGAGCTGCAGAATGAAAAGCAGAATGTGCCAGAAGAAGTGCTGACTGTCTGTACCTGGGCTTTAGACAAGACGTCCGGGACCAGACTGAGCAATGCAGCAGCTCATCTCAGCACAACTAAACAAATGATCAACAAGAGATATTCATCTCAGTCAGCAACCACAAAATCACTGCACACTCAATATCTCATAGACGATAAATGTGAAGTAAATATTCAACATTTACAATATGGGAATCATTCTGGCCCCTGAAGGGCATGAGAGGTTTCTATATTGTATAGGAGGGAAATGGTTAGGAAATGGAGAAAATTAAGTTGTACCGCTTCAACAAAATGCTTATGGAGAACAGCAAAAGGAAGTAGATTGATAGAGGGAGTTGCTCTGCCACTGTGTTAGACCCCAGTTGCCCCTTCCAAATAATAATTTAGGACACCAAAAATATAAAAATGTTCAACCAATGTTGCCACTGTGCACTATTTTGTTGAATTAACATTGTAGGCTAACACTCGATACATTTTGGAGCCAGACCAGTACTGCAGGATGGGTCCTTCATGTGTTTTCTTAAGAGTGTTATAGCAGGTTAGCATGACGGACTGGACTCCCGTCCTGTCACTGTGGTGTGCAGTGCACTCTGATCGACACTGTTCGTGGCTTTAACTACAACCCTATGCCCTGACCAATTATAGGCACCAGCGTGCCCACGAGTGGGATGTTAGGATGTATTGGTGGTACACTATAATTTCCTGTAGTGAATAATGCATCTATTGCATAAAACATTTTGGATTAAATAGTCATGTTCACCTTGAAATTCAACGGCCAAGCCCTACCTAAGTTTCACATACGATTAAGACATTAAGTTTTGAATTCTAACATGTTCCATGGCAAGTGAATTGACCTATTTCCAATACATTTGAAATGCATGTAGGGACACAAAAAATCCACTCCAATCTAGCTGTTGAGGTGGTTGTGAATGCATTTTTAACGCGTTAAATTGCGTAAGTGTACAATCCATCAAATAAGATTCCCAAATCTGAAAAGGAGTCAAAATTTGCTTGATGCATGGCTGCAGTCTGGTTGTGAAAACTGATCCAATTCCAGAATACAAGTGGCAGTTCACCTGCTGGAGAAGCTAATGCATCATCCTTAATCATGATTATACCTCTCCTATGCAACATGAGAGCAGAATCCAACCGTCTAAGTCTAATGGTCTATAGCTGATTGAACAGGAAGCCACCACATTCAAGCAGACACGGTACACGTCTGTGTGGCCAGTCATATCCGAGGGGAGCACGCAGACATTAATAACCGCCAACCCGGTATCAAAAATGACTTATGGGGTTGTGGAAAAAACATAATTCCCTGAACAGTGTGTGTACAACATAATCAATTTCAGGAGCGCGACAAACCCAAGCAACTTCATTATACCATTAATAAATTAACATTAGACTGGTGGTAATGCACGCAATTTGTCTTTCTGAGTGCCGCTAATGGCACAAAACATGCCGCGTGAACCCGACAGAAAACTTCAGTTATTCCGGCACCTTCTATTCAAAACTGAAATACAATCAGTGTTGTAAACCTGAGCTGCGACAGTGCCTAGACTCAATGGTGCTGAAACAACACCAGTTTAATATAATATCAATCAATCACAAGGGGCTGGTACTCACTGAGTAAAACTACTGAGGGAGAGAGAGAGTCAGAGAGTCAGAGAGAGAAAATTAGAGAGAAAAAATAATTGAAGTCCTGCCTTTTTATTTCGGAGATAAATTAGTGGTGAAATGCATAGGCTTGGTATTGGTTTGGGTTCCAGCAAATGTCAACAGATGTATCTGCTCGTTCCAGACTGTATGGCATAAAAGCAATCACTCTGCCTCCCATCTGAAAGTGCTAAGATCATAATTTGTATTGCTGGGATACAGATGTATTCCAGATGCCCTTGCTAATATGGTCTAATATAGTAGTTTCACCATGCCCATTTATATCCGTTCAGAAGATCGCAGGGTCACGGGCAGTTGGCTGGTGGAGGCTGGCGAAGTGGTGAGTAATCTGGGGTTTGAGTACCAGAACCCTAGCCCTGGCTGGAGCAGCGAGCCCTCAGCCCTGCACACTCAGATGAATCATTTCTCTAAGTCCCCAGTGTTTCTCAGACACACAACTCAGGACAACATGAGAGAGAGAGAGGGGAGAGAGCAAGACAGAGTACATTTAAACACAGGAACAGAGACAAAGAGATGGGGAATGGGAGGGAGGTGAGCAGGAAACTATGAGAGAAGCAGACAGTGGAGAGTGATAGAGAAAGACAGAAAGCGAGAAAGAGAGAGACCACCAGCACAACCACTCCCCAGTTCAGTGGCTCAGGAAATGTTTCCTCTGCCCAGGCATCGTAAATAGGATTTATGTAATTTAATTAAGCAGTTGTACAATCACCCTTATTTATGGCTGCTGGGCGGGCCACTCCATGCGGGGCTGTGGAGATCCGGGAAGGCCTGGCCCAGTCAACTGAAGGGGTCGTAATTTCTGTCCTTTTTTTCTCTCATTGTTCTCCAGATGTGAGAACATGGTGCCTGTGTACGTACACGCTGTGTTTGGAAGTGTTTGGTACATTAGTCCCGGCATTCATTCTCCAATGGGATTGTCTTGCTTTTATTTGATTACATAGGTCAAAACGCTTGAGAGGCGAGCATTGGCATGATAATTAGAAAATATATCAATAAAGAAGAGGTTATATAATGTGTCAGCACAGATGGGATAGTTCATGTTGGTTTGGGATGAATGAATGTTGTTGATAAACACCTTTTTGCGACATTGTATCAAGATTGTGAATTAAGAATGCTTGCCTTCTCAACAACAACTTGTCGGTGGATCCTTTTGTACGAGCAGTAGAGGAAATGTGTGTCTGTTCAACTTGTATAAGGGATGTGGGAGACATTACGTATGGGTCTTCATAATGGTTTGTGGACACAAACTGATGCTATTTGCAGGGACAAGTGTTTCCCTTCCCTTTGTTATAGTGACCTCTGTTGGACAAACTATGTTCTGCAATATGAGGTGGAATAAAAGTAGAAATTAAGTACAGTACATTCGTAATTATATACCTTCTGGCTATAACATAAACATGATATATATATATATATATATAGTTTAAATTAATGATAAGCCTCTTGTTGGACATTGTTACTAATATGTGTGTGTTTGTGTGTGTGAACTTATGTGTTTGGTTTAATCAGTGGCCCTTTGTTTAATAGCTATTCTCTGAATGACCATCACAGCATATGTCAATATGTGTTTTTTACAGACCAGAAGCAGTGTGGCGCACACACTGTCACCATTATGACTGTTGTCACACTGGAGGACATGTCTCCCATCAATGGTGTCTTTGTGACAGTGGCACACTCAGAAACAACGGTGTACTGTTGCCATTGGAGGCTTCGGGTCAGCAGTTTATTACTCCCTGGTCACTGCAAATGGGGGGTTCTATAGAAACTCTATACAAACACAAGGAATGACTGAAATAAATAATGAAACCTCAGCCCTTTTAATTTGTTTAAGGTAAGCCCCTCATATGGAGCAGAATACTTTGGTTCTTGTGAAGTGACATATTTGTTCTTTAAAATCATACAGTGAAGTCCAAATATCACAGTGAAATGTTATTTTATAATACTATATATATTTGTACTATACATTCGGAGGGTACCCCTTTCACAAGTCTCCATCCAGGAGAGGGTGCTTTAAACACACTTTTCCTCCATATCAGAGATGCCTTGGTTAGTAGCCTACATATCATAGAAACTCAGCACATTATAACAGAGATTGTGTTGTTGTAAGAGACATAAGGAAAGACAATAGACTTCATATAATATACAGTATATCTTGCAATTTTCATTAGTATTTGCAGCTATAACATTAGTGTGAACTATGGAACCGGAGAGAATGGTAATACGTTTTACGGTCTCCTAACCAATTGTGCTATTGTGTGGTTTTTTTGCATTATTTGTAACTTATTTTGTACATAATTTGCAAATAAGTTCATAAAAAATCCTACAATGTGAATCTCTGGATTTTTTTTTCTCATTTTGTCTGTCATAGTTGAAGTATACATATGATGAAAATTACAGGCCTCTCTAATTTTTTTAAGTGGGAGAACTTGCACAATTGGTGGCTGACTAAATACTTTTTTGCCCCACTGTACATACAGTTGAAGTCGGAAGTTTACATACACCTTAGTCAAATACATTTAAACTCAGTTTTTCACAATTCCTGAAATTTAATCCCAGTAAACATTCCCTGTCTTAGGTCAGTTAGGATCACCACTTTACTTTAAGAATGTGGAATGTCAGAATAATAGTAGAGAGAATGATTTATTTCAGCTTTTATTTCTTTCATCACATTCCCAGTGGGTCATAAGTTAACATACACTCAATTAGTATTTGGTAGCATTGCCTTTAAATTGTTTAACTTGGGTCAAACGTTTTGGGTGGCCTTCCACAAGCTTCCCACAATAAGTTGGGTGGATTTTGGCCCATTACTCCTAACAGAGCTGGTGTAACTGAGTCAAGTTTGTAGGCCTCCTTGCTCGCACACACTTTTTCAGTTCTGCCCACAAATTTTCTATAGGATTGAGGTCAGGGCTTTGTGATGGCCACTCCAATACCTTGACTTTGTTGTCCTTAAGCCATTTGCCACAACTTTGGAAGTATGCTTGGGCTCATTGTTCATTTGGAAAACCCATTTGCGACCAAGCTTTAACTTCCTGACTGATGTCTTGAGATGTTGCTTCAATATATCCACATCATTTTCCTGCCTCATGATGCCATCTATTTTGTGAAGTGCAGCAGTCCTTTCTGCAGCAAAGCACCCCTAAAACATGATGCTTCCACCCACGTGCTTCACGGTTGGGATGGTGTTCTTCGGCTTGTAAGCCTTCCCCGTTTTCCTCCAAACATAACGATGGTCACTAAGGCCAAACAGTTCTATTTTTGTTTCATCAGACCAGAGGACATTTCTCCAAAAAGTACAATATTTGTCCCCATGTGCAAACCGTAGTCTGGCTTTTTTATGATGGTTTTGGAGCGGTGGCTTCTTCCTTGCTCAGCGGCCTTTCAGATTATGTCTATATAGGACTCGTTTTACTGTGGATATAGATACTTTTGTACCTTAGCCTATCAGAAGCTTCTAAAGCCATGACATAATTTTCTGGAATTTTCCAAGCTGTTTAAAGGCACAGTCAACTTAGTGTATGTACACTTCTGACCCAATGGAATTGTGATACAGTGAATTATAAGTGAAATAATCTGTCTGTAAACAATTGTTGGAAAAATTACTTGTGTCATGCACAAAGTAGATGTCCTAACCAACTTGCCAAAACTATAGCTTGTTAACAATAAATGTGTGGAGTGGTTGAAAAACGAGTTTTAATGACTCCAACCTAAGTGTATGTAATCCTCCGACTTCAACTGTACCCCAACCAGAAGCCATGGATTACAGGCAACATCCGCACTGAGCTAAAGGGTAGAGCTGCCACTATCAAGGAGTGGTACTCTAACCCGGAAATTTATAAGAAATCCCGCTATGCCCTCCAACGAACCATCAAACAGGCAAAGAGTCAATACAGGACTACAGTGCCTAGCAAAAGTATTCATCCCCTTGGCGTTTTTCCTATTTTGTTGCATTACAACCTGCAATTTAAATAGATTTTTATTTTGAATTCATGTAATGGACATACACAAAATAGTCCAAATTGGTGAAGTGAAATGAAAAAAAAAAGGACTTATTTCAAAAAATGAAAAACTACGGAAAAGTGGTGCATGCATATGTATTCACCCCCTTTACTATGAAGCCCCTAAATAAGATATGGTGCAACAAATTACCTTCAGAAGTTACAGAATTTGTTTTTAAAAAGTCCACCTGTGTTCAATCTAAGTGTAACATGATCTGTCACATGATCTCAGTATATATACACCTGTTCTGAAAGGCCCCAGAGTCTGCAACGCCACTTAGCAAGGGGCACCATGAAGACCAAGGAGCTCTCCAAACAGGTCAGGGACAAAGTTCTGGAGAAGAACAGATCAGGGTTGGGTTATAAAATAATATCTTTAACTTTGAACATCCCACGGAGCACCATTAAATTCATTATTAAAAAATGTTAAGAATATGGCACCACAACAAACCTGCCAAGAGAGGGCTACCCACCAAAACTCACGGACCAGACCAAAGATAACCCTGAAGGAGCTGCAAAGCTCCACAGTGGAGATTGGAGTATCTGTACATAGGACCACTTTAAGCTGTACAATCCACAGAGCTGGGCATTACGGAAGAGTGGCCAGAAAAAAAGCCATTGTTTAAAGAAAAAAATAAGCAAACACATTTGCTGTTTACCAAAAGATATGCGGTAGACTCCCCAAACATATGGAAGAACGTACTCTGGTCATATAAGACTAAAATTTAGCTTTTTGGCCATCAAGGAAAATGCTATGTCTGGAACAAACCCAACACCTCTATCACCCCGAGAACACCATCCCCACGGTGAATCATGGTGGTGGCAGCATCATGCTGTGGTATATTTTTCATTGGCAGGGACTGGGAAACTTGACAGAATTGATGGAATGATGGAACGCGCTAAATACAGGGAAATTCTTGAGGGGAAACCTGTTTCAGTCTTCCAGAGATTTGAGACTGGGACGGATGTTTACCTTCCAGCAGGACAATGACCCTAAGCATACTGCTAAAGCAACACTCAAGTGGTTTAAGGGGAAACATTTAAATGTCTTGGAATGGCCTAGTCAAAGCCCAGACCTCAATCCAATTGAGGGTCTGTGGTATGACTTAAAGATTGCTGTACACCAGTGGAACCCATCCAACTTGAAGGAGCTGAGCAGTTTTGCCTTGAAGAATGGGAAAAAATCCCAGTGGCTAGATGTGCCAAGCTTAGAGAGACATACCCCAAGATACTTGCAGCTCTAATTGCTGCAAATGGTGGCTCGACAAAGTACTGACTTTGGGGGATGAATAGTTACGCACACTCAAGTTTTCTGTTTTTTTGTATTATTTCTTGTTTGTTTCACACCCCAAAAATATTTGTCATCTTCAAAGTGGTAGGCATGCTGTGTAAAACAATTGATACAAACCTCCTAAAAAATATTTTAATTCCAGGTTGTAAGGCAATCAAATAGGAAAAAATGCCAAGGGGGTGAATACTATCGCAAGCCACTGAAACTCGGGTCAGAATTCCCCCCTATGTCAATAGTGTGTGTGTGAGCTTGACATAGGGAATATGGTGTGTGTGGCCTGTCTTCTGTGTACAAGGCTGATAAGCGTGTGAGGCTGAGTGTAGGTGACAGATGCCCATCTGTGATCGAGTCGACAAGGAGGTGCCCTCAGAGGGGACGGCTGCATGGACCTTCTGCTCCAAATACGCCGGGCACAATGTGTGTGTGGGTGTGATTGTGTTCTATCTCCAGAAGCCAGTCTGTTGGGCTCTGTGCCTGTAGTGTCCCGTGACTGTTTAATCCAGGACCTCTGGTCCGAAACAATGTCATTTTGACTTCTTCCGTTCTTTCTCTTTCTTTCTTTCGATTTTCTCTCCAGACATCCCCATGGCCAAGGGTATCCAACAGCCTCTTTCTAACGGGCCATAATGAATATAAGAATTCTGCATTCAGCTGTGAAGCCTGGTGGCCTGTTTAATTTCAAAGCTTAGATTCCTATCTAGTGCTATTTAGTGGGTTGAAAAATAGGCACAATGCACATAGCTTCACAAATAAGCAAACAGCAGCCTATTCTTAGGAGGACAGGGCACGGCCTGTTGCTTGCGAGGGAGAGGAAGATTCGCTGGGCTCTGTTTCATTTTATTGAGATCTAATATGACCCAATATTGTACAAATCAAATTGTATTTGTATACACCTGTTCTGAAAGGCCTTCTGCAACACGGAGTCTGCAACACCACTAAGCGAGGGGCACTACCAAGCAAGCGGTACCATGAAGGAGCTCTCCAAACAGGTCAGGGACAAAGTTCTGGAGAAGTACAGATCAAGGTTGGGTTATAAAAAAAATATAAAAAACTTTGAACATCCCACAGAGCACCATTAAATCTATTATTAAAAAAGGGAAAGAATATGGCACCACAACAAACTTGCCAAGAGAGGGCTGCCCACCAAAACTCACTGAACAGGCAAGGAGAGCATTAATCAGAGGAAACAAAGAGACCAAAGATAACCCTGAAGGAGCTGCAAAGCTCCACAGCAGAGATTGGAGTATCTGTCCATGGGACCACTTTAAGCCGTACACTCCACAGAGCTGGGCTTTACGGAAGAGTGGCCAGACAAAAGCCATTGATTGAAGTAAAAAATAAGCAAACACATTTGGTGTTCACCAAAAGGCATGTGGGAGACTCCCCAAACATATGGAAGAAGGTACTCTGGTCAGATGAGACTATAATTTAGCTTTTTGGCCATAAAGGTAAACGCTATGTCTGGCGCAAATCCAACACCTCTCATCACCCCTAGAACACCATCCCCACAGTGAAGAATGGGCAAAAATCCCAGTGGCTAGACGTGCCAAGCTTATAGAGACATACCCCAAGAGATTTGCAGCTGTAATTGCTGCAAAGGTGGCTCTACAATGTATTGACTTTAGGGGTGTTAATAGTTATAGTACACTCAAGTTCTGTTTTTTTGTTTTATTTATTGTTTCACAATAAAAATTATTTTGCATCTTCAAAGTGGTAGGCATGTTGTTTAAACCAAATGATACAAACCCACAAAGAAATCCATTTTAATTCCAGGTTGTAAGGCAAAAAAATAGGAAGAATGCCAAGGGGGGTGAATACTTTCGCAAGCCACTGTAGCTACTAGCAGCAGACCCTACGTTGTGGATCATCAGCCACAGTTAGCCACAGCTACTCTTCATACTGTAATGTTAACATTAGTCAGGCTTCACTGACTAGTGTTGCTGTTTTAGGTGGAGCTATTCTTTGCTACTTTTCAAACGAATACTACATGATATTTCTCATATCATCTTGCTATATATGCCTTTTGTTGTAATATTTCACATAACATCTTGCAAGATATGCCTTTTGTTTTGTTCGTGAGGAGTAATGGTCGAGAGAAGGTAGGAGACACTATGTTTTGTTTAGTTTCGCTTAGGTTAGACTGCTCCCTATAATGGATCAGTCATCCTCTAGGCTACACTACGATTAGGGGGAGGCGGGAGAGGAAGCGCTGTGTGTCTCGGTTAGGGAGACAAGGGAATGGGGTTCAGTGTTTTACTTTTAGGATAGGTTTATGTTTGTTTGTTCCAACAGATCTTTACATATTTTCCACACACCAAAATATTAATGCGATCCTTGTGGTTACTAAACATATTTTAGATATGCCTTCATGCTATAGCTTATTCCATGCTTACATCTTTGGTTAAATTACTTCAATTGTAAAACTGAAATTTACTTAGTGGAATGCCCGAGGAGTTTGTAAACCATCCAAGCTTAAAACAGGTTATTACTAGGCTTAAATAACTTCATTCATCTATTGTGTTCCTACAAGAAACTCACTTGTTGAAGGATGAGCTACTTAAAGTATGCAGGCGATGGCAAGGGCAAGTAATAGCATTCTGTTTCCCCTCTCATTCTTGTGGTGTTATGGTTTTAATTCACAAATCTGTTCCGTTTCAAGTGGATAATAGTATAACTGATACAGCTGGTAAAACAGTATATATCTAATACCTATTATTCACACTAATGTTGGGATACTGTAAAAAAAAGAAGAAAAAAAAAGAATCCTGTATATACTGTCCCAGGGGTACCTTGTATTCTGTTTACATTTCTGGATTCCATAGGATTTCGTCTGAGTTTTCCGCATTGCGGAAATCATGTGGCCCTACAAGCACTAATGTGAGTTACAATGAAAACACACAGACATTTGAATATATTGACATACCTTGTCAATGTATTCTGGAAGATATGGTCTGTCCAGTACTCAGGAACGTCTGAATACGTGAATACCTATACCTAAAGAAGAGGAGTTGTATTAAAATCTATGACAATGTCAGGAAAATAAAACTCGAATGACTTCAGTTTTAGATAGCTAACGTTAGCTAACGTAAACTCATGTAAACTCGTACATCGCCTTGGTCCGTACAATTGCCCTTATTTTAGCGCCCCAAAAACGTAATACTTCCAGATCAACTGTAATGTCAATACCATTGTAAAGCACAATATCTCCCCTTTTTTCCAACATTATCAATTACATGACCTAAACGCTGCCCGTTTCTGCATAATTCAAGCAGGCAATGAGCCCCGTCGGGTCTTTTTTTTTAATTGCGGGTGGGGAAGCGAAACTAATGCGTCATGGTGAGAAGGAGAGATATTGTGTGGGAAAATTGCTTTTTTTCACTCGATCTGTCCAACTTATCACCTTATCGCCTGTAAAATGTAAATAAAACACTATAAAGAGTTTATATAATGTGTCATTACATACCTATTTGAAGGTTTGTGTCGAATTTGAATCGGGTTTTTAGGGCGGTGCTAAAGTGATCTTAGAAGTAAACAGCGGCTTTGAGAATGATGATCGCATGCAATGATGACGCAAACAAATACTAGGTATCCCCCCCTTACCCCCGTCACTGTCCATTTCTTGTTTTTAAACGATGAGAGAAGTGCTACACCTGGTGGAGAGAGATTGTAAGACAGAAATAGTAGCTTTATGCGTGCTGTACGTTACGACATGACACGTCACGATGTAACGGAGGGTCCGTTTTTTCAACTTTTCTCCAATACTATAGAGCCATTACCATGTCGATCAACGCTTGAATAGAAACCTAGTTCACACCCCCGATTTTGAAGTCAACACAGTAGCTACAGTCCCATTAGTTTTCTTTGTAGCCTCGTTTGAATGTTGCGGTTGCGCACATTTGTACGGAATGGGGTGAGTTTACGTTAGCTAAAAAACAGAAACATCGCAATCCAAGCTGACTTGGAAGAGATACTTGTTATCTATCTTACTAGCCAGCCCAGTTATTTAATTTAGCTAGTTTGGCTGTTAGATATTGACTAGATAACTACTGCACAAGGTCAATGTTTGCAGTGCTGCATTGAACATGTTGTGAATACGTGAACAACAACAATGTTTCTGCAAGGACAGGTGTAGCTAGATAGCTAGGTGTAGTTAGCTAGCTAGCTACGTATTGTTCCTACCTGTCTCTTCCTGGCTAGCAGCCAAACATTACCTTGCAGGGGCAAATGTGTTCAGTTCTACTGTAATGTTTGCTGACGATGCATTTTTTGGTAAGCTAGGTAGCTAATATGTTACATAGCTATTTCGGTTAATATAAAACTTACACAAAAATGACAAATGTTAGAAACAGCGCTGAGGCGAGTAAATGCACTGCTAACTTACTAGTTAGTAGCATGCCCACCACTAGCTAACTATACAGACATCACGGCCATTAACTAGCTAGCTTATCAACGTGCAAATATATAACATACTCTGCAATATAGCTAGCTAAAGGCTTTTCGTACTTGAATAATATTATTTAACGTTTTCCACAAATATTTTGGACATTTAGTCAAAAATATGTGTAGATAGATCCAATCTACTTTCCAAGTTATAATTTGATCCTTACCAGCCGCATGGCCATTCCAGAGGAGAAAGATCAAGACGACGTCCGTTGAAATGTTCCAAGCACAATTGACGTTCATAACTAGATCTAGCATGTCAGTCCAACATAATAATGATAATTTGAATATCATATTTTAAAGTTGTTGGTTGATACTTAGAAATATTCGTTCAAATTTAGCAGCATATTACCTAGGATTTTTATTTGCAAATGCCAGTCTTTTTCAACACATAAATAAAGTACTATATTCAAAAATGTAAGTAAAACCAGAAACCTATTATTTTAAGTAAAAATCATTGATTTTCTTTTGCAATATTTACTAAGCCCGTAGGTAATTTTTTACATTGTAGACACTTCCCACTCACAGAGTAGAAAGAAATTACAGCATTTCATTAAGGACTTAAATCTATGTGAACCTTGGAGGACTCAGAACCCGTCTAAAAGGGAGTATTCATGTTATTCGTCGAAAAGTTTTTATCATATTCTTGTATGGACTAGTTTTTAGTTTCTTGCTCATTGACTCTCAATGTAGCAGGAAGTAGATATGAAAGTATTGTTCTGAGTGACCATTCCCCTGTTTGATTATTCTATAGGGATACAAAACTAGTAAAAGGATCCTCTAGATGGCATTTGCATCCCAGATGGTTACAGTACCCAGACTTCTTACATTACGTTGGAGTGCATATACTGTAGATATATTTTTTGACGTTGAACACTGACCAAACGTCAGCGAGTACCAAATGGGAATCTTGCTAAGCATATATTAGGGCGTAAATTATCAGTTTTACCAGTTTCAAATCAATTAAATCCATTTTGGTTTTCACAAAGTGAGGAACCAAACATACCAGGGCGATACCAGGGATCCGGGGTCCGATGGCGATCCGCTTGTCGTCGATACCTGAGGGTGATCTTGAGGAGAGCCGACCGGGCTCTCCTTCAGGTATGACGACAGCGGCGGAAGGTACGCCGACCTCTTCCTCCTGCTCGGGGAAGAGCGGGGGCTGATACTCCAGGGAACACTGAAATGGAGATAGGCCCATGGCAGAGCAGGGAATAGTGTTGCGGGCGTAATCGATCCACACCAGCCGCTGTCTCCAGGAGGTGGGGTTTGACAGAGAACAGGCAGTGCAGAGTAGTCTCAAGATCCTGGTTGGCTTGCTCCAAATGGCCATTGGACTGGGGGTGGAACCCAAAGGACAGGCTGGCCGATGACCCAATGAGGGCGCAGAACGCCTTCCAGAGCTGGGACGAGAACTGAAGGCCCCGGTCGGAGACCATGTCCACCGGCAGTCCATGGATCCGGAAGACGTGCTGCATGAGCTGGGCCGTCTCCTTGGCCAAGGGTAGTTTGGGGAGAGGAATTAAGTGAGTGGCCTTGGAAAACCGGTCGACCACAGTCAGGATGGCAGTGTTGCCCTGAGCTGGCAGAGACAAAAGCAGCAACATCTGGAACCATTGTGGACCACCAAAAGCGTTGCGCATGAAGGCCAGGTTCCGACGGGAGCCCGAGTGGCAGACAAGCCTGGAGGAATGGGCCCACTCCAGGACCGCAGAGCATACAGCATCAGGCACAAACTTCCAATTATCAGGGTCCCCCCCCTCGGGTTCGTCTGGGACCGCTGCGCCTCCCGAACTGTTTCCCTATACCCCAGTTGAGTGCCGTCACCAGGCACGAGGTGGGAAGGATGGTCTGGGGCTCCATGGTGGTACCCGTGGGGCTATAGCGGCGGGACATTGCATCCGGCTTGACATTCTTGGATCCCGGCCGGTATGAGTGGGAAGTTAAACCGTGTGAACAGCAGGGCCCATCTGGCTTACCTGGAGTTGAGGTGCTGGGCGGTGCAGAGATACTCCAGGCTCTTGTGGTTGGTCCACACAATGAATGGGTGTTCAGAACTCTCCATCCAGCGCTTCCATTCCTCCAACGCCCTCTTCACCGCGGGAAGCTCACAATTCCCCACATCATAGTCATTTTCCATGGCATTGGGAGAAGAAGGCGCAGGGATATAGATGGAGGTCCAGGGCAGAGTGCTGGGACAGGACCGCCCCCACTCTGACATCAGAAGCATTGGCCTCCACCACGAATTGATGGGAAGGGTCCGGATGAACCAAGATGGGAGCTGTGGTGAAGTGATGTTTGAGGTCCCGGAATGCCCGGTCAGCAGCTGGTGACCAGGTGAACGGAATCTTTGGCGAGGTGAGTGTGTACAGGGAAGCCAGGGTGCTGTAACCCCGGATAAAGCGGCGATAGAAGTTGGCAAACCCCAGGATGCTTTGCAGCTGCACCCTGGAGGTAGGCTGGGGCCAATCCACCACCGCTTTCACCTTCCCGGGATCCATTTGCACACTCCCTGCGCTGATGATGAAACCCTGAAAAGGGATGGTGGAACGATGGAACTCGCATTTCTCTGCTGTTACAAACAGCTGGTTCTCCAGGAGGCGTTGGAGAACCTGTCGGACATGGAGTACATGTTCTTGGGTGAAATGGGAGAAGATGAGGATGTCATCTAGGTAGACAAAGAGGAACCGGTTTAGCATGAGGCGGAGAACATCATTGACCAGAGCCTGGAACACAGCAGGGGCATTGGTAAGGCCAAATGGCATGACCAGATACTCGAAGTGACCGCTGGCCGAGTTGAAGGCGGTCTTACACTCCGATTCCCATATCCGCACCAGGTGGTAGGCGTTCCATAGATCCAGCTTGGAAAACACGGTGGCCAACTTGAGCGACTCAAAGGCCGAGGAGATGAGTGGTAGCGGGTAGCGGTTCTTCATCATTATAACGTTGAGACCCCGGTAGTGAATGCACGGGCGGGAGAAGAAGAAGAAGAAGGACGGATGAATCTTACAGCAAGGGAGTCCCCAATGTAGGTCTCCATCGCCTTGGTCTCTGGTCCCGACAGAGAGTACAGTCGTCCACGGGGCCACGAGGGAGTCATGCTAGGGAGAAGGTCAATCCCGTAGTCATAAGGTCGGTGCGGCGGGAGCGAAGTGGCCGGATCTTGCTGAACACCTCCCGGAGGTCCTGGTACTCCGTGGGAATGGCAGAGAGGTCCGGGGCACCTTCCGAGCCCCCAGGAAGACGTACCGGGGCAGGTTGTGCTGACTTCAGGTAATGGGCATGGCAGAACGGGCTCCAGCCCATGATGGCACCAGTAGACCAGTTAATGAGGGGATTGTGTCGCTGGAGCCAGGAGAATCCCAACACCACGGGATTCTGAGGGGACTTGATGAGCAGGAACTGGATAGCCTCGCTGTGGTTCCCTGACACACGTAGGTTGATGGGAGGGGTGTTGTGGGTGACTCGGCCTATAGAGCGCACGTCCAGCGCTCTAACGTCCATGGGAATGGAGAGGGGCTGAGTGGTGATGTTCAGCTCAGACGCCAGGGTAGCATCCAAAAAACTCTTGACGGCCCAAGAGTCAATCAGAACCCGGAGAGATTTGGACTGGGCTCCCCACAACACAATGGCATGAAAAGATGTGCGAACAAAATAAGCAGGAACGTTCTCCATTTGGCCCACCAGAGTATTTGCAACAACAACAAAAAACAAGAGGACACGAAATGACCAAGAGTCCCGCAATACAGACAACTCTTTGTGTCGATCCTGTATTTCCGTTCCGCTGGCGAAACCCAAGCTCTGTCTAGTGGCATAGGCTCAGGAAGCGGTGACTCAGCCGTCTTCGGCAGCCCTTGGGGCAGGTCGGGAAGCCTCGGGTTCTCTCGGCAATGAGAATGTCGGGAGCTTCCGGGATGACTCAGAGGCAAGGTGGGATCCCTGGGCGTGCGAGTGAAATCCAATTTCCTCTCCCCCCGTCGTTCCCGTAATCGTCCATCGTTACGGATGGTCAAAGCAATGAGGGAATCGAGCTCTGTAGGTGACTCCTGGGCTGCAAGCTCGTCCTTGACCCCCCCCCCCCCCCCCCCCCGAGACGTCGTGCAGGAACATATCGAACAGTGCCTCTTGATTCCAAGTACTCTCTGCTGCCAATGTGCGGAAATCAACCGCATAATCAGCTACACTATCAGAGTCCTGCCGAAGCTGGATTAGCTTCAGGTCGGCCTCTCGCCTGGAGAACGGGGCATCAAAAACCTTCCTCATTTCTCCCACGAACCCCTCCAGACTAGCGAATATGGCCAGCTGTTGTTCCCACACGGCAATAGCCCAAGTGAGAGCCCTCCCAGACGTCAGCGTGATGAGGTAGGCTATTTTGGAGCGATCCGAGGGGAAGGAGGAGGGCTGAAGTTCGAAGATGAGGGCACACAGAGCTAGGAACGCCCGACAGGTGCTCGGCTCTCCATTGAAGCGTTCCGGAGGAAGTAAGCGGGGCTCCCGAGAATGTGTAGTGACCGATGAGACGGCGCTGCTAGTGGTTACCACCATGGTGAGCGGCCTCCCAGATAACCCGGGGAATTGCTCAAGCAAACTGTCCAACACCCGGTCTTGTTGTTCAGCCGAAGTTTTGACCCCCTCCACCAGGCCACGAAGCAATTCCTTGTGCCTACCGATGGTGGCTCTTTGGGTGGAGATGGCATTACGCAGCTGGCCTGAGTCTGCTGGGTCAGTCATGGCCAGTTCGTACTATCAGGAATCAAGGTAAGACCCAGATGCAGACACGTTGATTTGACAATGGTTTAATATTCCATCAGGGGTCAGTAGACAGGTCAAGGCAGGCAGGGGTGTGTAAACTAGAGGTGGGGCAACAGTACCGGACGGCAGTCAGGCTCAGGGTCAGGGTAGACAGAGGTCAACAATCCAGAGGTGGGGCAAAGGTACAGGTCGGCAGGCAGGGTCAGGGTCAGGGGCAGGCAGAGTGGTCAGGCAGGCTGGCTCAGAGTCAGGACAGGCAAGGGTCAAAACCAGGAGGGCTGGGAAAATAAGGAGCTGAGAACAAAAATTCTGGTTGAATTGACAAACAATACAAACTGGCAACGGACAAACAAAGAACACGGGTATAAATATACAGGGGATAATGTGGAAGATTGGCGAAACCTGGGGGGGGGGGGTGGAGACAATCACAAGGACAGGTGAAACAGATCAGAGTGTGACACAAGGATGTCCGGCCAGTCCAGGACTCTTTCTTTTAGCTACAGAACCCTTTGCCATTGCAGTGAGGGCCGACCCGTCAATTAGTGAAATTAAAACATCAGATTTTGAACATTGAGTGGTCCTGTATGTCGATGATACCCTCTTAATCCTAACAGATCTAAAGAATTCTATCTCTTCCCTCTGTCACGCCTGCTCCCGCTGTCCCTCCCTGGCACTCGAGGGCGCCAGGCTGCCCATCACAACGCGCTCCTGCCACCATCATTACGCACACCTGTTTCCCTCATCACGCGCATTAGCGATTCATTGGACTCACCTGGACTCTATCCCCTGTGTTATCACCTCCCCTTTATCTGTCTGTTCCCCAGTTCTGTTCCCCGCTTCAGCATTAATTGTCGTTTGTCGTTGTGTTACCCGGTTCTGACTCTGTTCCATGTCTGTGCAATATTAAATGTTCACTCTCCGTACCTGCTTCTCATCTCCGGCGTCAGTTCTTATACCCTCTCCAATTGAATTAATAACTTTGATCTGTTTTCTGGGTTTAAAGTTAATAAAACCAAATATTCTATCATTTTCCTAAACAAGCAAGAGAGACTGAATCCAGTTGTACAGCATCCATTTGAATACAGAACAAGATTTCACAAATCATGGTATTAAAATCCAACCAGAAATTAGCTCCTTATTATGGTTATGAACCCATGGTAACGAGCATAACAGAATCCATCAACAGATGGACATCATTGCCTATATCTATTATTGGTAGAATAAGTATCATTAAGATTAATATTCCACCCAAATGTCTTTATCTATTTCAATCAATTCCTCTTGCTCCACCACATTTATTTCCCCCAAAGATCAGAAAGATACTCTCAAAGGTTATCTGGAGCAACAGAAAACCAAGGCTTAGACTTTCTCGCCTTACAACCTCCTTTGACCACTTTAGAAATGCTCTCTGTAAACATGTGTTAAGGGAGAGGTCTATTTACGTCATTATATGGGGAAACGGTAGCTACTCATAAAGACAACTGTGATAGTAAGAGACTTCAGTGGATACAAGATATGCAGGAAGATATTTCAGCAGAGGACTGGGGTATGATATGCTCTAGAGCTCAGATACAGACAATAAACACCCCCCTGAGATTGTTGCAATACAATTGGATAATGAGAACACATCACCCCTGTTAAGCTCCACAAATTTGACCCTAATATCCCAGACCTGTGTGTTAAATGTAACATGCATTTTGCCACCTTGTATTATTGCCTTTGGGAATGTGCTGAGATATAAAAGCTTTGGAGTTTAGTATTGCGCTATATCTCTGAGATGACCTCTACCCCAATACCACTAATCCCTAAACTATGCATCCTACATCTTTACCCAGAGAATATCTATTTACGTAGGAGAGAGAAGAAAATGGTTGACCTCTGTCTATTACAAGCTAGTTCAATTGCTCTCCACTGGAAGTATGTCAGTTCCCCCTCACTTTGTCATTGGTTAAAATAATTAACATCAAACCTGGCTCTTGAAAAATGTACTTATATAATGAAAAGGAAAGACCCAGAGTTTCATGATGTTTGGGATCTGTTTGGTGAAATTTTGCAAACCGGTGATATTGTAGAAGCATTGGAATTGTTAATCTGTATATTCTAAATTGTTTAGGTGAACATTGGCTATAGTCGAAGTGTAATCTGCATTATCTGCGACTGCATATTTTACTTGTTGTGCATTTGTATTTTTGGAAATGTGAGGAAATTTGATTTTCTGTCATTTTTCTGTGAATATTTGGTTGTAATGTTTTGTCTCTTTGAGGTGTACGTGTAAAAAAAATACAAATGTATTTCTGTAATTGTTGATCAAATAAAATAAAATAAAATAGTATTTGTCACATGCGCCGAAGACAACAGGTACAACCTTACAGTGAAGTGCTTACTTACAAGCCCTTATTAAGCAACAATGCAGTTTAAAAAAAAATGCCTACAAAAAAGTAAGAAAAACAATTAAGAAATAATTAAAGAGCAGCAGTAAAATAACAATATACAGGGGGTACCGGTACAGAGTCAATGTGTTAGTTCCTATTTGGAACTAATAAATAGTTCCAAATAAATAAATATATGTGTAAAAAATATGTTTTTCTTCCGCACAAAAGGGCTTTATTACAGACAGAAATACTCCTCAGTTTCATCAGCTGCCAAATGTGGAGGTCCTGGGCTGGCGTGGTTACATGTGGTCTGCTGTTGTGAGGCCAGTTGGACGTACTGCCAAATTCTCTGAAACAACGTCAGAGGCGGCTTATGGTAGAGAATTTAACATTTAATCCTCTGGCAACAGCTCTGGTGGACATTCATGCAATCAGCATGCCAATTGTACACACCCTCAGAACTTGAGACATCTGTGGCATTGTGTTGTGTGACAGAACTGCACATTTTAGAGTGTCCATTTATTGTCCCCAGCACAAGGTGCACCTGTGTAATGACCATGCTGTTTATCAGCTCCTTGATATGTCACACCTGTCAGGTGGATGGATTATCTTGGCAAAGGAAAAATTCTCACTTACAGGAATGTAAACAAATGTGTGCACAACATTTGAGAGAAATAGGGTTTTTAGTGTATGGAACATTTCTGGATCATTTATTTTCCCTCATGAAACATGGGACTTTACATGTTGCGTTTATATTTTTGTTCTGAGTCTGTCGAGAAGAAATTATATTTAAAGGTACACCAAATTTAAAGGGATGGCTTTAGATAAATGTGCTGAAACCCCTATTGAATTAAAACTCAAGAACTACAAGAAAATCTGTTGGTCAACAAGTGGGAGGGTTAGCATTTAAATATGCATAAATATATTTATACAACGTGCCCAAGGGAACCATGAAGCAATGCCCGTTATGCACCTGCATAAGGTAAGTCTGAATACCTACCGAGAAGTGCGTAGGAAAGGCATGTGTACGTGTCCCCCCACATTCAGAAATTGCATTTTTGTGTCCCCCAGTTTTATCATTGGAATGTGACACGAAACGAGGCAACGGAATGCCTTAGGACCATGCGGATGCCTCCGAGCGATCAGGTAGGCTGTTTGGAGTGTTTATCCAACTTGCTAAGAAACATGTATAATTTAAAAAATCCCCCCCCCCCACTTCTAAAACCAAAGTTGCGCCCTGCATCCATGTACATATTACATATGTATTATTACAATCCTTTAATCAGGGAAGCTGGAAGTATTCCTAAGAGAGAGAGTAAGAAAGTACTCTCTAATATTGCAGTGCATATTCCACCCGCAGCTAGAAAGTGCTCCTAACCCAAGTTATCAAAGGAACTTGCGATAAGAGCCGTTGGGGGAAATAATTGCAGTTTGCCGAGTAACAGAATCAAGATCTGTCTAAATTGAAATCTGTCTAAACATCATCATGTGAGGTCACCATCATTACAGTAAGTGCCAAGGAGGCCAAAAGTTCACTTGCCTGCCCCAGTCTGAGAATCATACTCTAATCAGTACACTCTTCCAAAAAAGGGTTTCAAAAGGGTTTTTCAGCTGTCCCCATAGGAGAACCCTTTTTGGTTCCAGTTAGAACCCGTTTCGGTTCCAGTTAGAACCCTTTTTGGTTCCAGTTAGAACCCTTTTTGGTTCCATGTAGAACCCCCTGTGAAAAGGATTCTACATGGAACCAAAAAGGGTTCTTCAAAGGGTAATGAGAGCAACATTACTTTATTTAAACAAAATGTTAAGCTTTACAAAAACAAGAAACAATGCATACAGGTCCTTTGTTTCTTTGTTGCTGTGGTTATTATAAGTCAAGACAGTTGTGCTCATCTCAATAAGGTCATATTTATCTTAATCAAGGGGTATATTTCAATAGTTGAAATTACCAATGAGTGGCTTGAAATCGTACAGATGTGACTACTCGTGGTCACTAGTTGACTGTCACTGCTCTCTGTTAGGGTGTTTCTGAAGACAAAGGCGTATTGGAATGGATCCTATTGATGAAGACCAGAGATCCAACAATCCTCCAATTGGCCTCACAAAACCCTCTCAGAGCCTTATTCTTCAGTAAGATGACCACCATTCCCAGCACATTCAGAACATGAGGACTCCATAGAACGACGAAGGTCCCAATGATGAGGTTTACTAATCTGGTCACCCTGGGGCTCCTGAAGAAAGCTGTTTGGTCCACCCTTTTGGTGGAGTCAGATACAGGCTGTGGCCATGATGGAGAAAGGAACTACAGATAACAGGAGAGTCTGCGGGAGCAAAACAGCCATCTGCTCAGCGTCTGATGCAAAAGCATACCGGCACCGGACCCATCCATTCTCATCCTGCGTCACATCCCGCACCAACACCCCATTAGGGATAGACACGACCCCGGCTACCCCCAACAGGACATCTAGCAGCCCCCTCTCCTTTGGCACTCCCATTCTGGCCAAGCTGTGGGACTGCACTACCTAGAGGTAGCGCTGGAATGCTCAATAGTGTGACAGTCAGCAGGCTACTGTAGGCACTGCAGTAGAAAAAGTAGGTGATGAGCTCACAGAGGACTAGACCCAGGCTCCAGGTAAAGACTAGGTTGTAGATTACCAAAGGTAGGGTGAAGAGGCAAAACAGGTCACATGAAGCCAAGTTCAACATCAGCATCTGGCTCAAACTGGATAGATCCTGGTTTTGACGAAGGTTGACCATCACCGCAATGTTCCCTGGAACAACTATTAGGAAGCAGTCAAAACCACGCCAGGCTCTCCACCCCTATTTGTCTTTGAAGTATGTAGGATTCAGTGTTTTTAAATTGACCCATTGGTTCTGCTTGTGCAAATATGCAAATGCTCAATGCTAGTATTTTCAGAGAAATACACAATGTAACAATTCTTCCCCTTTTACCATGCATCTTAAAATGATTTTATACTAAATAATTGAGCAACACAATCCATTTAAAAGATGATTTAGGAAAGAAATTCCAAACATGCTAAACGGGGGGCTCTACAGATACTGTATGTCATGCTTTTTCACAGTTATAACCAAATGCTACCTGTGGGTAGGAGGAGGGCAATGATGACAAACAATACAGAGGCTCTGAACACAATGGAATGGATATAAACCAGCATGTACTGATCTATTTATTAAAGGAACTGAAGGTCAGTTTTCTGGGTTTTGGAGTGGAGACACATTTAGACACAGTTAGACACTTCAGACTCTTTAAACATCTCTGTTTCTGAATGACAAACCAACTCCCCTTCAGAACTCTTAACCCATGACAAAACTTCACTCAATAGAGTATGGGGCTTTTTCTCTCCTAGTTGATAGCCCTCTTCCATACCCATTGGACTGGGTGGATGACCGGCAGAGTTATTCCACTGCCTCTTTGACCTCTGCCTGCTTTCTTGTTTGTTTCCTTCCAACTTGTTAAGTGTAATATACTTTGCTGCCAGAGAAATGCTTGATAGTCATCTTTCCTGCTGGGTGGAAATGTCTTCTCCACATGAGGGTTATTAACACATGTACACATAAACATAATTAGATTTTAATGAATCATACAGTAGTTGTTGAAAGTCTTCCATGGCCTTCCTAGTATCCTGTTAGCTGGAATGAGTTCAATGTTAGATTCGTATTCAGTCTGTGGTCTCATAATGGCTTGTTCTATTTTCTCACCTGCAGTGGCAGTATTTCTCACAGCGGTGTCTAACCCCTAATTGTTCTTCCAGACAATACACAACCACCACATCTCATTCACCTGTTGGTTTTATCCATGGGAGCCATTCTGTTGAGGTATAAGCGGTCGCACTTCGGTCCGCAGGTAGTATAACTTTTCATTACATTTCATTACATTTCATTATAGTACAACGGTTTAATTTGTCTAATCTTAGCAATTTCTTCTTAGCTAGCTACATAGCCGTCTTTGTATCAAAGATAATTGCGTAATTATCGTATTTCGTCGTCCTAACGCAGTCTACACTGCTATCTGCCATCTGCCCAGCAGCTAGCCAGCTAGCAAACGTCCACCGTCTACCGAATAGCAGCACTTTGGTCCGCAGGTAGTATAACTTTTCATTACATTTCATTACATTTCATTATAGTACAACGGTTTAATTTGTCTAATCTTAGCAATTTCTTCTTAGCTAGCTACATAGCCGTCTTTGTATCAAAGATAATTGCGTAATTATCGTATTTCGTCGTCCTAACGCAGTCTACACTGCTATCTGCCATCTGCCCAGCAGCTAGCCAGCTAGCAAACGTCCACCGTCTACCGAATAGCAGCACTGTAGCAACTATTACACCCAACTGAACGACTTGATTAGTGTAGTGTTAGCTAGCTACATAGTTGTCTTTGCTGTCTTCGTATCCAAGATAATTGTGTAGTTTAGAGTGTGTAGTTTTAGAGTGATTATCTTAATTTACCGAGGCTAGCTAGCCAGCTATCTGTCGTCCTTAACGTAGGAGACACTGCTAGCTAGCCAACAGCTAGCCAACGTCTACCGAATAGAACTTCTGCACTCAACAACCCGGTCGCATTCCGCTTCGCTCCACAGGTAGTATCACATTTTCATTTCATTTCATTACAGTACAACGGTTTGATTTGTTTGATCGTAGCTAGCTACATAGCTAGCTACATAGCCGTCTTTGTATCAAAGATAATTGTGTAGTCTAGAGCGATTTTCTAGGTTAGCTAGCCAGCTATTGTCGTTCTTTTAACGCAACGTAACGTAATCAACACTGCTAGCTAGCCAGCTAGCCCCCGAATAGCAGCACTGTAGATACTATTACACTCAACGGAACGACTTGATTAGTGTAGTGTCAACAACGCAGCCACTGCCAGCTAGCCTACAAAGTCAACAACTGCCAGCTAGCCTACAAAGTCAACAACGCAGCCACTGCCAGCTAGCCTACTTCAGCAGTACTGTATCATCTTAATCATTTTAGTCAATAAGATTCTTGCTACGTAAGCTTAACTTTCTGAACATTCGAGACGCGTAGTCCACTTGCCACTCCAATCTCCTTTGCATTAGCGTAGTCTCTTCTGTAGCCTGTCAACTATGTGTCTGTCTATCCCTGTTCTCTCCTCTCTGCACAGACCATACAAACGCTCCACACCGCGTGGCATCGGCCACCCTAATCTGGTGGTCCCAGCGCGCACGACCCACGTGGAGTTCCAGGTCTCCGGTAGCCTCTGGAACTGCCGATCTGCGGCCAACAAGGCAGAGTTCATCTCAGCCTATGCCTCCCTCCAGTCCCTCGACTTCCTGGCACTGACGGAAACATGGATCACCACAGATAACACTGCTACTCCTACTGCTCTCTCTTCGTCCGCCCACGTGTTCTCGCACACCCCGAGAGCTTCTGGTCAGCGGGGTGGTGGCACCGGGATCCTCATCTCTCCCAAGTGGTCATTCTCTCTTTCTCCCCTTACCCATCTGTCTATCGCCTCCTTTGAATTCCATGCTGTCACAGTTACCAGCCCTTTCAAGCTTAACATCCTTATCATTTATCGCCCTCCAGGTTCCCTCGGAGAGTTCATCAATGAGCTCGATGCCTTGATTAGCTCCTTTCCTGAGGACGGCTCACCTCTCACAGTTCTGGGCGACTTTAACCTCCCCACGTCTACCTTTGACTCATTCCTCTCTGCCTCCTTCTTTCCACTCCTCTCCTCTTTTGACCTCACCCTCTCACCTTCCCCCCCTACTCACAAGGCAGGCAATACGCTCGACCTCATCTTTACTAGATGCTGTTCTTCCACTAACCTCATTGCAACTCCCCTCCAAGTCTCCGACCACTACCTTGTATCCTTTTCCCTCTCGCTCTCATCCAACACTTCCCACACTGCCCCTACTCGGATGGTATCGCGCCGTCCCAACCTTCGCTCTCTCTCCCCCGCTACCCTCTCCTCTTCCATCCTATCATCTCTTCCCTCTGCTCAAACCTTCTCCAACCTATCTCCTGATTCTGCCTCCTCAACCCTCCTCTCCTCCCTTTCTGCATCCTTTGACTCTCTATGTCCCCTATCCTCCAGGCCGGCTCGGTCCTCCCCTCCCGCTCCGTGGCTCGACGACTCATTGCGAGCTCACAGAACAGGGCTCCGGGCAGCCGAGCGGAAATGGAGGAAAACTCGCCTCCCTGCGGACCTGGCATCCTTTCACTCCCTCCTCTCTACATTTTCCTCTTCTGTCTCTGCTGCTAAAGCCACTTTCTACCACTCTAAATTCCAAGCATCTGCCTCTAACCCCAGGAAGCTCTTTGCCACCTTCTCCTCCCTCCTGAATCCTCCTCCCCCCCCCCCTCCTCCCTCTCTGCAGATGACTTCGTCAACCATTTTGAAAAGAAGGTCGACGACATCCGATCCTCGTTTGCTAAGTCAAACGACACCGCTGGTTCTGCTCACACTGCCCCACCCTGTGCTCTGACCTCTTTCTCCCCTCTCTCTCCAGATGAAATCTCGCGTCTTGTGACGGCCGGCCGCCCAACAACCTGCCCGCTTGACCCTATCCCCTCCTCTCTTCTCCAGACCATTTCCGGAGACCTTCTCCCTTACCTCACCTCGCTCATCAACTCATCCCTGACCGCTGGCTACGTCCCTTCCGTCTTCAAGAGAGCGAGAGTTGCACCCCTTCTGAAAAAACCTACACTCGATCCCTCCGATGTCAACAACTACAGACCAGTATCCCTTCTTTCTTTTCTCTCCAAAACTCTTGAACGTGCCGTCCTTGGCCAGCTCTCCCGCTATCTCTCTCAGAATGACCTTCTTGATCCAAATCAGTCAGGTTTCAAGACTAGTCATTCAACTGAGACTGCTCTTCTCTGTATCACGGAGGCGCTCCGCACTGCTAAAGCTAACTCTCTCTCCTCTGCTCTCATCCTTCTAGACCTATCGGCTGCCTTCGATACTGTGAACCATCAGATCCTCCTCTCCACCCTCTCCGAGTTGGGCATCTCCGGCGCGGCCCACGCTTGGATTGCGTCCTACCTGACAGGTCGCTCCTACCAGGTGGCGTGGCGAGAATCTGTCTCCTCACCACGTGCTCTCACCACTGGTGTCCCCCAGGGCTCTGTTCTAGGCCCTCTCCTATTCTCGCTATACACCAAGTCACTTGGCTCTGTCATAACCTCACATGGTCTCTCCTATCATTGCTATGCAGACGACACACAACTAATCTTCTCCTTTCCCCCTTCTGATGACCAGGTGGCGAATCGCATCTCTGCATGTCTGGCAGACATATCAGTGTGGATGACGGATCACCACCTCAAGCTGAACCTCGGCAAGACGGAGCTGCTCTTCCTCCCGGGGAAGGACTGCCCGTTCCATGATCTCGCCATCACGGTTGACAACTCCATTGTGTCCTCCTCCCAGAGCGCTAAGAACCTTGGCGTGATCCTGGACAACACCCTGTCGTTCTCAACCAACATCAAGGCGGTGGCCCGTTCCTGTAGGTTCATGCTCTACAACATCCGCAGAGTACGACCCTGCCTCACACAGGAAGCGGCGCAGGTCCTAATCCAGGCACTTGTCATCTCCCGTCTGGATTACTGCAACTCGCTGTTGGCTGGGCTCCCTGCCTGTGCCATTAAACCCCTACAACTCATCCAGAACGCCGCAGCCCGTCTGGTGTTCAACCTTCCCAAGTTCTCTCACGTCACCCCGCTCCTCCGCTCTCTCCACTGGCTTCCAGTTGAAGCTCGCATCCGCTACAAGACCATGGTGCTTGCCTACGGAGCTGTGAGGGGAACGGCACCTCAGTACCTCCAGGCTCTGATCAGGCCCTACACCCAAACAAGGGCACTGCGTTCATCCACCTCTGGCCTGCTCGCCTCCCTACCACTGAGGAAGTACAGTTCCCGCTCAGCCCAGTCAAAACTGTTCGCTGCTCTGGCCCCCCAATGGTGGAACAAACTCCCTCACGACGCCAGGACAGCGGAGTCAATCACCACCTTCCGGAGACACCTGAAACCCCACCTCTTTAAGGAATACCTAGGATAGGATAAAGTAATCCTTCTCACTCCCCCCCCCTTAAAAGATTTAGATGCACTATTGTAAAGTGGCCGTTCCACTGGATGTCATAAGGTGAATGCACCAATTTGTAAGTCGCTCTGGATAAGAGCGTCTGCTAAATGACTTAAATGTAAAATGTAAATGTAAATGTATAACTTCATCACAATTAAACAGAACACGTATTTTCTCATTTTGCTGCAATAAAGAAAATATCCCTAAAACAGACTGGAGATGACCTTTTAGCTCCAACTTCTCCCAAACGTTCCTCGATCCAAACTGTGTTAAACTAAAATGATCTTACATTATTCATGCTTGTATGTACTTATACTTACTTAACTAAACAGACGGACATCTCAAATAAGCCATGATCTAAATGATGTTGTGTGAGGAAAGCAAGAGATGGTTTGTTTCTATGAATGAAAGTCATTTAACAAACCATGGCAAAATAACAATAGAAATAATAACATATGCCATTTAGCAGCCACTTTTATCCAAAGAGACTTACAGTCATGTGTGCGTACATGTTTATCATGGGAGGCCCCTGTACTTTATGATATTGATGTATAGTGTTCCCTAGAGGTTTGGATACACCCTCCCATCCTCAGAATGTACTACCGTATTTCTCAATGTCCAACAAAAATCCAATAGCAATAATACTGTACTGCACTCCCTGAGCAGCAAATCCTTGGAAGACATAACATCCTCGGATAATGAATGTGTGTGTGAGAGGTACTGTAGCCTATACCAGGCAGGAGATAAGAGTTTAGATATGATGTATGTGTCAGGGGGCTACAGGGAATGTGTGCCCCCTGTAGGCTACATGCACGCACACGCATGCAAGCACACACGCAGTATACACTGAGTGTACAAAACATTAAGAACACCTTCCTAATATTGAGTTGCACAGCCCCACCCCTTTTGCCCTCAGAACCAGCTCAATTTGTCGGGGCATGGACTACAAAATGTCGAAAGCATTCCATAGTATATTCTTTATACTGTTGAGCGTGGAAAAACCCAGCAGCGATTCAGTTCTTGACACAAACCGGTGCACCAAGCACCAACAAAAAAAAACATACAAAGGCACTTAAATCTTTTGTCTTGCTCATTTACCCTCTGAATGGCACACATAAACCATCCATGTCTCAAGGCCTAAAGATCCTTCTTTAACCTGTCTCCTACACTGATTGAAGTGGATTTAACAAGTGACATCAATAAGAGATCATAGCGTTCCCCTGGATTCACCTGGTCAGTCTATGTCATGGTAAGAGCAGGTGTTCTTAATGTTTTGTACACTCAGTGTATACAGTATCTACAAGTCAACCCATAGCATAGCTCCCAGTAGCCACATATCCATTAGGCATTGGTAGCCAAATGCAGACAGATCAAACATAATAAAAATAAAAAATATCTGGGTATCATAGCTGAGCTGTAGGGGAGTTGCATAGGTTGTTGGAATACAGCTTCAATGTAAATTAAAGGTTTGCTATGCTTAGTGGAGATGAATGCATGAACAAAGGGAGGTGTGTTGTACAGTGCATGACCCTCTGGAGATTTTTCAGTGCGCTGTGTTTTAGGGACCACCCGCTGTAGACGTCTGACTGGTGACATTTTTCACATGATTCTACATGTAAAATCGATGCACACTCACAAATTACATGCTAAGTACTCCCGGCCAGCAAACACTATTGGTGTGTCTGAGCTCTTAAGGTTTGGGATAGGGTTAACCTTGACGGTTAAGTTGAGGTATTCATATTGAGTGGTTAAGGTAAGGGTTAATGTTTGGGATAGGGTTAACCTTGACGGTTAAGTTGAGGTATTCATATTGAGTGGTTAAGGTAAGGGTTAAGGTTTGGGATAGGGTTAAAAGAGAAAAACAAAAATTACAAAACAAGTGCCTAGAACTGGGATTAAACCCACGATCCTCAGAACCGAAGCTCAGGGTTTAAGCCCATCCTCGACCCAATTGCGAGTCTACTAGATAGTAATAGTTGCTCGCGTTGCCCCTAGTGGATGGTAGAAAATTGCCACGGAAAATAAATTACTCCTCAGGTCATAATTTCACCATTTCATATATGCTTAAATACGTCGTAATGCACTAAAGTTTGACCTGTCATTTCTGCAAACTTTCACACACACACACATACACACACACACACACGCACACACACGCCATGTGGTGCAGTATGTCTTTTGACATGTGCTCAGATCTAAAGGGATTCCCATTTATTAGTACAGACACAGTCATTACTCTACACAGACACACAGAGACAGTGACAACATACAAACAGAGATTACCCACATCCGGTACTGTATATCATAAGCCCACAATCTGCCGATATAAGGGGATTTCGTCATGTCTATACATCACAGGTTAACCTTCACTCTACATATTATTGGCTAACCTGTCTATACATTACAGCATTGAAATCATTATGTGGTCTGTACAGTATATCATATGTGTGTATATCTAGTAGGCCATACACTTTTCTGTGCCCCTGCAAATTGACAAAGGAGGATTCTTACAGTGAGGGAGGAGGACAATGACAATGATAGGGACCCTCTCCTTAGAGAGCTATTCACCCAGCCCAACCTGGATTAGTCCCCAACACAGATATCTTGATGCATAACACGTCCATCAAGACCTGTGGGACTAGTTCACAATGTACATTGTAACAAATACGTCATCCTCAGCCCAATCTTTGTCTCCTGGGCCACGCTGTTGGGATGGGGAGCAGAGGGAGGGTCACAAACGCACAAATACACACACGCCATGGCCCCGGTCTGATTTCTCCCTGGGTTAGTTTAGAGGGAAGAACACATTGATCTATGAATCTCATATGTCTTGCTGTTGGATCCTACAGGCAGTCATTGATGGACTGCTCCTTCACAGCACCTCTGCCAAAGATGATGTCAATAGAATGCTTGGAGGTGATCAACGTTAAAGATCCTAGTGATGACTGGATGTGACACTAATTTCATTATATCAGTTGCAGTCCAGGGTCAAAGTAAGCGATAGGAGAGAATACAACAATATTCATGTATTACTGTAGTATAGTTGACATTGAGACAATGACATGGCATTAATGTAGCTAATGTATGCGAGAGATAGTATTTTTGTATATGTTATATTCATTTCAGCTGCTTTGCATTTTCCAATGTTTGTGTTTATGTGTGTTAATTATACACATGACAGAGATAAAGAATGTGACACCTATGACTGTCTGTGTCTGGTGTGTGAATGAGTGCATTCATGACTGTGTGCTCACAACACGTGTCTGTTATTCTTTTCCCATATGCAAAAGTTTGTATGACCACCTCGTGTGTCAGAGATGCAGAGAGAGAGAGAGATAAAGACACAGAGAGAGCCCTTACAAAAAAAAACACGTCAAATTTGCAGTTTCACATGCGAAATCACGTTTTAACATAAAAAATAGCTGTTTCACATGTTGAGCTTAAATTTCAAGTCAAACCATATTTTCACAAGTATTACATTTAGAGTTCACATGTTTACACCACCTTTTCACACGAGAAGAAAAACATGTTTTCACCTCACATGTGAGGTAGAAAATTCCATGTGTAAAAAATTTCACCTTCACATACGAAATTGCATTTTCACATGTAAAAAACAAATCACATGTATAAATCCCATTTTCAGTTTCATATGTAAGAAAAAAATGTACTTTCACATATGGAATTGCGAGTTCCCAAGTGAAAAACAATCATATGTGAAAATCAAATTTGCAGCTTCACATGTAAGAAAAATGAACATGTGAAAATCCAACTGTCACATATATATACTGTAATTGCAAGTTCACATGTTGTGGTGAAATGGTGTTATTCTCCTCACATTTTATTTTATTTATTTATTTAACCTTTATTTAACCAGGTAGGCAAATTGAGAACACGTTCTCATTTACAATTGCGACCTGGCCAAGATAAAGCAAAGCAGTTCGACACATACAACAACACATAGTTACACATGGAGTAAAACAAACATATAGTCAATGATACAGTGAAAAAAAAATAAGTCTATATACAATGTGAGCAAGTGAGGTGAGATAAGGGAGGTGAAGGCAAACAAATATATGTATAAATAAATAAAAATATAAAAAGGCCATGGTGGCGAAGTAAATACAACACAGCAAGTAAAATAAAACTAAAAACACTGGAATGGTTGGTTTGCAGTGGAAGAAAGCGCAAAGTAGAGACAGAAATAATGGGGTGCAAAGGAGCAAAATAAATAAATAAATACAGTAGGTAAAGAGGTAGTTGTTTGGGCTAAATTATAGATGGGCTATGTACAGGTGCAGTAATCTATGAGCTGCTCTGACAGCTGGTGCTTAAAGCTAGTGAGGGAGATAAGTGTTTCCAGTTTCAGAGATTTTTGTAGTTCGTTCCAGTCATTGGCAGCAGAGAACTGGAAGGAGAGGCGGCCAAAGGAAGAATTGGTTTTGGGGGTGACCAGAGAGATAAACCTGCTGGAGCGCGTGCTACAGGTAGGTGTTGCTATGGTGACCAGCGAGCTGAGATAAGGGGGGACTTTACCTAGCAGGGTCTTGTAGATGACCTGGAACCAGTGGGTTTGGCGACGAGTATGAAGCGAGGGCCAGCCAACGAGAGTGTACAGGTCGCAGTGGTGGGTAGTATATGGGGCTTTGGTGACAAAACGGATGGCACTGTGATAGACTGCATCCAATTTATTGAGTAGGGTTTTGGAGGCTATTTTGTAAATGACATCACCGAAGTCGAGGATTGGTAGGATGGTCAGTTTTACAAGGGTATGTTTGGCAGCATGAGTGAAGGATGCTTTGTTGCGGAATAGGAAGCCAATTCTAGATTTAACTTTGGATTGGAGATGTTTGATGTGAGTCTGGAAGGAGAGTTTACAGTCTAACCAGACACCTAGGTATTTGTAGTTGTCCACATATTCTAGGTCAGAGCCGTCCAGAGTAGTGATGTTGGACAGGCGGGCAGGTGCAGGCAGCGATCGGTTGAAGAGCATGCATTTAGTTTTACTTGTATTTAAGAGCAATTGGAGGCCACGGAAGGAGAGTTGTATGGCATTGAAGCTCGCCTGGAGGGTTGTTAACACAGTGTCAAAAGAAGGGCCAGAAGTATACAGAATAGTGTCGTCTGCGTAGAGGTGGATCAGAGAATCACCAGCAGCAAGAGCGACATCATTGATGTATACAGAGAAGAGAGTCGGTCCAAGAATTGAACCCTGTGGCACCCCCATGGAGACTGCCAGAGGCCCGGACAACAGACCCTCCGATTTGACACACTGAACTCGATCAGAGAAGTAGTTGTGAATGTGAAATGTGAAAAGGTGGTGTTAACATGTTGCAATAACATTGTTTCAACCTACGTAACTGCAAATTCTATAATGCCATTCTGTAAAAAGGTAACTTAGCCTACCTGAGTAAAATAATTCAGGTGTGTTAAAAAGAACTACATTATTTCTTATTTCTGAGCCATCCATCCGGAGTGTCACTGTAGCAGGCGCATGCCTCTCTTCTTCCTACGTTGGTCAGTGACCATTGGAACTAGCCCAGAGAAAAGACCAGAGAAGTTAGCACTCTGTGTCTCCTTATGTATCCCTTTTAACATGTTAAGAATTAGCACTGTCAGATGTAATCAGTACATTTTCTTTTAAATGTTTGTGCCTATTTTTTCATCCAACATTCAAATTACACTGAAAACATCCAAAATACATCATCTATACAGCTAACAACAACAATGCAATGTTTATCATGAGGTAGTCACCTGGAATGCATTTCAAATAACAGGTGTGCCTTGTTAAAAGTTAGTTTGTGGAATTTCGTTCCTTGTTAATCCTTTTGAGTCAATCAGTTGTGTTGTGACTAGGTAGGGGTGGTATACAGAAGATAGCGTTATTTGATACAAGACCAAGTCCATTTTATGGTAACAACAGCTAAAATAAGCTTTAAGACATGAAGGTCAGTCAATCCGGAAAATTTCAAGAACTTTGACAGTTTCTTCAAGTGCCATCGCAAAAACCATCAAGCGCTATGATGAAACTGTCTCTCATGAGGACCGCCACAGGAAAGGAAGACCCAGAGTTACCTCTGCTGCAGAGGATAAGTTCATTAGAGTTAGCATCCTCAGAAATTGAAGCCCAAATAAATGCTTCACAGAGTTCAAGTAACAGACACATCTCAACATCAACTGTTCAGAGGAGACTGCGTGAATCAGGCCTTCATGGTCAAATTGCTGCAAAGAAACCACTACTAAAGGACAACTATAATAAGAAGAGATTTGCTTGGGCCAAGAAACACGAGCAATGGACATTACACCGGTGGAAGTCTGTCCTTTGGTCTGATGAGCCCAAATGTGAGATTTCTGGTTCCAACTGCCATGTCTTTGTGAGATGCAGAGTAGGTGAACAGATGATCTCCGTGTGTGTGGTTCTCACCGTGAATCATGGAGGAGGAGGTGTGATGGTTTGGGGGTGCTTTGCTGGTGACACTGTCTGTGATGTATTTAGAATTCAAGGCACACTTAACCAGCATGGCTACCACAGCATTCTGCAGCGATACGCCATCCTATCTGGTTTGCGCTTAGAGGGACTATCATTTGTTTTTCAACAGGACAATGACCCAACACACCTCCAGGCTGTGTAAGGGCTATTTGACCAAGAAGGAGAGTGATGGAGTGCTGCATCATATGACCTGGCCTTCACAATCACCCGATCTCAACCCAATTGAGATGGTTTGGGATGAGTTGGACCGCAGAGTGATGGGAACTCCTTCAAGACAGTTGGAAAAGCATTCCGCATGAAGCTGGTTGAGAGAATGCCAAGAGTGTGCAAAGCTGTCATCAAAGCAAAGGGTGGCTACTTTGAAGAATATAAAATATAAAATATATTTTGATTTGTTTATCACTTTTTTGGTTACAACATGATTCCATGTGATATTTCATAGTTTTGATATCTTCACTATTATTCTATATATAGTAAAAATAAAGAAAAACTATTGAATGAGTAGGTGTGTCCCAAATTTTGAGTGGTACTGTATATATATGAAACATTCTATTGGTTGCAAGAATTTTGTGAAAAAATGTAAATAAAAAAAAATCTAAGTTTTGAATCCATCAATAAATTAGATATTTTTTAAATAACCTTTGACAGCTCTAGGTGACATTAAAATGTAAAAATGCACATGTGAAATTGCAGCGACTTCAAAAGGAGTTTTGGCCTTACTTTGTCAAATGGTAAAGATGTTGGCTTCTCCCATGGGAGACCAGGTTCTAATCCCGGTATATATTATTTTACATGTGAAATGTAATGTGTTTTTTTTGTAAGGGAGAGTGAGATTTGCTCCTGTCCCCCTCCACAGGAGTGTGGCGCGGAGCTGGGACGGCCAGCATTGAACTTGTCTTTGGGGAATGTCAATTATTTACACTCTACCATCCTGTGGACCCGATGTGAGTTGGCAGGAGCAATAGGAAGTTCATGAATAAAACACAGGGGCCTAAAAGCTGAAGGGGGGGTGGGGGTGCGGACAGGAGGTAGGGGTGCACTGTAAAACATTTCCTGTAAAATTGACATTAACTTGCTGTCAGCAATAGGCCAGTAAATTACTGTAATTTATTTTACAGTACAGCTACTTTAATCCATTTTACAATAATCCATTTTACGGTACTTAAATGCCCAAACCAACAATGCAGTTCAAGAAATAGAGTTAAGAAAATATTTACTGAATAAACTAAAGTAAAAATGTAATAAAAAGTAACACAATAAAATAAAATAACGAGGCTATATACAGGGGGCACTGGTACCGAGTCAATGTGCAGGGGTACAGGTTAGTTGAGGTAATTTGTACATGTAGGTAGGGGTAAAGTAACTTTGCACAGATAATAAACAACGAGTAACAGCAGTGTAAAAACAAAGGGGTGGGTGGGGAGGGGGGTCAATGTAAATAGTCTGGGTGGCCATTTGATTAACTGTTCAGCAGTCTTATGGCTTGAGGGTAGAAGCTGGTACCGCTTGCCATGCGGTAGCAGAGAGAGCAGTCTATGACTTGGGTGACTGGAATCTTTGAAAAATGTTTGGGCCTTCCTCTGCCACCGCCTAGTATAGAGGTCCTGGATGGCAGAAAGCTTGCCCCAGTGATGTACTGGGCCGTACGCACTACCCTCCGTAGCGCCTTACGGTCAGATGCCGAGCAGTTGCCATACCAGGCGGTGATGCAACCGCTAAGGATTCTCTCAATGGTGCAGCTGTATAACCTTTTGAGGATCAGGGTACCTATACAAGATCTTTTCAGTCTCCTGAGGGGGACAATGTGTTGTTGTGCCCTCTTCACAGCTGTCTTTGCGTTTTTTGGACCATGAAAGTTTGTTGGTGATGCGGACACCAAGGAACTTGAAACTCTTGACCGGCTCCACTATAGCCCCGTTGATGTTAATGGGGACCCTCCTTTTCCTGTAGTCCATGATCAGGTCCTGTGTCTTGCTCACATTGAGGGAGAGGTTCTTGTCCTGGCGCCACACTGCCAGGTCTCTGACCACCTCCCTACAGGCTGTTGTTGGTGATCAGGCCTACCACTGTTGTGTCTTCAGCAAACTTAATGATGGTGTTGGAGTCGTGCTTGGGTGAACAGGAAGTACAGGAGGGGACTAAGCAAGCACCTCTGAGGGGACCCAGTGTTGAGGATCAGCGTGGCAGATGTGTTGTTGCCTAACCTTAAAACCTGGGGGCACCCATCAGGAAGTCTAGGATCCAGTTATGGGTTAGTCCCAGGGTCCTTAGCTTAGTGATGAGCTTTGTGGGCATTATGGTGTTGAACGCTGAGCTGTAGTCAAAGAATAGCATTCTCAAATAGGTGTTCCTTTCATCCAAGTGGAAAGGGTAGTGTGGAGTGCGATTGAGATTGCATCATGATCTGTGGATCTGTTGGGTCGGTATGCGAATTGGAGTGGGTCTAGGGTTTCCGGGATGATGGTGTTGATGTGTGTCATGACCGGTAGCACTTCATGGCTACTAACGTAGGTTGTAGTCATTTAGGCAGGTTACTTTCGCTTTCTTCGGGCACAAGGGCTATGGTGGTCTGCTTGAAACATGTAGGTATTACAGACTCGGTCAGGGAGAGGTTGAAAATGTCAGTGAAGACACTTGCCAGTTGGTCCGCACATGCTCTGGGTACACGTGAATGTTGACCTGTTTAAAGGTCTTGTTCACATCGGATACGGAGAGCTTGATCACACAGACGTCCGGAACAGCTGGTGCTCTCATGCATGCTTCATTGTTGCTTGCCTCGAAGCAAGCATAAAAGGCATTTGGCTCGTCTGGTAGGCTCGTGTCACTGGTCAGCTCGCGACTGGGTTTCCCTTTGATGTCCGTAATAGTTTGCAAGCCCTGCCACATCCGTTGAGCGTCAGAGCCGGTGTACTAGGATTAAATCTTAGTCCCGTATTGACTCTTTGAATGTTTGATGGTTCCTCTGAGGGCATAGCAGGATTTCTTACAAGCGTCCTGATTAGTGTCCCTCTCCTTGAAAGTGGCAGCTCTAGCCTTTAGCTTGGTACAGATGTTGCCTGTAATCCATGGCTTCTGGTTGGGATATGTATGCACAATCACTGTGGGGACGACATCATCAATGTATTTTTTGATGAAGCCGGTGACTGAGGTGGAATACTCCTCGATGCCTTTGGATGAATCCCTGAACATATTCCAGTCTGTGCTAGCAAAACAGTCCTGTAGCGTAGCATCTGCATCATCTGACCACTTCCGTATTGAGCAAGTCACTGGTAAGCAGGTACGAGCTCCAAAAATCCATTAGGGAAGTTAAAAGACAATACAGACTCAAGATTGAATTGATGTTTGACAACTCGTAACTCATATGGCAAGGACTACAGACTATCACAGACTGCAAAAGCAAATCCAGCTGTGTGGTGCCCAACGAAGCCTCCCTCCCAGACAAGCTTAACACATTCTATGCTCGCTTCGAGGCAGACAATACCTAGGCATCCAGGAAGACTCTCGCTGCTCCGGACGACCAGGTTTTTAGTTCTCCCGAGGCTGTCGCAAGGAAAACTATCAAGACTGAATACTCACAAAGCCGCTGGCCCAGATGTAATTTCTGTACGCGTCCTCAAATTATGTGCTGAGCAGTTAGAGTGCATCTTCTCTGACATCATCAACCAGTCCCCATCCCAGGCTGTAGTCATCGTCCCAGTGCCCAAGAAAACAAGATGACATGCCCAAATGACTATTACCCCGTCACACTCACCCTGGTCATCATGAAGTGCTTTGTGAGTCTGGTCATGGCTCATATAAAGGCCAGCATGTCAGGCACCCTGGACCCACTCCAATTTGCCTACCACTCCAACAGATCCACGGAAGATGCCATTTCCATCGCTATTCACATGGCTGTAACACATCTGGACAAGAGGAACACCTATGTTAGAATGCTATTCATTGACTACAGTTCAGCATTCAACAATATTGTTCCTTCCAAACTCAGAGTCCTGGATCTGGACACCACCCTTTGCAACTGGATCCTGGACATCCTGATGGACAGACCACAGGCTGTGAGGATTGGCAACTCCTGCACACTAACTCTCAACACAGGGTATCCCAGGGGTGTGTCCTCAGCCCTCTGCTGTACAGTCTTTTCAACCACAACTGCGTGGCTTTGCACAACACCAACTCCATCGTTAAGTTTGCTGATAACACCACGGTTGTAGGCCTGATAACCATCAAGGACTAGTCAGCCTATAGGGATGAGGTAAGTGAACTGGCATTGTGCAGCCAGGACAACAACCTCTCCCTCAACGTCAGCAAAACAAAGGAGTTGATTGTTGACATCAGGAAGCAGAGGGGGGAACATGCCCGATCCACATCAATGGGACTGCAATAGAAAGAGTCAGCAGTTTTAAGATATTCGGCTTCCACATCCAGAGGACTTGACATGGACCAACAACACCCCCACTCTTGTCAAGAGGGTGCAACAGCGTCTCTACTTCCTAAGGTATGCCAGCTTGGGTCCTCTCCAAGTACTTCCGCTGCACCATTGAGAGCATCCTGACCAGTTGTACCATGGCCTGGTACTGGAAATTACTTCGTCCATGACCTCAAGACCCTCCAGCAGGTGGTGAGGATGGCCCAGTACATCACTGGGACTGTACTCCCACCCATCCAGGACTTCTACTCTAAATGATGCCACCCCAGCCATGAGCTTTTCACTCACTTACCGTAGGACAGACAGTATCGGAACATGAAGCTTGATACCAACAGGCTCAAGGACCATTTCTATCTACAAGCCATCAGACTGCTGAACACTTGAACTGGACTGACCACTTGTTCTGATTCTCCACACCTTAGCACACATGCACTCACTTTCTCACACATCCACACACATACATTCATGCTATACACACACATCACAACTGCTGCTACCAGACTCTTATTAGGAATGCTAAAAACTGCACAATTTAAACACTTGCCCCCAATCCCCACTTCCCCAAAACACGTAAATATTGGAGTATAAATTGTACCTTCCTGTATTATACTTAAGCTAAAAAAAAAGGTATTCTATTCTACTGAGCCATTTACTTTATGTAACTATTTCTTGTTGTTGTTGCTGTCAAGGCTCAGGAGAAGACCCAGATGCAGACAGTTTCGAAGTTACACAAGTTTATTACAAATACAGGGAGGCAGGCAAACAACAGGTCAAGGGCAGGTAGAGGTCAGTAGTCCAGAGGAGAGTCCGAAAGATACAGAATGGCAGGCAGGCTCAGGGTCAGGGCAGGCAGAGGTCAGTAATCCAGGGTGGTGTGAGAAGGTACAGAATGACTGGCAGGCTCGGGGTCAGGGCAGGCAGAACGGAGCACGGGGAAAAATGCTGGTAGGCTTGACGAAACAAAACTAACTGGCAACAGACAAACAGAGAACACAGGTATAAATACACTGGGGATAATGAGGAAGAACAGCGACACCTGGAGGGGGGTGGAGACAAGCACAAAGACAGGTGAAACAGATCAGAGACAGTACCCCCACGCGGAGACGTCCGGGACCATGGTCGGCCACCAAAAGCGTTGCCGCACAAAGGCCAGGGTCCGACGGGAACCTGTGTGGCAGGCAAGCCTGGAGGAGTGGGCCCACTCCAGGACCAGGAAGCAGACAGCATCAGGAATAAACATCCGGTTATCTGTGCCCCATCCCCCGGTGTTCGGCTGGGAACACTGCGCCCCATGGACCTGCTTCCCTATTCCCCAGCTGAGTGCGGTCGCCAGGCATGAGGTGGGAACGATGGTCTCAGGGTCCAAGGGTGTAGCCGCGGGGCTATAGTGGCGTGGTAGCACATCCGGCTTGATATACTTGGATCCCGGTTGGTGGGAGAGGGAGAAGTTAAACCGGGTGAGAAGCAGGGCCCACCTAGCTTGCCTGGAATTGAGATGCTTGGCGGTGCGGAGATATTCCAGGTTCTTGTGATCCGTCCACACAATGAACGGATGTTCCACCCCCTCCAACCAGTGTCTCCACTCCTCCAATGCCATCTTCACAGTGAGAAGCTCACGATTTCCCACATCGTAATTCCTCTCCGTGGCATTAAGGCGATGGGAGAAAAAGGTGCAGGGATGTAACTTGAGGTCCAGGGCAGAACGCTTGGACAGGACAGCCCCCACTCCGACATCTGAAGCATCGTCCTCCACCACGAACTGACAGGACGGGTCAAGATGAACCAATATGGGAGCTGTGGTGAAGCAGTGCTTGAGGTCCCAGAACCTCCGGTCAGCAGATGGGGACCATGTGAACAGAACCTTGGGAGAGGTGAGTGCAGACATGGGGGAAGCCAGATTGCTGTAGCCCCAGATAAAGCGGCGATAAAAGCAAATTACAGGAAACGTTGCACTTGCACTCTGGACATAGGCTGGGGACAATACAACACTGCTCTCACCTTCCCGGGATCGATCTGTACATTCACTGCAGCGATGATGTAACCAAGAAAGGGGATGGTGGAGCGATGGAATTCGTATTTCTCCGCTTTCACAAAAAGCTGGTTATCCAGGAGGCGCTGGAGGACCTGTCAGATGAGGAGCACCTAATTTTGGGCTGAGTGGGAGAAAATGAGGATGTCGTCGAGGTAGACGAAGATGAAATGGTTCAACATGTCACGGAGACCGTCATTGACCAGGGCCTGGAACACTGCTGGGGCATTGGTAGGGCCAAATGGCATGACCAGATATTCGTAGTGACCACTGGCCGTGTTGAAGGCAGTCTTCCACTCATCCCCCTCCCGTATCCGCACAAGGTGGTAGGGGTTCCGCAGGTCCAACTTGGAGAAAACGGTGGCCCACTGGAGTGGCTCGAAGGGTAGCGGTTCTTCACCGTGATGTCATTGAGGCCACAGTCATCGATCCCACAGTCATAGGGTCGGTGCGGAGGAAGTGAAGTGACCCGGGCCTTACTGAAAACCTCCCGGAGGTCCTGATACTCTGCGGAACTGGCGGAGAGGTCCGGGGCAACTTCCGAGCCCGCCGGAAGACTTCCCGGGGAAGGCTGCACTGACTTCAGGCAAGGGGCAGAACGGGCTACAGCCCATGATGGCACCAGCAATCCAGCCAATAAGGGGATTGTGTCGCTGGAGCCAAGAGAATCCAAATACCACAGGAATCTGAGGAGACTTAGCCTCGTTGTGGTTCCCTGACACTGGTAGGTTGATGGGAGCGGTATTGTGGGTGACCCGGCCTATAAAGCGCCCATCCAATGCTCTAACGTCCATGGGAATGGAGAGGGGCTTAGTGGGGATGCCCAGCTCGGACGCCAGTGTAGCGTCCATAAAACTCTCATCGGCCCCAGAGTCGATATGTACCAGGAGAGATTTTGACTGGTTCCCTCACAGCAGGATGGCATGGAAAGGGGTGCGAGTAAGGGGAGAGGAAAAGTTATCCGTATGATGCACCAGAGTACTCGCCCCTACTGGTGAGCCTGGTCTTTTAGTGTACAAGAGGACACGAATTGACCAGTAGTCCCGCAATACAGGCAACTCTTCGTGTGAAGCCGGTGTAGACATTCGGCTGGGGACAGCCTAGCTCTGCCTAGTTGCATCGGCTGAGGAAGAGGTGATTCGGCAGACTTCGGAGACTCTCGGGGGAACTCGGGTAGCTTCGGGAGACTTTCGGGACTTCCAGGATGCCTCGGAGGCAAGGTGGAATCGATGTAATAAAACTTGAAACTTACAATTGAAACTTGAAATTGACATAACGTATGTCTGAAAGACAAATGCTTTTTCTCTTTTTCTGTATGAATGAATTAAAACATGTTTCTGATATTTGTGCATAGTAACTTATTTTTACAGGAAGTGCTTTTCATAATGACCCCTCTCATTAGAACCCAGAGTGCTGCTGTCCATCTCCCATGGTAACTCCAGACGGGAAGAGGAACTGCCCTGACTGCCTATGCCAGGGCGATATCATCTGATAATGCCATCAACCTCAAATACGTGAACTGAGCCACATGATGCATTTTCATAGAGAAATATTTCTTGTTCTCACTCTGTGCGTTTGTGCGTGCGTGTTTTTGGGACATTTTGATCCCGTATGAGGAATCAAATTGGGTCATAATAAAATACATAGATGGGAAGCCATGCACACTACTTAACTTGGAATGTTTGCGGATCAAAATCATACTTGTCTACCTTGAAATAGTCAAATCAGTGGCTAACTATCGATAAAACGTGTATCTCACTAGTTCAGTGGCTTATTGTTGTACTGCATTAGATGGCTATGGATTGGTATCAGATGTCACTCTATTTGTGCTTGAGTGCTCTGACTTCCCACAAGTGTCCATCTGGACAAGAGTGTTTTCAAAAAGGTTTGGTTATAAGACATGCAGCTATGCTCAAGATCAGATTAAATACACACACACACACACACACACACACACACACACACACACACACACACACACACACACACACACACACACACACACACACACACACACACACACACACACACACACACACACACACACACACACACACACACACACACACACACACACACACACACACATAATCTCCCTCAAATCTATATACTTAGCACACCCTTCTCTACTCGGACCATCATAACCCTAACACAACCAATCCTATTACAACATGAAAACATGAAAGCATTAAATGTTCATACAAACAGATAAGTGACTTTCCCCAAACCTTCCAAACCAGTGGCAAACCGGTCTGATTTAACGATCCTTCCCAATTAAAAGTTATTAACCACACTCACACATGTAATTTGCTGTGACAATGCTCTGTTTAGCATTACGACTCTCATAACGGAATGCAAATGAGTTGGTGTGATGCGTGCATGCGTGGCTGGCAGTGGGGATACATTTGATTGCCACACATTTTTCGGTTTCTGTCCTTCCACCAATGCAGCCCTTAAAAGGCATTCACATGCTGTCTTAGCCTGTGTGAAACAGAAAAAGAAAAAGACGCTCTGAAAATGAGGATAAACAAGCATGAGATTCAGAAGACTGTCTGTGTAAACGTTCTGTTCTCATTGATGGTCTGAGGTGTTAATTGCAGTGTTTCTATCTGTACTGTATATAGTCTATGGTGCTTTGACAAAGAAAAAAAAGACATCAAATGTTGCCATAAACAGCCAGGCAGTCCAACAGTAACAATTTTTACACTGATTATAACCTTAAGGATCCATAATAAATGCAGTGCTTTTTTTTAAGGGAAACCAAATTCCTCAACACAATAATTGATTCTGCAGCTACATGAAAATATTGTAGTATACATTCTATGTGATTGCAGCTATAGAACAGGCCTTAATCTGAGTAGTTTGGCTTTGTCTCAAAATTCAGATACACCCACACACACACCATATCCATCTATTTCTATTGGTCTCTTTCTCTCTCCCTCTTTCTGTTTCTCTCAGTATTTGGACATTTTCCTTTGTCGACCCACACACTGAAGCAGATGCGTGATGTGGACCTCAGCCCAGATCCTCCAATCAGTCATCCCTCTCATAGAGGTGACTGAGGGAGCCATGTGCCTCCCCCTCTACCCGGTCCCACCACCCTGCTGCCTATATGTGCCATCAAGTGGCAGCTGCAATCCTCCACCAACCCCCTTCCCCAAAAAAGAGAAACAGCCGTCCAGTCTGACCAGTGAAAGTGGGTCTACTTTACAGGGAGATTCCTTCTGCTCAAACTCACTGTAGCTTACAATGTCAATGTCAGTAGGAGACAAAATGGCTGAACAAAGGTTTGCTGTGGTCATCAGAAAGATAGCTAAGCCTCCTTACATCTGAAACTAGAAAGCACCGTTTGTTGAGAGGTACAGTATTAGTGTATATGCAGTGTTGTGTATTAATCAATCATATTTATTTATAAAGCCCTTATTACATCAGCAGTTGTCACAAAGTGCTTATACAGAAACCCAGCCTTAAACACCAAAGAGCAAGCAATGCAGATGTAGAAGCACGGTGGCTAGGAAAAACTATCGACAATGGAAGGAATCTAGGAAGAAAGCAAAGAAGAGGCAGGCTCTGAGGGGTGGCCAGTCCTCTTCTGGCTGTGGCGGGTGGAGATTATAAGAGTACATGGCCATTCATTAAGGACAAATATTCATTTAAGATGCTCAAATGTTCACAGATGGACAACAGGGTGAAATAACAATCAGTGGTTATAGAGGGTGCACACCTCAGGAGTAAATGTCAGTTGGCTTGTCATAGCTGAGCATTCAGAGGTCGAGACAGCAGGTGCGGTAGAGAAAGCAAGAGAGAGAGAGAGAGCGAGAGAGAGAGCGAGAGAGAGAGCGAGAGAGTGAGAAATAGTGAGAGAGAGAATGCCGAACACAGGACACTAAATAAGACAGGAGAATTATACCAGACCTGACAGAGTGACTCTAGCACCCCGGCACATATTGCAGCATAGATACTGGTGACTGAGTCAGGGGGGGTTTGGGGGACAAAAAGTTACACCCGGACAGGGCCAACCAGGCAGGATATAAACCCAACCACTTTGCCAAAGCATAGCCCCCACACCAGTAAATGGATATCAACAGACCTCTAACTTACTACCCTGAGACAAGGATGAGTATAGCCCACGAAGATCTACCCCACTGCACGAGCCGAAGGGGTGCAAAACCGGACAGGCATGACATAATGCACCCCTTCGAGTGACGGCATGGAGAGTGCGAGCAAGCCAGTGACTCAGCCCCTGTAAAAGGGCCAGAGGCAGAGAATCCCAGTGGAGAAAGGAGAGCCGGCCAGGCAGAGACAGCAAGGGTGGTTCGTCACTCCAGTGCATTGCCATTCACCTTCACACCCCTGGGCCAGACTCCATTCAATCATAGGACCTACTGAAGAGATGAGTTGAGAACGAACCTGTGTCTCCCACATGGATCGGAAGACCATTCCATAAAAATGTAGCTGAATAGGAGAAAGCCCTGCCTCCTGCTGTTTGCTTAGAAATTCTAGGAACAATAAGGAGGCCTGTGTCTTCTGACCGTAGCGTATGTATAGGTACACTATATATACAAAAGTTTGTGGACACCCCTTCAGATTACTAGATTCAGCTATTTCAGCCACACCTGTTGCTGACAGGTTTATAAAATCGAGCACACAGGCATGTAATCTCCATAGACAAACATTGGCAGTAGAATGTCCTTATGGAAGAGCTCAGTGACTGTCAACGTGGTACAGTCATAGGATGCCACCTTTCCAACAAATCAGTTCGTCAAATTTCTGCCCTGCTATAGTTGCCCCGACCGACGAATCTAGGTTTAGCGGATGCCAGGAGAATGCTACCTGCCCCAATGCATAGTGCCAACTGTAAAGTTTGGTGGAGGAAGAGTAATGGTCTGGGGCTGTTTTTCATGTTTCGGGCTAGGCCCCTTAGTTCCAGTTAAGGGAAATCTTAATGCTACAGCATACAATGACATTCTAGACGGTCCAACTTTGTGTCAACAGTTTGGGGAAGGCCCTTTCCTGTTTCAGCGTGACAATGTCCCCGTGCACAAAGCGAGGGCCATACAGAAATGGTTTGTTGATATAGGTGTGGAAGAACTTGACTGGCCTGCACAGAGCCTGACCTTAACCCTATTGAATACCTTTGGGATGAATTGGAACGCCGACTGCGAGCCAGGCTTAATTGCCCAACATCATTGTCCAACCTCACTAATGCTCTTGTGACTGAATTGAGGCAAGTCCCCGCAGCAATGTTCCAACATCTAGTGGAAAGCTTTTCCAGAAGAGTGGAGGCTGTTATATCAGCAAAGGGGGGGACCAACTCCATTATAATGCCCATTATTTTGGAATGAGATGTTCGACGAGCAGGTGCCCACATAATTTTGGTAATTTAGTGTATGTACGGTAGTACCAAATCGGAAAGATAAGTAGGAGCAAGTCCAAGTTTTATTTGAGACGATTGTACAGCCATCGAGATTCATCCAACAGCAGACCTCTTTGTTTCTTGGGACCTAGAACAATCTTTTTTTTGTTGTCCGAGTTTAAAAGTATAATATTTGCAGCCATCCACTTCCTTATGTCTGAAACACAGGCTACAAGGGTTGGCAATTTGGGGGCTTCACCATGTTTCATCGAAATGTACAGCCGTGTGTCGTCTGCATAGCAGTGAAAGTTGACATTGTGTTTTTCCATATGACATCACCAAGAGGTAGCATGTATAATGAGAACAATAGTGGTCCTAGAACAGAACATTGAAGGACACCAAAACGTAACATTGATTTGTCAGAGGACAAGCCATCCACAAAGACAAACTAATATCTTTCTGACAGATAAGATCTAAACCAGGCAAGAACTTGTTCGCAAAGACGAATTAGGGTTTCCAATCTCTCCAAAAGAATGTGGTGATCAACGGTGTTGAAAACGGCACTACGGTCTATGAGCATGAGAACAGACGTGGAGCCTTGGTCTAACGCCATTAAAAGGTAATTTACCACCTTCACAAGTTCGGTCTCAGTACTGTGATGGGGTCTAAAACCAGACTGTAGAGTTTCATGTACATGATTATTTTCAACAAAAAAACTAGGAAGAGATTCGATATAAGCCGATAGTTTTTCAGGTCAAGGTTGGGCTTTTTCAGGAAAGTCTTTAGTACTGCCACTTTTTGTGTGTTTGGTATACATCTGGAAGATAGGGAGACGTTAATTACATAGGAGGGCCAAGCACAGGAAGTAGCTATTTCAGTAGTTCAGTTGGAATAGGGTCCAGTAGACCACTGGAAGGTTAAGATGTCATGACTATTTTAGTGAATTTGTTGAGAGATACACAATTTTAAAAACTTTGAGCTGAGGTCCTGGCTGTTCTGTGCAGTCTCAGGACAACTGGGCACATGCACGCACACACACAGCCTCCGGTGATCCACTTATAATGCACCACGGAAGAATCCCCATCTGCTTCCCCATCTCCTCAGGGGATTGTGGGAGGTGTTGATCAGCAGCCTGCGCCATACGTTCTCCGGCACATTTGTATCTGTACGACACAACTGGAGGGCAGGGCCTCTGTGAGAGATCAGCAGGAGGCTTCCACAGACCCAATTAGGACAGTGGGAAACAGGCAAGGAAAGCTGGCACACTGACACCAATACACACTTATAAAATCCTAAACTTACACGTATACAGTATATTCAACAGTATACATTTACAGGCACATACAGAGCCTTCAGAAAGTATTCCTACCCCTTGACTTCATTCACATTCTGTTGTGTTATAGCCTGAATTAAAAATGTATTAAACATATTTGTTTTCTCACCCATCTACACACAACAAAAAGTTAAAACATGTTTATAGACAGGTATGAGTAAAGCCACGATATTTACTAAAAATCAACAATAATCCAACAAGGATAAACATAAACAATACAGATCACGTACACGGAACCACTTGACAAAAACAATCACGCACAAAACAAAAGGGGAAGCCAGAGGGTTAAATAAGGAACATTGATTATGGAATGGGAACCAGGTGTGTACAATGAAGACAAAACAAAACGAAAATGAAACATGGATTGTTGGTGACTAGAAAGCCGGTGACGTCGACCACCGAACGTCGCCTGAACAAGGAGAGAATGATGCTTCGAAGTGTGTCCTTGATTGAGAGGTCTGCTGAATGAAGCCTTATCGTAATTCAGTGTTGAATATGAATGAGAACAACTCTGCACTCAGTCAGGCTCCCGCTATTCTCAAATCAGTGCCTGGTATTCACATCCGACAAACCGGTTACTGTGAAACATAGCAGAATGGTGACTTTGCCCTCTTGCTCTCCTTCATACACCCTTTCTCCCTCTGGCTGTCTGTAAGAATACCCCCTGCTCTCTCTGTGGCTCCTCCTAACTCCTTCCAGGTTTTAACTACTGCTTTCCTCCACCAATAGGTGAGGCTGAGGGTGGAGTTCTCCACTGGAACAGGATGACGTCGACCGCCGAACGTCGCCTGAACAAGGAGAGGGACCAACTTCGGCGGAAGTCGTGACTCTTGGAAAGTTCTCAAAGTTCTGTCAAGTTGGTTTTTGATCATTGCTAGACAGCAATTTTCAAGTCTTGCAATAGATCTTCAAGCCAATTTACTGTAAGTCAAAACTGTAACTAGGCCACTCATGAGCATTCAATTTTCTTTTTGATAAGCAACTCCATTGCATATTTGGCCTCGTGTTTTAGTTTATTGTCCTGCTGAAAAGTGAATTTGTCTCCCAGTGCCTGTTGTAAAGCAGACTGAACCAGGTTTCCATCTAGGATTTTGCCTGTGCTTAGCTCTAGTCCGTTTATTTTTATCAAAAAAAATCTCCCTAGGCCTTGCCGATTACAAGCATACACATTGCCTGATGCAGCAAACACCATTATTGAAAATATGAAGAGTTGTACTCAGTGATGTGTTGTGTTGGATTTGCCCCAAACACTTTGTATGCAGAACAAAGTTCATTTCTTTTCCACATTCTTTGCAGTTTTACTTTAGTATCTTATTGCAAACAGGATGCATGTTTTGGTACACGGGGCAGCAGGTAGCCTAGTGGTTAGAGCGTTGGACTAGTAACTGGAAGGTTGCAAGATCGAATCCCTGAGCTGACAATATAAAAATCTGTTGTTCTGCCCCTGAACAAGGCAGTTAACCCACTTGTCACATACACTTTATTTTTCTTTCGCACACACACACACACCCCAGGCAGGCACTCAGTGACTAGTCACCCTGTACACACACACACTCACAGGTTTTTCTGCTGACATGTGTGAGGGACAGAGGGAACTGTTTACACCCCTGGTGAGCAAAGTGAGGCCCATCTCAGGTGAAGGTGTTAATGGAGAGAGTTAATGGAGAGAGTACAGTAGTGGGAGTGTATGCTGAGATGGCATTTCTCTATGACCCAAAAGAGGATGTTCTCTTCTTTACGTAGATGTAGAACAGGGTCATCCATTGGAAACATAAGCCATTAGGGTGTGTGTGTACCTGTGTATATGATCACAAAAATCAGTTACGTTACCAATTAAAATGTTGTAATCACTTGTGTGTACGTGTGTGTGTAGTTGTGCGTGTGTGTGTGTACTTTTGGATGTGAGAGTGAGTTTGGGAACACACCTTTCTGTCCTTGCACAATCTTCTTCAGCACACTCTAAGAAACTAATTTATGGGAGTTTGTTACTGGAGGACTAGCCTACTTAAAGTTTCATAGCACTACTTCATTCTAAAATCGAAAGTGCACATAGCATACATTTTTAAGCAGGTGGTTAACATTGGACATGGCACATTTTTATAGGTCCCAGGATAGTAATGTTGAAGAACCAAGACGTTACCTCCCAAACGACCCTCAGTCATGCCAACCCTCATGTGTCACTCAGTCTCTGTTAACGTTTCATGCTAACGGGGTGAAATATTCAGAGTCCTGGTGCGAGTAGCCCCCATTCATTTGGGGAAGTAAAGGCAATTTAGGCAAGTGCACTGGTCCAGAGGCTTGGAGACAAAGTGTCAATGTCTGTACAGAGGATTCCCCTTCAGATGTTCCCCACTTACCTAGGCACTTAAAACAGACATGAGGGGGTCAGAGACATATCACAGAGTGCCTGGTGAATAAGGAAGCTATGGGGAGGAAGTTAGAACGTTGCTATTCTAGACTGAGTTCTGCCGTGCGCAAGCTGGACGAGCCAAGGGATGTTTTGCCTGATAGTAGCTCCCCTTGAGACCATTCATGTAAAACAACAAAGAATGATGCTTCGAAGTGTGTCCTTGATTGAGAGGTCTGCTGAATGAAGCCTTATCATGATTCAGTATTGAATATGAATGAGAACATCTCTGCACTCAGTCAGGCTCCCGCTATTCTCAAATCAGTGCCTGGTATTCACATCCGACAAACCGGTTACTGTGAAACATAGCAGAATGGTGACTTTGCCCTCTTGCTCTCCTTCATACACCCTTTCTCCCTCTGGCTGTCTGTCAGAATACCCCCTGCTCTCTCTGTGGCTCCTCCTAACTCCTTCCAGGTTTTAACTACTGCTTTCCTCCACCAATAGGTGAGGCTGAGGGTGGAGTTCTCCACTGGAACAGGATCCGGGCTTATGGTTTGCACAATATATTGGAATCTATGTATGAGACCAACGCGTGGCTGTCGCTGTGTGAGAAGCGCGCCAGTTTCTCTCACCGAACTAGTTCTATGATCTCTCTCTTCTCTGATAGACATGAGCCTGCAACTCTCATCTCTCCAGCGTTGCACTTCATAATTTATTTCCTTATAGAATCATAGCTGCGCAAAGGGTTTCGGAGGAGCTGCAGCACCCCTGATAAAAAAAATATTTTTTTGCAAAAGTTATAGAATAAAATAAATTGTCTTCAAAGAAATACATGAAATGGCCTATAAATTAATATATATATATTTTTTTTTAAATAGCCTAGCTGTGGATATAGCCCAATAACCAGAGATAGTCTACAGTTGGGAACGTGCAGCAAATCTATAGGCTTTTGGCAAGAGCACCACCTGGGCCATCACTTCTGCAGGCTTTAGTTTTAGAAGTGAGCTGCGCATCATTGGTTGAGTCAGTGAAACGGGAAAACATTTTTAGGACTATAATTTTCTCCTCATATTGGAACCTACAGTATGTTTCCAAACACCTAGGCCTAGGCTACTGATGGATTCAAGACAAAGTTTTTTTTTTTATCTCAGTTTGTCAGTGTCAAAGTAGTCTGTCATTATGATCATTTGTGCGGTATTAAAAAAGATTCTGCCGAAGTCTCCAGTTGTGTAAATTTACGTAGAATTGCATGAAATGCGTTTCTAAAAGGCCACATTTTTCCCAGACCCGAGGCTACTAAAAATGTTCCCCATGTGTGCCTCTACTCTACTGCTCTATGCCACCACGCAAATGCAATGATATGCATGCAACGATTTTTTTTCTCATGCGTTCCGGTACCTCAGAACTCCCCAGGTCACCCCCCTCCCCCCACTCACTTTTTGTTCCGGCACCTCCCGATGTACAAATTAAGCACTGGGTATTGGTCCTCTTCCACCCAGTCTGCCTTCCAGGTAAAAGCGATTAGCCACATCCTGCCAGAAATCTAATTACCTTCAGCCTGGGAGGCCCCGCGGGATACAGCTACACAGGTAGAGGGACAGGTGATGACCCTACTCCCCCAGATTACACCACCAAACCAGGCCAAACTACACTGGTCTCACCGTGCTTGCTGGAGCGTTAGCCAAAGCGCTAGCCAAAGTGCTAGCCACAATGGGCTCGGTCTTCCAATCAAGCAACATTCTGATGTGCGTGTGGATGTCTGCGCATTTATGTAACATGATTGACTGTAACAGGGTTGACTATTTATTCTTAATTAAATCAGACATAAATCCCCTTGTGACAGGAGGACTGGGAGCGTGTTATGTGCAACAGGGAGTGGCAATTGAATGCAAGCTTCACAAAAAAAAAAAAATGAAATTGTTTAAACATTTCTAGCTTATCTATGGGTAACAGGGTTGATGTGCTATGCTCGACCAGCTCAGTTTTCCACCACAAAATAACAGAAAATGGGCAAAGAAAAGAAGAACCAGCTCACCTGCTTTTACTCAACGATTTGACTATTAGATGTTCAATGTTTCTTTTGAAAAAATTATTTCAAAAGGAATAGTTTCACCATATTAAAAGGAGAGTAACAAGTTGACCTTTAAAGGAGGGAGAGATGTAAATAAATCACTAATCACATTAAATACATAATAATCTTCAGAAATGACTTTGTCAAAGCAACAAAATTACTAGGGTGAAACTGAGAAGTGTTGTAATTAAGTCAGTTCAAATCTTCCTAGAAGTCAAAATGCTGAAATGTGGAACTTTAGCAAGCCTTTATTCATGTAGTCTATATTAAAGCGCCCTTCATTTAATATAACAGGCTTTTAAATTTCTACTTAAAATATCCAAATGCACTCTTTTCGTGGAATGGCCCAGCCGTCTTTCGGAGGAGTGGGGGTAGAAGAAAGGGGGGGGTGAAGTGGATGGTAGTCACATTAGATCAACAAACGAGTGTGAGGCAGCTAGCCCAGGACACCGCGTGGAAACATAGATAGGGAGAGACAGGAAATGTCACCCAGTACACACACACTCTCTCTCTCTCTCTCTCTCTCTCTCTCTCTCTCTCTCTCTCTCTCTCTCTCTCTCTCTCTCTCTCTCTCTCTCTCTCTCTCTCTCTCTCTCTCTCTCTCTCTCTCTCTCTCTCTCTCTCTCTCTCTCTCTCTCTCTCTCTCTCTCTCTCTCTCTCTCTCTCTCTCTCTCTCTCTCTCTCTCTCTCTCTCTCTCTCTCTCTCTCTCTCTCTCTCTCTCTCTCTCTCTCTCTCTCTCTCTCTCTCTCTCTCTCTCTCTCTCTCTCTCTCTCTCTCTCTCTCTCTCTCGTGCCCTGAAAATATGTGAAACCACTCCAGTTGTGGAATGAATAGTGGTGATGTTGATATCCCACCATGCCCTGGGAAAGAAAGGGAATGGAGAGAGAGGGTAGAAGGACTGAAATACATAGAGAAAGGAAAGTCTAAAGAATGCAGAGAATAAGAGATAGAGAGAGAGGGATACAGAGGAATGGAGACAGAGAGAGAACCCATACTTTAATGATGACAGCTTCTCCATCCTAGAGGGGAAGATCAACCATTTCCAGGCCCAGGGACATGTACTAGTCTGTGGTGACCTAAATGCCAGAACTGGACAAGAACCTGACACTCTCAGCACACAGGGGGACAAACACCTACTTGGAGGTGACAGTGACAGCATCCCCTCCCAAATATGCCCCCCTAGACACAAATATGACAAAACAGCTCTGTCGCACGCTAGGTCTGTACATAGTCAATGGTACGCTTCAAGGAGACTCCTATAGTAGGTACACCTATAGCTCATCTCTTGGCAGTAGTACTGTAGAATACTTTGTCACTGACCTCAACCCAGAGTCTCCCAGAACGTTCACAGACAGCCCACTGACACCCCTATCAGATCACAGCAAAATCACAGTCTACTTGAACAGAGCAATACTCAGTCATGAGGTATCAAAGACAAAGGAACTGCATCATATTAAGAAATTCTATAGATGGAAGCAAAGTAGAGTAGAAACCTACCCAAAAAACAATTAGGCAACAAAAAATTCAAACCCTTTTAGACAGCTTCCTGGACAAAATGTTTCTCTATAGTAATGAAGGTGTAAACTTGGCAGTAGAAAACCTAATCAGTAACCTAACCTAAGCAGACAACATAAGAAAATTAACAACAATAACAAATGGTTTGAGGAAGAATGCAAAAACCTAAGAAAGAAATTGAGAAACCTATACAACCAAAAACATAGAGACCCAAAAAACCTGAGCCTACACCTTCACTATGGTGAATCACTAAAACAATACAAGGAACAGCACGTTAGAAATCAGCTCAATGTAATTGAAGAATCCAGAGAATCTAACCACTTCTGGGAAAATTGGAACACACTAAACAAATAACAACATGAAGAGTTATCTAAAATGAAATGTACGAATAAACCACTTCTCCAATCCTTTTGGCTCAACAACAAAGAACAAAGAACAAACAGCAAAAACATACACATGATCAAATACAAATCTTACAATCAACTATTAAAGACTACCAGATAAAACTGGATTCTCCAATTACATTGAATGAACTACAGGACAAAATACAAACCCTTCAATCCAAAAAGTCATGTGGGGTTGATGGTATCCGAAATCATTAAATATACAGACCACAGATTCCAATTGGCTATGCTTAAACTCTTTAACATCCACCTAGGCTCTGGCATCTTCCCCAATATTTGGAACCAAAGACTGATCATCGCAATCCACAAAAGCTGACCCTAATAACTACTATGTGATATGAGTCAACAGCAACCTTGGGGAAATCTTCTGCATTATCATTAACAGCAGACTCATACATCTCCTCAGTGAAGACAATCTACTGAGCAAATGTCAAATTGGCTTTATACCAAATTACCGTACGACAGACCACGTATTCCCCCTGCACACCCTAATTGACAAACAAACAAACCAAAACAAAGGCAAAGCCTTCTCATGCTTTGTTGATTTCAAATAAGCTTTTGACTCAATTTGGCATGAGGGTCTGCTATACAAATTGATGAAAAGCGGTGTTGGGGAAAACATACACCATTATAAAATCCATGTATGCAAACAAACAAACAACTCTTAGCAAACTGTTGGAAAAAATTGTTTTTGACCAAATACAATGCTATTTCTCTGTAAACAAATTAACAACAGACTTTCAGCATGCTTATAGAGAAGGGCACTCGATATGTACTGCATTGACACAAATTACTGATGATTGATTGAAAAAAATAGATAATAAGTAGATTGTGGGAGTGGTACTGTTAGATTTCAGTGCAGCCTTTGATATTATTGACCATAACCTGTTGTTGAAAATAATTGTGTGTTATGGCTTTTCAACCTTAGCTCTGAATCCACGATTTGGCTATCTATCTAATAGAACTCAAAGGGTTTTCTTTAATAGAAGCTTCTCTAATGTCAAACATGTAAAGTTTGGTGTACCGCAGGAAAGCTCTCTAGGCCCTCTACTCTTTTCTATTTTTACTAATGACCTGCCACTGGCATTAAACAATGCATGTGTGTCCATGTATGCTGATGATTCAACCATATACGCATCAGCAACCGCAGCTAATGAAGTCACTGAAACCCTTAACAAAGCTTTGCAGTCTGTTTTGGAATGGGTGGCCAGTAAGAAACTGGTGCTGAACATCTCTAAAACTAAGAGCATTGTATTTGGTACAAATCATTCCTTAAGTTCTCGACCTCAGCTAAATCTGGTAATGAATTGTGTGGCTGTTGAACAAGTTGAGGAGACTAAATGACTTGGCGTTACCTTAGATTGTAAACTGTCATGGTAAAAACATATAGATTCAATGGTTACAAAGATGGGGAGAGGTCTATAAAGAGATGCTCTGCTTTTTTGACATCACACTCCAAAAAACAAGTTCTGCAGGCTTTAGTTTTGTCTAATCTTGATTATTGTCCAGTCGTGTGGTCCAGTGCTGCAAGCAAATACCTAGTTAAGCTGCAGCTGGCCCAGAACAGAGCTGCATGTTTGCTCTTCATTATAATCAGAGGGCTGATATAAATACTATGCATGCAAGTCTCTCTTTGCTAAGAGTTGAGGAGAGACCGACTGCGTCACTTCTTTTTATAAGAAACATTAATGTGTTGGAAATCCCAAATTCTTTGCATAGTCAACTTACACACAGCTTTGACACACACACTTACCCCACCAGACATGCCACTAGGGGTCTTTTCACAGTCCCCAAATCCAGAACAAATTCAAGAAAGCATACAATATTATATAGAGCCCTTATTGCATGGAACTTTCTTCCATCTCATATTGCTCAAATAAACAGAAAACCTGGTTTTAAAAAAACAGATAAAGCAACACCTCACGGCACAACGCCTCTCCCCTATTTGACCTAGATAGTTTGTGTGTATGCATTGATATGTAGGCTACATGTGCCTTTAAAAAATATATATGTAGTTCTGTCCTTGAGCTGTTCTTGTCTATTGATGTTCTGTATTATGTCATGTTTCATGTTTTGTGTTGTCCCCAGGAAGAGTAGCTGCTACTTTTCTAACAGCTAATGGGAACCTAATAAAATACCAAATACCTATGTCTATTTGACATTGTGTTGTTATTTCACTGAACACTAGATGGTTTCATTTTATTTTTGGCAGTGAAACAAGGCTACTTAGGCAAGAAAAAAACATCACCCAAATATATAGCCCCGTTGGAAAATCTAAATAGACTGTTTGAAAATGTGAATCACATTTTTATTTGGCTTACCCCAGTTTGGGAATAGCCACCCTAGAGCACACAAAAAACTATACCTACCTTGGCCTAAACATCAGCACCACAGGTATCTTCCACAAAGCTGTGAACAATCTGAGAGGCAAGATGGGCCTTCTAAGCCATCAAAAGGAACATAAAATTCGATATCTCAATTAGGATCTGGTAAAAAAAATACTTGAATCAGTAATAGAACCCATTGCCCTTTATTTATGGTTGTGAGGTCTGGGGTCCGCTCACCAACCAAGAATTCACAAAATTGGACAAACACTAAATTGAGACTCTGCATGCAGAATTCTGCAAAAACATCCTACGTTTACAATGTAAAACACCAAATAATGCATGCAGAGCAGAATTAGTCCGATACCCGCTAATGATCAAAATCCAGAAAATTGTCATTATATTCTACAACCACCTAAAAGGAAGTGATTCCTAAAACTTCCATAGCAAAACCATCACCTACAGAAAGATTAACCTAGAGAAGAGTCCCCTAAGCAAGCTGGTCCTGGGGCTCTGCTCACAAACACAAACAGACCCCACAGAGCCCCAGAACAGCAACAGAAACACAATTAGACCCAACCAAATCATTAGAAAACAAAAATATTATTACTTAACATATTGGAAAGAATAAACAGAGAGTAATATTGACCCAAAATTAAGAAAAGCTTGGACTATGTACAGACTCAGTGAGCATAGCCTTGCTATTGAGAGAGGCCGCCGTAGGCAGACCTGCCTCTTGAGAGAAGACAAGTTAAGTGCACATGAGATGGAAACTGAACTGAGAGAGAGAGAGAGAATTGTAAATACAACCAACATTTATGTTTATTTATTTTCCCTTTTTTGCTTTAAGTATTTGCACATCATTACAATACTGTATATAGACATAACATGACATTTCAAATGTCTATTCTTTTGGATCTTTTGTGAGTGTAATTTTTACTGTTAATTTGTTACTGTTAATTTCACTTTTATTTATTATCTATTTCACTTGCTTTGGCAATGTAAACACATGTTTCCTATGCCAATAAAGCCCTTAAAATGGGAGAGAGCGAGAGAGCGAGAGAGCGAGAGAGCGAGAGAGAGAGAGAGAGAGAGAGAGAGAGAGAGAGAGAGAGAGAGAGAGAGAGAGAGAGAGATGGTGTTAGTCTCCACAATTCAGAAGTTAAATGCCTACTCTTCGCAGATGACCTATGCCTGCTGTCACCCACAGCACATGGCCTACAGCAGAGCCTGGACCTGCTAGAGCAGTACTACCAGACCTGGGCCCTGGCAGTAAACCCCAAAAATACTAAAATAATGATTTTCCAGAGAAGATCCAGATCTCAGGGAATTAGACCAAAGTTCTCAATTGGTACAACATATAGAGAGTACTGCACACACTACACTTACTTAGGTTTTTGTCAACTGGACACCTTAATGAGGCAGTGAATGAACTGAGAGAGAAAGCACGCAGGGCATTCTACGCCATTAAAAAGCAAATTCAAATTGAAATACCTATTCAAATTTGGCTAAAACTAATTGAATATGTCATTGAACCAATTGCACTTTATGGCAGTGAGGTGTGTGGTCCACTTGCAAAACAAGATTTCATCAAATGGGACAAACAACCCATTGAAACCCTGCATGCAGAGTTCTGTAAGATTATCCTACATGTCCAGAGGAAAACTACAAAAAATGGCCATAGATCAGTGTCTAGGTGCAACTTCACTCGACTCAGCAGCTGGCTGTCGCACAGTGTATGCCACCAGGCCAATCATATCCCACTGAGCGGATGAGAAAGGTCATCGACGTAGTCTCGCACCTGGCCTGCTCTACCTGTCAAAATGTATCGCACTCTGCTTTTTATCTCCGCTGTACTTCTACAGCTCTCTGGCTCTCTAAACGTAATATAATAAAACAGCCAAGTGTACAAAATATGGTGGGCTAGCCTCGATGAGGCTGAGGTGTTATTTGAAACAAAGCATAGTTCACAAATCATGGCAGTGAACACAATCATGCCATACACTGAGGACTGATAATGTGGTTTCTTAACCACGATAGCAGGGTTGGTCATGTCTTTGGCTGGGCGTTTTGCGACCACCTACTGTACAGGCCAACACAATTAAGTGCATGACCTAAACCACATGGTACACAGACATTTAGCTAATGTGTATTGGAGAGATCAATTAGGAGGAAACTAGAGGGGGAGTTTGCAGTGTTATCCGATCAAACGCACCGGTGGAGAGGGATGACACACAGACGTACTCGTAGCAGCTCTCTGGTTCCTGTGACCACATTACGTTTATGGTTATTAGTCACATCGGGAAACATCCACTCAGGCATGGTCAAAGAGAAAGAGAAACTCACTGAGATGACTTTTGAATATATTATTCAGTATGTACAGTGCCGTCAAAGTATTCAGACCCCTTAACTTTTCCCACGTTTTGTTGTGTTACAGCCTGAATTTAAGATGTATTTTTTTTGTCACTGGCCTACCTACACACAATACCCCATAATGTCAAAGTGGAATTATGTTTTTGGAAATGTTTACAAATTAATTAAAAAGGAAAAGCTGAAATGTCTTGCATCAATAAGTATGCAAACCCCTTGTTATGGCCAGTCTAAAAAACTTCAGGAGTAGAAATTTGCTTAACAAGTCACATAATGATTTGCAAGCAAACAATAGTGTTTAACATGATTTTAATTTGACTACCTCATCTCTGAACCTCACACATACAATTATATGTAAGGTCCCTCAGTCAAGCAGTGAACTTAAAACCACAAAGCCCAGGGAGGTTTTCCAATGTCTCGCAAAGAAGGGCACCTATTGGTCGATGGGTAAAAATAAACAAAAGCAGACATTGAATATCCCTTTGTGCATGGTGAAGTTATTAATTACATTTTGGATGGTGTATCAATACACCCAGTCACTACAGAGATACAGGCATCCTTCCTAACTCAGTTGTTGGAGAGGAAGGACAGCGCTCAGGGACTAGTGGCCTAGCCAGTCTCCAGACCTGAACCCAATAGAAAATCTTTGGAGGAAGCTGAAAGTCCAATACAGCTGGAATTAATTTAATAGATTTGAAAGAATACTTCTGACAAAAAATGCCTGAGGGCTTAATTATTGAAGGACTAGCTAGACTAAGCCTACATTTAATGTATATTATGAGAACAATAATAAACTATTCTAGATTAGAAATAGAATAGAATAGAGACCGCCAGGGTTAGATAGTACAGAAGTGTTGTGTGCCAAAGCAGTGAAGAGAGTAGAGGAAGATGGATATAGGGTGAGGGATACTGAGAGGATTCCTGTGAGTTGGCAGAGACCAAGAGAGAGTCATGGGAAGAATATGTGCTTCTTTGGTAGTCAGTGCTGTTTATGATGAGGGAGGACCATTTTTTTTCTCATGAGCATGGCCTTACTTCTATTACAGCATATTGGATGACTGTCATTCATATTCCATTCGCCCAGTTCAATGTAACATCGATAGGTTTAGGCTACTACATGATACTCGAATTTCCCCTACACCTATCATGAGGTTGCTACAAAGAGAACCATTTGAGGTGACAGACAGTGGACAGACAGTGACACATTCAATACCGCCTTGCACACTCTTGCCTGCATCTAGCTGTTATAGGTATAATCATTTGTCCAACCTTTGCAAACAAGAGTTTCTATTGGTCAAATTCAGGTATGTTTATGCCTGTTTCGTTACATTTGCTTCAGTTTAAGATTTTTTTTTCACCAGAATCGGCGGAATGAATACACCACTGAGCACACGTAAAAACAGTTCAATTTCATAGCAGCCACGTTGAATTCCTTCTAACGTCTATGTGCTTTCCTCCTCTTCTCATCTTTTCCCTTTCGTTTGTGGACTTCAATGCACAACACATCAGCTGTTTGTGACTGTCACATTCTGACCCTAGTTCTTTTGTATTTTCTTTGTTTTAGTTGGTTAGGGCGTGAGTTGGGTGGGTTCTATGTGTTGTGTTTCTATGTGGGGTTTTCATTTGGCCTGATATGGTTCTCAATCAGAGGCAGGTGTTTGTCATTGTCTCTGATTGGGAGCCATATTTAGGTAGCCTGTTTTGTAGTGTGTTTTGTGGGTGATTGTTCCTGTTATGTTGTTCATGTTCGTGTGTTCACTATTTCGGGACTGTAGCGTCTTCGTTTATTTAGTTTGTTTATTGTTTTGTTCTTTCTTAAAAGTATTCGAAATAAATATGAATACTCACCACGCTGCATCTTGGTCCGACATTTCCTACTCCTCAGATGAGGAGGACGAAGACTCCTATTACAGTGACCAGGCAAAAAAAAAACATTCCAAGCAAACCATATCGTAACCGCTACACACGGCATACATCGTTGCCACCATATTATCTAAAATAATGTCATAGACAACATAGCTAATAGAACTAACTCATTAGAAAACCCGCTACAATCATGGAGTAACGTTTCAGTGTATAGTCAGTAACCAGTTTAGCAGTTACACCGGTGGGCCCCAGTGGCAATAAATGAGTCAAACAAAAAGCTTACACTACCTTGACTTGGAAAATTTCCAGTGTTGTGTTGAATAGTCATAGCCAGCTAGCTAACATAGCATCCCTCTGTTTGAGCAGGGTGTTTGAGTAGGCTAAACTAGCTAGCGGCATTTGCTAGCTAAGTAAGTGAGACTGAAACTGAAAAAATAGATCGCTCTCTTGCTCTTGCTTCTCCTTCATTTTTGAAGAAAAGAATTTGATCAAAACTGTTCAACTATTGTCTTTCTCTCTCTTTGAGTCAACTACTCACCACATTTTATGCACTGCAGTGCTATCTAGCTGTAGCTTATGCTTTCTCTGATCCTTTGATTGGGTGGACAACATGTCAGTTAATGCTGCAAGAGCTCTGATGAGTTGGAGGACGTCCTCCGAAAGTTGTCATAATTACTGCAAAAATGCAGTTTGAAGAAAACTACCAAAAAAAAGTAAGAAATAAAAGTAAGAAATAATTCAAGAGTAGCAGTAAAATAACAACAGTGGCCCTATGTCTATTTAGGATATTGCTTGACAATGATGCACTGAATTCATAATCATGCAGATGGCAGTGCCATGATGTGTTTTAACTTTTGATGAAGTTTGCCAAGGACAAGTAGGGCTCCAGCAGATGGACACATCTTATCCATCCACATATATTGCCTATATGCTGCAGCACCACATGATGCAAGCAGCCTACCACCATACACGTTAGAACATACACTTATTTGCATGGTTTTAATATAGGCTATGTTGACATATAAAGACGTAGGTCAATGTCAAGTAGTAGCCTATAGAGCCTAAGCAGATAGATGCACCTGTCGCATCCTTGTGCCTATAATAAACTCCACTATAAAGATGTGCTTAATATCGCATAGGCCGATAGGCTATTGAGTAGGCGATTTGAAGGAAAGTCGGCCATATAACAACATCGACTGTTGTTCTCTCTTACGAATCGATTAACCATATTGGCCTTAAGTAGACTACAATTTCTACAAGTAGGCTAATATAATGGAAAGTGGACTACCAGTGGTTCATACTGTTGTGCAGCTGCATGTGTTGGATGTTAGGCCGATCATTTTTCTTTGTCGTCCTTTTTTGACGTTGCTTACTTACTGTATATTTCTCTGACTTCTCGTCTGTCTGTCATACAAATTCACCAGAAGAAAGTAGACCCACAGGAGGCTCCCGGCTGTCGCCTAGGCGTAAATGGTGCAACATTCAGCCCCTCCAAAACTCCCTAATTAATCTGACACACCCCTCGCGCAGGTCCACTGATGTTAGGATCACTATTTCAATTTGCCTACAGATTCAATAGCATTTGCATTTCAAAATGCAATATTCTCATACATTTTGATAATTTTTTCTCAGTTTTCTCAAGAGACATTCACTAAGAGACTATAAGTTGTTCAGACCAATGTGTTTCTCTAACATATTAACATAGTGCCATGTGACTATAGCCTTTAGCCTACCACTATAGCCTACTGTAAAATCATATCCTGCTTTAGGCTAAATACTATAGTTTTCTGTGTACTTCAATAGGACAAATGGAAAGAGTACCTACTGTATGTCCTACCATTTGAAATTGTGGTGTTGTGTACCTACAATGCACTGCTTAAATGTATATGTTGGTTAATATAGCCTGGTTCCTCTCTAGGTTTCTTCCTAGGTTTTGGCCTTTCTAGGGAGTTTTTCCTAGCCACCGTGCTTCTACACCTGCATTACTTGTTGTTTGGGGTTTTAGGCTGGGTTTCTGTACAGCACTTTGAGATATCAGCTGATGTAAGAAGGGCTATCTAAATACATTTTATTTGAACATTCCACTCAACAGGAGTGAAACGGTTGGGTAGGCCTTACTAGTGTTGGATTTGGAAAGTCACATTTTAGAAAGGTGTTATTGTAGTGTTGCAATGGGCAGAAATGTCTTTATACAGCAAAATAATTCATACACACTTGTGAATGATGTTTCAGACTAGGACCGGAAACTACTTGGTGAGAGGCATTTTTTCCTATGAGCCGTTCTGGCTCGCACAAGCCAAGGCTCCTGCAAGGCTTCTTCTTACTTACCTACAAGGATGCATTGGAACCCTGAAGCACACTCCACCACTCCCTGTGCTTTATCTGGTGAGACGTGAGATATTGTAGATCATCATCTACAGCCCATAAGTTAACATCCTAAATCAGGGATCAGCAACTAGATTCAGCCGCTGGACTATTTTTTTCAAGAGTGTATGGTCAGGGACATAATTAAGCAATAAGGCCTGAGGGGTGTGGTATATGACCAATATACCATGGCTAAGGGCTGTTCTTATGCACGACGCAACGCGAAATGCCTGGATACAGCCCTTAGCCGTGGTATATTGGCCATATACCACAAACCCCCAAGGTGCCTTATTGCTATTATAAATTGGTTACCAATGTAATTAGAGCAGTAAAAATACATGTTTTGTCATACCCGTGGTATACGGACTGATATACCAAGGCTGTCAGCCAATCAACATTCAGGGCTCGAAACACCCAGTTTATAATTACAAATAATTTGTAGACTGCATATTGACTGCAAGAAGCCCAAACAGATATGTTTGACTAAAACATATAATCATTTCAAACCTTGGTTCCATTAGTATACGATCATGTGTCTCTCTATTATGTGTTGGAATACCTTGGATACAAATTTCTTAAATTAAAATCACTTGGAGCTCATTTCCTGGTGTTTAGTCAAATGGCTACCCAGACTATTCGCATTGCCACCCCCAACCACTGTCTGTTGTCATCTATGCATAGTCACTTTAATTAACTCTACCTACAGTGGGGAGAACAAGTATTTGATACACTGACGATTTTGCAGGTTTTCCTACTTACAAAGCATGTAGAGGTCTGTAATTTTTATCATAGGTACACTTCAACTGTGAGACGGAATCTAAAACAAAAATCCAGAAAATCACATTGTATGATTTTTAAGTAATTAATTTGCATTTTATTGCATGACATAAGTACCCCCGTCTACTTGTACCCCCCCCAGGGGTAGACCCTACCCCACAAAAAACACATCTTGATTTTTGTACACTTCATTTTGGCCCATTCTACCCCTCACCTTCCCATGCATGCAAATTGTCCCAAGTTTGTTGCTGTAATACAGTTTGGGTTCTCAGTCAACTTGCTTGGTAAAAGAAGGGCCACAGGACAACATAGCTAGAAAGGAACATGTCAATTCCTAGGTTAGACAAAATACAGCTAGGAATGTGATCAGCTCGACATTAGCAAATTCTTTACACGCGAATGGACTTCAAGTGCAAATTGCGTTCCACTTGGAGAATCGGACGCTGTGGGCTACTTCAGTCAAGGTTTGGTCTTGAATACAAACATCTGTAATGGGTTCAGGGTTTTTTATACGAGTGACAGGTGTAGTGGACTACTAGCTGAACCAGCAAGGATGATGAGGAAATATATAGAATTTTGGTTTTCAGTGGAGTGAAGAGAAGTGGACCCACCAGAAAAGTCTCCAAGGCAGGATACCCAGAAAAAAACACAAAGGTCTGAAACAAAGAATGTAAAATTGCTAATTATACATCATAGCAGTAATATGACCCATAGCCTTTCCCCTGCATTCACAAACAGGTAGAGGCTACTACTTTGTAGTTCAGCCCCCACAACACCTCCCCTACAGTAATGTAGCTGAAATATGATTGGTCTCAACTGAACATTTTGGTGTCAACAACCCTATTTTTGTTGTTGCTTCAGGGTCTTCGCTAGTTGCAATGAATGTGGTTGCAGAAGCATATTTTGGACAGACTTTTGAAAATGGAAGAATGTAGACCCACCGGCTGATCAGGTGAGGATGCAACAAGGGGTCTGGGGGGCCCCGGAGGTCCGCTGAGGCCAGTCTGTTCCTCACCACGTCTGAGGGGCACTGGAGGTTCACTGGAGCCCGACTGGCCCTCGCCATGTCTGGATGGGAGTGGAGTTCCACTGGGGCCAGGCTGGACCTCGCTTTTTCTTGGGGGGACTGGAGGTCCACTGTGGCCCGGCCGACCCTCGCCACGTCTGGTGGTGACTGGAGCAATGTGCAAAAGGACTATTGTTAAGTTACACTAATAGACTATCAAGAAAGATCTGAAAGATTAATATCAAGGAAAAACCATAAGCTACAGAACATGAACTTCCATTAATAAGGCATTATTCTACACATGATCAGAGAGGGAGAAACATTAACCCCTTTACTAAAAGAGCAACTTTATCTACAAAAATATATTATGGTGCAGCGCTTCCCTTACTTTTCACACAATAAACCATTTGCATACAGTTGTTAAGAGTAATTTCGGGGGGCCGTCCTACAATATCTATTCAGTTATGTCAAGTATAAATTTCATTGGAAAATTGAACAAAAACAAGATAGAATGAGACAAAAATAATTTCAAATTTGAGGTCCCCTGCCTTCGCCAGTATGTCTTCCAGCGGTTTCTTTCCAAAAGATGACGGTCGCTTGATGGTTAACTCATGCCCCAGACATCGAATTACGATGGTCCTATCCTCAAAAGAGCAATAGGCGAACCAACCTTTTTCACCACATTCATCTAACAGGGAAGACACAGAGCTTGGCGTGGATAACATACACTACCGTTCAAAAGTTTGGGGTCACTTGGAAATGTCCTTGTTTTTGAAAGAAAAGCACATTTTTTGTAGATTAAATTGATCAGAAATACATTGTTAATGTTGAAATTACTATTGTAGAGAGGCCCATTATCAGAAACCATCACTACTCTGTTCCAATGGCATGTTGTGTTAGCAAATGCAAGTTTATAATTTTAAAAGGCTAATTGATCATTAGAAAATCATTTTGCAATTATGTTAGCACAGCTGAAAACTGTTGTTCTGATTAAAGAAGCAATAAAACTGTCTTTCTTTAGACTAGTTGAGTATCTGGAGCTTCTGTGGGTTCGATTACAGGCTCAAAATGGCCAGAAACAAAGACCTTTCTTCTGAAACTCGTCAGTCTATTGTTGTTCTGAGAAATGAAAGCTATTCCATGTGAGAAATTGCCAAGAAACTGAAGACGCTGTGTACTACTCCCTTCACGGAACAGCGCAAACTGTCTCTAACCAGAATAGAATGAGGAGTGCTGAGGCCCCGGTGCACAACTGAGCAAGAGGACAAGTACATTAGAGTGTCTAGTTTGAGAAACAGACGCCTCACAAGTTCTCAATTGGCAGCTTCATTAAATAGTACCCACAAAACACCAGTCTCAACATCAACAGTGAAGAGGCAACTCCGGGATGCTGGCCTTCTAGGCAGAGTTGCTATGTCCAGTGTCTGTGTTCTTTTGCCCATCTTAACCTTTTATTTTTATTGGCCAGTCTGAGATATGGCTTTTTCTTTGCAACTCTGCCTAGAAGGCCAGTTGAGGACTTGTGAGGCGTCCGTTTCTCAAACTAGACACTCCAATGTACTTGTCCTCTTGCTCAGTTGTGCACCGTGGTCATCAACTCTTCTTGCCCTAACGTCTTCAGTCATCTGTCCTTTATCCCTTGACTCCCTGAGCTCCTCAGCCATCTTCTGGAATTTCCTCCTCTCCATCTCACCTAAACTCCCCCACCTGCCACTGAGGGTTGTCGGGTCACCTGAGATGACAATATTGTATACTGATGTCAACTATAACAGAGGATATTGTCGTGGTGAAAGTGTTGTGAGCTATTGGCTTACTTGACCAATACAGGATCACCTTCAAACTGCTAATGCTCACCTACAAAGCACCCAATGGACTGGCGCACTCATACGTTACTGACCTTCTGCACTCCTACATTCCGACCTGCTCACTGCACTCCTCTAGCAATGGCCTCCTCATAATTCCTTGCACCAGGCTCCGCACCATAGGAGACGTTGCATTTAGCAGTGCAGCCCCTCAAAATAGCACACAAAAACGTACAAAAACTGTCACAAATCTCCGGTTTATTGTACCGATGCGGTGGTACAAGACAATGGGCGCTCTTGCTCCAGTGCCACGGGACACAGTTCTACCGTGACAGAGCTAAGGCGAGCACACCATGTTCTTTCACTATTTAATCAGATATTCAACTGATTAACAGGCCAGATACAGTAGGTTATAAACACACAATAACACACGTGACCCATGATGTATCAATATTATAAAGCTATTATAGTCCCCACATAATATACGCCATTAAGCAGACACTTGTAAGCGACGTAGTCATGCAACTTAGGCATGTGTAGCTTAACCTCTTTCTAAATATGTTGGAAAACAAATTGCTTTATGTAATGAAGAGCACAAGTGTAATGAAACAATTCACTTTTAAATTGTTCTCTAATTGAACATCACGGAATACCCAAGTCGAATGTTTCATTGGTGTGACATGCGTCACCTAATTGTGATTGCGCCTACTTGCGTCTCGTTATTGGTGGGTGGGGTTTTCCCTATACATTTCCAGTGTTTCCCAGTGGCTAGAAGATTCCCATTAATTGTAAATGTTGGAGTGCCTTCAGAGGACAAGAGACGTGAAGGTGACTTAGACCAAATTTCCAGTAATGGCAGCCTGGTAGTATGACCTCCAGCACTTGGAAACGAATTAAGAAACATGGCATCACTTTGTACTTACTGCTATGTAACTGCTATGTAATTACAGTCAAGCAGTATTGGTTGTTAGATAACAGCACAACTCCAGCCAACCTGTTTCAGAACAATGTTGATATTGCATAAGTTATTGTGTACTAGTTACATAGGTTTGAGGGCAGCTTGATGTAGCGTGAATAGATACACTGTCATTACCACTTACTGTAGGCATCCCATCTCACAACTGCTGAATTATTATGGATTGACAAGTGATTTGTAGTGAGCCACATAGTTTTAAGTAATAGATTTCTGAATACATTTTACTTGTGATTCAAACCATGGACCTCATTCCTGTAAATCACTCATTAATGTGGAAAAATCTTCCTCAACCATGAACGCTTATTGTCAGAAGAATCCATATTCCTCCTACCCCTGGGCAAGATCATGCAACATCACAAAGTTCACTTCCACTGCTATGCTGATGACACCCAGCTCTACCTCTCCACCGAACCCACCACTCCCCTGCCTTCACAACATCCAGAGCTGGATGAGCATGAACCTTTTCAAACTCAACAGCAACAAGACAGAGGTCATGCTCATCAGCGCCAAATCCACTCTTTCAAAGCATCACCAAAGATGGTTTCCTGGTCCCTCTCTAAAACACAAGTCAAAAGCCTCGGTCCCTCCCTGGATAGTTCCTTCTTTCCACATAAAAACCAGCACCCGGACAGCATTCCTCCACCTCCGCCACTACAGCACCGAAACCCTCATCCATGCCTTCGTTATTTCCCGACTAGACTACTGTAACACTCTCCTCACCAGATCCCCACCAAACTCATCAATAGACTCCAACTGGTTCCGAACTGCTGACAGAATTCACACCAGCACCAGATCAACTGAACACGTCAAACCAATCCTGGCTCCCTGTGGTATCCTGTATTAACTTTAAAATCCTCCTCCTCACCTACAAAGCCCTCCACAACCTACCTCTCTGATCTTCTCCCAGTCTATGCCCCCTCCCGCTCCATCCGCTCCTCCTCTGCTGGTCTCCTTGTCTCCCCCCATTCCACCATGCGTGCCCGGGCCTTTAGCTCCTATTCCAAACTCTACCACCTTAAACCAAACCCTTACCCTAAACTGGGTACCCTACCACCGTAAACCAAACCCTTACCCTAAACCGGGTTTGTATCCTCTTCCCAACCCCTCCCTCCTCTTTTTATCTGTCCTATTTTGTCTGGTCCTTTGATTTTAGATTGTTTCTATTTTAAATTGCACTGTTGATTGACGCACTTCATTTTATGACTTTACGTACCGCATTTCATTTTATGTAGGCCTACTTTTAATGTAAGATGTCTTTGAGTGTCCCGATAAGGCGTCCGCCAAATTAAAATGAATTAATACCATTGTTTAAATAAAACTCTTACTTAAAACCCCCTTTAAAAACATCCAGCAGGAAACAGTCTTATTTGAAATGAGGAATATATCATATTTTTCTGACTAAAATAGGACTACTGTGGAAAGATGCATTATGGAATGGAGAAGAGAAAGTGATAGAGCAATTCGCAACATTTCACATCAGAATGTATGACTAGATTTTTTATGTTGGAATAAACATTCATCTGAGAATACATACCTTTCCCCTTCAGCAGCTCTGCGCAGACACCGCGCTTATAACCAGCAGCTTTGCTACGCCGGGTGTTGCAGGAGGTATTAAGTGAACACCCATAGTTACCAATCCAGTTCTGTAATTTCAAAAGGAAAGCATTGTCGTTAGATGTAAGTCAACTAAAAACATTCAAGCATAACACTGTATAACTTCTGTGTTGATAAAATGCTGTTTACAGTACAGTAATTAAACATGATTTTACACTGTTGCCTGATCCTGCCTAATCTGCAGTGTTTTAGGTAGTGGATTGTTCTTTTTTTCACAATATTCTAATAATACAGGGGGTTAGGAAAGAAAAGAACTTGGCCTGGGGTCAGTCAGTAATTTTGTGCTATGGTGGAATGTCTCCCCATTATGCTCGCACCAATCCAATGCTTTTAGATGCAGTGGGTGAAATTAAAGTGTGAACACTTCTGGATGCAGGGTGTCAGAACACAGCCTATTTCTTTACCCACTCTCCCCGAAATCAATGTGTACCCAATCCCCTCTTGCCACTAACCCCTCAAAATCCACCAACCCTAGTCACGTCTCTAATTCCACCTCCCTTCCTCTCTTGCGCCACCTCTTCCCTCCATTTCATACCTTAACTAAAGACACAGGTAGTCCTGTACCTGCAGCAGCCTTCGTCACCAGGGCTAAGGACCTCCTTTTCATACCCTGTTCATGATAATACACAAGGATGCCCCTGATGTTAGCTAACAACAACAAACAACAACAACAAAGATATATGAAATATTAAATTGTAACATGGCTATATGTAAGTGTTTCCTAGTCTTTGAATAAGAGCCTTCAAGCCATTTGGTCTAACTGACAGGGGATTAGCCTTTGCCAGCAAGACCAACAGCCCTTGGTCAGGGTAGTTGGAACCAGTATTTTCATTGTACTTCACTCACATAGATAGCCTACTGCAGGTTACAATATGAAGCAAATGAAAACCACTAAAGCTGCGATTAAGTTTCTTCCATGTCTCTGTTTTGGTAAAAAAAATATACACTGCTCAAAAAAATAAAGGGAACACTTAAACAACACAATGTAACTCCAAGTCAATCACCCTTCTGTGAAATCAAACTGTCCACTTAGGAAGCAACACTGATTGACAATAAATTTCACATGCTGTTGTGCAAATGGAATAAACAACAGGTGGAAATTATAGGCAATTAGCAAGACACCCCCAATAAAGGAGTGGTTCTGCATGTGGTGACCACAGACCACTTCTCAGTTCCTATGCTTCCTGGCTGATGTTTTGGTCACTTTTGAATGCTGGCGGTGCTTTCACTCTAGTGGTAGCATGAGACGGAGTCTACAACCCACACAAGTGGCTCAGGTAGTGCAGCTCATCCAGGATGGCACATCAATGCGAGCTGTGGCAAGAAGGTTTGCTGTGTCTGTCAGCGTAGTGTCCAGAGCATGGAGGCGCTACCAGGAGACAGGCCAGTACATCAGGAGACGTGGAGGAGGCCGTAGGAGGGCAACAAACCCAGCAGCAGGACCGCTACCTCCACCTTTGAGCAGGAGGAGCACTGCCAGAGCCCTGCAAAATGACCTCCAGCAGGCCACAAATGTGTATGTGTCTGCTCAAACGGTCAGAAACAGACTCCATGAGGGTGGTATGAGGGCCCGACGTCCACAGGTGGGGGTTGTGCTTACAGCCCAACACCATGCAGGACGTTTGGCATTTACCAGAGAACACCAAGATTGGCAAATTCGCCACTGGCGCCCTGTGCTCTTCACAGATGAAAGCAGGTTCACACTGAGCACGTGACAGACGTGAAAGAATCTGGAGACGCCGTGGAGAACGTTCTACTGCCTGCAACATCCTCCAGCATGACCGGTTTGGTGGTGGGTCAGTCATGGTGTGGGGTGGCATTTCTTTGGGGGGCCGCACAGCCCTCCATGTGCTCGCCAGAGGTAGCCCATTAGGTACCGAGATGAGATCCTCAGACCCCTTGTGAGACCATATGCTGGTGCGGTTGGCCCTGGGTTCCTCCTAATGCAAGACAATACTAGACCTCATGTGGCTGGAGTGTGTCAGCAGTTCCTGCAAGAGGAAGGCATTGATGCTATGGACTGGCCCGCCCGTTCCCCAGACCTGAATCCAATTGAGCACATCTGGGACATCATGTCTCGCTCCATCCACCAACGCCACGTTGCACCACAGACTGTCCAGGAGTTGGCGGATGCTTTAGTCCAGGTCTGGGAGGAGATGCCTCAGGAGACCATCCGCCACCTCATCAGGAGCATGCCCAGGCGTTGTAGGGAGGTCATACAGGCACGTGGAGGCCACACACACTCCTGAGCTTCATTTTGACTTGTTTTAAGGACATTACATCAAAGTTGGATCAGCCTGTAGTGTGGTTTTCCACTTTAATTTTGAGTGTGACTCCAAATCCAGACCTCCATGGGTTGATAAATTTGATTTCCATTGATAATTTTTGTGTGATTTTGTTGTCAGCACATTCAACTATGTAAAGAAAAAAGTATTTAATAAGAATATTTCATTCATTCAGATCTAGGATGTGTTATTTTAGTGTTCCCTTAATTTTTTTGAGCAGGGCTGGAGAAATGTTTCCACTCTCAAATTCTTAGACAGAGCTATGGAAGCAAGGACTGACCATCCATGATATAGCTTGAGGCTATACAGTGTATGTTTTTCATTTATTTTGTTTACAAACATTGGAGTAAAACAATCTTATATTTGGGGTTCTGGTGGGGTATGGCAGTTGAACTAAGCTCATAAGGCATGTATAAGTTATATTCTTCAAGAATCAAATGGGTACATACAATTCATTTATAAGTCCAAAGATGTATGTAGAAACTGCTGATTTCCCAATTAAAAGCCCAATGACAAGTAGCTAGCTAATCTGATTATATATTTCACCTGTCAGTGTTTTACTTATTATTTTCAGACAAACATTGAAAGGAATTGTTGAACACACCTGAGTGATTGGAAAAGTCATCATTGAGTGGGAACAGACTAGAGTGGAACAGAGAAATTACATGTAACGTTAGCTACACAACGTGACGAGAATCCGTTAGCTAGCTAATCTTTTTTTAAATTATAGCTAGCTGCTGTAACTAACATTATTTTGTCAATACTTGCCAACTTGGCTAGCTCAGAGACTACGCAACTATTAAAATCAGGGTCTAAACAGCTCACCAATTTATAAATCAAGCATGCTTTTATAAGAATCATGCTTAATCTAAATATGAAAACCCAGGAAGTTGACAAAAAAATCCCGGGAAATGTTTTGGCTTCTATGGTGAACATGCGCACGCGGTCTCAGTTAAAATCACCATTGAAAGGGTCCAGTATCAGACAGTACTATGTGTGGTTCTGAATTACTATTCAAAGGTAACACGTGTGGCGTGCCACATTCATCATATGAATGGTATGACAATTCCCTCCTTTTAATGGAGTGATTGTAGTGTAATCCGGTGTTGACACTGCTTTTCACTTCCTCACCGATAGCAGATATAATGGATGCAGCTCGCGCCGTGAATTTACTCGGTACTCGCTTGGCTGGGCCTGCGCGTTAGCGAGCAGAGTGGGGAGAGGGAGGGAGCGAATAGCGGCGGCAGCAAGCCTCCAGCCCCGTAATCGAGAAAGAAACGCAAATTTACGCAAGAGCTGTAATTACCTCAGTTGGTGGGTAACATCGGTTAAACGAAGTCCACCAGAGGTTCAGGCGACAGAGGGGGCCGTTTGTGGTGGCATTCTAAGACAGTTGGGATCTCCGTAGGAGCAAAACAACAACAGCACAATACAGGATTTCACACACAGGCAGTGACAATAAAACAATACTTACCGACAAGTAGACTGGTGGCTGCCGAGGGAGCAGGCAGGACTAGGGAAAAAAAGGAATAAAATACGTCATCTGCCTCTCCCTTCAGGTATTTAAACGTTATTTAAAACCGCAATTCTAGCAGAACTTTAAACTCATGAAAACTCGTGTCTTCATAGCTAGCTAATGTAGGTAACTAGCTTTGGCTAGAGTTTAGCTAACGAGTTTGCGTTATTAGCTAACCGCTAGCTGGCTACCGTAAACGTGTTGTTTTCCAATAAACTTTTGGTGTTGTTTTTACCAACCCAAACAGTGAGGGGGTGCTGCAAGACTAGAGGGGAAGGGCAGGTTCCCTTCTCGACTTATTCCCCTCTACGTATTTAACGAAAATGATGGCTGCGGAGGTCAGTAGCGAGGATACGGGCTCTGTCTCGGCAGGGAAAGGGGTAGCGGGCGGTGGAGGCCCAGAGACGGCCCATTTTCCGTTTTATCCCAACCCGACCAGAGTGCGGGTCACTGATTTGGGCCAGGGAGCTGCAACAAACCTCCGCCACCCGTTGAACACCTCCCCAGACTCCCCCCCTGATATAAGTATGATTTACCCCGTGTCTGGAGGAGATATTGCCAGACCTGCCTTGTCCGCTACAGGGAGTGGCGGACATGCAATTATTATAGGAACAAGTTCAGGGACCATTGGCAGTGTGTGTTACTCCCCCACCTCGGAGGGACCCGGCATCCGGATGTCACCCACCTCAGTGGGTCCCGACGGGTCAAGTCTCTTCCCACCTCTGCCACCACCTCCCCCACCGCCCACAGGCTACGGGGGACTCGGAACTGTGGATGAAAGCGACATGCAGGATGGACCTGAATACGAGGAAGAGGAGGTGGTCTTCCCCCTCTCAGCGCCGCCCACGAACCAGTAAGGATTTGTTTTATATACACTCAAATTGTTCTGTGTATTGTTCATTGACACTTAGTTAGAAAACCAAAATAGTATTTTAAAACGACCGGGGTATATTTCCTTCCTGCTGCGGCCATCACCAGTGCTCAAGTTTCTATTATACTTGTTGCAGCTGATGTCGCTAATGGCAGCAAGTCAAATTAAGAAGGTAGATGTCAGGGTGTTCCAAGTAACCTAGGTTGTTGTTAATCATAAATCTAGTGAAGTAATGAATAATGTGTATATACCTGAGAACAATTACCATTAATCTCTCAATGTAGAGAAATATTTGCATACTGGTTGCCTTATTTTCCCAACTCAGCCAGTTCACTTGCTTACAATTATGAATGCAATATCATTCCCGGAATAATTGTAATGCATTTCTTTCAAGGCCACACTAAAGTTATTTGGCCAGCCTGTGGCAGGTGAAGCAGATGTGAAACCTGTCAAAAATCATTTTGCTTCATCATTCTGAGCACCAATTAGGATCTTCTTTTAATCCACAGAATCATGTGGTCATAATTTATTTTATTTGAAATTGACTTTGGTTTTCTAATTGGTGTTCTCAGGAAATAATTCAACTCACATGTCCCTCCTGAATAAGGCTAGCCCATGCCTAGCCAAGAACTCCACAATGATTTCATCCACAGAGTTGGGCTCAGACTACACAAAAAATTATTTGGATCGACAATAACATTTTAGGACAGTAGTTTACACCTAATGGAAACAGATAATTTAATGTAAAAAAATAATTAATACAGATATACTTTTTTAAATTCTGTTATTGAAACACAAACAATTGAGAAATAATAATTTGAAATTATTGTCCGATTGATTAAATGTATTCAGGTAATCATGTTTCAACTCAATTAGAACCAGTACCTCCCAAATGAATGTTGTCAGTTTTAGCACTTTGAGTTGTTTGTCCTAACTACTAAATGAAAAATGCACTTTACATTCAAAGTTTTATTTCCAAATAACTGGTATAGTGAAGGGAGCTTTGTACACCCATCTGCTTCTTTCTCTTCTATGAGCTTCTCTGCCAACTCCTAAGCCAGCAGTAAACAGTGTAGTACAGGGAACAGACCAGTTTAACTACAATGACAGTGACGGTTATATAAACTTTCAACTTTTTTACATGTGGTTGTTTATTTAACTTAGTTGAATGCACGTTTTTATTGAACAACTTCAGTGTCTGCTAAATGACACATGTCAATGTACAAATGTACGGTTGCAAAGCATGCGTTTTTGACAGAAGGAAATTTGAATAGTTAATTTCTACATGAATTAATCTGCTGCACATCAAGTTCCACTGAGTTAAAGGGATAATCCACAGCCAGAAATAAGTCATTACATTTTTTTACGCCTAGGTTCTATCCCTAGGATTTCACTTCTAAGTGGTCCATTTGTGAAATCAGGAAATTGTGTAGGAACGCGTCATAGCTACATGGTTCTCGTCACTGGAGATAGGGGATAACACACTATCACATTTCAAAATGCTTTTAAAACAATTACCTGCGCTACAGATCGCCAAATCATCCAATAGATGGTATGGGCGTACTTGTCTTAAAACATCTATCTGTCTATATCATCTTGACAAAGTATATATTTCGCTTAGATGTGCTCAATCTAAACGGTGTCTAAACGGTTTCTCCTTCAAGTACCATATCGCACAGCACCCTGTGGGAAACCTGGGAAAGGGCCATTGTTGCATTAGCTGCATATTCTGCACTTGCTCTGGGCAGAGGCGAACTGCAGTTGAACTCTGTGAGATAGACACCTAAATGGATAGTCCAGTTTGTTTAGGCTATTTTACAGCTCGCTAGCTAGCTACTTCACATGCTGATATTGACTATGGTATTATTGTGTGTAGCTACGTTTGGTTGCTAGCTAGCCATCCAGCACAGAGAGAGCATTGCATTTTGTAGTTGAGCTGCAACAGATTTCCACAATGATTTTCACATGCTGCTACTCACTTTATATAAAGACAGAATGAACAATTTCTTCACAAATAATTATTTTCACATATTAGTGGTATTTAATGCTCTTTACCACTGTTAATCATAGGAATTAGTGGTTTGTGGTGGATTATCCCCTTAAGTAAATTCTACCACAGACAATATAATTCCGCCATGAAACATAAATTGATCGTGTAAAGTAACAAAATATGATGGAGCAAAAGTAACTTTTTTGTGTGTGTAGAGTTTAAAAAAAAAACTCTGACTCCTTTGAGTCGATATGCTGTCGATACTTAAAATGTAAATTCTTTAAATTTACTGTGTACCTATGTTTGTTCTCTGTTGCGTGTCTTTGTTTGAAAGCCACATTTCTTAAATAAAACGTTAATCAAGTAAAACCACGGACTGTTTCCTTCTTGTAATTGAATTGGCATATTCGCACTGAGTTGCTGTCTTAGAGCAACAGCAATAAGGAAACAGTCGGTGGTTATATTTGATTAACGTTTTATTACATTTCAGCAAACAAAAAAGCACGCTACAACAGAGGACAAACATAGGTAGGCCTACATGGTAAATGTTTAAGAATTTTAAATGTTTAAGTCCGAGGTAATTTCAAAAACTCTAGTCTGTGCTTCAACTCCGTGGAGAAATCATCATGGAGTTGAGGTATTTGGCTAGCCTATGCCCTCCTACTGTAGGCTTTTGTGTCCGTGTGCTGCAGTAGGACTATCCATTGTGGGAGATGGAACTTATTGAGTTTCCCTACACAATCATATAGGCCTATGTATATTTTCTTTGTAGTGTGTGTGCTTGTGGCACTCGCGTTTGTCACAGTCTCATTAGAGAAGTGCTGAGCTTTTATCATTTCTGGCCTCACGCTGTGAGATATGGAAGTGACTGGGGCTGAAGTGTGGAATCAGCTCTTATTTTAGGAGCTACATATCTCCCTGTCAGATTGCAGAGGAAGGGGGAAGGCCAGCTTTTTAGCTCCCATTCGTTTCTACATTTGTGATGAACAACGCTTTGGAAGCAGCCCAACTGGAAATCCACTGCTTACAAGCAGTGAAAATAAATGTTTAGCCCAACGTCAGTGGTTTCACCACGATTTCCTTTATATCCCTTTCTGTAGGGGCGCCAGGCAGTGACACAGATGTCACATGTGTAATGAATGGGACACATTTTTTTACCCTTGTTATTTTTCCCACAATGAGAGATGTCAGAATTTATTTTTTTTAATGTATTTTTTAATCAACTATAGGGACATTTCACACAACTGGAATCTGCTGCAACACAAGTCCTCTTTATCTGGTCTCCTGGTCTGTGGGTTGAGTTGTGGTGACCTGGCCACTGTAAACTAGCATGTTCAGACTTAGTGCCTGGTGTGACGTGCTGTGCCAAAGGTTACAAATTACCCTACCGTACGCACACAATGTTGTCAGACAAAACAAAGTGTGTTGCAATTCAACATCAAGACTCAGAGAAACTATTTTGTATGAAGCATTATGGCTTCTTTGGCTGATTTCATATTTATTGTTGTCAATGTAGCATAGCACTACAGATCTGCTACAGTCAGCAATTTTACATCATCACTTATTGTTGACACATTATAGTTGAGGCCCTAACACATTTTTGCTCATGACTTAAAAGTCTCAAACAGTTATTCTGATAAAACATTATATGCTACATGACCAAATGTATGTATACACCTGCTCGTCGGACATCTCATTCCAAAATCATGGGCATTAATTTGGAGTTGGTCTCCCCCCTTTGCTGCTATAACAGCCTCCTGGGAAAGCTTTCCACTAGATTTTGGAACATTGCTGCGGGGACTTGCTTCCATTCAGCCACGAGCATAAGTGAGGTCGGGTACTGATGTTGGGCGATTAGGCCTGGCTCTCAGTCAGCGTTCCAATTCATCCCAAAGGTGTTCAATGGGGTTGAGGTCAGAGCTCTGTGCAGGCCAGTGAAGTTCTTCCACACCAATCTTAACAAACAATTTCTATATGGACCTCGCTTTATGCAGAGGGGAATTGTCATGCTGAAACAGGAAAGGGCGTTCCCCAAACCGTTGCCACAAAATTGGAAGCACAGAATTGTCTAGAATGTCATTGTTTGCTGTAGCGTTAAGATTTCCCTTTACTGGAACTAAGGGGCCTAGCCCAAATCAAGAAACAACCCAGACCATTATTCCTCCTCCACCAAACTTTACAGTTGGTACTATGCTTTCGGGCAGGTAGCGTTCTCCTGGCATCCATATTTGTCCGTCGGACTACCACACGGTGAAGAGTGATCAATCACTCCACGGAATGCATTTCCACTGTCTAGACTCTAGACTCTAGAGTCTCTAGTTACGGTGAGGTTTACACCACTCCAGCCGACGCCAGACATTTTGCATGGTGATCTTAGGTTTGTGTGCGTCTGCTCGGCCATGGAAACCCATTTCATTAAGCTCCTGACTAACAGTTCTTGTGCTGATGTTGCTTCCAGAGGTAGTTTGGGACTTGGTAGTGAGTGTTGCAACCGAGGACAGACAATTTTTACGAGCAACCTTCATCAGCACTGTCCCGTTCTGTGAGCTTGAGTGGGCTTACCGCTTTGCGGCGCTCCTGTTTTTAATTTAAATTTGTCATTATGAGGAGGGGGGACTATTTAATCAATTTTAGAATAAGGCTGTAACATAATAAAATGTGATAAAAAGTCAAGGGGTCTGAATACATTCCGAAATCACTGTATAGTGTGTTTTTCCCCCCTAAAATTTAAACGGGTTTTTCTCATGTTCAACTACCAGGAAGTCTGAAAAGACAGACTTGAGCTAGTAGGCTGAGTGGATGGGGAGCTCGCCTTGACTGGTGGATCTTTGAAGCAACATGGATGCAGTGTTGCAGTGACATTTTCTCAAGCAATTTTGCCGATACACAAAGCAACTCGAACAACATTGAAATTGCATGCAACATCCAATCCTGTCATACATCGCATCATGGTTTCACCAAATATTTGTTTCCAACTGTTTTGTTATTGTAACAGCATTAATATTGACAACATGTTGTCTGTAGGCTAATTTAGCTATCTAGCCCGGGTGGAATTGTTAGCACTCTTTATCAAGCTAGCTAGCTTGGACAATTTCAGTTGACTTTACAGGGTGAGTTCTGGGTATTTTTCCTTAAATATATATATTGTCTGACAATGTTCATATATCATGACTATGTCAAGAAGTTTATGAATTGTCCATTTGGCATGTATCTTGATGTAATGATTGACAACTAAATCAGAGTTTTGGGCAACCCTTTCCCCACTTCTGTTCTATTCTGACTGAAGACTTAGCTAGCCAGTTACTAGCTAACAATGGAAGCGGAAACTTATCTTTGCCTTAGATGAACAGGGCAAACCTAGTTATATTTGCTGTTATGCTGCAGTCAAATTTTGGCACTAGTAGACTAGCTACCAAGCTAAGTAAACCACGGCCATTTGCGATGTTGGTTACAAGGTGGTACTTATTTTAAATTAGGTACGAGAACATGACTTCACCATTAGTGTATTAAAATTAGACTTTTTGTGATGTCACAAAAAGCCCTTAATAATTCCGCCTGCTGAATCAGTGTTTGATATGCGGGAGGGGACCAGTAACTTTATGATCGAACTTTATCAATGTAGAAGCAACCATCTTTTTTTTCATTCTTTGAAAGTCATACTTTGATCTGGTTTCATCCAAATATCATCACATTTCCTGAAAAATATGATTGACTTGGGACCTTCGCTGATTGAAGTGCACACACTGTCGACCAGGGCCTTAGAGTGGTGACACACCATCCGTCCACACACCAAGTCCATAGGCGACTCCTTACAATGTCACTCTCAGGGCTGGACATCCTAACATCCCTGGCAGCGTAATGGACGCCTCTTGAGGACAGTGTAGTTGAGAGGATTCCGCCCTTGCCACGAAATGATGACCCAGTTAACCTCTCTAGGGTATGTGGGACGGTAGCATCTCACTTCGTCAACAGCCAGTGAAACTGCAGGGTGCCAAATTCAAAACAACAGAAATCCCATAATTAAAATTCCTCAAACATAACAAGTATTTTACACCATTTTAAAGATACACTTGTTGTAAATCCAGCCACAGTGTGCGATTTCAAAAAGGCTTTGCGACGAAAGCACACAACGATTATGTTAGGTCAGTACATAGTTACAGAAAAACAGACATTTTTCCAGGCAAAGAGAGGAGTCACAAAAAGCAGAAATAAAGAGAAAATTAATCACTAACCTTTGATGATCTTCATCAAATGACACTCATAGGACTTCATGTTACACAATACATGTATGTTTTGTTCGGTAAAGTTCATATTTATATACAAAAATCTGAGTTTACATTGGCGCGTTATGTTCAGTAGTTCCAAAACATCCGGTGATTTTGCGGAGAGCCACATGAATTTCCAGAAATACTCATAATAAACATTGCTAAAAGATACAACTGTTATGCATGGAATTTTAGATGCACTTCTCCTTAAAGCAACCGCTGTGTCAGATTACAAAATAACTTTACGGAAAAAGCACACTATGCAATAATCTGAGTACAGCGCTCAGAGACCAACACAACCCAAAGAGATATCCGCCATGTTGTGTAGTCAGCAGATGTCAGAATAGCATTATAAATATTCACTTACCTTTGATGATCTTCATCAGAATGCACTCCCAGGAATCCCAGTTCCACAATAAATGTTTGTTTTGTTCGATGAAGTCCATAATTTATGATCAAATACATCCTTTTTGTTCGCGCGTTTAACCCAGTAATTAAAAATCATGACGCGCGATCACTAGGTGCAGACAAAGTCAAAGTTCCGTTACAGTCCGTAGAAACATGTTAAACGATGTATAGAATCAATCTTTAGGATGTTTTTAACATAAATCTTCAATAATGTTCCAACCGGAGAATTCCTTTGTCTTCAGAAATGCAATGGAACGCGATCTAACTCTCTCACGTGAACACGCCTGGTCAGCTCGTGGCTCTCTGGCAGACCTCTGACTCATTCCCCTTTCATTCGCCCCCACTTCACAGTAGAAGCCTCAAACAAGGTTCTAAAGACTGTTGACATCTAGTGGAAGCCTTAGGAAGTGCAATATGACCTCGTTTCCACTGTATCTTGGATAAGCAAAGAGTTGAAAAACTACAAACCTCAGATTTCCCCGTTCCTGGTTGGATTTTTTCTCAGGTTTTTGCCTGCCATATGAGCTCTGTTATACTCACAGACATCATTCAAACAGTTTTAGAAACTGCAGTGTTTTCTATCCAAATCTACGAATATGCATATCCTAGCATCTGGGCCTGAGTAGCAGGACGCTTTCCATCCGTACGTGAAAATACTGCCCCCTACCCAAGAGGGATTAAGACGCGGGTCTTATCCGCATGTGCCACTAATCCACTGTGGAGAGGTGACTGTCTGAAGCAGTGGTGCCGTCCCATGGATGATGCATCATCTGATAAACAGGCAGACAAGTGCACATTTAAGATCCTATAAAATCGCTTATTCCGTTTTCTCTGTTTTTAGTTTTTCCAGGTTAACGTTCGTCCCAGTTTTTTTTACAGGTTTTCGCGCTCAAAATGTATATTTTTTTGAAAAAAAACAAAATTGTTCTATTAAGTCCACAACTATGCTTAAACCACATCAGCAGACCAATTTTGAGCCCTGGGAAAATATAATGTTGGTTTTAGTTACCCTTTTAATGCAAGTGTGCACCAGCAAGAAACCGTTGTTTCTGTAGTGTCATTGATGCAAAATTCATGATATAATTCTGCCAAGCAGGCATAGACTACTTTGTAGTTACCATATTAATTGAGAAGGTTTTTGGTAGAGCCTGACAAATATGGGATTTTTGGGTCCTATGCCGATTATATCTGAAGCTATATTGTGGAATGAAAAACACACTTTTGACACATTATGCTCCAAAGGGTTAACAAATACTCATGCAGGAAAATGCTTTCTTCTCTTGTTTTAGTTACGCACATTGTTTTTAGCAAGCTAGCTAAATTAGAATCTTATCATCATGAACACAATCACATGGTCCCAATGATAGATCTGCCCCAACTGTCTTGCAGATTGCATATTTTGGAAAACTAATTAAATAAGTCCACTAACATAATAGGCCCAGATAGCAATGGTGTCTTTGTATCAAGTACGCGTGTTCACTTTGGCACCAGTTCAGTGTTCGCACATAGCACTGGCTAGATGGAGACTAACCACATTCCTATACCGCCTTATGCGGTGGGCTCTGATTGTACAAGGATACAATGTACAGATTCACTATGTGAAGGGTTCGGCGAATGTGGTTGCCGATGCTCTATCACAGGTTTAGTAAACTGAGGATACGTAGGAGAACGCCGCAGCCCGTCTGGTGTTCAACTTTCCCAAGTTCTCTCACGTCACCCCGCTCCTCCGCTCTCTCCACTGGCTTCCAGTTGAAGCTCGCATCCGCTACAAGACCATGGTGCTTGCCTACGGAGCTGTGAGGGGAACGGCACCTCCGTACCTTCAGGCTCTGATCAGGCCCTACACCCAAACAAGGGCACTGCGTTCATCCACCTCTGGCCTGCTCGCCTCCCTACCTCTGAGGAAGTACAGTTCCCGCTCAGCCCAGTCAAAACTGTTCGCTGCTCTGGCACCCCAATGGTGGAACAAACTCCCTCACGACGCCAGGTCAGCGGAGTCAATCACCACCTTCCGGAGACACCTGAAACCCCACCTCTTTAAGGAATACCTAGGATAGGATAAAGTAATCCTTCTAACCCCCCCCCCCCTTAAAAGAGTTAGATGCACTATTGTAAAGTGGTTGTTCCACTGGATATCATAAGGTGAATGCACCAATTTGTAAGTCGCTCTGGATAAGAGCGTCTGCTAAATGACGTAAATGTAATACGTGTTGGGTTTTGTTATTGCAAACTGTAAGTTTGCAGGTTTTGGGGTGGGCGTGTTAGGTTCCCCAGTTTCTGTGTTGTTGGTTTGTATTTGTGTGTATGTATTTCAGGAAATGGCTTCCTGAATTCCCCCAAGCAGCTGATTGGTCGGCCCCATTGCAGATTGGAGCTGACCCCGCCCTCTCGTCAGGGGATACAGCTGTCTGCAATTACAGAGTCTTTCTCCAGCTGTATAAAAGCCAGTGTTGCTTTGCTCAGAGAAAGAGCTTATTAGTATGTCCTGTGTTGGTTGTTGCTCAGAGCTTATTTGATGTCATGTGTTGGTTGTTGCTCAGACAGTTTTTGTAAAGTATTTTGTAGCCGGTCCTGCTGAGGTATGTTTTTGTAATAAGGACTGTGTTTTGATTATTGAAATTGTTCACGTTAAGTTACTATTCTGTTTTTATTCCCAGGGGGGAAGGGGAAGGCCCCTTGGAAGTGTTTAGGCAAGAGGCCTGCAGGCATACATATACCCGTAGTATGTACTCTGTCTATGCACCCTAGGTAAGACCTGGGCGGACCATCCCCTGTATTTTGGTTAGTGCGCCAGGTGGTGCTAGTTAGGTAAGTTGTGGGTAGGTAGGAGAGGGGGCTCTAACTTCTACTTTCTTTGCTTTGGTTCCGTCCAGCCCCTTTTCCCCCAAATTACTGTGTGAAGGAATAAATTCCCTGTTAATGGTAAAATTCTCTCTGTCATCCTTACCCGCAACTACAGTCGCATACCTCTTTCACTCCATGGGGAGTTGCGTGTAGCAGGGTGTTGCGTTCCCTCCAAGAGGCGTGCATAACACTGATATTGACTTTGGTATTATTGTGTGTCGCTACGTTTTGGTTGCTAGCTAGCCATCCAGCCCAGAGAGAGCATTGCATTTTGTAGTTGACTTGAGCTGCAACAGATTTCCACAATGATTTTCACATGTTGCTACCAACCTTTTATAATGACAAAATGAACAATTTCATCACAAATATTGTTTACGAAGTAAGAACGTGATGAGGACAGGGCTGCTTGCTTGGTGATGTGTACTTTTGATTATTTACTTATTCAAATACACTGTTGCTGTCTGTCATGCCTACCGTACTCTTTTCAACATTGTGACTTAGGGCTGAATGATGTTCAATGAGCAGCTCGTAGAGCACCCTCTTAAGACAATCTTTGAAAAATAAATAAAAATAAATGACTAGATGTATTTGTTCACTCTACGTATATAATGGTGCTTTACCTGTGGCATAAAGACCGATACAAATATTTCTGTGAAAGGCTATCGGTCAACTGATTTATCGGTTGGGCTCTAGATTTTGGGAAAGCCTTTCCATCTCTACCAGACGAAGGTTATCATTAGCATCAAAGTGTAGACATATGCACGCGCGCACACAGACTGGCATTCCTGTGCCGTTTCAGAAAGTTGCAGGAAAATACAAATGTTTAAATCAACACATTGTGTGATATCTTAAGCCTCAAGCACTGAGAGGCAGTGCCTTAGACCGCTGTGCCACTCGGGAGCCCCCAGTGCTTTCTCTCTATATGCAGTAGGCTTGGGCGATAAACCGTATACTGGAGTATTTCAGAAGACCCACGGTATGATTTTCAAATAAATTATAACCAGCCCAGGGCTCCAGCTATGCATTTGTCAGTGGCGCAAAGTACTTAAGTAGTACTTTAAAGTATTTTTACTTAAGTAGGTTTTTTGGGGGTATCTTGCCTATTTTATATTTTTGACAATTTATACACGTTTTACTCCACACATTTTCCTTGACAACCAAAATGCTTAGCAGAACAGGAAAATTTGTCATTCACACTTTTCAAAATAACATCCCTGGTTATCCCTACTGCCACTGATCTGGCGGTCTCATTAAACACATGCTTAGTTTGTAAAGATGCCTGAGTGTTGGTCTGGCCCTGGCTATCTGTAAATTTAGAGAGAAAATGGTGCCATCTGGTGTGCTTAATATAAGGGAAATTATTTATTTTTACTCTTGATATTTTAGCAATTACATACACTTTTGATACTTAAGTATATTTAAAACTAAATACGTTTACTCAAGTAGTATTTTACTGGGTGACTTTCACTTGAGTTATTTTCTATTAAGGTATCTTTACTTTTACTCAAGCATGACAATTGGGTACTTTTTCCACCACTGGCATTTGGTTTGCTAACTAAGTTGCTAGATATCAAGCTTCTAGGTTACAACAGAGACATCCAATCCCCTCCTGGATCAAGAGCCCTGTTGCCTAAAATAGTTTTCCATAACAAAAAAAAATATTCTTAATTCTTTTGTAGCATTTTGAAAATCATACCGTTGGCATTTTGAAGTACGCTGGTAAACGGTAGATCACCCAAGCCTAGTCTGGCCGGTAAAACGGTAGATCACCCAAGCCTAGTCTGGCCATGACCAGATTTAAATCCTTTGAGTCCCCCCCTTCCGTCCACCATATTGCTGAACCAATCAACGTCCTCTGATAATCAACGAGAAGCACCTGTACTGGGCGCTGAAGTCAAATTATAACAATGGCTGCTCTTGAGGGGGTTGGTGTTGATGCTGCTATAGGAGCAGTTAATGAAAACACGTTTCTATTGGACAAATTCAAGTAAGTCCCTCCCTGTTTTGTTCCATTTGGTTCTTAAAACCGTTTAAGAACCAAATGGAACAAAACAGGGAGGGACTTACTTACGTAATGAATACGCCCCGGGTCTAGTGAGGGGGACCACAAAAACAACAAGACCCCTTCTTCCTGTCCAACATGCAGGATGCAGTAAAGGGGGGAGATGGGGAGATGTTGAGGTTATACACTGTAGCTCTGTTCTACAAGGCCTATGGTCAAAGCCATTATGCCTACAGTACCCTTCTACTGACCTTGCAAGTCTTTGCCCTTGGTTGGCACAGTCTTACCTGGTTCTGGAATGGGAAAGAATATCACTCTTGACTTACACCTGGAACACCTCAACTTCTTTTAAGTCAATTTTGAAGAGCCTGGGTCCAAACATGACTGAGCAAGCAGCAGACAGGATTAGCAAGTCCATTGGTGTACTCAAGGACTTGATGGACACCAGATGTTGAGTTAAAGGCATTCAAGTCTAGTGGCATCCATTACATTTGTACATTTTAGTAAATTAGCAATTAGGGTTAAGTGCCTTGCTCAAGGGCACATACAGATTTTCACCTAGTCTGCTCAGGGATTTGAACCAGAGACCTTTTGGTTAATGGCCCAACACTCTTAACCATTAGGCTACCTGCTGTCCATCATGCTGCTTGACAGACCAGGGACAGTTTAGCTTTTGTGGAGGTTGTCGGGGAGGCAGAGCTGTTCAAAACCAAGCCAGGCAGAGTTCACAGCATTTCCTCGTTTTAACAGAAACATTCTCTCAAAGGGAAGTACAGTGAGTTGTGGATGAGGTCCAACTTGGAGTGGAGAAATGCTCCTGTTTTGATTTGAAACAGCTTAGGTGCCAGGCTAGCTTGGGATGTGGTTGGCTTAGTCTGACCGTCAAACCCTGTCAGGAGTGAACTCAATCAACTGTTGTCACTAAATATTTCTTATTCTGTTTGTATTTATCAGTACAACTTTTTATCTGTATAACTTCCATGTCTCATTGTTCTACTGTAACAAAGTAAAAATACAACTTTTATTTTTGCTTCTTGATGAACTAATAATTTGAAACACTCCATAATGTTAATAACAATTGAAATTAAACACCACTGACCTATTTTTTATTTTATTCAGTTGCATTTGGACATGTAACAAATATACAGATAGTAATAGCCTAATTTCTGAGCAGTCATTCTTTCATGTCCCTCACGAGGCGATTAACCCAGCAAGACATATATATATATATTGTCCTGTTACATGATGGGAAATCAGCTGGCTAGGCTTCTTCTTGAATTTGCTTGCTTCAGGATAGGGTTAAGAATGAAGTGAAAATTACCTCAGCCCATATTTAGGAAGTTACAAACAGGGGGGGGGGGGATCTGATTCTTGATCAGCACGCCTACGTTAAGACGCTTTAGGAATATGTATCCAGGAGATGAGCTGGCAATGATTTCATTCAGTGACAATGTTTACTCATCCTCTTTGGAAAGCTCTCTTTGGAGACTGGCTCTCCCCTGGTTGAAATAAAATAAGATCCAACATAAGTCTATAAAAGAAAGTACAACAATATCCATATTTATGGACTTGCAAAACAAAGTAAGCATACTGTCCATTACTGTCTGTAACATTGTAACGTTAGAGTAAGGCTTATAGCTAGCTAAGGTTAGCTAGCTAGTTGAGAAGGTCTGTTACTTATGCACTATTGGCTAGCAACGTGGCCCTTAGTTCTGCACTGCCTGTCGTCAAGCTTTCCAATTCTGAGGTGACCTGCTATTTGCAGCTTATCTACTGTTCCGTGGTCTGTCACATTCTATGATTCTTAGCCCCCCCCCTCTCTGTGAGTCCTGTGATCAGGCTCCATGACTGGACATGTAGGCTATTCCTCTGTGTCATGTTAGCTGGCACCAACAAGCAGGCCGTGAGTGAGGTGGTAATCATTCAGAGTTGGACATGGTTCCGTACTCTTTCTTCCAGAGTGTGAGTCTGCTAAACATAGCACTTTGTAGCACGCCATGGAGAGGGCGACACAACCAGCGGCAGTCACTCAATCACACCTCTGTACAACAGAGGCTTATTCATTAACAATGGTGGGATCAGTGTTTCACGCTAACAACTGCTTAACGAAGAAGGCAAGGAAGGCGTCAGGAGCCCTAATGCCGCACTCCCCACCTCCGAGAACACCGTCCATGTGCCTGAACTAAAACAAATAGGGCACTAGGAAACAAGCCGTTGATTTTCAGTTTCCATGAAGATTAAAGAGGATTTTGAGTCGGAAACTGTTTCCCTGGGGGGGGGGGGGGGGGGTTGTACAGTGCCTTCAGAAAGTATTGGTACGACTTGACTTATTCCACGTTTTGTGTTACAGCCTGAATTCAAAATGGAATTCAATTTCTCTAAACCATCAACACACAATACACCATAATGATGAAGTGAAAACCATGTTTTTGAAAATGTTTGCAAATGAAATGCAGAAATATATATTACCTAAGTATTCACAGCCCTGAGTTAATACTTTGTAGAAGCACCTTTTTTTTTTATTATTTTTTTTTTTTTCTTCAAGGTCTGTCAAATTTGTTGTTGATCGTTGCTAGACAACCATTTTCAAGTCTTGCCATAGATTTTCAAGCAAATTCAAGTCAAAACTGCAACTCGACCACTCAGGAATATTCACTGTCTTCTTGGTAAGCACCTCCAGTGTAGATTTGGCATTGTGTTGTAGATTATTGTCCTGCTGAAAGGTGAATTCTTCTCACAGTTTCTGGAGGAAAGCAGACTAAACCAGGTTTTCCTCTAGGATTTTGCCTGTGTATTCTTTTATCCTGAAAATCTCCTCAGTCCTTAACAATTACAAGCAAACCCATAACATGATGCAGCCACCATTATGCTTGAAAATATGGAGAGTGGTACTCTCTTAACTTTGTTTTAAGGACAAAATAATTATTTTGTCACTTTTTTTGCTGTATTACTTTACTGCCTTACATTATATATGTTTCACTCTGTCAATTAGGTTAGTATTGTGGAGTAACTACAATATTGTCGATCCATCCTCAGTTTTCTCCTAGCACAGCAATTAAATTGTAACTGTTTTAAAGTCACCATGTAACTTGTGTGTAATCTCTGAGCAGTTTCCTTCCACTCAGGCAACTGAGTTAGGAAGCACACCTGCATCTTTGTAGTGACTGGGTGTATTGAGACTAGAGGGTCGACCGATTATGATTTTTCAACGCCGATAGCGATTTATTGGAGGACCAAAAAAAGCCGATACCAATTAATCGGATGATTTATAAAAAAGAAAAGGAAAAAAAAGTGTGAAAATATATATTTTTATTTTATATATTTTTTACTTTAATTTTTATTATATACAGTGGGGAGAACAAGTATTTGATACACTGCCGATTTTGCAGGTTTTCCTACTTACAAAGCATGTAGAGGTCTGTCATTTTTATCATAGGTACACTTCAACTGTGAGAGACGGAATCTAAAACAAAAATCCAGAAAATCACATTGTATGATTTTTAAATAATTAATTTGCATTTTATTGCATGACATAAGTATTTGATCACCTACCAACCAGTAAGAATTCCGGCTCTCACAGACCTGTTAGTTTTTCTTTAAGAAGCCCTCCTGTTCTCCACTCATTACCTGTATTAACTGCACCTGTTTGAACTCGTTACCTGTATAAAAGACACCTGTCCACACACTCAATCAAACAGATTCCAACCTCTCCACAATGGCCAAGACCAGAGAGCTGTGTAAGGACATCAGGGATAAAATTGTAGACCTGCACAAGGCTGGGATGGGCTACAGGACAATAGGCAAGCAGCTTGGTGAGAAGGAAACAACTGTTGGCGCAATTATTAGAAAATGGAAGAAGTTCAAGATGACGGTCAATCACCCTCGGTCTGGGGCTCCATGCAAGATTTCACCTCGTGGGGCATCAATGATCATGAGGAAGGTGAGGGATCAGCCCAGAACTACACGGCAGGACCTGGTCAATGACCTGAAGAGAGCTGGGACCACAGTCTCAAAGAAAACCATTAGTAACACACTACGCCGTCATGGATTAAAATCCTGCAGCGCACGCAAGGTCCCCCTGCTTAAGCCAGTGCATGTCCAGGCCCGTCTGAAGTTTGCCAATGACCATCTGGATGATCCAGAGGAGGAATGGGAGAAGGTCATGTGGTCTGATGAGACAAAAATAGAGCTTTTTGGTCTAACTCCACTCGCCGTGTTTGGAGGAAGAAGAAGGATGAGTACAACCCCAAGAATACCATCCCAACCGTGAAGCATGGAGGTGGAAACATCATTCTTTGGGGATGCTTTTCTGCAAAGGGGACAGGACGACTGCACCGTATTGAGGGGAGGATGGATGGGGCCATGTATCGCGAGATCTTGGCCAACAACCTCCTTCCCTCAGTAAGAGCATTGAAGATGGGTCGTGGCTGGGTCTTCCAGCATGACAACGACACGAAGCACACAGCCATGGCAACTAAGGAGTGGCTCCGTAAGAAGCATCTCAAGGTCCTGGAGTGGCCTAGCCAGTCTCCAGACCTGAACCCAATAGAAAATCTTTGGAGGGAGCTGAAAGTCCGTATTGCCCAGCGACAGCCCCGAAACCTGAAGGATCTGGAGAAGATCTGTAGGGAGGAGTGGGCCAAAATCCCTGCTGCAGTGTGTGCAAACCTAGTCAAGAACTACAGGAAACGTATGATCTCTGTAATTGCAAACAAAGGTTTCTGTACCAAATATTAAGTTCTGCTTTTCTGATGTATCAAATACTTATGTCATGCAATAAAATGCTAATTAATTACTTAAAAATCATACAATGTGATTTTCTGGATTTTTGTTTTAGATTCCGTCTCTCATAGTTGAAGTGTACCTATGATAAAAATTACAGACCTCTACATGCTTTGTAAGTAGGAAAACCTGCAAAATCGGCAGTGTATCAAATACTTGTTCTCCCCACTGTATATATATATATATATATATATATATATATATATATATATATAATAAAAATTAAAGTAAAAAAAAATAAAAAAATAAAAATGAATTAATAATAATAAAAATTGAAAGAAATTGTATTTGTAATAATGACAATTAAAACAATACTGAATGAACACTTATTTTAACTTAATATAATACATCAATAAAATCCATTTAGCCTCAAATAAATAATGAAACATGTTCAATTTGGTTTAAATAATGCAAAAACAAAGTGTTGGAGAAGAAAGTAAAAGTGCAATATGTGCCATGTAAAAAAGCTAACGTTTAAGTTCCTTGCTCAGAACATGAGAAAGCTGGTGGTTCCTTTTAACATGAGTCTTCAATATTCCCAGGTAAGAAGTTTTAGGTTGTAGTTGTTATAGGACTATTTCCCTCTCTACGATTTGTATTTCATATACCTTTGACTATTGGATGTTCTTATAGGCACTTTAGTATTGCCAGTGTAACAGTATAGCTTCCGTCCCTCGCTCCTACCTGGGCTCGAACCAGGAACACATCGACAACAGCCACCCTCGAAGCAGCGTTACCCATGCAGAGCAAGGGGAACAACCACTCCGAGTCTCAGAGCGAGTGACGTTTGAAACGCTATTAGCGCGCACCCCGCTAACTAGCTAGCCATTACACATCGGTTACACCAGCCTAATCTCGGGAGTTGATAGGCTTGAAGTCATAAACAGCTCAATGCTTGAAGCACAGCGAAGAGCTGCTTGCAAAACGCATGAAAGTGCTGTTTGAATGAATGCTTACTGTTTGAATGTTTGAATGAATTCAGACTGCTCTATCAAATCATAGACTTAATTATAACATAATAACACACAGAAATACGAGCCTTAGGTCATTAATATGGTCGAATCCGGAAACTATCATCTCGAAAACAAGACGTGTATTCCTTCAGTGAAATACGGAACCGTTCCGTGTTTTATTTAACGGGTAGCATTCCTAAGTCTAAATATTCCTGTTACATTGCACAACCTTATAATTCTGGCAAATTATGCGGCCCAAACTGTTGCATATACACTGACTCTGCGTGCAATGAACGCAAGAGAAGTGACACAATTTCACCTGGTTAATATTGCCTGCTAACCTGGATTTCTTTTAGCTACATATGCAGGTTTAAAAATATATACTTCTGTGTATTGATTTTAAGAAATTAATTGATGTTTATGGTTAGGTACAGTCGTGCAACAATTGTGCTTTTTTCGCAAATGCACTTTTGTTAAATCATCCCCCGTTTGGCGAAGTTGGCTGTCTTTGTTAGGAAGAAATAGTCTTCACAGTTCGCAACGAGTCATGTTAGCAGGCAATATTAACTAAATATGCAGGTTTAAAAATATGTACTTGTGTACTGATTTTAAGAAAGGCATTGATGTTTATGGTTAGGTACACATTGGAGCAACGACAGTCCTTTTTCGCGAATACGCACCGCATCGATTTATATGCAACGCAGGAAACGCTAGATAAACAATTAATATCATCAACCATGTGTAGGTAACTAGTGTTTATGATTGATTGATTGTTTTTTATAAGATAAGTTTAATGCTAGCTAGCAACTTACCTTGGCTTCTTACTGCATTTGTGTAACAGGCAGTTTCCTCATGGAGTGCAATGTAATCAGGTGGTTAGAGCATTGGACTAGTTAACTGTAAGGTTGCAAGATTGAGTCTCCGAGCTGACAAGGTAAAAATCTGTCATTCTGCCCCTGAACAAGGCAGTTAACCCACCGTTCCTAGGCCATCATTAAAAATAAGAATGTGGTCTTAACTGACTTGCCTAGTTAAATAAAGGTGTAAAAATTTAATTTAAAAATCGGCCAAATCGTTGTCCAAAAATACCGATTTCCGATTGTTATGAAAACTTGAAGTCGACCCTAATTAGTCGGCCATTCCGATTTAATCGGTCTACCTCTAATTGAGACACCATCCAAAGTGTAATTCTTAACTTCACCATGTTCAAAGGCATATTCTGCGTCTCCTTTTTTTTTTAAATAGGCGCCCTTCTTTGCAACACTTTGGAAAACCTCCCAGGTTTTTGTGGTTGAATCTGTTTATTTATTTTTTATTCACTGCATACAATTATCTGTGTGTGTAGGGTACAGAGACGAGGTAGTCATTCAGAAATCATGTGAAACCCTATTGCACACAGTTATGTGTGACTTATTATGTGACTAGTTAAGCACATTTTTACTCCTGATCTTATTTAGGCTTGCAATAACAAAGTGGTTGAATACTTATTCACACAAGACATTTCAGCTTTAAATTTTTTATTATTTTGTAAAAATGTCGATCATTTCCTATTTGACATTGAGGTATTGTGTGTAAACCAGTGACATTTAAAAATTTATCCATTTTAAATCCAGGCTGTAACACAAAATGTGGGAAAATCAAGGGTGTGAATACTTTCTGAAGGCATTGTAGATCAGCGGGTGTGTGAATGAGTTTGCCAGATAAGCAGTTGGTCATGAAAACGTTGCTTGCTGAAGGGCTAATTGGGCACCAACACTCTCTAATTGCCTTTTGACACGTGGTGCCAGTGGAATTCCTAACGGCGCGAGGATCCAGTCACATACCTATCCCCTTGTTGAGACAGTCCTTTATAGCAATTCACTTTTTTATTGTCTGTCGTTGCAAAGATTTGGTGACTGGTAATCCCAACCATTAGAATTAGTGTAGGCTTTGGAGAGCCTTATTAAGAATGTAGCCTAATTTCCTGGGCCTTAGCGTTTTGAAATTTCTGCAATGCCACAACTGAAAAGCCACAAGCCGCCACTCTAAAACTAAATGCAGCTTGTATTGCAGTGTACAGCTTTATCTGGTTTTGCCTGGATGCTGGTTGAAAGTTCTTTAGTTGTTGCTAAATTAAGTTTGTCGTCTTACTGCAATGATGTATGCATTAGTTTGTAACGGTAACATTCATATTAGATCACATGCTCTGTTCTGTGCATTGGTAAGGCACACGGTTTCCAAGCATTTTCTGCATGATACGCAATGTCCTGTCATGACTCTCCAGTACCCACACGGCCCTGCCTTTTTCTCCTGCATCCTGTTTTCAAGACTTATTAGCTGCTCATTGTGGCCTTCATAGGATCTTCTACAATAGTTTGGGATTTTATCTATACTGAACAAAAATGTAAACGCAACATGTAAAGTGTTGGTCCCATGTTTCATGAACTGAAATAAAAAGATTCCAGAAATCTACCGTACGCCCAAAAAGTGTGTTTCTCTTAAATGTTTTGCATAAATGTGTTTACATTCCTGTTAGTGAGCATCTACCTGACAGCTGTGGCATATCAAGAAGGTGAATAAATGGCATGCTCATTACACAGGTGCACCTTGTGCTGGGAAAAATAAAAGGCCACTCTAAAATGTGCAGTTATGTCACACAACACAATTCCACAGATGTCTCAAGTTGAGGGAGCATGCAATTGGCATGCTGACTGCAGGAATGTCCACCAGAGCTGTTGCTAGAAAATGTCATTCTCCTTTATCTACCATAAGCCACTTCCAACGTTCTGTTAGAGAATTTGGCAGTACGTCCAACCGGCCCCACAACCGCTGACCACGTATAACCACGCCAGCCCAAGATCTCCAAATCCGGCATCTTCACCTGCGGGATCGTCTGAGACCAGACAGCTAATGAACAGTCAACAGCCTGATAAACTCTATGCGAAGGAGAGAGAGTGCATTCGGAAAGTATTCAGACCCCTTAACTTTTTCCACCTTTTTGTTAACTTACAGCCTTATTCTTAAAATGGAATAAATAAATAAAAATGTCTTCCCTAATCAACACAATACCCCATAATGACAAAGAGAAAACAGGTTTTTAGAATCTATATACAGTACCAATCAAACGTTTGGACACCTCATTCCAGGGTTTTAATTTATTTTGACTATTTTCTACGTTGTAGAATGATCGTGAAGACCAACTATGGAATCATGTAGTAACAAAAAAAAGTTAAAACAAATATATTTGAGATTCTTCAAAGTAGCCACCTTTTGCCTTGACAGCTTTGCACACTCTTGGCATTCTCTCAATCAGCTTCAAGAGGTAAGTCAACTAGAATGCATTTCAATTAACTTGTGACAAGGCACACTTATTAATTTGTGGATTGGTAAAAGACCAAGCCCATATTATGGCAAGAACAGCTCAAATAAGCAAAGAGAAACAATAGTCCATTACTTTAAGACAGTCAATCTGGAAAATGTAAAGAACTTTGCAAAAACCATCAAGCGCTATGATGAAACTGACTCTCAGGACCGACACAGGAAAGGAAGACCCAGAGTTACCTCTGCTGCAGAGGATACGTTCATTAGAGTTACCAGCTTGAGAAATTGCATCCCAAGTAAATGCTTCAGAGTTCAAGTAACAGACACATCAACTGTTCAGAGGAGACTGCGGGACGAATTAGAGACTTGCTTGGGCTAAGAAACACGAGCAATGGACATTAGACCGGTGGAGATGTGTCCAAATTTGAGATTTTTGGTTACAACTGCTATATTTACATACGTTTTCAGACCCTTTGCTATGAGACTGGAAATTGAGCTCAGGTGCTTCCTTTTTCCATTGATCATACTTGATGTTTCTACAATTTGATTGAAGTCCACCTTTTTGTACATTTAAATTGATTGGTCATGATTTCGAAAGGCAGACACCTGTCTATATAAGGTCCCACAGTTGACAGTGCATGTCACAGCATGAGGATGAGCATGAGCCATGAGGTCGAAGGAATTGTCCGTAGCACTCTCAGACAGGATAGTGTCGTAGCACAGACCAAAACATTTCTGCAGCATTGAAGGTCCGAAGAACACATTGGCCTCCTCCATTCTTAAATGGAAGAAGTTTGGAACCACCAAGACTCTTCGTGGAGCTGGTCGCTCGGCCAAACTCAGCAATCGGGGGAGAAGGGCCTTGATCAGGGAGGCGACAAAGAACCCGTTGGTCACTTTGACAGAGCTCCAGTTCCTCTGTGGAGATGGGAGAAACTTCCAGAAGAACATCCATTTCTGCTGCACTCCACCAATCAGGCCTTTATGGTAGTGGCCAGATGGAAGCCACTCCTCCAGTAAAAGGCACATGACAGCTGCTTGGAGTTTTCCAAAGGCACCTAAAGGACTCTCAGACAATGAGAAACTAGGTTCTCTGGTCTGATGAAACCAAGATTGCATTCTTTGGCCTGAATGCCAAGTGTCACATCAGTAGGAAACCTGGCACTATCCCTATGGTGAAGCGTGGTGGCAGCATCATGCTGTGGGGATGTCTTTCAGCGGCAGGGACTGGGAGACTAGTCAGGCTCGAGGGAAAGATGAACGGAGCAAAGTACAGAGCGATCCTTGATGAAAACCTGCTCAGGACCTCAGACTGGAGCGAAGGTTTACCTTCCAACAGGACAACGACTCTAAGCACACAGCCAAGACAACGCAGGAGTGGCTTCGGGACAAGTCTCTGAATGTTGTTAAGTAGCCCAGCTAGAGCCTGGACTTGAACTTGATCGAACATCTCTGGAGAGACCTGAAAATAGCTGCGCAGCGATGCTCCCCATCCAACTTGACAGAGCTTGAGAGGATTTGCAGAGAAGAATGGGAGAAACTCCCCAAATTAATTTTTTTATTTTTTATTTCACCTTTATTTAACCAGGTAGGCTAGTTGAGAACAAGTTCTCATTTGCAACTGCGACCTGGCCAAGATAAAGCATAGCAGTGTGAACAGACAACACAGAGTTACACATGGAGTAAACAATAAACAAGTCAATAACATGGTAGAAAAAAAAGAGAATCTATATACAATGTGTGCAAAAGGCATGAGGTAGGCAATAAATCGAATAATTACAATTTAGCAGATTAACACTGGAGTGATAAATCATCAGATGATCATGTGCAAGAAGAGATACTGGTGTGCAAAAGAGCAGAAAAGTAAATAAATAAAAGCAGTATGGGGGGTGAGGTATGTAAATTGGGTGGGTAGTTTACAGATGGACTATGTACAGCTGCAGCGATCGGTTAGCTGCTCGGATAGCAGATTTTTAAAGTTGTTGAGGGAGATAAAAGTCTCCAACTTCAGAGATTTTTGCAATTCGTTCCAGTCGCAGGCAGCAGAGAACTGGAAGGAAAGGCGTCCAAATGAGGTTTTGGCTTTAGGGATGATCAGTGAGATACACCTGCTGGAGCGCGTGCTGCGGGTGGGTGTAGCCATCGTGACCAGTGAACTGAGATAAGGCGGCACTTTACCTAGCATAGCCTTGTAGATGACCTGGAGCCAGTGGGTCTGACGACGAACATGTAGCGAGGGCCAGCCGACTAGGGCATACAGGTCGCAGTGGTGGGTCGTATAAGGTGCTTTAGTAACAAAACGAATGGCACTGTGATAAACTGCATCCAGTTTGCTGAGTAGAGTATTGGAAGCTATTTTGTAGATGACATCGCCGAAGTCGAGGATCGGTAGGATAGTCAGTTTTACTAGGGTAAGTTTGGCGGCGTGAGTGAAGGAGGCTTTGTTGCGGAATAGAAAGCCGATTCTTGATTTGATTTTGGATTGGAGATGTTTGATATGAGTCTGGAAGGAGAGTTTGCAGTCTAGCCAGACACCTAGGTACTTATAGATGTCCACATATTCTAGGTCGGAACCGTCCAGGGTGGTGATGCTAGTCGGGCGTGCGGGTGCAGGCAGCGAACGGTTGAAAAGCATGCATTTGGTTTTACTAGCGTTTAAGAGCAGTTGGAGGCCACGGAAGGAGTGTTGTATGGCATTGAAGCTCGTTTAGAGGTTAGATAGCACAGTGTCCAAGGAAGGGCCGGGAGTATATAGAATGGTGTCGTCTGCGTAGAGGTGGATCAGGGAATCGCCCGCAGCAAGAGCAACATCATTGATGTATACAGAGAAAAGAGTCGGCCCGAGAATTTGCCCGAGCTGATTTGTATGGGTCCAGGTTTTCCAGCTCTTTCAGAACATCTGCTATCTGGATTTGGGTAAAGGAGAAGCTGGGGAGGCTTGGGCGAGTAGCAGCGGGGGGGGCGGGGCTGTTGGCCAAGGTTGGAGTCGCCAGGAGGAAGGCATGGCCAGCCATTGAGAAATGCTTGTTGAAGTCTTCGATTATCACGGATTTATCGGTGGTGACCGTGTTACCTAGCCTCAGTGCAGTGGGCAGCTGGGAGGAAGTGCTCTTGTTCTCCATGGACTTTACAGTATCCCAGAACTTTTTGGAGTTAGAGCTACAGGATGCAAATTTCTGCTTGAAAAAGCTGGCCTTTGCTTTCCTGACTGACTGCGTGTATTGGTTCCTGACTTCCCTGAACAGTTGCATATCGCGGGGGCTCTTCGATGCTATTGCAGTTCGCCACAGGATGTTTTTGTGCTGGTCGAGGGCAGTCAGGTCTGGAGTGAACCAAGGGCTATATCTGTTGGTTCTGCATTTTTTGGTTCTGCATTTTTTGAACGGAGCATGCTTGTCTAATATGGTGAGGAAGTAACATTTAAAGAATGACCAGGCATCCTCAACTGACGGGATGAGGTCAATATCCTTCCAGGGTACCCGGGCCAGGTCGATTAGAAATACAGGTGTGCTAGACTTGTAGCGTCATACCCAAGAAGACTTGAGGCTGTTTTCGCTGCCAAAGGTGTTTCAACAAAGTGCTGAGTAAAGGGTCTGAATACTTGTGTAAATGTGCTATTTCAGTTTTGATTTTGAATGAATTTGCATGTGTGTGTGTGTGTGTGTGTGTGTGTGTGTGTGTGTATATATATATGACACACACACAGTTGAAGTCAGAAGTTTACATACACCTTAGCCAAATACATTTAAACTCAGTTTTTCACAATTCCTGACATTTAATCCTAGTAAAAATTCCCTGTTTTAGGTATGTTAGGATCACCACTTTATTTTAAGAATGTGAAATGTCAGAATAATAGTAGAGTGATTTATTTCAGCTTTTATTTCTTTCATCACATTCCCAGTGGGTCAGAAGTTTACATACACTCAATTGGTATTTGATAGCATTGTCTTTAAATTGTTTAACTTGGGTCAAATGTTTCGTGTAGCCTTCCACAACCTTCCAACAGTAAGTTTGGTGAATTTTGGCCCATTCCTCCTGACAGAGCTGGTGTAACTGAGTCAGGTTTGTAGGCCTCCTTGCTCGCACACGCTTTTTCAGTTCTGCCCACAAATGTTCTATGTGATTTAGGTCAGGGCTTTGTGATGGCCACTCCAATACCTTGACTTTGTTGCCCTTAAGCCAATTTGCCACAACTTTGGAAGTATGCTTGAGGTCATTGTCCATTTGGAAGACCCATTTGCAACCAAGCTTTAAACCGGTGTATAACACTTGTATGATTTATGAATTATTATTATTATGAGTATTTCTGGTTTTGAATTTGGCGCGCTGCTATTTCACTGGGTGTTGTCGCGCCAAGGAATCACTAAGAGGTTTTAACTTCCTGACTGCTATCTTGAGATTTTGCTGCAATATATACACATAATTTTCCTTCCTCGTGAAGCCATCTGTTTTGTGAAGTGCACCAGTCCCTCCTGCAGCAAAGCAGCCCCACAACATGATGCTGCCACCCCCGTGCTTCACGGTTGGGATGGTGTTCTTCGGCTTGCAAGCCTTGCCCTTTTTCCTCCAAACATAACGATGATCATTATGGCCGAACAGTTCTATTTTTGTTTCATCAGACCAGAGGACGTTTCTCCAAAAAGTACGATCTTTGTCCCCATGTGCAGTTGCAAACCGTAGTCTGGATTTTTTATGGTGGTTTTGGAGCGGTGGCTTCTTCCTTGCTGAGCGGCCTTTCAGGTTATGTCAATATAGGACTCGTTTTATCTTCACACGGTCCTTTTCTGTCGTTCTGGGATTGATTTGCACTTCGCATCAAAGTACGTTCATCTCTAGGAGACAGAACGCGTCTCCTTCCTGAGCGGTATGACGGCTGCGTGGTCCCATGGTGTATATACTTGCGTACTATTGTTTGTACAGATGAACGTGATACCTTCAGGTGTTTGGAAATTGCTCCCAAGGATGAACCAGTTGTGGAGGTCTACAATTTATTTTCTGAGGTCTTGGCTGATTTTTTTTTAGATTTTCCCATGATGTCAAGCAAAGAGGCACTGAGTTTGAAGGTAGGCCTTGAAATACATCTACAGGTACACCTCCAATTGACTCAAAGTATGTCAATTAGCCTATCAGAAGCTTCTAAAGCCATGATATCATTTATGGAATTTTCCAAGCTGTTTAACGGCACAGTCAACTTAGTGTATGTAAACGTCTGACCCACTGGAATTGTGATACAGTGGAATAATCTGTTAACAATTGTTGTAAAAATTATTTATGTCATGCACAAAGTAGATGTCCTACCCGACTCTAACAAGATCTTTGGATTGGTTGAAACACTAGGTTGGAGTCATTAAAACTAGTTTATGTTAACTTCCAACTTCAACTGTATATCTCTCACACACACACACACACACACACACACACAAATTCAATGACGTGATTCTCTGGCAATAATTCGATTTAGAGGACTTTTTATTAATTTTAAATTATTGGCGGAGAGTCACGCCATTGAAAAAAAAATATATATATATATATTTCGATATACTATAGGCCTACCGTATGCGACATGAGTCTCACTAGTGTTAAATAATGTGTAGTAGGTCTTATTTATTTAAAAAGCATATTTAAGTTAGAAGGAATATGATTTGAAGCAATAGCATACCTGCTGTGGTCAACTATTTCAGCACCGTTTGGTGCTGCTCTGAGACAAGCATGGGGACTGGTCTTGATAAATCAATGAGATTTTTATTTTCCCTCAGTCTCCGTTTGGGTATTGGTTGGACTTCAATTAGGGTGTGGAAATGTTTGGATTATTTTGCTCTTACTGTAGTACTGTAGCCTACTCCTGATTGGTCACGTTGTACAGTGCCATTATGGGCTATTAGCAGGACAATAGATCATTTGCAAGGCAGTTAATCAGCATTAACTTTGGATGGGGCCTCTTGAGTGTGCGTTGCTACAGATGCTGGTTCGATACCCTTGACGGCTGCGACCGGGAGACCCATGAGGCGATGGTGGGTTTTTGTTTCTCTCCCTCTAAAAACAGAAATAATTCATTCTAATTGTTAAACTGGTTTTATTTTCAAATTTAGTAAATGTCTCACCCCATTTTCAAGAATGGCCTTTTCTTCCTTACTTTAGGTTATTTGAAAACGAAATCTCAAAATATAATTATTTTTAAGGAAAGTGATTATTATTATTGTGGGACTTTATCATAGTCCCACAGTTCTTACCTTTTCTAACAGTACTAAGCAGGTTTTGGTAGGACTTGTAGTTTTGAAACCGAAATATACTTTGAGGGTAGTATACAATATTCTGCGTTGTTTAGAAAATGCCATCAAAGTGGGTCAGAGTTTAACAGGTTAAATCCGATGGAACATGGTTGCTAGTCATTTTGGAGGAGCAAAGCAGTCAGAACTCCCATAATGGCCCTCTGATTAAATGGGTCAAACGCTTTGAGTAGCTTTGTAGGGAACCTGATTGGCAACCATAAGGTTGGAGATTTGTTCTCCGTGTGGGCACTGTGATGGAGATGGGGCAACATTCTGACTGGGGTCTAAGGTCTTGGATGATGCCCTTAGCCCTCCATCTGTGTGCGTCAAGCTAGTCCCTGTGTGCTGTCACTCTCTCCCTGACTGAGGGTAACAAGCTGTGACACTCCATCTGTGAATAGAAATAGAGCAGTAATAAAGCCTTTGCTTATTCTAAATGTTTTGTATGTGAAGTGGTTGAAAAATGTATATGCCTTAATTTCTAAAAAGTATAGACTCTTAGCTTTCATTTGACACTCAATGTGACATGCTCCTTTAAACTTCTCATGTTGGTGCACATGGGTCATTTTAGATGGAAATACCCAGATCACAATTTGCATAATGATCCGGTTGGTACATAAACCCATGTAGTGTTTACATTTTTAAGCTGTGGTGTTTTTGTACATTTACCAAAATAATCCTGGAGTTTGTAACCAATATGGAATTTCAGGGTGAGTGTGTCTTGAACCACGCACACAGCTAGTTACAGGTGACATGTGGTTGTATGTAAGACCCCCACAGAAGCCCCCCCAGAGGTTATGGCAGCATGTTCAGGGCTCGACATACAGGGCTGCCCACCGTGCCAGTGGAGGTTTTGGAATCCCTCTGAGCCAGTCAATCATCCACATCAGTGGCCCGCTTGGGCCAGTGAAAAAAAATATTATAATAATGCTATTTTTAATCTGGGCTATATCATTTATTTAAAAAAATATAAATGAATTCCCAAAGCTGTTCGTTATGTAGATTATTTATCACATGCGCACATACCCTAGTTTGAGAGGAATAAGTTTAGTCTTAAGTCATCATGCGCCGTTTGAATGAAACTTTTTATAGGCTTTCCCTGAAAACATTTAACATTGTTAAGGTTAACTGCAAAGTAGGCCTACCTGGCGGAGTGATATCATGTGGATTTGTATCAATTTGTTTTGCAAACTGCCATCACACTAAGCCTACGCTGTACATTGTACAGAAACGCTGCTTGCCAAACCCAATTGTCTCTTGGTAAGTGCGCAAATTAATTAAAGGGCAACTTTTTTCAGACCTCATAAGTGGTCTCCTGATGTGGTGTAAGTATTGTTGTGAACTTAGAACATCAAATGTGTATTTAAAAAAATATATATATATATATAAACAAAACGTGTGAGAGTGAACTTGAAAAAACAAGAAACTCGGAAACCTGGAAAATCAAAACCAGAAAAATTGAATTTGGCAAAAATCTAACTGACTTTATAGGGCCCTAAAATATAGACGGCTGAATTGTTGAAAATCGCTAACAATAACACCCTTTTTTTAGATTGTTTGAGGGGGGGGAATAAAACCTTTTGATGGTGCAATGTAAATTATAATATTGTCAAGTTAAAATGTTATTATTTGAGAATGGAGGCTAGGTCATTATAGGCTACGGGCTACTTGCTCAGCCTGCAAAAAGAAGCATTGAAATTATGTGTGCGTCACCAGCTTTCTTGGGCCAGTATTTTCATTCTGGCCAGTAGCATTGTTGGCACAGGCCCAGTGTGCAACTGGCAAATTTACCTGGATGTCAAGCCCTGATGTGTTGTTGCTTTCCAACCTCACTCGTGTGACGTTACTCCCTACCCACACTGCCCCACTTCTCCTAAAGCCAATTGGCTGCGTGATCATGATGCGTGGCTTTATTTTAGACTCCAGAGAAAGAGAGGGAAAGAGACATTCTTTCTGCTTGGCTTTAAGATGGAGACTGACTCAACCTCCTCATCCTGTAAGAAAAAAACTTTCCCTCAAACCTTCTGGACGATAACAAAACTGGACAACTTATCAGAATATTTTCAAATCGCTTGGCAAGGATTCCAGCATATGTGAGGTCTGGTCCAGTCCAGCAGCCCCCTTCGGTTGCTGCTCACTAACCCTAGAGTGTGGACTGACTTTATCGGGACAGCAGGTTTATAGCATCATGGCACAGACGGATTTAGAGTTGTGTTTGCGTTGCTTTCCGTGCCGGAGCATTCAGACCCTAGTCACTCCGACTCAACATTCTCCTCAGCAGCAGAATAAGTAGCATCAGTGGAGCGGGCACACCTTGTGAGAGAGCGGGACAAACGACAAGATGCAGCAGAGAGCCAACTCGGCGTAAGTGGGGCACCTAGCCAGCCAGCCCTCCTTTTACACTCTTAACAGGCTGGTAGGACAGGATACATAGAACATGCAAATCCTATCTCTTTATCTCTCTCTGTTTATTAATCTCTCCCAGACCGTTGGGTTTTTGGAGTTACCCATACCTTTTTTCCATAAATATATTTTCGTAAGGCTTTGCTTTTGTTTGGAGCTGTGTTTGGGTGAGTTATTGCTTTGATTCTAGTTTACATTCATATACTTGTTGTTTGAGTCCACATTAATTGGCTCCATTGATATAGATTAAAAAGCTGGTGTGTGTGTATATAATGGTGTAGAAATGTGTTCCCAATGTTTTCCTCCTGTAGTTACAACTAGATGTTCCTTTAGAATTTTTGTAGGCCAGTGTCAATAAATATTAGGACAAGCTTCATTATCTCCAATTTAGGGCTATTTGAATATGGCAAAAAAATATCACAGCTTTTTAGAAAATTGCACATGAAAAACTTCAGGTTTTGCTTGATTCCCCTTGATTCCTCTAAGTAAAACAATTAAGACTCAAATTCATGACCACCTGAGGAAAAAAACGATTGATGTGGAATATACATTTAAATATGGACTGTTTGGCTAAACATTGTTAGTGACAGAGGGCAGTCCTATCCGTGCAGAGAAGACACGATGAGCTTCGTTTCCCCTCTGACAGCTGGCAGCTCCGCCGAGGCATATTGCTAATGTAAAGTGGTGGTGCAGTAAAGGGGGGGGGCAGTACATAGTATGTAGGCTTTTGGCTTGTGTTCAAACCATTTCAGGGTCGAAGTTGTCGCTCAAGCTGTGAAAAGCTCATTTCTAAACCTGTTGCTTCTAAGTGGCCATTTTTACATACTGGAAATACCATTCAGTGTGTTATAAGTCCATCTGTAGAGAAATCACACACAAAATCAGGTAGCCTAAATGCTACAATGTTTCTAGGGCTGACCACATTTAGTCGTTTGGTCGATAGGCTGTTGGTGGACCAAGATTTCTTTAGCCGGGCAGTTGCAATTTTTGTTTTTTATAGTGCACAAGACACCTGTCTGATTTGTGCCTGTCTCAGTGGACTAATCCATTGCAGAATGACACAGTTAGCACTCTTAAGACGTGAGACTGAATATTGTGTATCTTATCTGCAAAAAATCGTGAAACTCTAATAAATCCACCCCCAAGAAAAAGTATAACAAATGCGCATTCTCCAATGTTGGTTACGGTCACAGTCCGCGGTTCTGAAACGCAATCTTCAGTGTGCCGTAGAATTGGTGCCTTTCCCCATGTTGCTGTGTGCATAATAGCAACGTTAACCAGCATATTGGGATTGAGAACAATGTTGCAGAGGCAGCAGCAGCAGCGAAGGTGAGGAACCAGCCCTTGCCTTACCCTAATTGTCTAAGAAAATTGAGGAGACAGGAAACATCAACTTAAGCTATTGATTTTTAGACCTAATTAACTATTAAATGTGCCTGGCTTTAAATGATCCATATACAGTATCAGTCAAAAGTTTGGACACCTGCTCATTGAATTATTTTAATTTTTTTTTACTATTTTCTACATTATAGAATAATAGTGAAGACATCAACACTATAAAATACAACTTATGGAATCATGTAGTAACCAAAACAGTGTTAAACAAATAAATATATTTGAGATTCTTCAAAGTAGCCACCCTTTGCCTTGATGACAGCTTTGCACACACTTGGCATTCTCTCAACCAGCTTCATGAGGAATGCTTTTCCAACAGTCTTGAAGGATTTCCCACATATGCTGAACACTTGTTGGCTGGTTTTCCTTCACTCTGCTGTCCAACTCTTCCCAAACCATCTCAATTGGGTTATGGTCAAGTGATTGTGGAGGCCAGGTCATCTGATGTAGCACTCCATCACTCTCCTTTGTCAAATAGCCCTTACACAGCCTGGAGGTGTGTTTTGGGTCATTGTCGTGTTGAAAAACAAATAGTCCCAGTAAGCGCAAACCAGATGGGATGACAATTAGCTGCAGAATGCTGTGGTAGCCATGCTGGTAAAGTGTGCCTGGAATTCTAAATAAATCACTGACAGTGTCACCAGTAAAGCACCATCACACCACCTCTTCCATGCTTCACGGTGGGAACCACACATGCGGAGATCATCCGTTCACCTACTCTGCGTCTCACAAAGACGCGGCGGTTGGAATCCAAAATATCACATTTGGACTCATCAGACTGAAGAACAGATTTCCACTGGTCTACTGTCCATTGCTTGTGTTTCTTGGCCCAAGCAAGTCTCTAATTCTTACTGGTGTCCTTCAGTGATTTCTTTGCAGCAATTTGACCATGAAGCCCTGATTTTCCAGATTTACTGACCTTCATGTCTTAAAGTAATGATGGACTGTCATTTTCTTTGCTTATTTGAGCTATCATTGCCATTAATAATAAACAAAAGCATTAAGAAGGAAAGACATTTTACAAATTGACTTAACTTTGCACATCTGTAAATTGAAATGACAGGTGATTACCTCAAGAAGCTGGTTGAGAGAATGACAAGTGTGCAAAGCTGTCATCAAGGCAAAGGGTGGCTACTTTGAAGAATCTCAAATATAAAATGTTTTGATTTGCTGAATTTTTTTTTTTTTTGGTTACTACATGATTCCATTTGTGTTTTTGCGTAGTTTTAAAAGTTTTCACTTTTATTCTTCAATGTAGAAAGTAGTAAAAATAAAGAAAAACCCTTGCATGAGTAGGTGTCAACTTTTTGTGTGTGTCTACAGAACATTAAGAGCACCTTCCTAATATAGAGTTGCACCCCACTATTTGCCCTCAGAACTGCCTTTATTTGTCGTGGCAAGGACTACGAGGTGTCGAAAGCGTTCACAGGGATGCTGGCCAATGTTGACACCAATGCTTCCCACAGTTGTTAAGTTGTCTTGATGTCCTTCGGGTGGTGGACCATTCTTGATGCAAATGGGAAACTGCTGAGTGTGAAACGCAGTGTTCGCAGTTTTTGACACACACACACAAGCCGGTGCGCCTGGCACCTACTATCATACCCTGTTCAAAGGCACTTAAGTCCTGTTTTGCCCATTTACCCTCATGCATCTACACTGATTGAAAAATGGAGGCCCTCTTCTCTTATGTTGTTGTAGTGATTGTCTCTCGGTTGCCTTCTGTCATGGAGTGAATTTTGGTCCATTCCTCCTGACAGAGCTGGTGTAACTGAGTCAGGTTTGTAGGCCTCTTTCCTCGCAAACGCTTTTTCACGTCTGCCCACAAATTTTCTATAGGATTGAGGTCAGGGCTTTGTGATGGCCATTCCAATACCTTGACTTTGTTGACCATTAGCCATTTTGCCACAACTTTGGAAGCATGCTTGGGGTCATTGTCCATTTGGAAGACCCATTTGCGACCAAGCTTTAACTTCCTGACTGATTTCTTGAGATGTTGCTTCAATATTTCCACTTAATTTTCCATTCCTCATGATGCTATCTATTTTGTGAAGTGCACCAGTCCCTCCTCCAGCAAAGCACCCCCACAACATGATGCTGCCACCCCCGTGCTTCACTGTTGGGATGGTGTTCTTCGGCTTGCAAGCGTTCCCCTTTTTCCTCCAAACATAACTATGGTCATTATGGCCAAACAGTTCTATTTTTGTTTCATCAGACCAGAGGACATTTCTCCAAAAAGTACAATCTTTGTCCCCATGTGCAGTTGCAAACCATAGTCTGGGTTTTTTATGGCGGTTTTGGAGCGGTGGCTTCTTCATTACCGAGTGGCCTTTCAGGTTATGTCGATATAGGACTCGTTTTACTGTGGATATAGATACTTTTGTACCTGTTTCCTCCAGCATTTTCACAATGTCCTTTGCTGTTGTTCTGGGATTGATTTGCACTTTTTGCACCAAGTACGTTCATCTCTAGGAGACAGAACACGTCTCCTTCCTGAGTGGTATGACGGCTGCGTAGTCCCATGGTGTTTATACTTTCATACTATTGTTTGTACAAATGAACGTGGTACCTTCAGGCGTTTGTAAATTGCGCCCAAGGAGGAACCAGACTTGTGGAGGACAGTTTTTTTTTTTCTTATCTGAGGTCTTGGCGGATTTGTTTTGATTTTCCCCTTGACGTCAAGCAAAGAAACTTCTAAAGTCATGGCATAATTTTATGGAATTGTCCAAGCTGTTTAAAGGCACATTCAACTTAGTGTATGTAAACTTCTGACCCACTGGAATTGTGATACAGTGAAATAATCTGTCTGTAAACAATTGTTGGAAAAATGATTTGTCCATGCACAAGTAGATGTCCTAACCGACTTGCCAAAACCATAGTTTGTTAACAAGAAATTTGTGGAGTGGTTGAAAAATGAGTTTTAATGACTCCAACCTAAGTGTATGTAAACTTCCGACTTCAACTGTGTGTGTGTGTGTGTGTGTGTGTGTGTGTGTGTGTGTGTGTGTGTGTGTGTGTGTGTGTGTGTGTGTGTGTGTGTGTGTGTGTGTGTGTGTATCTCTATCTCTATCGTTTTTCAACCACTCCACAAATTTCTTGACCAAACTATGGTTTTGGCAAGTCGGTTAGGACCTCAATTTACAATATATATATATATATATATTTTTCACACACACATGCACACGCGTGTGTATGTTAGTGCGATTGCTGTAGCCTATATTTACCATGTTGAAGCAATGCAATTAGAACAATGTTGACTGCAAACAAAATAATTAGCTAATATGGTGCAGGCTATTTAACGAACTAGGCCATAACGGACTAAAATTATATTTTTAGTTGATGATAGCACACTACATTAAAGACCGTAAATACACAACTTGAAGCAACCACCTATTTAGCCATGGAGCACATTCTGATTTGCCAGTGAGGGGCTCCAGACACACCCACAACTTGTTTATTCAACAAAACCCAGCTCTTTCGCGCTACTCCACCCATTATTACGGTTGTGAAAATGGCACAAATATTGTGAACACCCCCGAACCTGTAACGCTACTGCCAGGGCTAAGATTTAACATTGCGTTAGGGCTTTATTTTAACAAACCTACGTCAGATCAGGTCTGCATTGTATGTTTGTGCAGAAGTTTGCTTTGGTTTTTAACTAGCCTATTGAATGAAATATGTTTTTTTGCAGCATGACCAATCAGTTTTATTGTTGACAAGTTTCGGTTGTTGCTCTTTTGAAGTGCACACGGCACAGTATGCAGGATACAGAGGGAGCATCCTTATTTCAGAGTAGTGCTTGAGGGTTATTAAACTAGTAGCAGAGCAGAATAGAGCGTCACTGCTGCTCTAGGTTCATGCACCAACACGACATTCCTCAGACTGATAAAACCAGCGTGTCCTATCGCTGCTGTCGTGGGTTATGGTCATACTGCACATATCACAACACCCTGGCTAACCCCTCCACCCATCCTCCAAAATGTATTGAAAATAAGCTCGTACATTAGTGAGGACTGCGTTGCTCGTAGCCTTCAACTTCTTTGAACATCTTGTTTGGTTGCCATGTTTTTGTTGCTTTTAAAGTTATTGTGTGCAGTAGCTTGTTGAGTAACTTTTAGCTGGTTAGGGATATTGCACATAGGTCGGTGAAATGTTTATAGACGTTTAGAATTTTAAGTATCGGAAATAGAAAGTGTTTCTATGCACTCATCTCACTGCAATTCATTAACTTGCACACACAAGCGTTTTCAGACATGGTGGGGTTGGAACGCTTATGACGGGTGGTGCAATTAAATATGACAAACGTCTCAAATTATTCAGTAAAATCACATCTGCAGGAGTTGCAGTTTTTGAATGTATGCAAGAATACAGTATGAGCCAAGAAACGTTCACAGCCAGACTCAGCTAGACTCACACATCCTCTATCAGACACCATAGTGACCAACAGCTATAGACAGTTCTGATCTAGGCTAATTCTATTCACTCGGATGCAGTTGCAATATGATTTAGCCCATCAGTTGATACTGTAGCCTACACCTGGACATCTGTACAACCCATAGCAGGCCAGTACACCTGAGCTCCGGAAGACAAACACAGCCGGGGGGAGTTTCTCTGTATGGAACTCATCTTCTGCTGCCTTAGCGTTTCCACTCTACTCACTGCAAGTCTGCACACTGTTTACTGTGGACCTTCTATAGAACAGGGCTTTGACCCCCAACCTTACTGTAAGGTTTAATAGGGAAGCCCATAAGTGCACAGCGCTCTCTCTGCTGCCTCAGGATGGACCCCCACTGTCTAAGTAGCCTAGGCCTACTATGCACACATCTCATGGTGCAGGTAATATGTGAGTTCCCTGTACAGGCTGGTGTAGGATATTTGCTGCAAGCAAAAGTTGGGCGAATGTAGTTCTCTATACTGGATAGATGTATTTGATGCAATTTCTGCAGTACTTTCAGAGTTCAAAATTGCAGTAGGCCTAGGCTACCACTTGACAAACCCGACTTTTCAATCAGGCACATAGTGTATGTTCCAAAACAACCAAAATACCCCTTTACATGAGGCAGAAGTGTTGGGAAGCAAAACTCTGACTGACAGCCTCTCTGACGGCTGCCTCGTTCTGTCGGCTGTTTGGAGCGTCTCGTTAATGAGCCTGAGCTCCAGGAAAACCTGAACCTCCAATTCAGCAGCAACACTGTTGGTTCTGGCCAACCTGGTTTGTATGCGAGGCACTCCACTCCGCTGTACTACAGTCCGTCTCATGTTTTGTCCATGCTGACAGATATAGCTGAGGACTGAGAAGGTGGGAGGAGAGGCCCCCTTCCGCCTGTGCCCTCCCCCAACCCCTTGCCCATTAACCTCTCTTGGGTACGTGAGACGTTAGCGTCCCACCTCTTCAACAGCCAGTGAAACTGCTGGGCGCCAAATTCAAATACAGAAATACTCATTATAAAAATTCTGAAAACAAAACATATTTTACATAAGTTTAAAGATTAACTTCTTGTTAATCCAACCACGGTGTCAGATTTTTAAAAAATGCTTTACGGCGAAAGCATACCTTACGATTATTTGAGAACATAGCCCACTAGACATATCATTACAAAATGTAACCAGCCAAGTAGAACAGTTACACAAGTCAGAAATAGAGAAAATTAATCCCTTACCTTTGATGATCTTCATATGGTTGCACTCAGCAGACATTCATTTACTCAATAAATGTTCCTTTTGTTCGATAGTCTCTTTATATCCAAAAATCTCAGTTTTGTTCGCGTTTTCTTCAGTATTCCACAGGCTCAAACGCAGTCAAAACAGGAAGACAAAAAAATCCTAATTGTATCTGTAAAGTTCATAGAAACATGTCAAACAATGTTTATATTCAAACCTCAGGTTGTTTTTAGCCTAAATAATCGATAATATTTCAACCGGACAATAACGTCGTCAATTTAAAAGGTAAACAAGAAACGCACTCTCTCCGTCTCTCGCATGAAAAAGCTCTGTGACACTTTAGGGTCCACTCATTCAGACTGCTCTTACTTCCTCATTTTATCAGGATACAAGCCTGAAACAATTTCTAAAGACTGTTGACATCTAGTGGACGGCATAGAAACTGCAATTTGAGTCCTAAGTCAATGGATACTATAATGGCATTGAATAGATAACTACAAAACCCCCAAAAATAACTACTTCCGTAATGGATTTTTCGTAGGTTTTCGCCTGCCAAATCAGTTCTGTTATACTCACAGACACTATTTTAACAGTTTTTGAAGCTTTAGAGTGTTTTCTATCCAAATCTACCAGTTATATGCATATCATATCTTCTAGGCCCGAGAAGCAGGCAGTTTAATTTGGGCATGCATTTCATCCGAAATTCCAAATGCTGCCCCCTACCCTACAGAAGTTAAGGCCTATGCCACCGGGATGTCTGCTTTGCATATCAGTAACTGGGAGCCGGCCCTGCCAGCAGTAGTCTAGGCCAAAATGTTCAATGTTTTAAATGTCAACTTCCTTGAATTTACATGGAATTGAACCACATCCTGACCGGCATATCCATTTCACTAACACCATCAGTACCTCTGACAGCCACTGATTGACCTCTCATCTTCTCTTATAGCTACTACACTCTGGACCTTAACCCCTCACATAAGCCTACTGCTGAAAACTGCTTTGAAATGGCCCTGGCTTGGATGTCACGTGTACACCATTAGCCTATTCTCACTTCACACACCTAGTTTATTCACATGCACTCCACCCGTAAGCTACATATTAAGCGTAGGCCACACACAGACACACTTGCACTCACTGCTCTCAATCATTCCTTAAGTCATAGGCCCTACTCCTTAGCGCTTCTCTCAATCACACACTCACTTCTCACGTCTGTCCTCCTCAATACTCTCTCCATCACACAAATCCTTTAGCCAGTCCCCTAACCCCCTCCCAGGAGCTCCACTGGCCCATTTCCTCCTTCACAGCACGCTTGCCTCCACACCACAGACTTCACATTCTCATTTTTTACAAGTGCAGACCCTTGCTCTTCTAAGCCAGACGGGAGCCCTTAACGTCCTGTGTGAAAAGAGCTACTGCAGCACCTCATGCATCTCGCCTCCCCAGGCCCCCTGTTCTGAGGTCGCTAGCCCAAATCTGGGCCAGCGTGTACACCCCCCCCCCATCTGTCAGGAGTGTCAAGTCAGTAACCTGCTAAAATTTTAACCAGTGTTGTTCGAAAAGCTACTGTTTAATTAAAAAATCAGCCTGGTTTTAATGGTGATGCGGAAGCTTAAAGCTTTTAGCATTTTCTCTCCGTTCCACTCTCCTCTCGCCTGTTTTAGAGTGACTGCTCTCTAGGTATACTAGAGGGTAAAATCTTAGTGCGGTTTCTTACTGGCTTAGTATTTCAGAAGATATCAATGTAATGTTTTTCTCACACCCGCAGTTTTTATTTAAAGTCAAGCCCACAGCACTCCCAGTCAAGACCCTGCCTACTAGGACTACAGCGTAACTTTTTAGCAGTAGGCTATTTGAATCCGTCCCAGCAGATCTGTGTATTATTATGAATGAGTGTTAAATATGCACTATGCAGAAATTGCTCCGCCATTTCCTGGTTGCTAAAATTAGAGTAGTTTGCCTAATTTCAGTATAGTGTAGAGAATCGTTGTACCATCTAAACCGCTGTGAATTTGTTGTTTTTTACAAAAATATTGTATTTTCAGCTGTTTGAAGCTGGTGTACAAAACCCAAAAGTAAGACTCAAACAAAACTTAAGACCGGGAAGCATAGAAATATTGCACATACAACAGATCTACTGCTTCTTAGACTCGCTTTCAATGAGCACGATAGATCTATAACTCACATTTTCTATACGAATTTAGTCAGGTCACCCAGAAAGTTACATATTGCAGCTTGAATGAATGAATGAACAAACGAGTTGAATGTTCATTGAATATGTGACTCCATTGAGTCTATGCATGTGAGAGAACGAGTATGACAAACTGAGTGGTTGATTTTGAGAACTAGTAAATAGTCGAGTAGTGAAAGAGTTAATGTGACTGACTGGAGTAGCCTAAGATAATGGGTGAACAAGGGAGTGAGAGTTTGGGTGAATGAGGTAAGTAGGCTATTTTATTTATGACCCCAACATATTTATTCATCAATTCAGTGACTTTAATTATTCATAGTGTTTACGATGTGAACCAAATTTGAACTTGCACGGCTATGAGGCTGAAGTATGTTTGAATAATGTCACGCCGTGTAACAAGCCTACATGAAGACCTTGTTTGTGTGTTACTGTGCATATGTCACTCCCTCCTGGAATCCTTTCAGATGGTACGCTAAATAGAGCACATAGCCTTCGTGTTGACAACGTTTTCCCGAGAGAAAAACCAACACTGAGTCCAACATAATGCATAATGCAGGTCTAATCACCCGAGGCTGACTGTAGCTTTCCCTCCCTGTCTGTGTGTCAGGTGGTACCATGGGAAGCTGGACCGGACCATTGCTGAGGAGCGGTTGCGGCAGGCCAGGACCCCCGGCAGCTACCTCATCAGGGAGAGTGACCGCCGGCCCGGCTCCTTTGTCCTGTCCTTTCTCAGCATGACCAGTGTGGTCAACCACTTCAGGTCAGTACCCACACAGACCGAGAGAGACACTGAGCATATAAACACTTGATCATGACTAGGGCTGTTGCGGTGACCGTATTACCTCCACACCGGCGGTCATGAGTCATAAAGGCAGTCAAATTCCACATGACCGTTTAGTCACGGCAATTAGGCTTCTCCAAGCTCTGATGCTGCTGATTTGTCATTAGTAGCCTACCAAACTTGCTAACTGCCTGGTACTCAGCACATTATTGTTCCTCTAATCAATCTGACATCAATGCAAATGTTATCGAAAATGTAATCAAACAGTTCACGAAAGCCCATGAGCTCATTTGGCGCAACATTTCTATAGGCTATGCAATTGCGGAAGAAAACATAGTGATGGCCGCTAATAAAAAGACTAGGGCTATGGAATTATTTCTGAACATTCAAAATATTAAGCAAATTGCTTATTTAAAACAGGAATATAGCCTACCTGGCTGGCATGACAATAAACTGTGGGGAAAAGCAGGTGCATGATAATACAGGTGCATGATAATGGTCCATTCTAAATTGAAACAAATGTCACACATTATTTAGTACCGGTATATGTAAAGACCAGATTTAAATCAAGAATAGTCTAATGGGTGACAATATTAGCATTTCACTTGTGAATGATATATTATCACTTATATGCCCAGCACATGAAACAATGCCTTTTTTTGTGACTTTTTCGAATCATAGTTGCATACCTCGTAAAAAAATCTTGTCTGCTAAATGAACTAGTGCAGCCCACAGCCATTTGGCATAGCCACATAAGGACAACTCGGAGTATGCTATTCATTTTTTCTGAAATAGACTACATTTTCTTTATCTTCTTTAGACCTGTCTATAATAAATAAGGGATTTATTGGGAAGGTGTAGGCTATATTACATGGATTTATTGGACTTTTTAAAATGGATTTATTAGGCTTTTTAAAATGACTTGTAGGCTGTGTGGAAGCTAGGAGATGCTAAATATGTTTATGTTAATTAACGGTCAATTAGCGTGAGACTGACCAGTTATTTGCTTAACAATCACTGGCTGACAATTCCGTTACCACAACAGCCCTAATCATGACTCCGTTCCATTACATTACACATTAAGTCATTGGACAAAGGCGTCTTCTGTAAGGGGCAGTTTTGTTAAGATCCCCTGACACTCGGACTGAACATTAACATGCATGGCTTGCATGTATGGTTTTGGAAGCATAAGGATCTTATCTTTCCTTTCAGTAAGAAATTAAATTGATACACTTTAAAACAGTTAGGGTTAGTGTTCCCACACGGCCATATCTCCATGTTACAGCACTTGTTTATGGAAAACAGACGGAAGACGAGTCGACCACCTGTGCTAATTTGAGAACAGGCTACCTAAATTCTACCAGCACATTGACTGTGGTACTCGCTCAAGCAAAACACTGGACCACTGCTCCTCTAACTTCTGCAATGCATACAATGCCCTCCCTTCGGCAAATCCGACCACGACTCCATCTTGCTCGTACTGTTCTATAGGCAGAAACTCAAACAGGATGTACCCGTGACTAGAACTATTCAATGCTGGTCTGACCAATCGGAATCTACGCTTCAAGATTCTTTTGATCACTTGGACTGGAAAATGTTCCGGGAAGCCTCAGACAATAACATCGATTTATATGCTGACTCGGTGAGTGAGTTTATTAGGAAGTGCATTGGAGATGTTGTACCAACTGTGACTATTAAAACCCCCCAGGTGGTGAAGGTAGGAAACATCTCCACTTCGCTGATCCTCAACACTGGGGCCCTACAAGGGTGCATGCTCAGCCCCCTCCTGTACTCCCTGTTCACCCATGCCTGTGTGGCCATGCACGCCTCCAACTCAATCATCAAGTTTCCAGACGACACAACAGTAGTGGGCTTGATTACCAACAGACAGCCTACAGATAGGAGGTGAGGGCACTCGGAGTGTGGTGCCAGGAAAACAACCTCACTAAACGTCAGCAAAACAAAGGAGATGATTGTGGACTTCAGGAAACAGCAGAGGGAGCATCCCCATATCCACATCGACAGGACAGCAGTGGAGATGGTGGACAGTTTCAAGTTCCTCGGCGTACACATCACGGACAAACTGAAATGGTCCACCCACACAGACAGCGTGGTGAAGAAGGCGTAACAGCGCCTCTTCAACCTCAGGAGGCTGAAGAAATGTGGCTTGTCACCTAAAACCCTCACAAAATTTTACAGATGCACAGTTGAGAGCATCCTGTCGAGCTGTATCGCCGCCTGGTACGGCAACTGCTCCGCCCACAATCGTAAGGCTCTCCAGAGGGTAGTGAGGTCTGCACAACGCATCACCGGGAGCAAACTACTTGCAGACACCTACACCACCCGATGTCACAGGAAGGCCAAAAAGATCATCAAGGACAACAACCACCCGAGCCACTGCCTGTTCACCCCGCTATCATCCAGAAGGCGAGGTCAGTACAGGTGCATCAAAGCTGGGACCGAGAGACTGAAAAACAGCTTCTATCTCAAGGCCATCAGACTGTTAAACAGCCACCACTAACAATCACTGCCAACATACAGACCCAATTCACTGGACACTTTTTTAATTTTAATTTTTTATTTATTTTTAATACATTGACTTTAATGTATCACTAATCACTTTAAATAACGCCACTTTAATGTTTACATATCCTACATTACTAATCTCATGTGTATATACTGTATTTCATACCATCTATTGCATCTTGCCTATGCCACATCCATATGTTTATATGTACATATTCCTATTCCGTCCCCTTACATTTAGTGTATAATGTAGTTGTTGTGAGTTTGCTAGATTACTTGTTAGATATTACTGCACTGTCGGAACTAGAAGCACAATTTTGCTACACTCACATAAACATCTGCTAACCATGTGTATGTGACAAATAAAATGTAGATTTGATATAGCGTGCTCCGAACACGTGTTTAAACGTAACCCGGGAAATGGAGCGGAACATTAGTTTTGTCGGATGGAGGCATCCATAGCTGTGTGGATTGGTGCAAAACTGCTACAGTAAGTGCATATAATTGACAGAGTGTAAAGAAGGAATCCTGGACAGAATAAAAATATTCCAAAACATGCATCCTGTTTGTAACAAGGCGCTGAAGTAATACTGCAAAAAATGTGGCAAAGCAATTCACTTTTTGTTCCGAATGCAAAGTGTTATGTTTGGGGCAAATCCAATACAACATATTACTGAGTACCACTCTCCATATTTTCAGCATAGTGGTGGCTGCATCATGTTATGGGTATTGCTATAAATTTTAAGGACTGGAGTTTTTTCAGGATAAAAAAGAAACAGAATGGAGCTAAGCGCAGGAAAAATCCTAGAGTAAAATCTGGTTCAGACATGGTTCAGAGATTGATTCACCTTTCAGCAGGACAATAACCTAAAACACATGGCCAAATATACACGAGTTGCTTACCAAGAAGACACCGAGTGGCATTTTTGACTTAAATCTACTTGAAAGTCTTTGATAACACCTGAAAATGGTTGTCTACCAATGATCAACAACCAATTTGACAGAGCTTGAAGAATTTTGAAAATGATCATGGGAAAATGTTGCACAATCCAGGTGTGGAAAGCACTTAGACTTACCCAGAAAGACTCACAGCTGTATCGTGAAAGTCACAGTACATATCGTATCGGCACCTAAGTATCGTGATAATATTGTATCGTGAGGTCCCTGGCAATTCCCAGCCCTAGTGCATACTGTTTTAAACTTTTTTATTTTATTGAGCTGTATTTGTTCCAATGCGTTTGATAGACCTGTCAATTAGGCCCAATCTTCATTGATGACCAATAGCTCCTAGACCTGATCAACACCAGGCACTTCAGTAGACGATTGATAACGTACTAGGAAATGATGACATCTCATTCACAACATTGCTTTATAGGAACCCTTGTGGATTGGTATTAGGAAGGCAAGGTTAAACATGTAGCCTAACCATAAGAAGATGTATTTGAATGGTGTCTAGTCTACATTACCGCATAGTCAGACTGAGATGTGCTCCCCTCTGTTCGCTGCTTCGCCAAGACTTTAATCATGTCATTTTCATCATTACTCGAGCAATTTCACACGACTATTATCTGATGAGTCATGGTGGTTTAATGCATGTCTTTTCCTTTTGTTTCATGAATCCCAGGGCAACTGGGCCTAATTTTAGCACTGTGCTGCTCTGCTCTTGTACTCTTTGATGTTTTAGGTCATTGTGGAAAATGTAGACCAGTTGTCTGCTGATAAATTGTTCAAACTGTCAATTTAGCTTTGGCCTATTTGTATTTTCATACATTCTGCAGACTGTGCATGCATTGTGTTTAACAAGTAATCATTCTTAGTGTTGTGTGTGTGGTCTGTGTGTGTTTACAGAATAATCGCCATGTGTGGAGACTATTACATAGGCGGGCGGCGGTTCTCGTCCCTGTCGGACCTGATTGGTTATTACAGCTACGTGTCTTGCCTGCTGAAAGGTGAAAAGCTGCTATCGCCCGTGGCACCCCCAGAGGTAAGATTTCATTGCACTCGAGTAGAAATGGAAGTTAGACTTTCTTAGACACATACTCAATATATCTGGGAAATATCTACTTCCCCCTACACCCCAGGCCATATATCATAACCACTCTCAGGAGAGAAGCCAGGCAAAATACTAATGAGTGGTGTGAGGCTGTGAAATCATCATCCCGGAGGGTGTCTGGTGGAATACTTTTAATTTAGAATTCTGAGGGGGGTTGAAGATGTGAAGATTTTGGTGGAAGCATGGGTTAATGTGCAGTTCTGTGTTTTTATTGTCTGTGCTCGTGTGTGTAGCCTGTAGAGGACAGGAGGAGAGTGAGAGCCATTCTTCCATACACCAAAGTGCCAGAGACCGATGAGATCAGGTAATCCCTACAAGAAGCATAAGACATTTGTGGAAGGTGAAAGTGTGTGTTTGCCCTGTTGGAGATCACATTATCTGAATAGGACAAAAACAGACCTCTCCCTTTCATTTAGCAATTCCCAGCACGCGAACAGATGAGCCTGGCTATTCTTCATGTTGTCAGATCCGAGAAACTGTCTGAACCCTTAACACAGACACACTGCTAGCACAGACTTAGCTGGCTGGAAAGAACCATGCTATAGTTCTTCACAAAGGTGTTTGGTAGCTTACATGCGACACCTTGTGGAGAATGCCTGGTACGACACCCAAAGACTACCATATGTAAGAAATAGTTCAGTCGGCAATAAGCTGTAAAGCCTCAAGCGTCCGCACTGCCTTTAGATCTCATAACTAAATAGTTAATTGAAAAGAACAAAGACTGTTTCTAGTGCATTATAGTGGGTTTTTGTGAAACAGGAGATGCAGGTGTGAGTTCATTCGTAGCAGCACATTAAGATGGTAACACACATTTTTTGCCCCCTGAACGTTGACCAGTTTTTTTTGTTTTTTTTTTCCTCCTCTCCATGTCTGTTAGCTTCCTGAAAGGGGACATGTTTATCGTTCACAATGAACTGGATGACGGCTGGATGTGGGTGACCAACGTGAGGACAGAGGAGCAGGGCCTCATTGTGGAGGACCTGGTGGAGGAGGTGGTGAGTTGAGTACAGCACAATTTCTGCTCTGCACAGGTCTGGGATCAGCCCTAACCTGTAACCATTCACTTGGCTTGTGTCCCAAATGGCACTATTCCCTATGTAGGGCACTACTATATACAGGAAATAGGGTGCATTTTGGGACACAGTCATGGTTTGCCATTTAAAATTTTATTTTCTCAACCTTTCCTACTCAGCTGGCAATTGGAGTCTTTTGGGTCTTTTCTGATGTTTTCTTTTTCATTCGTTATTACGTCTCCACTGATTTGTTGAACTGTTCGTGCTTATTTTCAGGGACGGGAGGAGGACCCACACGAGGGCAAAGTGTAAGTTCTGATTTGGCTTTTTCTCTTAGGTTGCCATAATGTCTCTGTACAGTATATGTTATTTTGTATGTAAACCTTTGTCAAAACAGATCATTTCATCAATACTTTTGTCAATACCCACCATTATCCAACCCCCCCCCAAAAACATTGGGGTATTAATTCATGAAAATGGCTGTTTAGATCATATTTTTAGACAGCCTATCATTTGAGGTTCATTACGTCCCTGCCTTCTGGCTGCCTCGACACACGCAACCCATGTTTACCCTATCCTCTAGCCAAATTATGTTTTCATGTTGTGCAAGAATGGTCAGGGAAGCTTGAGTGAGAGCATACTGTATACAGTATGCGTCGTTAGTGACTTTGACATAATCCATGTTTGCATCTACACGGCTCAATGAATCTCTAACAATGATGGTGTGACTCTGACCCAACACACAGTAAGGCTGTAAATGTGTGTTAATTTTGTTTGCCGGCCTCCCAAAGACAGACGTACAGTTGTCTAAAGTTTACATACACCTTAGCCAAATACTAAATGTACTCAGTTTTTCACAATTCCTGACATTTAATCCCAGTAAAATCTCCCTGTGTTAGGTCAGTTAGGATCACCACTTTATTTTAAGAATGTGAAATGTCAGAATAATAGTATAGTGATTTATTTCAGCTTTTATTTCTTTCATCACATTCCCAGTGGGTCAGAAGTTAACATACACTCAATTAGTATTTGGTAGCATTGCTTTTCAATTGTTGAACTTGTGTCAAATGTTTTGGGTAGCCTTCCACAAGCTTCTCACAATAAGTTGGGTGAATTTTGGGCCATTCCTCCTGACAGAGCTGGTGTAACTGAGTCAGATTTGTAGGCCTCCTTGCTCGCACATGCTTTTTCAGTTCTGCCCACAAATTTTCTATGAGATTGAGGTCAGGGCTTTGTGATGGCCTCTCCAATACCTTGACTTTGTTGTCCTTAAGCCATTTTGCCACAACTTTGGAAGAGGCCATCACATGCTTGGGGTCATGGTCTATTTGGAAGATCCATTTGCGACTAAGCTTTAACTTCCTGACTGATGTATTGAGGTGTTGCTTCAGTATAGCCACATAATTTTCCATTCCTCATGATGCTATCTATTTTGTGAAGTGCACCAGTCCCTCCTGCAGCAAAGCACTCCCACAACATGAAGCTGCCACCCCCGTGCTTCACGGTTGGGATGGTGTTCTTTAGCACGCAAGCCTCCCCCTTTTTCCTCCAAACATAACAATGGTCATTATGGCCAAAAAGTTATTTTTTTGTTTCATCAGACCAGAGGACATTTCTCCAAAAAGTACAATCTTTGTCCCCATGTGCAGTTGCAAACCGTAGTCTAGATTTTTTATGGCGGTTTTGGAGCAGTGGCTTCTGCCTTGCTGAGCGGCCTTTCAGGTTATGTCGATGTAGGACTCATTTTACTGTGGATATAGATACTTTTGTACCTGTTTCCTCCAGCATCTTCACAATGTCCTTTGCTGTTGTTCTGATATTGAAAGTACGTTCATCTCTAGGAGACCGAGCACGTCTCCTTCCTGAGCGGTATGATGGCTGCGTGGTTCCATGGTGTTTATACTTGCGTACTATTGTTTGTACAGATGAACGTGGTACTTTCAAGCGTTTGTAAATTGCACCCAAGGATGAACCAGACTTGTGGAGGTCTACAATTTTTTGATTTCTTTTGATTTTCCAATGATGTCAAGCAAAGAGGCACTGAGTTTGAAGGTAGGCCTTGAAATACATCAGGTACACCTCCAATTGACTCAAATTATGTCAATTAGGCTATCAGAAGCTTCTAAAGCCATGACATCATGTTCTGGAATTTTCCAAGCTGTTTAAAGGCACAGTCAACTTGGTGTATGTATAACTTCTGACCCACTGGAATTGTGATACAGTAAATTATAAGTGAAATAATCTGTCTGTAAACAATTGTTGGAAAAATGACTTGTGTCATGCACAAAGTAGATGTCCTAACCGACTTGCCAAAACTATAGTTTGTTAACAAGAAATTTGTGGAGTGGTTGAAGAACAAGTTTTAATGTCTCCAACCTAAGTGTATGTAAACTTCTGACTTCACCAGTATGTACAATGTGAGAAAGGCATTTTACAAATCCAACATATTAAAGAAGTTGTATTGTATCCGTTAACTAAAGTTGCTTTGTTTTGTACGAGTAGTTGAGTATTTGGAGTGAGATGTCGTTAGAATGACTGACATTGGCCCATGTATGAGAGTTGACTTGCTGATGGGAGTTCACCAATAGGATCTATCAGGTTGTGATTCATCATCCTAGACTCTGATCTGACCCTTCTAAAACCCCTCACCCCTTACCGCCCCTTTAAACCCAGCACATTATTGATCTGTCGGTTTTCTTTTCCCTCCTCTCTCCCTTTTTATCTCTAATGGTCCATCCTCGTCCTCTCTGTAGTTGGTATCACGGCAAGATCAGCAAACAAGAGGCCTACAACTTGCTGATGACAGGTAGCAAGCACTATATTCTCTGTCTTTAGATTTTACATTCTCCTCACGATTAATGTAGTACAATGGGATTATGCTATCTTGTTATCAACAAACCTTTTCTGTTGCTAAAATATACAGTACTAGTCAAAAGTTTGGACATGCCTACTCATTCAAGGGTTTTCTTTTTTTGTACTATTTTATACATTGTAGAATAATAGTGAAGACCTCAAAACTATGAAATAACACATATGGAATCATATAGTAACCAAAAAAGTGTTTCTTCAAAGTAGCCACCCTTTGCCTTGACAGATTTGCACACTCTTGGCATTCTCTCAACCAGCTTCATGAGGTAGTCACCTGGAATGCTTTTCCAACAGTCTTGAAGGAGATCCCACATATGCTGAGCACTTGTTGGCTGCTTTTCCGTCACTGCAGTCCAACTCATCCCAAACCATCTCAATTGGATTGAGATCAGGTGATTGTGGAGGCCAGGACATCTGATACAGCACTCCATCACTCCTTGGCCAAATATCCCTTACACTGCCTGAATGTTGGTTTTGGGTCATTGTCTTGTTGAATAACAAATGATAGTCCCACTAAGCGCAAACCAGTGGTAGCCATGCTTGTTAAGTGTGCCTTGAATTCTAAATAAATCACTGACAGTGTCACCAGCAAAGCACTCCCACACCATCACAGCTCCTCCCATGCTTCACGGTGGGAACCACACATGCGGAGATAATCCATTCACCTACTTTGAAGGCACAGGAGGTACTTTGAAGAATCTCAAATGTAAAATATATTTAGATTCGTTTAACTTTTTGTTTTGGTTACTACACGATTCCATGTGTTATTTCATAGTTTTGATGTCTTCACTATTATTCTACAATGTAGAAAATGGTAAAATAAAAACCCTGGAATGTGTAGATGTGTCCAAACTTTTGACTGGTACTGTATGTTCCAATTTATTGGTGGTGAGCATCAATACTGTCAATGTCAACAATCAATGTGATTTCTCTCTCCCTTATTTAGTTGGCCAAGTGTCCAGCTTCCTGGTCCGGCCGTCAGACAACACACCCGGGGACTACTCCCTGTTTTTTCGCACCAATGAGAACATTCAAAGGTTTAAGATATGCCCCACCCCCAACAATCAGTACATGATGGGGGGGAGATACTACAACAGGTATGTGTAGCAGGGGCGCGTACTGTCTCCCAGTGCAGTAGTGATGAACCAAAAGATTTTTAATAGAATCAGAAAATAACCTGGCCTATAAATAGTGCCCGGAGATTTTCCTGGTCATGGGATGTGGTCAGGAAATCCCTTTCGGCCTTACCTGTAATCATACTGTATAAAGATGTGGTGATATCCAGGTATACAGTTCCACATAGAAGTGGAGGTTATATAAAAATGACTATATAAAAGTCTGATGCGTTAGGAACAAGTATGGTGGTTAGTGCTGGTCATTAGAAATAACTGCTGTGCTCTGTCTCTTCTCTCTCTGGCAGTGTTGATGACATTATTGAGCATTATAAGAAAGAGCAGATCGTGGAGGGCTACAACCTGAAAGATGCTGTCTCAGTGCAGGTAAGCCTGAGTCCACTAACCTCCGTTGTGGTGCTACTCTTGCCCATAACAGTTTGAGACGGCTATAGATGTGCAGGTATTTAATGGTGTTGATGTGGTGTTTTATTGACGTTCGTGTATTTCAGCAACAGGAACAAGTGCTTTCAGACTTGGTGGACGGCAAGGAGATCTATAACACTATCAGACGGAAAACGAAAGACGCCTTCTACAAAAACATTGTCAAGAAAGGCTACCTCCTATTCAACAAAGGTACCCATATGTTTTTACGCTCAAATACCTGTAAATGTAATCTTCCAGACCGTAGCCCATTTCTCTCTCTCCCACTTCTCCCTGAAGTGGTCACTAGTATACTACCCCTCGTGGATTTAAAAGGCACGGATTGGTGTAATAAATATGATATAACTCCCCCCTGAACTTGAGAGGGAGTGAACAAGTGCAGGCAGAGGGGAGGGAATTGGCCTCATGTCTTCTCCCCTCTCCTCTCCCTACCCCCAGGCAAAGGCAAGCGGTGGAAGAACCTCTACTTCATCTTGGAGGGGAACGACGCCCAGCTCATCTACTTTGAGAGTGAGAAGAGAGCCACTAAACCCAAAGGCCTGATTGACCTGAGCGTGTGCTCGGTGTACGGCGTGCACGACAGTCTGTTTGGCAGGTGAGACATTTCACCCATTACTATTTATCCTAGATCGGAGTGAACATTGAATGGGACAAGATCGAATCAGTGCACCAGAACATAAGCCTATGGTTGTTTATGAATTTTTTTTGTTGCCATGTTGGGCTGAGTCTTTTCTTTAGTTTTTCTGTCTGAGTTTGATAGGAGTGCATAAATTCGATTGGGCACGTGCTTGTTCAGAAATAACTACCTGTTTTTGTTTGCAGGCCAAACTGTTTCCAAGTTGTGATCCAGCACTTTAGTGAGGAACAGTACATATTCTACTTTGCTGGCGAGACCCCTGAACAGGCACAGGTTTGTACTGATCTGTCTCTCACACTCTTTCTCTCTTTGGGACATTCTCCAATCACACCTTTCTTTAATCTAAGTGTTTTTTTCCTCTCTGTAGGACTGGATGAAATGTCTGCAGACGTTCTGCAGTAACCTTAGGAAACCCACCCAGCCCACTCCCAACAAGAGGCTCCGACAGGTACAAACACAATGTCAAGTGCTATTTTTATTGTGCTTTATCATTAAAAAAAAATAGTTTTTACAAATATATGCACAATATGTGCATTTCTCTTTTTTATTTTTATAAACTGCACCAAATCACATTCCTAACTTTGTTTGATATGGCAAACAAGTATTGAATCTTAAAATGCAAGTTGGGCCTTTACTCCCCAATTCATCACTCCTTTCTTTAAAAAAAAGTTTAATTACAGATTTGGTCATTTTAGCAGATGCTATTATCCTAAGCGTCTTACAGCGAACACATGTAGGTGGCCCATGCGGGATTCAAACCCACTACTTTGTAGTTCCAAGCAGCTGAGTGACTGCTTGACTGTTGACCTGGTATGTGTCCCATCAGGTGAGCAGTCTGGTCCTGTACGTGGAGGAGGCCCACAAGCTGCCGGTGAAGCACTTCACCAACCCCTACTGCAACATCTACCTGAACAGTGTGCAGGTGGCCAAGACCCACCCTCGAGAGGGCCAGAACCCAGTCTTCACTGAGGAGTTCATCTTTGAGTGAGTCCCAATTCCATCTTCATTCAAAGTGTTATTGGCAATTTAGGGGGAATTGGGACATTTCTTATTTGGCTTCCATACTGCACTTACTGATGTAATCATTGCCATCAGCTGTCCAATCATGTTTGGGTTCACTAAATTGACAGACAATATCTTTCTATTTTTTCCCCCCCCTTCAGTGACTTGTCGAGTGAAATCAACAGGTTTGAAATCAGCCTGAGTAACAAGACAAAGAAGAGCAAGGAAAGTGACATCTGTGAGTCTCTGTTCTACTTAGACTAGAGCTATGTCACGAAATCGAGCACTCTCTTTTATAATCCCATTCCATATGGATATGCGAAAAACAGCGTTTTATTGTCTGTGTGTTCCACTAAATGTCTCTCTCCCTCTGCCTCAGTATTCATGCGTTGCCAGCTGAGCCGACTGCAGAAGGGCCAGATGATAGACGAGTGGTTCCCTCTGAGCTCCCACGTGCCTCTGAAAGGCATCGAGCCGGGCTCCCTGAGGGTGCGAGCCCGCTACTCCATGGAGAAGATCATGCCTGAGGAGGAGTACAGCGAATTCAAAGAGGTCACACACACACACACACACACTTATTGATGAAGTCATTCATTAATTAAGGATTATCAATAGTCAATGTACAAAGACCAGCACTCGGTTGCAATAAGTGAGACACCAAAACATGGATCAGCAGTTAGTAACAAATACTGTATTACGTGTGAGGTACATAGCATGTGTCCTGGAAAAATACATGTCAAAATGATGGCCGCTTGTTTGACCATAGGTCACTGACATTGACTCTGTCTGGTTGTCTGTGTGGCCCCACAGCTAATCCTGCTGAAAGAGTTCCATGTGATCTATGCTCTGGCCCATGTGTGTGGGCAGGACCGCACCCTGCTGGCCAGCATCCTGCTGCGCATCTTCAGACATGAGAAGACAGAGGCCCCCTTACTCAGGACACTCAATGACCGAGAGATCAACATGGAGGGTAAGACAAAGACACACACCTCTGCATGTTGTAGCGCCATTGTGAAAGCCCACTTCACAATGATAAAAAAAACAATCTCCACTTTTAGATGCTTTGTGTTTATGATTCCAACGCTATGACACACACACACACTTGGCTGATGAGAAGTCCCCTCTCTGGTGGTTCCCAGATGAGGCGACGACCCTGTTCCGAGCGACCACGCTGGCCAGCACGCTGATGGAGCAGTACATGAAGGCCACGGCCACACCCTTCGTCCACCACGCCCTCAAAGACACCATCCTTAAGATCATGGAGAGCAAGCAGTCCTGCGAGGTAAACACACAACACGCACACATTTTCTGACATGCAGAAAGGCTTTAGCCTTATTTTGTTTAGCCCAAGCTCTACCTACTGTATCAGTTTGGCAACATCTTACATCTGTAAAGTTACTTTAGTCAACTCTTTCAGTAGAGAGGTGTGTGGGCAACAACCCAGCTATTCTTCACTTTATCTCCCGAGTGGAGTGGAACACTTGGCATTTATAACATCATATCAGTACTTTGGCTACCCAGAATACAAAACAGTAACTCATGTCACAATGACACAGATTCACAGTGCTGTGATCTCACAGGACTCTTCAGACTGACTGTCTCCTCCAGTGGAACAGAGGGCATTACACATTATCTTCCACAGTTGCTTTCAACAGTAAATCCTACTCTAGTGAAATAATCTTATGTAGCCCATCTTGTTTTTGTTCATGAGCACACTTCTATCTGTATAATGAAACATCTCTCCTTTTCCTGTCCTCTGTTTTTCTGTGTCCCCCTCACTAGCTGAATCCCTCAAAACTGGAGAAGAACGAGGATGTGAATTTGAACCTAGCCCACCTCCTCAACATCCTGTCTGAGCTGGTGGAGAAGATCTTCATGGCTGCCGAGATCCTGCCCCCGTAAGCACACACCAATCCACGTTGCACATACTAACACGGGAACCATCCACATAGGGTTGGGGTGATGTATGAACTTTTGGCATATCGTCGATCGGGACTCATTGATTTGGACTAACAAAAAGACGAATCAATCCGTTAATTTGACTAGAATTCTGAAATGTCACTGTCTGTATTGTTCTGCTTTGTCAAGTGTAAATAGGCTATCATCTGTCATCGACGATGACGTCCCCATCGACGATGGCTGTCAATCATTATCGTCACCCGATGACATCATTCATCGGCCCAACCCTAATAAGTAAGGAAGTGTATATCCGACCGGCAGAACGAAAACTTAAGTTTAGGCATAGGGATCGAAATTGAGGTTAAGGTTAGGAATAGTTTCAGTGAGGCATAAAAGTAACATTGGGGTTAGCGTAACGCCGCCATTCATTTTCTGCCGGTTAAATATACACTGCCATTTTAAGTAACCATCTCCACAGTTTGAACCCTGTATATCATGACATTCTCCTGTAGTACAATCAATATATTATGTCGTCAGACAAACCAACAAATGAACTGAACACATTAAATACGTCCATAGGCTAGCTTGATGTTCATAAAGTCTATTTTAAGTCATGTTCCAGTACATTCAGTCTCACTCTCTCTTCCATGACCCTTCCAGGACTCTAAGGTATATCTATGGGTGTCTGCAGAAATCAGTGCAGCAGAAATGGCCGACCAACACCACCATGAGAACCAGAGTCGTAAGGTAACTAACTGTACACACTATGGATCTACTTTGCCATTCTAGTGTTATGGTGCCTTTGGTCAAGGGGAGGCCTATATCAGGAATGTTTGGGAAGCACTGATCTAACGGATACTTGTTTCACTCTTCCAGTGGCTTTGTGTTCCTGAGACTGATCTGTCCTGCCATCCTCAACCCAAGAATGTTCAACATCATTGCTGGTGAGCCTATACCCTTCTTTGTATTTGGTATTGCATAAATTGATTATTTCTTAGCATGGAATGAACAGTGTGTCCATACATTACTTAATTTACTTGTTCATCTTTTTTTTTGAAGACCCTCCCTCTGCAACAGCAGGCCGTACCCTCACATTGATTGCCAAGTCTGTCCAGAACCTGGCTAACCTGGTGGAGTTTGGTGCTAAGGTACGACCACCTTAAAGCTCCTACACTGTTCTGTGTAGGGACGTTTGTATCCCTGTTGTCGTCTAAGCGCAGGCAAACCAAAAAGTGTAAGCCTCCATAGCTGTGCGTTGTACCTTGTTTCCATCCTTCAGGGAACAGTATCTTTACTTTCTGACATAAATGTTAATGCCGTGTGTTCCTCTTTTCAATCCAGGAGCCCTACATGGAGGGTGTGAACCCCTTCATCAAAAACAACAAACACAGGATGATCATGTTTCTGGATGAGTTGGGGGTAGGTTACTTGTTTCCATTTCCGTTAGACACGTGTCAGTTCTGTTCCAATGTCTAGGTCAGACGTTAACATGTGTGTCCTTCACAGAATGTCCCTGACCTCCCTGAAACTACAGAGCACTTTAGGACAGACCTGTCCCGTGACCTCGCAGCCCTGCATGAGATCTGTGTCTCTCACTCAGACGACCTCCGCACCCTGAGCAATGAGAGGGGAGCACAGCAGGTGTGTGGCAAGTGCATTCAACCAGTGATTGAAAGGCCAAAAAGTATTTTTGAATCTGTTAATGATATGGTACCAAACATGCCATGATGATTGTAAACCATGGCTGTCTCCTGTTTCTCTTTGTAGCACGTGCTGAAAAAGCTGCTGGCCATCACTGAGCTCCTTCAGCAGAAACAGGTTCACTATGCCATGTCCAACAGCAACAGGTAGTACAGCACTCCTCCCCTCTCCATCCATCCCGCCTTTTCCTCGCACGGAGTCGCACACGGGAACCGACCAAGCATGCGCCACTCATCACCATGGCAACCCACCCCTCATCTGACAGCCCCGCCCACCATCCCCATGCCACGAGAACAGCAGCAAACAGAACCAGTACCTAAAAAAACTAAACTTGCACCAGTGACTTCTGATAAACTGTTCATGATTCTGTATGTATCGCACCCCTTTTATTACAAGGGTCAAAGATTTTATTTCAATGCAAAGCGTCACATACCCAAGACATGTTTGTCCACACATCATAGGTTGCCATCTTCAATATGAGGAGTCAACTGACATGAAGCTACAGTCAAACCTGTTTCTTATAACTGGATTATGAGCGATAATGCTTTTTATACTGTAATTTGACTTTCTTTTATGGTTGTGACAATGTGCTGAAACTAGCGTTTCCTGTTTTAGTTTGAAAATGTTAATGCAGAAAGTATGTCAAATTCTCTTGCTGGAATCATGAGTATATAATTGAGACAAACTGAATTGTTTTGTTTTCCAACTGTATCATGTTTGTTTAGTTCAGTCTCAATGCCAGACAAGATACATAATCAAAGAAACAGCAGTACAGATTGTATCAGACATGCATGCACTTATTAAACTTTTTTGTAAAGTAGATAGTGGAACCTTTTCTTCCCCAGGTAACTGGTGTATTTCTCCTGAAAACACATGTTTGAGAAGTGCAGCTCTATCATAGCCTAGTACACAGGATGCCCGCCTAAACTCTTTCCATGGAATATTCTTGCATACATTTATACCACGTTATCACAAGAAACACATTTGGTATTTAAAGGTTGACACCATAAAACGTGTACAAAAATAGGTTTATTATATTACAGGAATAAGTGACAAGACCATAATGTATGGCCTGATAAGAACAAAGAAAAACACAAATGGTGGACTTTTTCCCCACACTGGGTAGACCACCTGTGAGACCATATTGCTGATCCTTCAGTGGCAAAAGGGGTTGGGTGATATTTGGCTCAAACTAAGGGGATCTATTCAATCCATATGGCAGAAGTTCAGCATTAGTAATTTAAAGGCAATGTTAGCAGAGCGTAGACTGCAAACGCTGAATTGGAAATTCAGGTATACAGACTGAATAAAGCACTAATTGTTTTCTTCATAAGTCATCCAAATCTTCATCTGTCCACTCCTCCTAGAAAACACAGCAAGCTATTAATGACCTGAAATGTAGAGGCACTGGTAGCCAAAATGTATGTGGTTTCACTCACTTCTTCTGTCATGCGGGGCTCTTTCGCTACATGATCGTCATCCTCATATCCTCGTTTTCTTTTCCTGTAAAACAGATTAAGATTTAACTGTCAGATGAAAGAGTGCACAATCTTTTGTTTGGGTGGTATATGAAGTATTGGTGACCGGTAGGCTAAAACTGACTGGATTTATGGAAGGTAAAGAATCATGGAGATCGGTCTGCTGGAAGCTGTTTTAGCAGGCCACATTTGTTAAACATGTTCATCCCTTCAAGTCATGCACATCTCCAGTCCCATGTCATTAGGTAGAGTACCACGGTGAACACCCTGCAAAGTGACTCTCCGGAGTTCATATCAGATTGTATGAATATAGAAGGGGTAGGGTCTTAAATAAATGGCATTAAGATGTAACTGATCAATGAGGCCTTTTCAACAGCGTACACTTTGTCTTGCAGGACCGAGTGCACCATCATGGCATTGGCTGCCACCATCCAGGTAATGTGAATTCTACAAAGACTGGACGGGTTGGTCAGTCAACCAAACCGCCATCAAGCCCTGGCACGGAGCGCTGGACCGGAGACTAGGTGAATTTGTATTGAGCATGTAGCTTTCTGGACGTGTCGGTCCACTATAGCTGACTGTGGATCTGGGAATCTCTTGCCAGTCCCAAAGCCCTGGAACAGACACCGGTGAAATAAGGAAGAACTCTTTACCCAATGCTAGGTTGAACTATATTCAAGCTGAGAGGGCCAGACTGACATGAACAGGACACTGTTAGCCTATTTTGGCAGTTATATTATAGCTTAGACAGCTAAAGAAAACTGAACTCGATCACCTATATGTTGATTGGCTTGGCCTTTGTCCTGAAATTGGGAGGGGGCCTGACTTGAACCCTAGAGGTACTTACACACTGCCTTTTCAACAGTGGAACCTTCCCAGAGGGCCTCGGGGCAGCGGCGAGCCAAAGCATCGTAGCGATAACAACGATCTTCAGGGAAATCTAACATAGCACCTCCAAGACACAAGCCTTAACTCACTTTACACACCACGATTTCACAACCCTAACTCCAAAATGGCAGTTTACAATTCACACTAGCTTCTTATACAGGTAACTGACAAAATAGTGGAAACCCCTGTGTAAATGAGGGTTCTGGAGGCTCTTATGGTGTGGGGTGCATTTTCCTGGCATGGTTTAGGTCCACTCAACCCCTTAAGAGTAGATGACAATGCCCACATCCACAGAGTATGAGTGGTCACAATGGTTTGATGAGCTTGTAAACGATGTAAGCCATGGCCGTCTCAGTCACCAGATCTCAACCAAATTGAACACTTATGGGAGATTCTGGAGCGGCGCCTGAGACGGCGTTTCTACCACCAACAAAACACCAAATGATGGAATATCTCATGGAAGAATGGTGTTGCCCCCCCCTCCAATAGAGTTCCAGACACTTGTAGAATCTATGCCAAGGTCGCATTGAAGCTGGCGGCTTGTGGTGGCCCAACGTCCTATTAAAGACACTGTCGGGGTTATCTTTATTTTTTCCAGTTACCTGTATATAGCACTGAAGCTACTAGCTATATCTTTTGTATGCTGCTTTGCCTGTTATATGACAAAACCAGTGTTTATGTATGATAAGCTATCATACAAATGTTAACCTAACAGTTTGTAAGAACTATTTGTAACATGTGCATGTATAACCCTATGGAAACTGCCCTGATGTCTGGGCCTACATACAGTATGTGCTGCTCTGAGAAACTAAAGGAACTGAGAAATCCTCCCTTTAAGCCTGAGCTCATCAACTGAAGCTTTCATATATTTGCAACTTCAAATGTAACCCTCACTAACCCACTTTCCTTGGCCATAACAAGCCAACACCACACTGACCAAGATAAGAGATTCATTTTGTGCAGGCCATGCCCAGATTTACCTCTGTCGTTTGGATGAGAACTGGCTGACTTAGTACTGCTCATACAAACCACTAAAAGTCAGATGCACTGAAGAGTACACAGACTTTGCAAACCTCACCCGAGTGTTCATAGACTTGAGATTAAACTCCACTCTTCAAATATATAAAATGTCAGCTGTGCTTCATGGAGCGTGAAACGGTTCTGCTTCCTCTTTATTTTTCTATCTGATAGGCAGAACCGTGAATCTTTTGCATCTTAGATACACTTGATCGACCTGGCTAAATAAAAACGGTTAGTATGTATGGAGAAATGTATTGCTTCATTGCTGCTAGACTATTTACTATGACGGGCGTTTGGAGGAGTCCTGATTGTTATAGTAGTCTCAGAAGCCGGAATATCCTCTCGTTACCGGTCAGCCATTCCTATCACACAATATTAACCTGTTACTCAAGTCAGCTGATCATTTCTACCTTGAAATTCACTCCCTAGTTGTGCGGTAGTGCACCATGTAACCATATACAATGTAACAATTGCATGTGTTTGTAACTGACAGATGCATGCACTCAAGAAGGCTATACTTACGTGTTGGAGTTTGTGACAAAGTCAGCATGGACCCTCTCCAGTTTCACTTTGTAAGCGTTCACCTCGTCTGGTTTCGGAAGTTCATACTTTTTCATGAGACTTTTTATCCCTGTGTCAAAAGGAAAAACACACGTTGATGTTTGTCACTGAAACAACATGTTAATGTTGCTTTGTAGAATGTCGATGTGCTGTCAAACAGATCAAACTTGCCACCAAGTGGTTGTAATTGGTAAATGCAACGATGCAGGCAAAAACTACTCACGTCTCATCGCATCGTACATCTTTAAGAGAGTTTCTTTGTCCTCCTTCAGTCCCATACATTCGGTCAGATAGCTATAACAAAAGGGACAACAAAACTAGTTCACGGCTAAATTGATCATAATTCATGAAAACAGATTGTGAGAATACTACCCTGTCTACAATACACTATGGAAGAATGTTTGTTTTCACTTGCTGTTCTCTAGGCCATGTTCAGCCCATGTCCCCTGGAACATGGCCTTGCTCTAGTCTACACAGAGCCCAGTTAGTGGCCTACCTCTCCATGCTGAGGCCGGCCCGCGACGCACTGTTCAGGATGGCTGTCATGGCTATCTGAGATGGGGGAAACAGCAGCCCACTGTCCGTCAGGGTGACCCGCGTCAGGAAGTCATCAACACTCTTCCTCAGAGACTCTGGGTTCTCCAGAAGAGGGTACCTTGTCTGTGGTAAAGGTCACCAATAGACAGAGCTGTTGACTGAAGCCGTAGTTGGCACATAACCTGCTGGGTTTTTTATTCTTACAGAATCAACAAAGTCCACAACATGGCTCTTTCAATCTCAGCAGCATATTCTTGCACTACACTCCACCGGGTTTATGTTCATCTGCTGTATCTCTACTGCGCATCATTGACCCAGTAAGTATCTCCATTTCCATCTACCCACCTTGATGTCTATGAGCAGGCCCTCCATAGGTCTGTAGGGGGTGTGCACCACCAGGTGGAAGTTGAGCTGCTGAATGAGGAGGAGCTCATACTCTAAAATCTGTTCAAGAGCCCTCTCCTGCCCGGCCGCACTCTCCTGCACAAGATTCCCCACAAACTGGGTGCTGGACACATTAAACTCATCCACCTTACAGGACAGGTAGGCACAGATCAGCCTGAAAGAAAATAAAAGAAAGCAAGAAGCCAGGGCAGAGGTGGGACAAAAAGGGATGATAAGGGTGGCAAGGAGATTGGGAGAAGGAAAAGACGCGAAGAGAGAATGAGGGCGAGAGAGGTTATGCACAGTGAGTTCAGAAATCAAGTTTATCTGTATCTAAATAGGAGTTTCTCAACATATGGCTCTGGGACTACTGGTCAAAGACGAGCCCTTTACTACTCACATGATTGTTCTGGGGTGGTATTCCATCAGTGAGTTGTTCAGGTAAAATCTCCGGAAATACATGATAGCTGTACCCTGTTGAGATGATTGCACTGTTAAGCCCCCTAGATAAATCCAGTTAGTCTAAGTCTGATTTACGGTGTACCCTTACAAAACACATACCACAACAGACTTGGGCATCACAGGCTTGAAAGCATTACAGAAGTCAAGGAGTCTCTTCTCATAGTGTCTGAAAAGGACATTCTCCTCGTGAGCCTCCAGCAGCACGGCATCACTAACCCCAGGCTTTATCAAGGCAGGGTCAAAGGAAAGGAGGAGAGGGGGAACAACAAGGGCATTAACAAACTCAATGTTGGAAGCAGGTGACAACTATAATCAAAGTTAAAGATCCAATGAGGCCATTTTTAAAAAAATCTCTAAGTAACAAGTACCAAGCAAGAATTTTACTGGGAGTGGTCTGAGTGGGGAGTGGAAAATTTTAAATTAGCTGTTATTGGCAGAGAGGTTTGGAACTCTTTCTTATTGGTCTATTAACTAGGCCGAATTCACCAGGCAGTCCAAAGCCAACACAGCCTGTTGTTTTACAATAGGAGCAAATTAATCCGTATGCAAAACAAGCAAGGAGGTGGGCAGAGCCAAGCACGAGATCCTATTGTCGCATTCTAGCATCCATTTGCATATTTCCGTTAGGGAACGCATACTCTGAAGTGTGCAATAACTCAATTCGCCATTGCACTCCTAAACAGATTTTTTCCAAACATTGGCAAGGGGTAAAGTCTACAAAACTTAGTCCATTCTGTTCGTAAAAGATTTGTTTTGGGAACAGAAAAATGCATCGAGATCGATGAGAAAAATGTGCAGAATTTTGGCCAGAATCCATCTTTTCCCACTGGCTTTCTCACATCTGAGTGTGCAAACGTCAACCGGATGATTAGGATGTATACACCATTATTTTCACAGTATTATTCCAACCTCAGTGTAGAAATACAGTTTTGAAGTTGGACATTTACTTACACTTAGGTTGGAGTCATTAAAACTAGTTTTTCAACCGCTCCTTGTTAACAAACTACAGTTTCGGCAAGTCGGTTAGGACATCTACTTTGTGCATGACAATACATTTTTCCAACAATTGTATAAAGAAATTATTTCACTGTATCACAATTCCAGTGGGTCAGAGGTTCACGTCCACTAAGTTGACTGTGCCTTTAAACAGCTTGGAAAATTCCTGAAAATTCTGTCATGGCTTTAGAAGCTTCTGATAGGCTAATTGACATAATTTGAGTCAATTGGAGGTGTACCAGTGGATGTATTTCAAGGCCTACCTTCAAACTCAGTGCCTCTTTGCTTGACATCATTGGAAAATCAAAAGAAATCAGCCAAGACCTGGGAGCAATTTTCAAGCGCCTGAAGGTACCACGTTCATCTGTACAAACAATTGTACACAAGTATAAACACCATGGGACCACGCAGCCGTCATACCGCTCAGGAAGGAGACGCGTTCTGTCTCCTAGAGATGAACGTACTTGGTGCGAAAAGTGCAAATCAATCCCAGAACAACAGCAAAGGACATTGTGAAGATGTTGGAGGAAACCGGTACAAAAGTATCTATATCCACAGTAAAACGAGTCCTATATCGACATAACCTGAAAGGCCGCTCAGTAAGGAAGAAGCCACTGCTCAAAAACTGCCCATAAAGCCAGACTACGGTTTGCAACTGCACATGGGGACAAAGATCATACTTTTGAGAAATGTCCTCTGGTCAGATGAAACAAAAATAGAACTGTTTGGCCATGATGACCATTGTTATGTTTGGAGGAAAAAGGGGGAGGCTTGCAAGCCAAAGAACACCATCCCAGCCATGAAGCACGGGGGTTGCAGCATCATGTTGTGGGGGTGCTTTGCTGCAGTTCACAAAATAGATGGCATCATGAGGAATGGAAATTTATGTGGATATATTGAAGCAACATCTCAAGACATCAGTCAGGAAGTTAAAGCTTTTTTTCGCAAATGGGTCTTCCAAATGGACAATGACCCCAAGCATACTTCCAAAGTTGTGGAACATGGCTTAAGGACAACAAAGTCAAGGTATTGGAGTGGCCATCACAAAGCCCTGACCTCAATTCCATAGAACATTTGTGAGCAGAACTGAAAAAGCATGTGTGAGCAAGGAGGCCTACAAACCGGACTCAGTTACACCAGTTGTGTCAGGAGAAATGGGCCAAAAATCACCAAACGTTGTGGGAAGCTTGTGGAAGGCTACCTGAAACGTTTGACCCGAGTTTAATAATTTAAAGGCAATGCTACCAAATACTAATTGAGTGTATGGTAACTTTTGACCCACGGGGAATGTGATTAAGTAAAAGCTGAAATAAATAATTCTCTACTATTATCCTGACATTTCACATTCTTAAAATAGTGGTGATCCTAACTGACCTAAGACAGGGAATTTTACTAGGATTAAATGTCAGGAATTGTGAAAAACGGAGTTTAAATGTATTTGGCTAAGGTGTATGTAAACTTCAGACTTCAACTGTATATATAAAACACAGGAAATCACGTTGTCTGCACTGGGCCTTTTAACATTAGCCTAATGTAAAATGTTTTTAATAATTTTACCTTCCCACTGGCAAGCATTTTGTTGCGATATTTCTGGTTGGCTTCATATCTCAGTTGTTCCAGACTTTCTTCATTGTCGAATGTCCAGTACTTTTTCTGTGAGCTAATGTGAAACATGGTGAAGTTCTGACTGCACATAACAGAAAATTGATTGTCAAATACTGTCCCTTGAATAACAGGTACACAACATCACATGTGCAAGCTAAGTTAGCAAGCCAACAAACGGATTAGCCTATGCTATAGCATTTGATAGTTCGATGCCTGTCCAATAGGAAATATTATAGCTAGTTTAAAGAAGCAAGTGACGTTAAGTGGTAGCTAGTATTAAGCAAGCTGGTTGGCAACATTGTAGAGGAAGAGGCCCCATTCTTTCCTTACCTTTTAGCTAGCCGATGGTAGCTAAGGCGTTAGCTACAGCAACAGCCGGCTAGCACTATCTAGTCGGTCGTTGCTGTTCGACTTGTTAGCGAAGCTTCAACTAGCTGTCTAATCAAACTCCAGATGATCCGTACAAACGTTATGATATAACTAACTTGCTAGCTCGATAAACTTAATATCTTTATGATTTTGAAAGTAACTAGCTATCTTAGCAAGTAGCTTTCACATTCATGTCAACAGCATGTCCATTGCGTAGTTGTACCGTAATATATGGTAAAGTGCGCAAATTGATATGCGCATGTAGGTGGGCAGGTTGGCATTTATTGTCATGATGCTTGACCCGAAGGCAGCTCTGAAGAGTGGTGAGTAGCTAGAGCAGCCACAAAGTAATACAAACAATGTAAAACTGAACCTTAACCACACTGCTAACCCAAATGACTAAACCGAACCTTAAATTAAGACCAAAAAGCAAATTTTTGTTTTCATGATTTTTATCATATAGACCATTTTGAATCAGCAGCTGGCACATCAAATGGAAATTGCTCAGTGCGGCCTCCAGGGCAAGATTCATGACAATAAACGTCAACCTGCTGTACTGTACAGTGGGGCGCACGTACGGGTTCAAGTCAAGATCAACTAGGATGAACAATTAGACTACACGTTTATATGATTATTATTATCATCACAGCTGGGGCATAAAGCTGTGGTAGTGTGATTTTGATAACTGATTATATCAAAGGCAAACAGCTCTTCAACATAACTCTCCATATCTATCTATCTATCACACACGCACACACACATACATACATACATACATACATACATACATACATACATACATACATACATACATACATACACAGAGAGAGAGAGAGAGAGAGAGAGAGAGAGAGAGAGAGAGCGCAGCAATTAAGTAAAATTATGGGTAGGGCTTTATGCTGAGAAGAATGTCAGAAAGATCAAGGTTGGAGGAGGCTTTGGAATCACTGAAACCCCCACATCTATTCACCAAACTAAAAGCCATGTCATCTCCCGGACAATTTTATTTGTCTATTTGTCAGATCCGTCCCATCGAAATCATAGGCTATGGCCAAAACATAAAATGGGATATTAATTAGCCTTTAGCCAATCAAGGGCAAATGTACTGTTTCTGAGAAAGGTGACTCATTGAAATATGAAAACCAGCAACTGAATCAAATGTTTACTATAACAGACTAAAAGGTTTACTCAACCCCCACTCTACCCAGTGGTTCCGTATTGCCTTATTTGCATAAACATTAGTAATTTATGAATAATAAATGTTCTTGCGTTCAGTGGGAGCCATTCATTTGAATATCACCATAGCACTACAGTTGTATGTCCTGTGTGCGGTGTTATCACGAAGCCCTTAAAGCCTGCATATTGAACCAAAAACAAAGGAAATGCTATAACAGGTATGTGAGACTTTTCAATATTTTTATGTCTTGCACGCGCTGTCAATCGGCAGTACATTTTCAGCCTGAGCGTTTTAACAGATATGGTTTTATTATGGCATGCTATGTACAGGGAGCTTGTATCTAGCCTACAATACCGACCGCTCGTTCTTTGCCCTGTGAATTGCATAAACATGAAGCGTCAATGCATTATTGATGAGACCATAGCAACGTATATAGCTATGGTGTGTGTGTGTACGCGCGCCATGTGTGCATATGTGCGTGTATGTGGGTGTGGTCGTGTTCACTTCTAGGTGGTTTCACCCTGCCTTTGATAACATGCAGCTAGGCATGTATATAGCATAAATCTACACTTTCCTGTTGTTGTCAACAAGATGTAGCCTAGTTTCCCTATTTGCATTATTTTCCCTCTGTGTATGGGATGTGTGTGGGAGGGAGGGAGGGAGGGAGGGAGGGGGAGAGGGAGAGGGAGAGGGAGAGAGAGAGAGAGAGAGAGAGAGAGAGAGAGAGAGAGAGAGAGAGAGAGAGAGAGAGAGAGAGAGAGAGAGAGAGAGAGAGAGAGAGAGAGAGTGTCTTGATACATATTGCTATCTGTGTGACTAAGGGCTGTGTTTATGTGTTCTGACAGAATGTGAGTGGTGGGAAATCACACAGGGTTGCTTTGGCATCAGCAGATCAACCAAATGATCTGAGCAACACCCTGATCGAGTTACTCTTATTTAGTCTAAAATGAACTGCATTCGCACTAGCCTGTGCAGCATGATGCAAAAATATTGCTTCATCTGGAAAGCTTCAGGCATTGACACATTAATGCTAGTTCCAGAGACTGTCTTTGAGCAGCAATTTGAATATGAAATAGGAATGATAGTGTGGAATGGGGATTGCCTTGTTGGCTGTACTTTACTGCGATGATGCTTTTTGTGATGTTGTCATCATGATCTGATTGTAGTGCATATTGCTATCTGAGTGATTGATTGACACCTTTTTCACAAGCATTATACTGTACCACATACTGAACACCAGACACGAAAGGATTTCCATTCAAATTGAATATATGTTTTATACAATTAAAGTTAGCGGGTCCAATACTAGCCTACTGTTTATTATTCCTTATGAATCTAGAAGCTCTAAATGTTCTCTAAACACACTACACACCTGTCCTCTGTAAGGTGGTTACCATGATGAGGGACAAGACAGGCCAAAGGGAAGGCTACTTGCTCTACCAATCAACCTTATATGTTGTGGACCCAGTCAGTATGATTAGGATTATGATGAAGAAAACTGATTGGAGCCATGATGACCATGGAACAATGATGATGATGATGGTTATGATGATGATTATGAGGGTGTTGACCAGGTTGATGATGATAATGTTGGGTTCCTATCTTTGTTTTTTTTCTAATTTTCATGGTTGTTCTTAATTTGTTTGTCAGAATCATGTGATGGCATTCAGGTATTGGTCATTGACAGAACATTACATAACATTTGGTTTGAGATTGGAGTTGAATGATGTTTATTTGTACAGATGTGTGTATCAATTCTGAATGATGCATGTTATTTTTTGGCCCGTTCTTCCTCACCGGCATGTTAGTCTATATTACATGTGACAATCAGTGTCACATTTTTTTTTATCAATGTGTACTCTGGCTTAGACACACTCAGTGAATTCCTTATTTACATCCCCATCATGCCAATATGAATTATTGCTCTCCACAATACCCACCCCTTTTTAATTTCCATACCCACCCTTGATGCAGTGGTTGCCATGGTGACCATGAGTTGCTGTGGTAATTTCAGTAGCTCCCCCAAGGACATGCATTGGGTCAGGTGAGTACTGACATAGAGCTCCCTCAAGAGCACATCTCGCCACCACTAGAGTGTGTGAATGGAATTACACTGGTACAGAATCGACTCCTGTGCTTGATCAGTAATGAAACCAATTTATGTTTTTTTGAGTGTTTAATTTAGTCTTTTTTTTATATGGATATATGCCACATACATTATGTCGCCAAGCTTGTTGATCTGACAATGTAAGTGCTCTCTGTTGAATCAGATTAACTTGTGATTATGCCCGTGTGTGTATGTATGTATGTGTGTTTGTCTGAGTGGGAATGGGTTTCTCCAGCCAGCCAGGTTGGCATTAAACCTCCTCCCTCCCCTCCCCCTCTCCCTCAGACAGCTAGCGCTCCCCTTCCACCCCTCTCCCTAATTGAGCTTTGTGTCTACCTCTCCATTCAAATCCAGACACATTTGCATACGCTGTGCGCCAACTCCCCAGCTGTACAGTAGCGCACTAAATGAGGAACACGGACCTGCTTTACGTGATGTGCATTCTAAACAGGCAGGGAACCAGCTCTACTCCTCTCCCCTGGAAACACATCCATTCATCCATCTATCCATCCACACTGGGAGGAGCAAAGAAAGAGGAGGAAAAGGGCAGAAATAAATTGCTGGCTGTTTATTTCCATAAATGTATGGCGATATATCACACACACACACACACACACACACACACACACACACACACACACACACACACACACACACACACACACACACACACACACACACACACACACACACACACACACACACACACACACACACACACACACACACACACACACACACACACAGAGCGAAGTAAGGAATTCTGACAGAAGTAGGTGTTTCTATTAGTACAATATTACTTATCTGGTCTGAGTTACAACCCCAATGTACCTTCCAAGCTACATTAAAGATGCATGCACATCCTTAAGGGGAATGTTAAGACCCCAAGGCCAATCTTTTATTCACCTATTGGCTGGATCTTGCTCACATTTCAACTCATTTCTGGATTCAATCAAAAGACTGACTTGAAGGTTCGCTGAAATCAGATGCTCCACAGTCTAATAGAAGTCTAACAGAGATGTCCTTGGTAGACAATGGTTCGGCTGCACTCAAGAATCCCTCCTCGGATATACCAATGGACAAGTTATTGGATTAAATTTATCAACACATTCACCAGGAATACAAATCTGCTATGGCAATGTTTCTGCTTTTGTTGTTTTATGGATCCATTAGTGTGTGAATGTTAGCTGTAAGTGTAGACCTACTACAAAAGTTTGGGTAAGAGGCCGTGTTTCAAGGTTGGTACTGAATGTCTTTGTAAATATTGGTACATGTGGACACAGGCTGAAGACCCATATTGTGCTCTGTCACTCAGACTGTCTCCATCCCGAGTGAAAAGGGGAGAGAGATGTGAAAGTGCAGGCATTCATGTGAAAATCCAATCCTTCACAGTACACAGCCCCTGCAAAGTCTTCCAAATGACCCTTTATATCAATGTCCGCACCTTTCCAAATAGCCAGCCCATTTCACCGACATGGATACATGTAGGCTGCTGCTTGAGTAATGTATGACCTGTCTGTGCAATGTGTTCTCTGTCTGCCCCTCGTGTGTGTGTGTGTGTGTGTGTGTGTGTGTGTGTGTGTGTGTGTGTGTGTGTGTGTGTGTGTGTGTGTGTGTGTGTGTGTGTGTGTGTGTGTGTGTGTGTGTGTGTGTGTGTGTGTGTGTGTGTGTGTGTGTGTGTGTGTGTGTGTGTGTATGTGTGAGAACGAGAGAACGAGAGAACGAGAGAACGAGAGAGAGAGATCGAATAGAGAGAAGAGAGAGAGAGCATATGAGAATGAACATTTCCATGGACAGCAGTGTAAAGTATGGAGAAATACATGAGAGGCTCCAATGGAAAGATGCACAAGGTTGACTGAATGAAGATAGGTTGTATAACCTACCTTTACAGTGTGTCCTACTACTTGTGGTTTGGTGCGGAGGTTTTCCTCTGATTCTCTTGTAAGCTAGTAGCTACTGGAATTGAGATGGGAACGGCATATAGGCTATACATAGCTTGCGCCGTTGAAAATATATCCAAGTCATGATGGGCATATCCCAAATCAAATCAATTAGTAGCTTAAATATCTGAAAACCTCACAGTATGCTAGTGGTGGATGTAGAGCTGTTTCCCTGTTGGGAGATTGTTTGTTTGTTCGAAAAATGAACACATTAGCCTGTTAATAACGCACGGCGAAAAGATTTTTGTTCCATTTTGTTTACCTTGTTTGTATTGTCATGAGAATAATATAGCCTATTGCATAATGAAATAGCAATGCTTCAGTGCTTCAAATAACCGATAAACAAGCCATATTTGTTACATGTTTCCATAGGCTTTCTGTCTGATATTGTAATAGTTGTGCATTCCATCAATTAGCCAACATTGTGGTGAAGCTTAGATTTATTTTAGCTAAATAAATAGATTGAAAAAAGACTAGAAGGCCTATTAGGGATGTTCTGTCATTTTTAAATAGGCTAATCTAAGACATGACATAGGCTGTACGAAGAAAATGGGCAATATTTGAGTTTATGGAGGCTGTTGCTGTTTTAGTTTTTTTACTGATTGGAAATTCGAGGGTTAGACCCTGGGTGTTGATTGGCTGAAGTGCTGCACTATAATCACGTGGTGCCCCTATGATCTATCCTGTCTTTAATTGCTTTTCCTCACATGAAAAGCATTAAATGGCCAGTGACGATTCACCGCTGAACATGTCAAGCCTTCCAGGGACTTCAACAAAACGCATGGCAGGTGGATCAGGCATCACAGTCACAAGTTCCCTGTTTTCCCTGACAAATGTGCAGTTTAAATCACACTCAAATAATTTTAAAACACTCTAGTAGTTTGGCAATTACAAGCATTTTATTCCATAAATATTGCAAATGGAAGTCCTAACCTTTTAGTGAACACCTAAAAAGATTGGAGTTTGACATGAGACTGAGGCAAGTTAAACAATAGCATCCCTCTGGGCACAGACGTTAATTCAATGTCTATTCCACGTCGGTTCAATGTAATTTCTTTGAAATGATGTGGAAACAACGTCGATTCAACCAGTGTGTATCCAGTGGGATATGGTATACTGGGAACAAGTTGACAACTGGCATATTATACAACATATATTTGCATTAGATCTGTTTTTAATTGAACGCTTTCTAACTGAGGCATTTTGATCACGCTGCTCATGCAGGGATTTTAGAATTTAGAATTAAGCTATATTAATTTCCAAAAGTGCACAGCATATTGCTCGTCATTTTTGTTCCTCTTATTTTTAGAACAAATGAATTTCTTAATTCAGTATTTAGAGAATAGACAATAAAATTGGGTATGTGGATGTTGCATTTTTATTGTAGGCTATATAAAGCATCCCTTTTGCTAACTATAAAGACAATTTGATTAAGCCCATAATACCAATGGGTCCATGAATTCTCTTTAATTTTCCCTCACAGTTCAATTCAACAACACTCTAATTATTGATTTGATTCAAGCAATTTCCAAGGTATGGATGTCTTGAATCATGTGCACGGTCAATAGCAAAGGCTTTGTGTTTCTGTGTAGGAAGTGCTTACATCTTAAATGGTATGCTATTTGATTCTGAATAATGCATTTTAATGATCTCTCTATCTCTCTCTCTCTCTGTGTGTGAGTGTGTGTGTGTGTGTGTGTGTGTGTGTGTGTGTGTGTGTGTGTGTGTGTGTGTGTGTGTGTGTGTGTGTGTGTGTGTGTGTGTGTGTGTGTGTGTGTGTGTGTGTGTGTGTGTGTGTGTGTGTGTGTGTGTGTGTGTGTGTGTGTGTGTCTATGTTGCACTTACAAAAAGACCAATGTCACCCAGCTTGAGTGATAACTATAGTAAATATAATATCCACTAGATGGTGCCACGGTACTATCGTGTGGGTTTCTGATGCTTTGGACAATACTCTTGGTAAAGGAATTCAAGGATGCATTTGTTAACTTTCATGGGAAATGTCTTCAGTGTGGTGTATATTTAAATCATATGGTTATTGTTCACATAGAGGACCGCCCAGAAAAGTAATGTTCTTACTGTTTAATTTATAGTTTAGATCATCACTATGCGTTATTAACAGGCTAATGGGTTAATTTTTCAACCAAACAATCTCCAAACACAGAAACTGCTCTACATCAACCACCAGCATACCGTGGGTTTTTTATAATATTTACGATATTAATTGATTTGTGATGGGATATGCCCATCACGATTTGGCAATATTCTTAATGGCGCAAGCTATGTGTAGCCTATATCCCATTCCCTCTTTCTCGCTCTCTCTTTTTCGCTCTCTTTTCCACACACACAAATTAGAGCAGTGTATTATTAGCTCATAGTTGTTTTATGGGCCACCCTGTTTGTCTTGTCTCAGGTTCTCTGTGGGTCTGAATAGCCATGGTAAAGAGAGGGGGGAAGCACTGTAGACGTACAAACCGCCAGCACTGTGAGACACTATGGAGATTACAGGTAGCCCTTCATTAAACCATAGTCCAGTCTAACGGACCCTTTTGCCTGTGTCCTTTATTCATTTCCCCAGTCCCTTTCTCTCTGAAAGAGACCCAATAGAGCCCAGCAGGTGAATGTAAAGAAACAGCAAAGGACTCCCCTCCGACCAGCCTTTCACATGTGGACAATACCCTGCCCACCTCTTGTACCACCACATTAAAAACATGATTAAAACTCTGCCTGTTAGGTATTGATTGAGGGTGCAAAACTAAAACCAACAAAAATCCTGCGCCAGAATCCCCCAAAAGAGAATAAGGCCCTCCCCCAAAGGCTGGGGATGAAATGCTTTGTGAGGTTTGTGTTTTCTGTGTGTGTGTGCGTGTGCGTGTGCGTGTGCGTGTGTGTGTGTGTGTGTGTGTCTATGCCAGTAGTGTATAGAGGAGAAGGCTATAATTAATTTGGAGGTTAGGTTGCTCAGGAAACAAGGAAAGAAAGATCTCACTGTACATTCTTTCTCACAAGTACAATGTCAGACACAATGACTCTAAAGACAACCGTGTGTGTATAGCTTGATGTGTTTCCCACGCCCTGTTCAATTTGCTATTTTTGATTGCATTAAAAGTAATAATATCTAATTCACAATTAAGTCGTTCATTTTTCTGTGTTTCAGCTCAGTTAGTATTTTTGTAAACCTATCTTTCAATGCAATATGAGCAAATGCAAAGTTTCTTTGTATACTGTATACCAAAAGAAACTGTCTCTGTTGTCTTGAAGGGATTTGCATTGAAGGAAATTGGGATGAATAAGTGAAGTCAAGTGTTAACCCACTAAGCAAAAACTGGTTGAATCAACGTTGTTTCCACGTCATTTTAACCAAAAAATTCAGTGTGATGATGTTGAATCAACATGGAAAACTGGATGGATTTGATATCATTTATCAATATAACTAAAACTTTTAACCTAAATCCAATGACTGTGAAATGTTTTGTTGATTTCAAATCAATTCAAGTTTTTTGGTAGAATTTCACGTTGATATCACGTTAGTTGACAGCTCAACCACATGTAAATCAAAACTACAGTGCCTTGCAAAAGTATTCACCCCCCTTGGCATTTTCCCTATTTTGTTGCATTACAACCTGTAATTTAAATATATTTTTATTTGGATTTTATGTAATGGACATACACAAAATAGTACAAATTGGTGAAGTAAAATGAAAAAAATAACTTGTTTCAAAAAATGCAAAAAAACGAAAAGTGGTCTGTGCATATGTATTCACCCCCTTTGCTATGAAACCCTAAATAAGATCTGGTGCAACCAATTACCTTCAGAAGTCACATAATTAGTTAAATAAAGTCCACCTGGGTGCAATCGAAGTGTCACATAATCTGTCACGTGATCTCAGTATATATACACCTGTTCTGAAAGGCACCAGAGTCTGCAACACCAAGCAAGGGGCACCACCAAGCAAGCGGCACCATGAAGACCAAGGAGCTCTCCAAACAGGTCAGGGACAAAGTTGTGGAGACGTACAGATCAGTGTTGGGTTATAAAAAAAATATCAGAAACTTTGAACATCCCATGGAGCACCATTAAATCCATTATTAAAAAATGGAAAGAATATGGCACCACAACAAACTTGCCAAGAGAGGGCCGCCCACCAAAACTCACAGACCAGGCAAGGAGGGTATTAATAAGAGAGGCAACAAAGAGACCAAAAATAACCCTGAAGAAGCTGCAAAGCTCCACAGAGGAGATTGGAGTATCTGGGACCACTTTAAGCCGTACACTCCACAGAGCTGGGCTTTACGGAAGAGTGGCCAGAAAAAAGCCATTGCTCAAAGAAAAAAATAAGCAAACACGTTTTGGTTTTTGCCAAAAGGCATGTGGGAGACTCCCCAAACATATGGAAGAAGGTACTCTGGTTAGATGACACAAAAATGTAGCTTTTTGGCCATCAAGGAAAACGCTATGTCTGGTGCAAACCCAACACCTCTCATCACCCTGAGAACACCATCCACAGAGTGAAGCATGGTGGTGGCAGCATCATGCTGTGGGTATGTTTTTCATCGGCAAGGACTGGAAAACTGGTCAGAATTGAAGGAATGATGCATGGCGCTAAATACAGGGAAATTCTTGAGGGAAACCTGTTTCAGTATTCAATAGATTTGAGACTGGGATGGAGGTTCATCTTCCTGCAGGACAATGAACCTAAGCATACTGATAAAGCAACACTCAAGTGTTTTAAGGGAACATTTAAATGTCTTGGAATGGCCTAGTCAAAGCCCAGACCTCAATCCAATTGAGAATCTGTGGTATGACTTAAAGATTTCTGTAAACTAGCGGAACCAATCCAACTTGAAGGAGCTGAAGCAGTTTGCGCGCTCAAGTTTTCAGTTTTTTTTGTCACATTTCTATTTTGTTTTACAATTTAAAAATATGTTGCATCTTCAAAGTGGTAGGCGTGTTGTGTTAATCAAATTATACAACCCCCCCCAAAAAATCTATTTTAATTCCATGTTATAAGGCAGCAAAATAGGAAAAATGCCAAGTGGGGTGAATACTATCACAAGCCACTGTAGATGTTGAACTGACATCTGTGCACAATGGGTAAGAATGCTGAGCTATAATTTGAGGTTTATCATAAGTTGTCATTGGTTGCAATATATCACCATATACTGTATCTATAAAGTGATTTTCAATTTAAATGATACCATTCAATCAGCTTCTGTAAAATGCATCATTAATGCATATTAAATTGTCATTCATCTAACTCAACTGAGGACTGTTACTGTTTCTGGTGTGTCTTTCTCTCTTTGCCTCTAAAAAGAAGTAGAGAAGGATTTAACTCAGAATACATTCTTTTGGTTTTATTCAGTCTATGCATCCTTTCAGTATACTTTCTGTGAGAGTTTTGATATTTTGCATTTGCCTCCATTAATAACATAATTAGGATGATCTTCCACACTGTATGGTGTTGCCTTGTTGAAAGGTCTCTAAACAAGCTTTTTTGCCTGTATGACGACATAGGAAATGCTTTGGATTAGAAAGGAAAAAGCGGGAAAATTAGCTTTTTGCATATCTGTGAATATGTGTGTGTATGTGTCTAGAGAGAGAGTCCCAAAAACACCATAAATATCGTATTTCTTTGTTTGACGGAAGTTTGACACATATTTATGTTTCCCCAACAAATACCAGTGTCATATTTTTCCTTTGTAAGTCACCTTCCAAACAGTGAATCCTGACAATTATCCAGGGGTAATTCCTGATCAAAACCATCCTTTTTCTGTCTACAGCTCACTTCCATCACGTTCTGTGCTATAGCAGACCTCTCTCTATATTTTAATTTGTTTTTTGAAGTTTGTGTTGCATCACTCATAATATGAAATGCTAAAATCGCTTTTACGAAACGATTAAGTCATACAATAGATATCATGCGTTACAATATTGTGTCGTTTTATTGATAATATACAGAGTTAAAAAGATATTATGAAAACTTGGTAATTTGTGCTGTAGCCTACCACTGAACATTTTCAATAATTAAACAGCTTGTTCCCTATTCGAACAACAGAGGGCGATGTGCATTGGATTAAATAATATAAATAATGTGAGTTGTAACAAACATGTAAAGGGACTATGGTTTGTCTGTGTATGCTTTTGTAATAGTTTGATGGTCACATCATTGCTAATTCTAAATCAACATCTTAATCATGCTGGTGGGAATCTAAGTTGTCCTCATTCCATTAGAAATAATTTGGATAGGCAATAACTAGTTTTACCTTTGGGGTTAGAAAATAAAATAAAAAGACAACCCGTAAATCAAAATGTGTCTTGATTCAGAGAATTCATGTATTCTTCACAATGACACTAGGTTGCAATGGAATGCAATACATTGCAACAAAAAAAAACGAGGAAAAGAAAGAGCTTACATGTACCATTCAAAGAGGTTAGAAATCCTCATTCAGAGGAAATTGACATGTTTGAAAATGAGGTGAAGGAGGGAGAGAGGGGGGGGGACCAGAGAAAGAGGCCCCTCAGGCTATCTCCTATGGTAAAGTGGCTCTAGGCTGTGGCTGAAGTGTATTTAACACAGCCTACGCAGTATTCAGAGAAGGGTTAGGGTACCACGCCTACACCAAGACCCTGCAGCCCCTTGATTCAGTGAACTCTATCTCACACACACACACACACACACACACACACACACACACTCACATCCCTCCTGTCAGTCAATGTGTCTGAATGAATGACTTTATGTTGTTTTTTTGTCATACAAACAAATTACATGTGGGGGTAAAAAATACAAATAGGGAAACTAGGCTACATCTTGATGTTGACAACAATAGGAGATTTATACTATATAAATAGCTTTAAGCAAAACAAAGAATACTATTTTTTTTGTTACTAGAATGTTTTAAGAATATAATCAGTGGTGCAAAGAACTTAAATAAAAAATATTTTAAGTACTACTTAAGAACTTTACTTTACTATTTATAGTTTTGACAACTTTTACTTTTGCTTCACTACATTCCTAAAGAAAATAATGTACTTTTTCTCCATACGCTTTCCCTGACACCTAAAAGTACTCGTTACATTTTGAATGCTTGGAAGGACAGGAAAATGGTCAAATGCACACACTTATCAAGAGAACATCCTTGGTCATCCCTACTGCCTCTGATCTGGCGCACTCACTAAACACACATGCTTTGTTTGTAAGTGATGTCTGAGTTTTAGAGTGTGCCCCTGGCTATCCATAAGTAAAAAATAAAAACATTAAATGGTGCGGTGTGGTTTGCTTAATAAAAGGAATTTGAAATTATCTATCCTTTTGATACGTAAGTATATTTAATAAATCCAAATACTTGACTTTTACTCAAGTAGTATTTTACTGGGTGACTTTCACTTTTACTTGAATCATTTTCTATTAAGGTTGCCTCTCTGCATGCATGACTCACACTTGCAGACTCAGTAGCCTCAAGTTATTTTACACGCGCTTGTACACATACTGTAGGTATTAGACAAATATCCACCCACATGGTATTTATAAAGAAGATCAGAGCGATACGTACATTCAGAGATGTACACTGAGTATACCAAACATTAGAAACACCTTCCTAATATTGAGTTGCACCCCCCCGTTTAGCCCAAAGAACAGCTTCAATTCGTTGGCCTATGGACTCTTCAAAGTGTCGAAAGTGTACCAAATTGATGCTGGCCCATGTTGACATTGCAGGCAATCTCAACGCTGTGCGTTACAGGGAAGACATCCTCCCTCATGTGGTACCTTTCCTGCAGGCTCATCCTGACATGACCCTCCAGCATGACAATGCCACCAGCCATACTGCTCGTTCTGTGCGTGATTTCCTGCAAGACAGGAATGTCAGTGTTCTGCCATGGCCAGCGAAGAGCCCGGATCTCAATCCCATTGAGCACGTCTGGGACCTGTTGGATCGGAGGGTGAGGGCTAGGGCCATTCAATCCAAGGTGGCTTAGCAGTTCAGACGTCTTTTTCTGTTCCGTATTGTTCGTGTCCTGTATATATATATATTTACACCTTTCTTCGCATATCTTTTATCTATTTTATTATCCAAGAACTCAACTACAAAAGCTTTCCTGCAAAAGCTTTCCTGCAACCCGCTTCACCAATTACAAAAAGTATTACTTACCTCAATCTGAAAATCCATCGTGGAAGCTAGCCAGGGGCTAATTCAGAAGCTAGCCTGAAAGCTTAACCAGAAGCTACTCCGATAGCTAGCCAGAAGCTAATCTGTAGCTGCCCCGAAATTAGCCGGTTTGCTGGCTAGCGTTGGTGTTTCAGCTGCCCACGTTTAGTGGTCATCAGCTATTCCTTTAGCTCGATAATCTACCGGCACTTTTGTGCAACGCGACTCGGACCGGAGCATTCCGGGACTCTTTTTTTTTTTTTTCTCTCAGTTTCCCCGGATTCCAGCCGCAGGCTCTGGACACTTGTACCTTGATTTCGCAGCTAGCTAGCTGCAAACCGTGTGACTATTGGCTTACGTCGACCCCGGAGCAAACTCTAATCATCCTGGAGCTAGCCAGCTGAGGAGTTCCATCACCATCCGGACCCGTTTCTTTTGTTGCTGCTGCAGATACGGAACCCCACCGGGCCTTCACGACTGACTGCCGCGACTGACTGCCGACGTTATCTGCCCGAGGGATTTATCCAACTGGCACCTCCGTCCCGACGTTACCTGAACGCTCATCTGAGGCCCGCTAATCGTTAGCTGTCTTATCGGCTGCTATTTGAACAAGTATATTGGACAACTATTATTATTATTATTATTTATTTATTTTATTTTTTCCTTGGGTCACTATATCTATTTTGCCAATTTGGATTGATCCCCTCTACCACACGGAACCCCACTACACGGAACCCCACTAACCTACCGACGGAAACGCACGAGGTATCTACAAACAGACCTCCATCCTATGCTGCTACCGATAGCCATATACCCGGCCAGCTGTCTGGATCGCCACGACCCCAACCAACCTCTACTCACTGGACCCTTATTGATCACTCGATTAGCATGCCTCTCCTTAATGTAAATATGCCTTGTCCATTGCTGTTCTGGTTAGTGTTTATTGGCTTATTTCACTGTAGAGACTCTAGCCCTGCTCTCTATACCATATCCAACCTCTCAGTTCCACCACCCACATATGCGATGACATCACCTGGTTTCAATGATGTTTCTAGAGACAATATCTCTCTCATCATCACTCAATACCTAGGTTTACCTCCACTGTATTCACATCCTACCATACCTTTGTCTGTACATTATTCCTTTAAACTATTTTATCGCCCCCAGAAACCTCCTTTTACTCTCTGCTCTAGTAGCTCTAGGCGACCAATTCTCATAGCTTTTAGCCGTACCCTTATCCTACTCCTCCTCTGTTCCTCTGGTGATGTAGAGGTGAATCCAGGCCCTGCAGTACCTGGCTCCACTCCTATTCCCCAGGCGCTCTCTTTTGATGACTTCTGTAACCGTAATAGCCTTGGCTTCATGCATGCTAACATTAGAAGCCTCCTCCCTAAGTTTGTTTTGTTCACTGCTTTAGCACACTCTGCCAACCCGGATGTTTTAGCCGTGTCTGAATCCTGGCTTAGAAAGACCACCAAAAATTCAGACATTTTCATCCCCAATTACAAGATTTTCAGACAAGATAGAACGGCCAAAGGGGGCGGTGTTGCAATCTACTGCAAAGACTGCTTGCAGAGTTCTGTTATACTATCCAGGTCTGTTCCCAAACAATTTGAACTTCTACTTTTAAAAATCCACCTCTCTAAAAACAAGTCTCTCACCGTTGCCGCCTGCTATAGACCACCCTCTGCCCCCAGCTGTGCTCTGGACACTATATGTGAACTGATTGCCCCCCATCTATCTTCAGAGCTCGTGCTGCTAGGCGACCTAAATTTGAACATGCTCAACACCCCAGCCACCCTACAATCTAAGCTTGATGCCCTCAATCTCACACAAATTATAAATGAACCTACCAGGTACCACCCCAATTCCGTAAACACGGGTACCCTCATAGATATCATCCTAACAAACTTGCCCTCCAAATACACCTCTGCTGTTTTCAACCAAGATCTCAGCGATCACTGCCTCATTGCCTGCATCCGTAATGGGTCAGCGGTCAAACGACCTCCACTCATCACTGTCAAACGCTCCCTGAAACACTTCAGCGAGCAGGCCTTTCTAATCGACCTGGCCGGGGTATCCTGGAAGGATATTGATCTCATCCCGTCAGTAGAGGATGCCTGGTCATTTTTTAAAAATGCCTTCCTCACCATCTTGAATAAGCATGCCCCATTCAAGAAATTTAGAACCAGGAACAGATATAGCCCTTGGTTCTCTCCTGACCTGACTGCCCTTAACCAACAGAAAAACATCCTATGGCGTTCTGCATTAGCATCGAACAGCCCCCGTGATATGCAACTTTTCAGGGAAGCCAGAAACCAATATACACAGGCAGTTAGAACAGCCAAGGCTAGCTATTTCAAGCAGAAATTTGCTTCCTGCAACACAAATTCAAAAAAGTTCTGGGACACCGTAAAGTCCATGGAGAATAAGAACACCTCCTCCCAGCTTCCAACCGCTCTGAAGATAGGAAACACTGTCACCACCGACAAATCCACTATAATTGAGAATTTCAATAAGCATTTTTCTACGGCTGGCCATGCTTTCCACCTGGCTACCCCCACCCCGGACAACAGCACTGCCCTCCCCTCTGCTACTCGCCCAAGCCTTCCCCATTTCTCTTTCTCCCAAATACAGTCAGCTGATGTTCTAAAGGAGCTGCAAAATCTGGACCCTTACAAATCAGCCGGGCTAGATAATCTGGACCCTTTCTTTCTAAAACTATCTGCTGAAATTGTTGCCACCCCTATTACTAGCCTCTTCAACCTCTCTTTCGTGTCGTCTGAGATCCCCAAAGATTGGAAAGCAGCTGCGGTTATCCCCCTCTTCAAAGGGGGGGACACCCTTGACCCTAACTGCTACAGACCTATATCTATCCTACCCTGCCTTTCTAAGGTCTTCGAAAGCCAAGTCAACAAACAGATTACCGACCATTTCGAATCCCACCACACCTTCTCCGCAATGCAATCTGGTTTCAGAGCTGGTCATGGGTGCACCTCAGCCACGCTCAAGGTCATAAACGATATCGTAACCGCCATCGATAGGAAACAATACTGTGCAGCCGTATTCATTGACCTGGCCAAGGCCTTTGACTCTGTCAATCACCACATCCTCATTGGCAGACTCGACAGCCTTGGTTTCTCTAATGATTGCCTCGCCTGGTTCACCAACTACTTCTCTGATCGAGTTCAGTGTGTCAAATCGGAGGGTCTGTTGTCCGGGCCTCTGGCAGTCTCTATGGGGGTGCCACAGGGTTCAATTCTTGGACCGACTCTCTTCTCTGTTTACATCAATGATGTCGCTCTTGCTGCTGGTGATTCTCTGATCCACCTCTACGCAGACGACACTATTCTGTATACTTCTGGCCCTTCTTTTGACACTGTGTTAACAACCCTCCAGGCGAGCTTCAATGCCATACAACTCTCCTTCCGTGGCCTCCAACTGCTCTTAAATACAAGTAAAACCAAATGCATGCTCTTCAACCGATCGCTGCCTGCTCCTGCCCGCCTGTCCAACATCACTACTTTGGACGGCTCTGACTTAGAATATGTGGACACCTACAAATACCTAGGTGTCTGGTTAGACTGTAAACTCTCCTTCCAGACTCACATCAAACATCTCCAATCCAAAGTCAAATCTAGAATTGGCTTCCTATTCCGCAACAAAGCATCCTTTACTCATGCTGCCAAACATACCCTTGTAAAACTGACCATCCTACCAATCCTCGACTTCGGTGATGTCATTTACAAAATAGCCTCCAAAACCCTACTCAATAAATTGGATGCAGTCTATCACAGTGCCATCCGTTTTGTCACCAAAGCCCCATATACTACCCACCACTGCGACCTGTACACTCTCGTTGGCTGGCCCTCGCTTCATACTCGTCGCCAAACCCACTGGTTCCAGGTCATCTACAAGACCCTGCTAGGTAAAGTCCCCCCTTATCTCAGCTCGCTGGTCACCATAGCAGCACCTACCTGTAGCACGCGCTCCAGCAGGTATATCTCTCTAGTCACCCCCAAAACCAATTCTTCCTTTGGACGCCTCTCCTTCCAGTTCTCTGCTGCCAATGACTGGAACGAACTACAAAAATCTCTGAAACTGGAAACACCTATCTCCCTCACTAGCTTTAAGCACCAGCTGTCAGAGCAGCTCATAGAGTACTGCACCTGTATATAACCCATCTACAATTTAGCCCAAACAACTACCTCTTTACCTACTGTATTTATTTATTAATTTATTTTGCTCCTTTGCACCCCATTATTTCTGTCTCTACTTTGCACTTTCTTCCACTGCAAACCAACCATTCCATTGTTTTTTTAGTTTTTATTTTACTTGCTGTGTTGTACTCACTTCGCCTCCATGGCCTTTTATATTTTTATTTATTTATACATATATTTGTTTGCCTTCACCTCCCTTATCTCACCTCACTTGCTCACATTGTATATAGACTTATTTTTTTTTTCACTGTATTATTGACTATATGTTTGTTTTACTCCATGTGTAACTATGTGTTGTTGTATGTGTCGAACTGCTTTGCTTTATCTTGGCCAGGTCGCAATTGTAAATGAGAACGTGTTCTCAATTTGCCTACCTGGTTAAATAAAGGTTAAATAAAAAAAAAATAAAAAAAAAAATTCCCCCCAGAAATGTCCGGGAACTTGCTGGTGCCTTGGTGGAAGAGTGGGGTAACATCTCACAGCAAGAACTGGCAAATCTGGTGCAGTCCATGAGGAGGAGATGCACTGCAGTACTTAATGCAGCTGGTGGCCACACCAGATACTGTTACTTTTGATTTTGACCCCCCCTTTGTTCAGGGACACATTATTCAATTTCTGTTAGTCACATGTCTGTGGAACTTGTTCAGTTTATGTCTCAGTTGTTGAATCTTGTTATGTTCGTACAAATATTTACACGTTAAGTTTGCTGAAAATAAACGCAGTTGACAGTGAGAGGACATTTCTTTCTTTGCAGAGTTTTACAATCCATGTCTCAATTGTCTCAAGGCTCAAAAATCCTTCTTTAACCCTGGCTCATCCCCTTCATCTACACTGATTGAGGTGGATGTTACAAGTGACATCATAGCATAAGGGATCCTAGCTTTCACCTGGTCAGTCTACGTCATGGAAAGAGCAGATGTCCTTAATGTTTTGTATATTCAGTGTATATTGCCGTGTCTGTGTCTTTATTGCTGTGATTTGCAAAATATGAAGCAGGAAAATCCAGACAAATGAGAAATACATGCATTTCCGCTCCCTAATAGAGTCTAAATAAAGCTCATATCTTATATGAGTCATGCCTAACAATGATTTATATAACTCAGAGGCAAGATATTTTTCTTAAATCTAAAACCATTGTGGTTGATGTAGAGTTTATTTTCTATACATAGACTGTATTGAAGCCATGTCTGTATCAGAACAATGTTGTATGAGTTGTAGGCTGAAGGTTTAGCAGTTGTTGTGATTGTTGTGTGTGTCATGGTGGGTGACACAGTGCTTAATGCATGTTTAAGTCCCATTATTCCTTGATTTTGCAAAGACAGTCAGACTCTTGTCAGACTCTTGCTATTAGTCCCTGCTGAGGTTAAGGTGCCCTAAGGCAACAGTAGAGAGAGTATCAACATCAGAATAAAGGACTATCTCTCCTCGATGTGCTCCCTGAATGTATCTCACTCTATGGCAGTTTTCTCCAATGGAAATGGATTGGTGCACTAGCCGACAGGTTTTTGGTGGAATAACAGTTAGTGTGTGTGTGTGTGTGTGTGTGTGTGTGTGTGTGTGTGTGTGTGTGTGTGTGTGTGTGTGTGTGTGTGTGTGTGTGTGTGTGTGTGTGTGTGTGTGTGTGTGTGTGTGTGTGTGTGTGTGTGTGTGTGTGTGTGTGTGTGTGTGTGATAGATGCGTACGTGTGTGTGTGTGCAAGTGCGTGAGCGTGTTTGTGTGTACATGCGTCGCTCCGTTTTTGTTTGTGTCTTTGGGCACGTGTCTGGGAATGCACAATTTTGGTCACCAACTGAGGTGGACTTTGAGTAAAGGGAGCCAGAGAGTAGGCCTATCCATGAGTGACTGGGGGCAGGAGGGAAGGTGGTGAAGAGTGGATGATATGGTGGAGGTGGGGACTGTGTGTGTTTCCACCAGGCCCAACCCTGTGTGGAGTGACTGGCAGCCAGGACATGGCCCCTGCCACCCCCTCCAACCCCACTCCATGGGAGCACAAACAGGGACACACTGTCACACACTCAACCCCCAGTGACAGCCGACAGGGCACAGAGAGGGACGACAAGGTGTGTGGAGACCTCTGAACACACGTCACAGTGAAGGAGAGTCAGATGTGTCAGTAACTCCTCTCCTCCTCACACAACCGCATCCTATGGCCCAAAAACTGGGCCTGTATCCTGATCCGGGCTGACCCTGCCGGATGCGGATCAGCGCCACGGCGAGTTCTCCGGTCAGGACCGTCGGTGTTGGCATGCTGACACTCGGGGGCATGGTGCTGATGAAGTGATGCGCTGAATTAAAAGTGTAGTTCGACGCTAAAGAGGGTCTAACCTGATTTGACTTGCTAACTCGATTTGACTGGGCTCTGATAGTGAGCGAGAGGGAGAGCGCTATGACAAGAGAGATGGACTCCTGCCAGGTTTGCATCTCTTTCAGCCTTTAATGGCAGCAAATGAGCCAAATGAGCCAAAGGGTTAGCATTAGGTTAATCTGAAATGTTAACGTTTGCGCATGTATTCAAACTCTGCAGAGGTTGATCATTTTGATCATCTAATACACTACGGCATGCCAAAGGTTTCGCATTGCAATCATCAAAAGTATATCCCAGGCCATTTTCAGTCATGTCTGGATGGCTCTTATTTCTCCTAACCATCAATGCCAATGAGGAAAACAATATCTGGCCTACATTTTGAATTTAAAGATAACTTTGAAAGGTCCAATGCAGCCATTTTATCCGAATTTATCCTAACAATCAAGCACTTTAAAGTGATTTGTTTTCAATTTAAATGGTCAATAAAGAAAGCAACATTTCTCAAGCAAGAATTTAGCTGGGACTGTCTGGGAGGGGCAGTGGCATAGGAAGAAATCCGTTGATGGCAGAGCCAGCAAAAATGTATGTGGGCCAAAATGCGGGCAATAAAAACATTAACCTTTTCACGTGTGAGTTCCAAATATCTCTAACTGTCCCCCCAGCGTGAGTTTTTATATGTGTGTGATATGAGAATGCGCTCACTGTTCCAAAATGTGATTGTTACTCAACAGAACAGTTATCTCTTCACTGCCCTTAAACCAAGGCACGCTGCCTGCTAATTCTCTATAGGCTATGTTTCAACTTGTTAATTATTTTCAAAAAAAGTTTATTTTCAAACAGCAGTTTTAAATTAGGTGTGTTCTGCCTCCTCATTAATTCACGTAGAAGTAGCCCATTTCACTGTGGCAGACCAATTTATGTTTGAGGCATGCTACTCTAATGTTGGGCCGGACAAACTTCTCTCTTCGATGAGAGCCCAAGTACTCCCCCAGTAATTCCCCAAGTCAAGTATGCAGAAGTATTAGTTTGTGTTGCTTCCTTTGAAGCTGCCCTGGCCTTATCATGACCATGGCCTGTGTATCCATGTGGCCTGTTTAGCATAGCTCTGCTCTCAGCTGCCCTGCCCCCTTGTGGAGCCCTTGTGAAGCTCTTCAGTTACTGTTTCTTACTGTGTCTTATATCATTCATAGTTGTGATTTTGTCAATTCAGCTTATTTTTTTGATAGCAGTGTTATTATGTTACTTCACTGTAATATTGTTTTATTGCTGTATCCTGACATTGTATTCTAATTACTAATAATTCCTCTTTATTCTGTACTTTCGAAAATCACATCCACAAACCATATTGAACATTATTTGCCAACATCATGACTGGAGCTGGACATCTTTCTAGCTGAAGATTGAGGCCAGCTTTTGTATACTAGCAACATGATGTTTGAACGTACACTCCTTTACGGTTTTACTTGAGGAAAAAACTGCAAGAAAAGACATAGGCAATATGTAATGGTTGTCTATTTTATTGAAGTATCAGTAGTTGTTGAACAACAAAAACAAAAGCTAGTTTTACTAGAGGAATAAAAAACGTAAGAAAAGACTGACGACTTATTAATACGCATAACCTAGATTTCAATATTCATGTAGTGATTGAACAACAAAAACTTCATTCCCATCCCCGAATCCTAAAGGCATAGTATCATGGCAGGTCACTATTCCCATGAGAAGGGCTGTCACCAAGAGTATACATTTCACTATTTTTGGTTGTCACCCATTTAGCGAGCTTCCCCCTCACTCCGGGCTCTCTCTTCTCCTGTAGCCCCAAGGCATATTGATTGGTCTTCTCCACAATGTCTCCCACCAGCTCCTCTGTCAGAAACAGCTTGAAGCATTCTGCCTCAGAGGGAGATAGGAAGGGGCTTTTCACTCCAGACTGGAACTCATCAAAGCCTGGAGGGGTGAAATGGCTGGAGGCCTTACAGCTACCGCAGACCTCCCATTCTTCACCAACTGTTGGTCTGCCTTCATAACCACCAGCATTTTCAGCGGAACCTGGGACTTCATTGGTGGACAAGTTGTCTTCATATTCAGGGTTCTCAATGGACAGAAGGTTGTTGGCAGCTCCTCACTGTCACTGTCAGAATCTGATTCCTCACTTTCATACTCAGACTCATTGTCATAAATGACAAAAATCTTCTGAATTTCCACATTTATGAGTTGTCTCCTTTCGAAAGACATTGCTAATGCTACAGCTTAGTCCACTAACTACATACATAAACAACAACACTGAATTGTTCCGAGTGGGTGTCAGAGGTTATGCACCACTAGTATTAATAAATCATTATCAGAAAATGGTTTGTGTGGTAATAATTTATTTATATACTGTTTCATTCACGTTTTCAAGTACTTGTGACAGATCATGCATTCGGATTATTGCACAGATTGTAATGGATATAGATACAGTTGAAGTCGGAAGTTTACATACACTTAGGTTGGAGTCATTAAAACTTGTTTTTCAACCACTCCACACATTTCTTGTTAACAAACTATAGTTTTGGCAAGTCGGTTAGGACATCTACTTTGTGCATGACCCAAGTCATTTCTCCAAAAATTGTTTACAGACAGACTATTTCACTTAATCACAATTTCAGTGGGTCAGAAGTTTACATACACTAAATTGACTGTGCCTTTGACTGTGCTCGGAAAATTCCAGAAAATGATGTCATGGCTTTAGAAGCTTCTGATAGGCTAATTGACATCATTTGAGTCAATTGGAGGTGTATCTGTGGATGTATTTCAAGGCCTACCTTCAGACTCAGTGCCTCTTTGCTTGACATCATGGGAAAATCAAAAGAAATCAGCCAAGACCTCAGAAAAAAAAGGTTGGGTTCATCCTTGGGAGCAATTTCCAAATGCCTGAAGGTACCATGTTCATCTGTACAAACAATAGTATGCAAGTATAAACACCATGGGACCACGCTGCCATCATACCGCTCAGGAAGGAGACGCGTTCTGTCTCCTAGAACTGAACGTACTTTGATGCGAAAAGTGCAATCCCAGAACAACAGCAAAGGACATTGTGAAGATGCTGGAGGAAACAGGTACAAAAGTATCTATATCTACAGTAAAACGAGTCCTATATCGACATAACCTGAAAGGCCGCTCAGCAAGGAAGAAGCCACTGCTCCAAAACCGCCATTAAAAGCCAGACTACGGTTTGCAACTGCACATGGGGGCAAAGACCGTACTTTTTGGAGAAATGTCCTCTGGTCTGATGAAACAAAAATATAAATGTTTGGCCATAATGACCATTGTAATGTTTGGAGGAAAAAGGGGGAGCCTTGCAAGCCGAAGAACACCATCCCAACCGCGAAGCACAGGGGTGGCAGCATCATGTTGTGGGAGTGCTTTGCTGGAGGAGGGACTGGTGCACTTCACAAAATAGATGGCATCATGAGGGAGGAAAATTATGTGGATATATTGAAGCAACACCTCAAGACATCAGTCAGGAAGTTAAAGCTTGGTCGCAAATGGGTCTTACAAATGGACCATGACCCCAAGCATACTTCCAAAGTTGTGGCAAAATGGCTTAAACAATTTAAAGGCAGTGCTACCAAATACTAATTGAGTGTATGTTAACTTCTGACCCACTGGGAATGTGATGAAAGAAATAAAAGCTGAAATAAATAGTTCTCTCTGCTATTATTCTGACATTTCACATTCTTAAAATGAAGTGGTGATCCTAACTGACCTAAGACAGGGAATCTTTACTAGGATTAAATGTCAGGAATTGTGAAAAACTGAGTTTAAATGTATTTGGCTAAGGTGTATGTAAAGTTCCGACTTCAACTGTATGATGTGTGTGAAATACTTTTTTGAAGGTTGTACTAATTATGATGAGCTAATGCTAAGCTAATTGCCAGCTATGTGTGGAGCTATGTTTGTTGACATCATACAATACATTCTGGTTGTCAGACCAAAGATGTTATAACAAAACGAGGTAAAGGGATGGTTCACTCGTTCTTTTGAGTAAATTTCCAGAAGTGAGTGATGGTAGACGACACACCCCCTTCAACATGCATACTGCAATCAGACCCAACTTGTCTTGTCAACTCTTCTTATCTTTGGTTGACGCAGAAAAACAAACATGGCGGCGTGCAAAAACTCTACCCACAGTCGGATTACTTTATACTTTTAGAAAGTGTTTTACTAAATGATTTCAATCTCTGGTGAGCTCACCCGGGATTTGATGAATTGTAAATAGTAGCTGCTATTAGCTAATTCATATTCTGATTTCTATCAGCTGAGATTTAGCTAAATATGACCGCTTGTGTTAGCTCACTCTTTCCTCGATAAGCGTTGGGACTAATGTAGACTACATATTCCGATTTGGATGAGCATTTTGTCATGCTGTTGCTACTTCTGTGAATGTCTGAACATTACATTTGGAAATAAACTGCTCAAATTGGGGACATATCATTGTAAAGACTGTTTTTGCTAAACGTTTCTGTGAAAAAACTGTGTGGCCAGCTCAAACGCTGACTGTTGTGTCAATCTTAACTAGACGGTCTAATTAAGTGTTCTAATCACACCGGTTTGAGCGTATGCTGCAGTGACCACTGTAGAATGATCACACTTGCGAGTTCTTATGCATCAAAGGATGCATACAGAAACTATTCAGACCCCCTTGACTTTTTCCACATTTTGTTACGTTATAGCCTTATTTTAAAGTGATTAAATAAAACAATTGCCTCATCAATCTACACACAATACCCCATAATGACAAAGTGAAAACATATATATATATTTTTTTTTCAAATGTATTAAAAATAAAAACAGAAATACCTTTTTTTACATAAGTAGTCAGACCCTTTGCTATGAGACTCAAAATTGAGCTCCGGTGGATCCTGTTTCCATTGATCATTTTTGAGATGCTTCTACAACTTTGAGTCCATCTGTGGTAAATTTAATTGATTGGACATGATTTGGAAAGGCACACACCTGTCTATATAAGGTCCCACAGTTGACAGTGCATGTCAGAGCAAAACCAAGCCACGAGGTTGAAGGAATTGTCCTTCGAGCTCTGAGACAGGATTGTGTCGAGGCACAGATCTGGGGAAGGGTACCAACATATTTCTACAGCATTGAAGGTCCCCAAGAACACAGTGGCCTCCATCATTCATAAATGGAAGAAGGTTGGAACCACCAAGACTCTTCCTAGAACTGACCGCCCAGCCAAACTGAGCAATCGGGGGAGAAGGGCATTGGTCAGTGAGGTGACCAAGAACCTAATGGTCAAACTCACTCTGACAGAGCTTCAGAGTTCTTCTGTGGAGATGGGAGAACCTTCCAAAAAGACAACCATCTCTGCAGCACTCCACCAATCAGGCCTTTATGGTAGTGGCCAGATGGAAGCCACACCTCAGTAAAAGGCACATGACAGCTGACTTGGAGTTTGCTAAAAGTCCCCTAAAGTACTCTCTGGTCTGATGAAACCAAGATTGAAGTCTTTGGCCTGAATGCCAAGCGTCACTTCTGGAGGAAACCTGGCACATCTCTATGATGAAGCATGGCTATGGCAGCATCATGCTGTAGGGATGTTTTTCAGCGGCAGAGACTGGGAGACTAGTCAGGATGGAGGGAGAGATGAATGGACAAAAGTACAGAGATATCCTTGATGAAAACCTGCTCCAGAGCACTCAGGACCTCAGACTGGGGTGAAGGTTCACCTTCCAACAGGACAACGACCCTAAGCACACATCCAAGACAACGCCTTCGGGACAAGTCTCTGAATGTCCTTGAGTGACCCAGCCAGTTCCCAGACTTGAACCCGATCAAACATCTCTGGAGAGACATAAAAATAGCTGTGCAGCATCTCTCTCCATCCAACCATACAGAGCTTGAGTGGATCTGCAGAGAAGAATGGGAGGAACTCCCCAAATACAGGTGTGTCAAGCTTGTAGCGTCTGAATACTTTCCGAATACACTGGATACCCTACTGCAGGGTTAGGCAACCCTGGTCCTGGAGTGCTGCAGGTATGTGATGTCTTTGATTTAACCAACCTGGAAGACCAGGTGTATTGAATTTGGTCAATCACTGAACTGGTCAATTAGCTTAGTTGGTCAGGTGTGGTGCCTAGTTGGAACAAAATCCTGCAGTACCTGTGGCACTCCAGGAACAGGTTTGCTTACCCCTGCCCTACTGTAATTGATTGCATACAATAAACCATCTAACATGTGATTTCGCATTACAGACCAAAGTGTTGTAGGCCTACGTAAATCCTTGACTTGCATTTAACATGTAATTCACATAGACCTACACATAATAAACTCTAGGCCTATAATTAATAAACTATGATACTAGAACATAATCCCCTGATATAACAGTAATAATCACAATAACCAACCATAGCCTAAATAGACTAGAATAGTTGTCACTAAACTTCTTAGTCAAGATCACTTTAGGAGTCAAAATGCAGTTCAATTCTCTGCTGGGCGCAAGCGATCAAGTTTAAGGTAAGACCCAAATGCAGACTGTGTTGAAGTAACAGTGTTTATTACAGCAACAGGGGCAGGCAAATGACAGGTCAAGGCAGGCATGGGTCGATAATCCAGAGTTTGCGGCAAAGGTACAGGACGGCAGGCAGTGTCAGGGTCAGGCAGAGTGGTCAGGCAGGCGGGTTCAGAGTGAAGACAGGCAAGGGTCAAAACCAGGAGTGCGAGAAAAAGAGAGACTGGGGAAAAGCAGGAGCTGAGACAAAGCGCTGGTTGACTTGACAAACAAGACGAACTGGCAACAGACAAACAGAGAACACAGGTATAAGTACCCAGGGGATAATGGGGAAGATGGGTGACACCTGGAGGAGGGTGGAGACAAGCACAAGGACGGGTGAAACAGATCAGGGCGTGACAACAATGTATTGTGTGATATCAATTAAATGATCAATAGCCTATAGGGCCTACCTAGTGCATGGGCAAAAAAACACAGGGCAAAGTTATATTTCCAATGACATGTAGTTTCTAAAATGTATAGGCTATTTAGATTGATTGGAAATAAATATTGTTTCATGTATTTGCCTATTTTCATATATAATAAGAGAGGTTTGATTTTCTCCATGTAGGCCTACCCTTTATTATAAATAATGTATAATAATTTCTCCATGTAGTCCCATTATATATCAAAACTAGAGTCTCAAGCTAGAATATATGATAACACTGGTAAGAGGGTAGTTTGTGTAGCCTATTACTTGCAAGGCACATCGGAGCATAAATTGAAATATCCGATTTTTTTATTACACTGGACTGATAGTCATGTCTCAGTGGAGGTGTGAGTCGAAGTGGAGAAGCGTGTTTCGCGATTTCTCAAAGTGTTAAATAAAACATTGTTGTAGTGCTGATCATTGTCTCTGAATGTACTGAAACTGACATTGAGGCCATCGATTAGATCAAGCTAATCAGTGATTTATTTGGAGGGTGATTATCATAACCCATACGAAGGCTAATTTTGTCACGATAAATCATTTGAATGATACTGGATTACCAAAGTGTCTGGAAAAGTGAGGTAGTGTCAAGAAAGCCAGCGGTGAGATACAAAACACAGAAGCAGCTGATTGAGCCCATGTGAGGGGAAGCGATCGGGAGAGAAAAAGACCCGACCATTAGGCGGCCATTTACCTACATTAATATGAAGTGCCAGCAAGGGCTGTATATTTCTGCTTTTCATTTTCCTCCGTGGCATTACTGTTTGTGTAGAAAACAGGGTCTCTTTGCTTTGTATGTAAAATAAGGGAGGTGTTGTTGCCTCTCGCCTGTCCTCAAAGAGCATTAATCAGTGGTGCTCAAAGACAGAAGCCTCTCTGAGGAGCAACCGCTCACCTTGCGACGACAAGCCACATGAAAGCCAGCGAGGGGTTTTAAAGATAAGGTGTAGAGAGAGAGCCCGTGCAGCAAAAGGGGGCAGGGAGGAAGAGCAATTCCCCTTTCATTAAAGATCAACCGCTCAGCGCCCAACTAACGAGCCTTTCTCCCTGGAAGAAAACAAACAAACACTCGGAGCTAACCGTAAGACACAGGCACATGATTCTAGACATTAGCAGAGACGGACCCAAAATGGATGCTTTGAAAGAGGTGTGACTGGCTGTCAATCTTGTAGGGCTGTGGTGCGTAGTCTGTAGTGTATTAGAGGTCAGAGGTCACAGGTGGTCTCAGGAAGGGGGGAAGGAAGATGGCCGAGCACGTCTGTCCATTCTTAAGGTCCTATCTGTAGTCTTCTGTATGGTCTCTCTGTGGTCTCCGGCGTGAGTCCAGGCTCCTGAAGACCCACCCCTTCTGGTCCTGTAATCCTACTTTAAGAATGAGGAGGATGGACTCCTCTGCTCTGCCTTGACCTTTGGGTCTGCTCTGTGTGAGTGGATTAGCAGAGGAGGCCCCAAGAATCCCCACCGTCGCAGTCTGGAGCTGACCGAGTGACCCTGCACCCTGTGAGGCCAGGTGGAGCTTTACTATGGGTGGGCACCGGAGGCTGCATTAGCCCTTCTGTTCCCCTGTAAATGAGGTATGCTGATAGACACCAGGTAAGGGAGGTCACTTGGGTAGATGGACCCCCACAGTGCTACACAAAATGAGCCAGGATCACCTGCCACTCTCTAGGTCAAATGAGGGCTTAGAGAGGCTCCCCTCTCTTCAAATCTCCCCATGAATACTTAGACAGGCCAGACAGGTGTTACTGGGTGAACTCCCTCAGCTACAGCTCCTGTCAAAGACGCAGGTTGACATTTATTGTCCTGGATGGGGAGCTGAGAGATTTCCCATTATATAGGCGAGGTGCAATGTTAAAATTGCCTTTATTGTAAATATTAATGAAAACAAAATTAATTTAAAGTTATGGTTAGGTATTGGTGTTAGCAGTGTGGTTGAGGTCATGGTTTAACGCTTAGGGTTAGGTTTAAAATCAGATTTTCTAACTTTGTGACTGTGCCAGCTTGTGACCACTTTGTAGAGCTACCTCCAGAACAAGATTCATGACGAAAAGGATTAGGGTTAGGCTATTGCCATCAAGTAGGCTTGGGTTTTGCTAGGGCGTTGTGGATGGGGGAAGCGGATGTCCGCAATCCCATGACTCCGAATTCGAATGTTTGATGTTCATGCCTAAATGGAATGTTTTAACCTTATCCAAAACCTTAACCCTTAACCTCGAAATTATACGAGCAGGATTAGCAACTGAGGGTGTCAAAAACACTTTGAAATTTGATATTTGGAGCAACTTCAAAATTGTGTGTTTGTAGAAACGTCAGACTCTGAAGTCAAACTAGTAATACCGTGAGATCGTGTCGACACCCCTAGACCCACACTCCACCACCAAGCCCCTCTCGGTTCCCATACATTTCTACTCTTAGCCAGTCACTAATTACAATGGTGCGTACTGGACCTTTAATCAAACCCATGGCCAATAGGCCTTTTCTCTGCCTGTAGTCCTCATGTTGAGCAGGCCTGGTGAGTAGCAACGATTGTTAGATCTGTGGGCACATTCAAGTGCACTTCGTCTATTCAATATGAAATCTCTAGGTACAACATGTTTTTTTAAATAAAAAATAAAAAAATACAGTAGAAACTATGGGTGTGTTAGGTAGTTTTGGAATTAAGAAATTCAACATTTTGAACACAGAACAAAGTCCCCAGACAAGTGTGTTGACAGATGTAGCTGGTTGTTCAGAACCAGGTTTCTCCTCTAAATAACCTCATCAAACAGGAGAGGATGACAGGGTAAGTAAGGGGTGTGACGAGCTGGGTACCTCACACAATGTCCATTGTCAGTCAACCCTACTCCTGGGGGTGAGGAGGGGGGCGGACAGTGGCCCTTAGGTCTCTGCAATTGCCCTTAATCCGGCAGTTAATAAGTTCAGAGCGGGGCCATATGCTCCTATGCCGTGTGTGAGGAGGGGAGTGTTGCCCCATGCTACTTACACCAGGCCGGTGCTTTCTCAGGTACCGCCCCCCTATGGCCAGACCCTTTGTACTGGAGGATCAGCCCTCTCCATACTGTGAATGGGCCGAATTGATTAAACCCCACCGTATAATTGTCAGCAAATCCCACCGAATCATTTCCCATCCATTTGAAAAGCACAATGCACGTTTCTCCTTTTCTCCCCTTTCTCTCTCCTCCTCCTCTTTCCACGGCGCCAGGTTTGTCCCTGCGCGCCTCAGCTCTCTATCCCCCCTGTGTGAGGAGAGGTAGAGGGAGGATGAGGTGGAGGAGGAGGGGGAGAGAGCGAAAAGAGAAAGCGGATCCGTCTCTTGTCTGTGCTCTGCTGGGGAGCTGGCCGTGGATGAAAGCGGGTGGCGGGGGGACGTGTTCTAATCTGTAGGCCTGGTGAGAGAGCGACGTGCTGTACTGGCCTGGCCTGAGCCCCTACCTGCCTGGACACAGCCAGTGCCTGGCCACAGCACCAGCACCGGCATTAATCTGGGCCAACAAGATTTAGTGAGGGGAGTGGCTACAAAACAGGGATTATTCTGTTTTTAATACATATTGTTGGGGTATCTGGAATTTGTAAATTCAGAATAACCACTCTATAATTAGGACTTCCATCAAATGCAGGTTTAATTAGCACTACAATTGTCCATGCTTACAGTTTAGCCAATAGCCAATCCCCCCCAAAAAACATACACTTGTCTCTATCTCAATCTATCTCCCAATCTAAGTACACATGTTCAATACCCTCTCAGTGATCTAAGGGTTCCCCACACAGAGGGCCATTACCCCCTGACATCAACCATTTAACCCTTGACATCAGCCATTTAACCCTTGGCCACGTCTGTGTACATCCCGCCCCAAGCAGACACCAAAAATGCTCTCAACTGGAGATCGCATACCCGCATACCCAGAGGCAGAGTACTTTAACAAAGATAATTAGAGGTCCGTCTCCCAAATGATTACCAACAAATGAACTTCCATACTCGTGGAAATTCTAAGCTTGTTCACTGCTACAGTACACGCCTTTTAGACACAAGTAAATCTGATCAAGACGACATTTTGCTTATCCCCGTCTACAAACAAAGTCTCGAGGGAAGTTCCGGGGGTCAGGTCTGTACAGCGCTGGTCCGAAAAATCAGAATCCAAGCTCTATGACTGTTTTGATCACTGGACTGGAATATGTTCCGGGTCGCCTCTGTGGATAACATCAATGAATATGTTGATTCAGTCACCGGTTTCAATAAAACATGCATAGATGATGTGATACCGATAGTGATCAAAACGTACCTGAATCAAAACCGTAGATTGATGGCATCCTTGTAGGGAACCTGAAGGAGAGAGATGCTGCTTATGATCACGGCAAGGTGACCGGGGACAATAGTTTGTTTAAACAGTGAAATTACGACTTACGCAGATCGATCAAGATGGTGAAACACAAGTATAGGTATTAAAGTGGAGGAGCATTTCAGCAGGTCAGACACGAGGCGTATGTGGCAGGGGCTCCTAATGATCCAGGAGTAACATAAGAAAGCCAGCCACGTTGTGGACATCAACGCTGCCCTACCAAACGAGCTAAACACCCTTCTCACACTTCAAGCACAACGAAGACTCTGAGCTGCCTAGGAGAGCCCCAGAGGACAACTAGGGCTACGTACGTACGGTATCCATGGAGGACGTATGTAGGTAATTCAAACGTGTTAACTTCTTATGGGGTAGGGTGCAGTATTTTCACGTCCGGATGAAAAGCATGCCCAGAGTAAACGGCCTGCTACAAAGCCATGAAAGCTAGAATATGCATGTTATTAGTAGATTTGGATGGAAAACACTCTGAAGTTTCTAAAAATGTTTGAATGATGTCTGTGAGTATAACAGAACTCATCAGGCAGGCAAACACCTGAGAAAAGAATCCAACCAGGAAGTGGGAAATCTGAGGTTGGTCGATTTTCAACTCAGCTCCTATTGAAGATACAGTGGAATATTGGTAATGTTGCACTTCCTAAGGCTTCCACTAGATGTCAACAGTCGTTAGAACCTTGTCTGATGCCTCTACTGTTTAGTGGGGCCGGAGGAGAGAGGAACGAGTCAGGTCTGCCATGAGGTGACCATGTGTAACAGTATAACTTTAGTACCGTCCCCTCGCCCCGACACGGGCGCGAACCAGGGACCCTCTGCACACATCAACAACTGACACCCACGAAGCGTCGTTACCCATCGCTCCACAAAAGCCGCGGCCCTTGCAGAGCAAGGGGAAACCCTACTTCAGGTCTCAGAGCAAGTGACGTAACCGATTGAAATGCTATTAGCGCGTACCCGCTAACTAGCTAGCCATTTCACATCCGTTACACATGCTCTGACCATGAGCGTTCACGTGAGAGCGAGCTCTGTTCCATCGCAATTCTGAAGACAATGGAATACTCCGGTTGGAACATTATTGAATAATTATGTTAAAAACATCCTAAAGATTGATTCAATACTTCGTTTGTCATGTTTTTACGGACTGTAATATAACTTTTAACATTTTTGTCTGTACTTTCCGCTGGACCTGCTCGCGCGTCGTGAGTTTGGAAAGTGTACTGAGCGCTAGAACAACAAGGAGGAATTTGGACATAAATGACGGACATTATCGAACAAAACAAACATTTATTGTGGAACTGGGATTCCTGGGAGTGCATTCTGATGAAGATCATCAAAGGTAAGTGAATGTTTAGAATGTTACTTCTGACTTCTGTTGACTGCATAATATGGCGGATATATTTGTGTCTTGATTGGGCTCTGAGCCCCGACTCAGATTATTGCATGGTTTGCTTTTTTCGTAAAGCTTTTTTGAAATCTGACACAGCGGTTGCATTAAGGAGAAGTGCATCTAAAATTCCATGCATAACAGTTGTATCTTTTAGCAATGTTTATTATGAGTATTCCTGTAAATTGATGTGGCTCTGCAAAATCAAAGGATGTTTTGGAACTTCTCAATGTAAGGCGCCAATGTAAACTCAGATTTTTGGATATAAATATGAACTTTACCGAACAAAACATACATGTATTGTGTAACATGAAGTCCTATGAGTGTCATCTGATGAAGATCATCAAAGGTTAGTGATTAATTTAATCTATATTTCTGCTTTTTGTGAATCCTCCTTTTGGCTGGAAAAATGGTTATTCTGTGAATAGGCACTCACCTAACATAATCGTTTGGTTTGCTTTCGTCGTAAAGCCTTTTCGAAATCGGACACTGTGGCTGGATTTACAACAAGTGTATCTTTAAAATGGTGTAAAATACATGTATGTTTGAGGAATTTTAATTATGGGATTTCTGTTGTTTTGAATTTGGCGCCCTGCAGTTTCACTGGCTGTTGAAGAGGAGGGACGCTACCGTCTCACGTACCCTAGAGAGGTTAACCCTCGCAAGGCTCCCTAGCCGCGCTCTCAGCGTACAGTATGTGCAGACCAGCTGGCTGTTGTGTTCGCTGACATTTTCAATCTCTTTCTAGCTCAAGCCGCTACCCCCACCTGCTTCAAGATGTCCACTATCATCCCTGAGACTAAGAAAAACAAGTAACTGAACTGAATGACTACCGCCCCGTAGCACTCACCTCCGTTATCATGAAGTACTTCGAGACACTAGTCAAAGACCACATCACCTCCTCCCTCCCCAAAACACTTGACCCTCTCTAATTCGCCTACCGCCCCGACAGATCCACAGACGACGCAATCGCCATTGCACTGAATACTGCTCTTACCCACCTGGACAAAAGTAAGGCATATGTTAGGATGCTGTTTATCGACAACAGCTCGGCCTTCAGTACCATAGTGCCCTCTAAGCTCACCGCAACTCTCACAGCCCTGGGACTGAACTCCTCCCTTTGCAATTGGGTCCTGGTCTTCCTGACGGGTCACCCCCAGGTGGTGAAGGTAGACAACGTTAACAAGGGTGCATCCTCAGTCTCCTCCTGTACTCCCTGTAAACCCATGACTGAGTGGCCACACACAGTTCCAACTCCATCATCAAGTTTGCTGACGACATGACAGTAGTAGGCTGTCACGCCCTGGCCATAGAGAGGCTTTCATTCTCTATTTTGGTTAGGCCAGGGTGTGACTAGGGTGGGCATTCTAGTTTCTTTATTTCTATGTTTTCTGTTTCTATGTTTTGGCCGGGTATGGTTCGCAATCAGCGACAGCTGTCTATCGTTGTCTCTGATTGGGAATCATACTTAGGCAGCCTGTTTTTCCACCTTAGTTGTGGGTAGTTGTCTTTGTTAGTGGCCTGTATAGCCCTAGTAAGCTTCACGTTAGTTTTTGGTGTTTCTTGTTTTGTTGGCGACATTTATAATAAAGTCAAATGTACGCTCACCACGCTGCACCTTGGTCCGGTCATTTCCCTGACGACGTTCGTGACAGTAGGCCTGATTACCAACAACAACGAGATGGCCTACAGGGAGGAGGTAGGCACTCTGATGGTGTTGTGCCAGGTAAGCAATCACTCCATCAACGTCAGCAAAACAAATGAGCTGATTGTGTTCCTTTGCGTGCACATCAGGAGAAGCTGAAATGGTAAAACTACACGGACACCGTGGTGAAGAAGGCACATCAGTGACTCTTCAACCTCAGGATGCTGAAGAAATTCATCCCGTCCCAGAGGGCATTACAGTGTTCTACAGGAGCAACATTGAGAGCATACTGTCGGGCTGCATCACGACCTGGTACGGCAACTCCATCGCCACAGACGACAAGGAGCTACAGAGGGTGGTGCGCTCAGCCAAACGCCCCTTTGGGTGCATACTGCCTGCACTTCAGGACACCTACAACACCGGGTGTTGCAGGAAGGCCAAGAAGATTATTGGGGACCCCAGCCACCCGAGCCATGGCTTTTTCTCCACACTTCCTTCACTCAGACGGGGGTAGTACTGGAGCTTCAGGGCGATAACTGGAATACTGGCCAATAACTTCTATAGGCTGCTGAATAGCCACTAGGCATCTAGGCTGCTCTCCTTATGGATATTCTACCGCCTCCCCAACAAACATTTACCCTGCCCCCACCCACCTCCAAATGGGTGGGGGCAGAATAATAGAATAATAGTGAAGACATCAAACTATAAAATAACACAAATGGAATCATGTAGTAACCACAAGTGTTAAACACATTTCTTCAAATAGCCACTCTTGGCATTCTCTCAACCAGCTTCATGAGGTAGTCACCTGGAATGAATTTCAGTTATCAGGTGTGCCTTATTAAAAGTTTATTTCCTTCTCAATGCACTTCAGCCAATCAGTTGTGTTGTGACAGGGTAGGGTTGGCATAAAGAAGATAGCCCTGTTCGGGAAAAGACAGAGTCCATATTATGACAAGAACAGCTCAAATAAGCAAAGAGAAATGGCAGTCCATCATTACTTTAAGACATGAAGGTCAGTCAATACGGAACATTTCAAGAACTTTCAAAGTTTCTTCAAGTGCAGTGGCAAAACACATCAAGCGTTATGATGAAGCTGGCTCTCATGAGGACCACCACAGGTGGTCGTACACGTCGCAGTGGTGGGTAGTATATGGGGCTTTGGTGACAAAATGGATGGCACTGTGATAGACTGCATCCAATTTGTTGAGTAGAGTGTTGGAGGAGGATATTTTATAAATGACATCGCCGAAGTCGAGGATCGGTAGGATGGTCAGTTTTACGAGGGTATGTTTTGCAGCATGAGTGAACGATGCTTTGTTGTGAAATAGGAAGCCGATTCTAGATTTAATTTTGGATTGGAGATGCTTAATGTGAGTCTGGAAGGAGAGTTTACAGTCTAGCCAGACACCTAGGTATTTGTAGTTGTCCACATATTCTAAGTCAGAACCGTCCAGAGTAGTGATGCTGGACGGGCGGGCAGGTGTGGGCAGTGATCGGTTGAAGAGCATGCATTTAGTTTTACTTGCATTTAAAAGCAGTTGGAGGCCACGGAAGGAGATATGTATAGCATTGAAGCTCGTCCGGAGGTTAGTTAACACAGTGTCCAAAGAAGGGCCAGAGGTATACAGAATGGTGTTGTCTGCGTAGAGGTGGATCAGAGAATCACCAGCAGCGAGAGCGACATCATTGATGTATGCAGAGACGAGAGTCGGCCCTAGAATTGAACCCTGTGGCACCCCCATAGAGACTGCCAGAGGCCCGGACAACAGGCCCTCCGATTTGACACGATGAACTCTATCAGAGAAGTAGTTGGTGAACCAGGCGAGGCAATCATTTGAGAAACCAAGGTTGTTCAGTCTGCCAATAAGAATGCGGTGATTGACAGAGTCGAAAGCCTTGGCCAGGTCGATGAATACGGCTGCACAGTAATGTCTCTTATCGATGGCGATATCATTTAGGACCTTGAGCGTGGCTGAGGTGCACCCATGACCAGCTCTGAAACCAGATTGCATAGCGGAGAGGGTACGGTGGGATTCGAAATGGTCGGTAATCTGTTTGTTAACTTGGCTTTCAAAGACCTTAGAAAGGCAGGATAGGATAGATATAGGTCTGTAGCAGTTTGAGTCTAGAGTGTCTCCCCCTTTGAAGAGGGGGATGACCGCAGCAGCTTTCCAATCTTTGGGAATCTCAGACGATACAAAAGAGAGGTTGATCAGGCCTTCATGGTCGAATTGTTGCAAAGAAACCACTACTAAAGGACACCAATAATAATTTGAGACTTGCTTGGGCCAAGAAACATGAGCAATGGACATTAGGCCTGTGAAAATCTGTCCTTTGGTCTGATGAGTCCAAATTTGATATCTTTGGTTACAACTGCCGTGTCTTTGTGAGACGCATGATCTCTGCATGTGTAGTTCCCACCATGAAGCATTGAGGAGGGGTGATGTTGTGGGGGTGCTTTGCTGGTGACACTGTCTGTGATTTATTTAGAATTGAAGGCACACTTTACCAGCATGGCAACCACAGCATTCTGCAGCGATACGCCATCCCATCTGGTTTACGCTTAGTGGGACTATCATTTGTTTTTCATCAGGATAATGACCCAACACACCTCCAGGATGTGTAAGGGCTATTTTACCAAGAAGGAGAGTGATGGAGTGTTGCATCAGATGACATGGCCTCCACAATCACCCAACCTCAACCCAATTGAGATGGTTTGGGATGAGTTGAACCGCAGAGGGAAGGAAAAGCAGCCAACAAGTGCTCAGCATATGTGGGAAATCCTTCAAGACGGTTGGAAAAGCATTCCATGTAAAGTTGGTTGAGAGAATGCCAAGAGTGTGCAAAGCTGTCATCAAGGCAAAGGGTGGCTACTTTGAAGAATCTAAAATCTAAAATATATTTTGATTTGTTTAACACTTTTTTGTTTACTGTATGATTCCATATGTGTCATTTCATAGTTTTGATGTCTTCATTGTCATTCTACAATGTAGAAAATAGTAAAAAATTAAGAAAGACCCTTGAATGAGTAGGTGTGTACAAACTTTTGACTGGTACTGTATGTCTCACACTTCTCATGCTTCTCTTTCATATGGGATAAATGCATGCTACCTGAAGTCAATTCTAGTTGTGTCCATGGCCTCTCTCCATTGTTTGCTATTGTCATTTCATTGATTCACTGGGCTCCCATCCCCTGAATATAATTATTTACTGCTACTTCCCTAGACCAAAAACCTGGTTGATGTCTCATAACATTCATGATGTTGACAACAGGTAGTTTGTAAGTACACGCACAACAACCCACCCACCTCATCGTCAGTACCTAGCACATTTGACTTTTTCCCTGACTGTCGTCTCAATCGTTTGAACATCTACTTTAAAGGGTTCAATGTGTGCCCCAGATACTGTAGAACCTGGGCTCTGACATCACACTGACATTGGTCTTTAACCTGAACACTTAGGTTTGGTGACTGGATGAAGGGCGTTGTTTGCGAGAGGGATCTTCCTCTGAACTGCTTATAAAGTCCTAGAGGCCATAAAGATAGAGGTTCTAAAGAGACATGGGACGACAAAACCATCTTTGCTCAAGTCACTTCAGCTGGGCATATCTCAAGGGATGTGATGATGATGATCTCCACAGTTGGATGAATAGAACACGATTTAGTTAGTTGAACATGATGCTGTGAGATGGTGCTACACTTAATTCAACTGATATCAAATATTTGCGTATCCAATTTGGTACTGTAGGGTTCCTGACAATACCTGTTCTGAAATGTAGTGCCCTCAGCCTCTATTTACACGTGGCATCGTTAACCTTGAGATTAAAGTGTCAGACTTCAAAGAGCTCATTATTATCCCCAAATAACACATCGTCATTTGCCCTCTACATACCCTTCCACGGAGAATTTTCATGTTCACGTTATAGTGGAATTATACCACCAGCCATCAGCAATGCATTGGAGCGGATTTCTCCTCATCCCTGTCCGGCCTGAGTTGTTTAAAAATGATGTCCACTTACTGAACATGAAGTCAATAGCCATGATCCCCCTGGGAACCAGGTCTCAGCCTCTGACCCCGAGCCACCACAGTGACCTGACCCAGACATGTGTTGGTGTCCAGATGAGGTCACCAATGGGATGTTGTCAGGGATCGTGAGCAAGCAGATAAGGCCATTGAGTGTGAATGGGATGGCCAACCACCACGCTGTCTGACACCATCATGGGCTGACCTCTGAACCTGGATAAATGGCACGTGGCCTGCTTTATGAAGGGCTCAGGCCACGCTACTGGTGATAATACCACTATTAAGGGTCAATGGTTAAGATGTCTGTTCGTCAAATGCTCAACAAGAGGTTGGATTCGGTTGATTCATTGGTTGACCATAACCACAATTGTTTTGAGTACACACATTTTTTTTATTGAAAGATTCCGATTAACAGCACATAGTAATTGCCAGATTTATTTTCCATTGAGTTAAAATAAATGATTTACAGATATTTTATTTTTATATAATGAAGGCTCCAACACAATGACAACCATTAAAACCACTATACAAATTACCCAACATGAAGCGCTCTCTTGGGGTAACCCCATCAACAACACATAAGGTCAGAGGTCAATGTGGGAAGTGACCAGCACACCTTCCATTGACTGGTCAACCATCCCACACCACAGTGGAGTGTCTATCCCCTTTACATATCCCTCCTCTTCCTCCTCCTACGCCTCCTCCCCAACCGACTGTCCTGCCATCCCCATTTGACCTGCATCTCTATCTCCCATATGGAAAGACCAGCGGTCTGAATTAGTGGAGACATACCACAAGGTCAAAGGTTAAATGACCAGGACTGTTAACAAGGAGATGAGATTGTAAACACCATACCACTTTTGAGCTATTGTTCTCCCTCTTTGTTGATGACTATGAAATAATGGAGTCTCTTCAATATTGTCGTTTGAATCCCTTCTGTTGGCTGATGCCTTGTTTAGCCCCAATGAATATAAGTTAAGACTTTTGATTCCTTTTTGTTGTAAATTAATGTGTATAACTTTTTGGTGTAGACAAGAAAAGTTTGCCAAGATTAGGATGGTATCAATAAATGATCTGCAATTAGTGGAGCCTCTTCCACAGACCGGTAAAAGGGCATTTTCTGCCACATTCAGGACAGCTCCATCATGAGCTGGTCAACAGTCCATACACAGCCTCACTCACCTCCTCAGCTCTATAGCTCCTCATAAGGGTTATGAATCTAATTAACACGGAGGCTTGCTTTGTTTGGCCAACCTCTGTTTACATAAAGGACCCTCATGGGACCAGGCCTGGGGGTCAAGGGGTCGCATTGTCGCTGTCAGAGAGCCTTATGACATTTCTTTCCCACGTTCTCCAGCCCCCATTGTCCTGGGCGGGGAGCCTGCTTTAGCGTTTGGCCCTAGGAGGTGGTGTGGCGTGAGAGGAGGGCCTGGGGGAGCTGGCCCCTTAGCGGATCCCTGGGAAACAGGCGGAACCAGGCGGGGCCGAGCCGAGCGGGGACAGCATGGGGTCATTTTACGGCTTGCTGCCCCTCTAAAGGGGTCTGGAGCACAGAATAGAACCCCAGAGGAGTGCTGGTGTGGGAGAGAGCACAAAAGGCTGTGTGTGTGTGTGTGTGTGTGTGTGTGTGTGTGTGTGTGTGTGTGTGTGTGTGTGTGTGTGTGTGTGTGTGTGTGTGTGTGTGTGTGTGTGTGTGTGTGTGTGTGTGTGTGTGTGTGTGTGTGTGTGTGTGTGTGTGTGCGTGCGTGCGTGCGTGCGTGCGTGCGTGCGTGCGTGCGTGTGTGTGCGCGCGCGCGTTTGTGGAGTGAGGGGATTGGGAGTTTGTAGATTGAGAGTATTCGTGAGTGTTTTAACCGGATGATTATTTTATTTGTATATGGGTGTTTGTGGCTCTACAAACATATGAGTGTAAATAAATAAGTGTAGGCATGAGATAATAATGGGAGAGAGAGAGAGACCGATAGACCGACAAACTGAGAGACAGCGAGAGAGAGACCAATCGACCGATAGACCGACAAACTGAGACAGCGAGACAGCGAGAGAGAGAGAGAGGTGGCCAGGGGAGAAACCGTTGAAGAAACGTGGAATAACTGCCAAGGCCCGAGAGATATGTGCTGATGACACTGCTGTGGTGTTGTGCTGTTGTGAGGCATGGATCAGGATTGGTCTTCTACATCTCCAAGTAGACAATGGAAAACGTAGGGTCATGTTCATAGCAGAATCCATTTGAGGGGAATCTTACCAATGTGTTAAAAAACAAGGGTTTTTAAATCTTATTTTTAAATCTCATTTAAATGTTTTATTTGGGAAATAATGAATAACTCAGGATGAAACTACACCTGCATTGCTTGCTGTTTGGGGTTTTAGGCTGGGTTTCTGTACAGCACTTTGAGATATCAGCTGATGTAAGAAGGGCTATATAAATACATTTGATTTGATTTGATTAGATATGCTGTAGATTAAAATACAACTTAAAATTTGGTGGAAGTAATACAATGTTTTATTATGTATGGTTCTTCTTTGAAAAGAGGAACATGGCTGAGGCACGGTAACCTTTTCAGCTGATAATGTTGAGGTGTATTATCTGAAATGTTTTTTTCACAAGGCTCGGGACATAGTCGTATGACTCTAGTGAAACCACAAACCAAAAGGCTACATTGTTAGATTATTTTTACATTAATATTCTATGCTGTTATTTTCTATGGAGTTATATTTATGTAAATATTATGCAATATATTGATTGCTACTATACAGGGGAACATGATATTGCAATATTTATATTGTTAGTTGCTTCTTTGTTATATTCATCCCTGCTAAGTAGATGGGCATTTGCATTATACCGCTTGTAGTCGTACGACGTCATTTGCAGCTTACACAGTGAGCTATTGAATTATGAATAGACGTCAACAAATGAATAAATAAAACATTTGATCCTGCCATTAGTACCTTTACTCTGTTTACATACCAGAAAAATAGAACCTGTTTTTCTACCTCATAAAAAGGTCATCCTTTTTTAATGTACCCGTATCTTTCGGGTCTCTGACAGGTTTGCAGAGCCGCGTAGAGCCGACACATAATATGTGACTGGGGCTTTGTTGATCTGAGAGCAGAGCACACTCGCTAGCATTGAGAGATGACAGGGGAGAAATCGTCCCTCATGCCTGCCTTCCACCCTCTCTCGCATTCCCATGGAGAGGGAAAGGGGAAAAGGAATAACGTCACAGTACTTGAGGGTGAAACACATTCCCATGTGTGTGAGGAGAGGTTCCTTGGCACTCCATCAGCCCTTTCCCTTTAGAGCAGTAGTGCTTATTTCTATTGAAGAATGGAAGCCATTTTGTTTGTATGCATTAAAGATCCCCAGTATCTCACAACTCCCCCAAGTAAAAATAATATTCTGAATTTGCCCTGGAATACTACAAGTAAGCATAGCTCTGTATTTCAGGATGCTCGTAGTTTATAACTTTTTGCATGGTTCCTATACTATTTCATTTGTAACATTAGACATCTTTATCAGGCTACTGTATTAGTTAATTATAGAAAGTTTGGATGGTTGGGGAAATTGGGAATCTTTATTTTGATGACTGGACTATGAAACTGCAGTACCTGGTTCGAATCCAGGCTGCGTCACATCCGGCCGTGATTGGGAGTCCCATAGGGCTGTGCACAATTGTCCCAGCGTCGTCCGGGTTTGGCCGTCATTGTAAATAAGAATTTGTTCTTAACTGACTTGCCTAGTTAAATCAAATAAATAAAACATTTAGAAAATATATATCAGACTGAAGTTTGATGAAACTTTCAATGTTCTGCTTGTTAATATCCAGTTGACCATGCTGAGTGCTCTGTGTTACTTATAAACCCTTAAGCAAAATGTGTTTTTACTCTAAAATAGATTAATCTACACTGTCCTTGTTTTTGAAAGAAAATCAAATTTTTTGTCCATTAAAATAACATCAAATTGATCAGAAATACAGTGTACACATTGTTAATGTTGTAAATTACTATTGTAGCTGGAAACGGCTGATTTTTAATGGAATATCTACATAGGTGTACAGTACAGAGGCCCATTGTCAGCAACCATCACTCCTGTGTTCCAATGGCACATTGTGTTTGCTAATCCAAGTTTATAATTTCAAAGGCTAATTGATCATTAGAAAACCCTTTTGCAATTATGTTAGCACAGCTGAAAACTGTTGTTCTGTTTAAGATGCAATAAAAGTGGCCTTCTTTAGACTAGTTGAGTATCTGGAGCATCAGCATTTGTGGGTTCGATTACAGGCTCAAAATGGACAGAAACAAAGACCTTTCTTCTGAAACTCGTCAGTCTATTCTTGTTCTGAGAAATGAAGGCTATTCCATGCAAGAAATTGCTAAGAAATTGAAGATCTCATACAACGATGTGTACTACTCCCTTCACAGAACAGTGCAAACTGTCTCTAACCAGAATGGAAAAGAGGAGTGGGAGGCACAACTGAAGTAATAGGACAAGTACATTAGAGTGTCTAGTTTGAGAAACAGACAACTCACAAGTTCTCAACTGGCAGCTTCATTAAATATTACCCGCAAAACACCAGTCTCAATGTCAACAGTGAAGAGACAACTCCAGGGATGCTGGTCTTCTAGACAGAATTCCTCTGTCCAGTCTCTGTGTTATTTTGCCCATCTTGATCTTTTCTTTTTATTGGTCAGTCTGAGAGGTGGCTTTTTCTTTGCAACTGGAGATGGAACTGAGGAACCAAATTGAAGATTGCCTCAATGGCGTTTCCCGTGCGCATACCGTCGGCATAATGGAAAGTACATAGGGATGCTCTCTCTATCATTTTCTATGTGTTAGCCTCAAGGCCCATTCAGGTTCAGTTAATTAGGGGATAGCTCCAGCTGATGATCTCCCGCTCACTAGCGTCAGTGAGTGAGATACAGGTCGCTATCCAATGTGTAATATAGTGTAACCAGCACAGGTTAATAAAAATAACAGATCTCCACTGTGTTGTCTATTCAGATTTATTTTTTACAGCTGGTAATTAAATGCTACTGTTTCCAAATAACGAGCTTTCATGTTATGTGTCTTACGATTCAGTCGTAAGACACATAACCAACAATGCACTTCAAGAAATAGAGTTAAGAAAATATTTACTAAATAAACTGAAGTAAAAAATAAAATAACAATACCGAGGCTATATATGGGGGTACTGGTACCGAGTCAATGTGCGGGTGTACAGGTTAGTCTAGGTAGTGTACATGTAGGTCGGGGTAAAGTGAGTACGCATAGATAATAAACAGTGAGTAGCAGCAGTGTAAATGTAATAAATGTGTCCATTTGATTAATTGTTCAGCAGTCTTATGGCTTGGGGATAGAAGCTGTTTTGTAGCCTTTTGGACTTAGACTTGGCGCTCCGGTACTGCTTGCCATGCGGTAGCAGAGAAAACAGTCTATGACTTGGGTGAGCGGAGTCTTTGACAATTTTTTGGTCCTTCCTCTGACACCGCCTGGTATATAGTTCCTGGATGGCAGGAAGCCCCAGTGATGTACTGCACCGTACGCACTACTCGGTCAGGATCCTCTCAATGGTGCAGCTGTAGAACGTTTTGAGGATCTGGGGACCCATGCTAGATCTTTTCAGTCTCCTGAGGGAAAAAGGTGTTGTTGTGCCCTCTTTATGACTGTCTTGGTGTGTTTATTGATAGTTTATTGGTGATGTGGACACCAAGGAACTTGAAACTCTCAACCCGCTCCACTACAGCCCCGTCAACGTGAATGGGGGTGTGTTCGGTCCTCCTTTTCCTGTAGTCCACGATCAGCTCCTTTGTCTTGCTCACGTTGAGGGGAAGGTTGTTGTCCTGGCACCACACTGCCAAGTGTCTGACCTCCTCCCTATAGGCTGGCTTACAGTCGTGGGCAAACAGGGAGTAGAGGAGGGGACTAAGCACGCACCCTTGAGGGGCCCCCGTGTTGTTGCCTACATTTACCACCTGGGACCGGCCCGTCAGGAAGTCCAGGATCCAGTTGCAGAGGGAGGTGTTTAGTCCCAGGGTCCTTAACTTAGTGATGAGCTGTGTGGGCTCTATGGTGTTGAACGCTGAGCTGTAGTCAATGAAAAGTATTCTCACATAGGTGTTCCTTTTGTCCAGGTGGGAAAGGGCAGTGTGAAGTGCGATTGAGATTGCATCATCTGTGGATCTGTTGGGGCAGTATGCGAATTGGAGTGGGTCTAGGGTTTTCCCGGGATGATGGTGTTGATGTGAGCCATTACTATCCTTTCAAAGCACTTCATGGCTACCGACATGAGTGCTACGGGGCAGTATTCATTTTGGCAGGTTGCCTTCACCTTCTTGGACACAGGGACTATGGTGGTTTGCTTGAAACATAGGTATTAAAGACTCAGTCAGGGAGAGGTTGAAAATGTCAGTGAAGACACTTGCCAGTTGGTCAGCACATGCTCTGAGTACACATGCTGGTAATCCATCTGGCCCCGCGGCCTTGTGAATGTTGACCTGTTTAAAGGTTTTGCTCACATCGGATACGGAGATCGTTATCACACGGTCTTCCAGAAGAGCTGATGCTCACATGCATGCTTCAATTTTGCTTGCCTCAAAGCAAGTGTGAAAGGCATTTAGTTCGTCTGGTAGGCTCGCATCACTAGGTAGCTAGCGGCAGGGTAGTACGTAATAGGAGCAAGCCCTGCCACATCCGACGAGCGTCAGAGCCGGCGTAGTAGGATTCAATCTTAGTCCTGTATTGACACTTTGCCTGTTTGATGGTTCGTCTGAGGGCATAGCGGGATTTCTTGTAAGCGTCCGGATTAGAGTCCTGCTCCTTGAAAGCGGCAGCTCTAGCCTTTAGCTCGGTAGAGATGTTGCCTGTAATCCATGGCTTCTGGTAGGGATAATCGTACGGTCACTTTGGGGACGACGTCGTCGATGCACTTATTGATGAAGCCGGTGACTGGAACATCTTCCAGTCTGTGCTAGAAGAAACAGTCCTGTAGCGTAGCACCCGCGTCATCTGACCACTTCCGTATTGAGCGAGTCACTGGTACTTCCTGCTTTAGTTTTTGCTTGTAAGCAGGAATCAGGAGGAGAGAAGATTTGCCCAATGGAGGGCGAGGGAGAGCTTTGTATGCGTCTCTGTGTGTGGAGTAAAGGTGGTTTAGAGATGTTTTCCCCTCTGGTTGCACAGGTGACATACTGGTAGAAATTAGGTTAAACGGTTTTAAACAGTTTTTGCCTGCATTAATGTCCCCAGCCACTAGGAGGGCTGCTTTTGGATGAGCTTTTCTTGTTTGCTTATGGCCATATACAGCTCGTTGAGTGCGGTCTTAGTGCCAGCATCGGCTTGTGGTGGTAAATAGACGGCTATGAAATATATAGATGAAAACTCTCTTGGTAGATGGTGTGGTCTACAGTTTATCATGAAAGGAAAGGAAAGGGGGATACCTAGTCAGTTGTACAACTGAATGCCTTCAACTGAAATGTGTCTTCCGCATTTAACCCAACCCCTCTGAATCAGAGGTACTCTATCTCAGGCGAGCAATACCTTAATATTAGACATCGCAGACCAGCTGTTATTGATGTAGGATAGTCTCGAACGGAGATCATCCAGTTTATTCTCCAGTGTTTGCAAGTTGGCCAATAGAACGGATGGTAGAGGTGGGTTACCCACTCGCAGACTAATTTTCACAAGGCACCCCGATCTCCGCCCGATGTACTTCCACCTTTTCTTTACGCAACTTACGGTGATTTGGGCCTGGTCTCAGAGAAGCAGTATATCCTTTGCGTCGGACTCATTAAAGAAAAAATCTTTGTCCTGTTCGAGGTGGGTAATCGCTGTTCTGATATCCAGAAGCTCTTTTCGGTCATAAGAGACTGTAGCAGCAACATTATGTAAAAAAAATGGTGTTTAGTTTCATAGTATAGTAGAAATTGTCTAAAACAGATCTTTAAAAACTCTTACTCTCTTTTTATAGGATTTTGTGGGTCTGAAAAGCAATCTTATCATTGTGTTTCCCCCATTGGTGCTCCCTCCTACACCCATATACCTGGCTGTGCATCTCTGAGTAATCTCTCCTCCATAGACGGCCATTGCCAATTCATCATTTCCCCCAGCATCCCTCCTCTCCTCTCCTCTTCCTTCATAAAGCCTGATCCTGAGCCTCCAAACCTGGGTAGAGATTTATATGCATGCTCCTCCTTTGATGAAAGGGTAAATATTCACACAGACAGCCAAGGTTCCCCCACCATTACTGGAACGCTCTGTGTTTGCCCGCCAGTTAAATTCTTAGGAGGGTGGTTTGGCGAGATGAATGGGGCCAAAGTGTTGAAGGACGTCTCAGAGTTCGTGCCAACAAAACTTACCCTGATTGGCTCAGCAATGGCTCGGTCCAATGAGCAAGTTGGGGGAGAGTGTTAGGCTGTGCGCACTGTCTCTCGGCCCCCTTTCTTCCGTTCACCTCGAATAGGAAAGATCCTGTCAATATTAATCTATTTAATAACCCTGAATGCACTTCTCAGTGTGCCTTTTGAAGACTGTGGGGTCTGCATCTCCCTTTGATGTATGTTCATTGTCAGCCTCTCTCTGAGATATTCGGGTATGGACTTGGTGACATTTTCTTTTTTCCTTCATTCAATCCAACCTCAAAGCTATCCAACTGTATTTCTCTTGCCCAAGATGCTTTGTTATTAGCTAGATTGGGCCGTTCAAGTTGTATGTAGTTACCCAGTAGGATGTCTATCACACAGTAATGGAACACCAGGAGAACTGAGTAATGATCTAACAATAAAAATATACTTTTTTACCCCCATTTTTGCGCACTACAACCCGATATCTACAGTGTAGTTTTGACACTTATTTCTAATACTTTATTTCCATCCACAGGTGCAAATGTACTTCAAAGGTTTTACAAATACTGATTCTTCAACAGATGAGCTAGCACAAACAGGCACGCAGGAACACACACACACACACACACACACACACACACACACACACACACACACACACACACACACACACACACACACACACACACACACACACACACACACACACACACACACACACACACACACACACACACACACACACACACACACACACACACACACACAAGTGAACCTCCTTAGTGGAAAAAGTATTGGAAGTCCTAGGCTTTATTTACGAGGGCACATAAAGTTGTTCAGATGGCCATTTCATTTCCACTCTGAATATAAATGAGGGCCTTAATTATAGCCCTACAAAGGGCCCATGGGTGTGCCTGACTTTCACCAAGGGTCACCACAAGGTTGTTCACATAGACGCTCACCAATCCTCACCCTTTAGGACACCAATCATATAACACAATCTAAATTTGAACAGGTATAGTTCATACTCCAACTGAAATATACTGGTTTCAATACAACAGGGATGGGCAGCTTTGATGGGGGTGGGGGCCACGAAAAATCTGAACTCATCATGATGGGCCACAGTGGCTCGCGGGTCTGCATACCCACATCAATACCCACACATGCAGTCAAAGCTGGCCATAGACTTTCGGGGGTCCTAAGAAAACATTTGTGCCCCCGCAGCTCCCGCCTTGACAGCGAAGAAAACAAATGACGTTTTACAGTCTATTTCCTGCAATTATATACATTTTGCCATGGGGCATAGAGAAAATGTTTCAGTTATAAAGCACATTTACTGCAATTCTACACATTTTGCAATGGGGCGGAGAGAAGATTTAGCAATTTTATATCTAATTTCCTGCAATTCTACAAATGTTTCCATGGGGCAGATACTTTTTTGGGCAGTTTTAACATCTAATTTCCTGCAATTCTACACATTTGGCCATAGGGTGGAGAGAAATGTTGGCAGTGTTTAATATGATATTTGAGTAAGAGTGACTAACAAAATCAATGGGGGCCCCCCGGTCGGTAATTTGACCATGATTACTACAAGTTTAGATAGCTGGCCGCTAGACTAACTTACCAACCTAAAACATGTTAGCTGACATGGGCTAACTGAGTGACTGTCAGTGACTGACATAACAAGAGAAAAACTGCTGATGCACAACCAAATTTCTTGTGTATTCTACTATTCTAACTTGCAACAGTAAGTTGGGACCCAGACAGAGTTCCAATATCAATTGGAAAAGTTGCCCATCCCTTCACTACAGTTACTACCATTCTAAAGTGCCTGTACAGGTCTGAGGAAGGAAGAACACGGACAGAGACAGGTAGAACTGTACGCTCCTCACCAAGCACAGAGCTGTGTAGCTATGTAGGCTTCTAACAACTCCCTAGAATTCTCCTACCTCATATTCAGCTAATTCAGCTAACTTCCCCCGTATCCACATGTACATGCAATTAGTGCTGAAAAATTTCAGGAACGTTCAATAAATTCCCTGGTTTTCACGAAATCCCGGTTGGAAGATTCAGGAGTAAATAAGCAGGAGATCCAGAATCCTCCAACCAGGATTTCTGGGAAATCAGGGAATTTATTGAAAGTTCCTGGAATTTTGCAACCCTACATGCAATACATCCTCGCCCATCATTCCTTTACATCTTCACTTGCACTCTGGAGGACCTACACAGTGGCAGATAAGAGGAGATGGAGTCTCGTCGGCTTGATTTGAAGCACTGCTTTGAAGCAGGATATGGAATGAAAGCGGCCGCTGGAATAGGGACCCTCTCATAAAAAGCACTTTACCTGTGCTCTCGCTGTGGATCATTGCACTCATTAAAGAGATTCTGGGTTAAGTTCAAATCACAGCCCCTGACTGTTAATGGGCAGAACAGTTGAAAGAGAGAGAGAGAGAGAGAGAGTAATTGTCGGCCATTTATTTTTATATCTCTCTTTGAATAAGAGTGATGACACATCGGGAGGTGTAAAGCGAAGCATAAACTAAGCAAAAGTTTGAATTAAGCATTGAAATAGTGCATCGTACCACGTTATTGAAAAATCCATGACTTACTGTAAATGTTAATCTTACTGTAAGGCTATACAGTTTAGGTCCCTCTTCGAGTATTAACTCCAACTCTACCATAACGATGTCACAACCCGATACATTGCCCTGTGAGGGAATTTCATAGTTATTACATGGCTACCTGAAAACTAGAATAAACTAGCACATAGTGCACTGATGTGACTTTTGTGGGTTCTTTGAAAGGCAGGCTGTGGTATAGAAGGTCGTTTTGCATGTGTGTTTGTGTGTCAGGGAGCTGACCAAGAACCCGATGGTCACTCTGACACAGCTCCAGAGTTCTTCTATGGAGATGGAAGAACCTTACCAAATGAAACCATCTCTGCAGCACTCCACCAATCAGGCCTTTATGGTAAGGTGGCTAGACGGAAGCCACTCCTCAGTAAAAGGCACATGACAGCCCACCTGGAGCTTTCCAATAGGCACCTAAAGGAAAAACAAGATTATCTGGTCTGATGAAACCAAGATTACATTCTTTAGCCTGAATGCCAAGCGTCACGTCTGGAGGAAACCTGGCACCATCCCTACGGTGAAGCATGATGGTGGCAGCATCATGCTGTGGGGATGTTTTTCAGCGGCAGGGACTGGGAGACTAGTCAGGATGGAGGGAAAGATGAACAGAGCAAAGTACAGAGAGATCCTTGATGAAAACCTGTTCAAGATCACTCAGGACCTCAGACTGGGGAGAAGGTTCACCTTCCAACAGGACCTTTATTTAATTAGGCAGGTCAGTTAAGTACAAATTCTTAATTACAATGACGGCCTAGGAATCGTGGGTTAACTGCCTTGTTCAGGAGCAGAACAACAATGTTTACCTTGTGAGCTCAGGGATTTGAACTAGCAACCTTTTGGTTACTGGCCCAACACTCAGGCAATGAGCGTGACAGAACGGGCTCCAGCCTATGATGGCACCAGCAGACCAGTCAATAAGGGGATTGTGTTGCTGGAGCCAAGAGAATCCCAATAACACAAGAACATGAGGCTACATGAGCAGCAATTCAATCGTCTCGCTGTGGTTCCCTGACACTCGTAGGTTGAATGAAGTGGTAGTGTGGGTGACCCAGCCTATAGAGCGCCCGTTCAGTGCTCTAATGTCCATGGGAATGGTGAGGGGCTGAGTGGGGATGCCCAGCTCGGATGCCAGGGTAGCGTTTATAAAGCGCTCGTCGGCCCCAGAGTCGATGAGTACCCGGAGAGATTTAGACTGGTTCCCTCACAGCAAAATGGCATGAAAAGGGGTGCGAGTAAAGGGAGAGGAAAAGTTGTCCGTATGGCCCACCAGAGTACTCGCTCCTACCAGTGAGCCTGGTCTTTTAGTGGACAAAATGACCAGTAATCCCGCAATACAGGCACATCTTAGTGTGAACCCTGTATAGCAGTTCGGCTGGAGACAGCCTAGCTCTGCTTAGTTGCTTTGGCTGGGGAAGAGGTGAATCGGCAGACTTCGGGGACTCTCGGGGGAACTCAGGTAACCTCGAGTTCTCCCGGCATCGCAGCCATCGGGGACTTTCAGGATGCCTTGGAGGAGAGGTGGACTCCTCGGGCAGGTGAGTGAAATCGAATCTCCTCTCCTTCCTTCATTCCCGTAGTCACCCATCGATCCAAATGGTTAAGGCGATGAGCGAGTCGAGATCCGTCGGTAGTTCCCGGGCTGCAATCTCGTCCTTTACTTCCTCCGATACTCCGTGCAGGAACATGTCGAACGCTTCCGGGTTCCAGGCACTCTCAGCTGCCAACTTGCGGAAATCCACTGCATAATCTGTCACACTGCGGGAGTCTTGCAGAAGCTGGCATCCTCTCTCCCGGCAATGGAGCATCGAAAACATTCTTTACCTTTGCCACGAACTCCTCCACACTGAAGCATAAGGCCGACTGTTGTTCCAATACTGCTGTAGCCCAGGCGAGAGCCCTCCCTGACATCAGCGTGATGAGGTACACTATCTTAGAGCGGTCCAAAGAGAAGGAGGAGGGCTGCAGCTCTATGACGAGGGAACACTGAGCGAGAAAAGCCCGATAGGTCCCCGACTCTCCATCGAAGCATTCCGGGGGAGGTAAGCGGGGTTCCCGGGAAACCAGATGGTGCTGCAAACACCCGGGTTACTGAGGGGCTGGGAGGTTACAGTTGAGATGTCAAATCAAATCCATTTTTATTGGTCACATACACATGGTTAGCAGATGTTAATGCGAGTGTAGTGAAATGCTTGTGCTTCTAGTTCCGACCATGTGGTAATATCTAACAAGTAATCTAACAAATTCACAACAACTACCTTATTCACACAAATGTAAAGGGACAGAATAAGAATATGTACATATAAATATATGGATGAGCGATGGCGTGCGGCATAGGCAAGATGCAGTAGATGGTATGGAATACAGTATATACATAAGAGATGAGTAATGAAGGACATGTAAACATTATTTAAAGTGACTAGTGATACCTTTATTAAGTCTATTTATTTAAGTGGCCAGAGATTTGTATGTTGGCAGCAGCCTATCTATGTTAGTGATGGCTTTTTAACAGTCTGATGGCCTTGAGATAGAAGTTGTTTTTCAGTCTCTCGGTCCCAGCTTTGATGCACTGACCTCGCCTTCTGGATGATAGAGGGGTGAACAGGCAATGTCTCGGGTGGTTGTTGTCCTTGATGATCTTTTTGGCCTTCCTGTGACATCGGGTGCTGTATGTGTACTGGAGGGCAGGTAGTTTGCCCGCTGTGATGCATTGTGCAGACCTCATCACCCTCTGGAGAGCCTTGCGGTTGAGGGCGGTGCAATTGCCGTACCAGGCGGTGATACAGTGAGTGTTTAGATGACAAGCTAAATTTCTTCTGCCTCCTTCTTCACCACGCTGTCTGTGTGGGTGGACCATTTCAGTTTGTCCGTGATGTGTACGCCAAGGAACTTAAAACTTTCCACCTCCTCCACTACTGTCCCGTCAATGTGGAAGGGGGGTGCTCCCTTTGCTGTTTCCTATAGTCCACGATCATCTCCTTTGTTTTGTTGACATTGAGTGAGAGGTTGTTTTCCTGAGACCACACTCCGAGGGCCCTCACCTCCTCCCTTTAGGCCGTCTCGTTGTTGTTGGTAATTAGGCATACCACTGTAGTGTTGTCTGCAAACTTGATGATTTAATTGGAAGTGTGCATGGCCACGCAGTCATGGGTGAACAGGGAGTACAGGAAAGGCCTGAGAACGCACCCTTGTGGGGCCCTAGTGTTGAGGATCAGCGGGGTGGAGGTTAAAGCTTAATGACGAGTTTGGAGGGTACTATGGTGATAAATGCTGAGCTGTAATCAATGAACAGCATTCTTAGTAGGTTTTCCTCTTGTCCAGATGGGATAGGGCAGTGTGCAGTATGATGGCGATTGCATCGTCAGTGGCCCTATTGGGGCGACAAGCAAATTGGAGTGGGTCTAGGGTATCAGGTAGGGTGGAGGTGATCCTTGACTGGTCTCTCAAAGCACTTGATGATGACAGAAAAGAGTGCAATGGGGCGATAGTCATTTAGTTCAGTTACCTTAGCTTTCTTGACAACAGGAACAATGGTGGCCATCTTGAAGCATGTGGGGACAACAGACTTGGATAGGGATTGGTTGAATATGTCCGTAAACACACCAGCCATCTGGTCTGCGCATGCTCTGAGGATGCGGCTAGGGATGCCATCTGGGCCGGCAGCCTTGCGAGGGTGAACACATTTAAATGTTTTTCTCATGTTGGCCACGGAGAAGGAAGTGGGCCGTGTCAGTGGCACTGTATTGTTCTCAAAGAGAGCAAAGAAGTTTTTTAATTTGTCTGGGAGCAAGACGTCGATGTCCGGAATGGGGATGTTTTTCTTTTTGGAATCCGTGATTGACTGTAGACCCTGCCACGTACGTCTCGTGTTTGAGCTGGTGAATTGCGACTCTACTATATCTCTATACTTACGCTTTGCTTGTTTGATTGCCTTGCGGAGGGAATAGTTGCACTGTTTGTATTCGGTCATGTTTCCGGTCGCCTTGCCATGATTAAAAGCGATGGTTCACGCTTTCAGTTTTGCGCGAATGCTGCCATTAATCCACGGTTTCTGGTTAGGGAAGGTTTTAATAGTCACAACGGGTATGACATCTCCGATGCACTTGCTAATAAACTCGCTCACCGAGTCAGCGTATACATCAATGTTGTTGTCTGAGACTATCCGGAACATATCCCAGTCCACGTGATCAAAGCAATCTTGAAGCATGGAATCCGATTGGTCAGACCAGCGTTGTATTGACCTGAGCATGGGCTTTTCCTGTTTTAGTTTCTGCCTATAGGCTGGGGGCAACATGGATTCATGGTCAGATTTGCCGAAGCCAGGGCGCGGGAGGGCTTTGTAGGCACCCCGGAAGTTCAAGTGGCAATGATCTAGAATTCTTCCAACTCATGTCGTGCATTCGATATGCTGATAGAATTTAGGGAGTATTGATAGGTTAGCTTAGTCAAAATCCCCAGCTACAATAAATGCAGCCTTCGGATGTATGGTTTCCAGTTAACACAGAGGCCAGTGAAGTTCTTTCAGGGCCGATAAGGTATCTGGTTGGGGGGGGATATACACGGCTGTGACTATAATCGAAGAGAATTGTCTTTGAAGACAATGTGGTCTGCATTCGATTGTAAGAAATTCTAGGTCAGGTGAACAAAAGGACTTGAGGTCCTGTAGGTTGTTGTGATTACACCATGAGTTGTTAATCATACGGCATACACCCCCGCCCTTCTTCTTACCAAAGAGATGTTTGTTTCTGTCGGCGCGATGCGTGAAGAAACCGGGTGGCTGTACCGACTCTGACAACGTATCCCGAGTGAGCCATGTTTCCGTGAAACAGAGAATGTTACAATCTCTGATGTCTCTGTGGAAGGCAACTCGTGTGTAACGGCAGCCTTCCCTCTCTTCACTAGAAGAGAGAGTGTAGCAGGGATCGGACCAACACGCAGCGTAGCCAGTGCTCAACATGTTTAATTAAACAAAACAGTGAACACTTATAACGATACAAAATAATAAAAAGTAGCAAACCGATACAGTCCAATCTGGTGCAGACAAAACACAGAGACAGGAAACAACCACCCACAATCCCCAACACAAAACAAGCCACCTATATATGATTCTCAATCAGGGACAACGATTGACAGCTGCCTCTGATTGAGAACCATATTAAGCTGGACACAGAAACAGACGAACTAGACACACAACATAGAATTCCCACCCAGCTCACGTCCTGACCAACACTAAACAAGCAAAACACATAAGAACTCTGGTCAGGACGTTACATCGTGCCCTAATTTTGTCCACCTTGTTATCTAGAGATTGGACATTGGCGAGTAATATGCTAGGAAGCGGTGGATAGTGTGCTCGCCTTCTGAGTCTGACCAGTAGGCCGCTCCGTCTGACTCTCCTGCGGCGACCACGTTGTTTTTGGTCAGCCTCTGGGATAAGATCGCATGTCCAGGGTGGAGGTCCGAACAAAGGATCCACTTCGGGAAAGACGTATTCCTGGACGTAATGATGGTAAGTTGACATCGCTTTTATATTCAATAGTTCTTCCCGGCTGTATGTATTAACATTTTAGATTTTCTGGGCTAACAATGTAAGAAATAGTACATAAAAAAACAAATAACTGCATAGTTTTCTAAGGACCTGAAGCGAGGCGACCATCTCTGTCGTCGCCATTTTGCGGTAGGCTGCCTAACAGGCAACCCGCGGAATTGCTCCAGCAATGTCTTCAACGCTCAGTCATGCCGTTCAGCCAAGGTCTGGAACCCTTCCATGAGACCACGAAGCAACTTCTCGTTCCTTCCAATGGTGGCTCCTTGGGAGGCGATGGCGTTGTGGAGCTGGTCCGAGTCTGCTGTGTCAGTCATGGCCAGTTAGTGCACATTTCAGGGAAGACCCAGAAGCAGACAGTGTCGAAGTAACAAAAGTTTATTACTGGAACAGGGGCAGTATCATGGAGCGCATGTCCATGACTTGTAGACAATGACACTGAAACAATTTTTTGGTTGAAGAAAGACTCTTTATTGTATCTCTCCAAGGTATAGCCAAGAATCCTTAAAACCAAAGTGAATGTTGGATTGAGTAGCACATTCCATTTGCCAACAATACTTTGACATAAAAGTCGAATGTTTGTTGCGGACGCCAGTTACCAAAACAATGTAACTTGCTAACAATGTTTCTAAATCAAATCAAATCAAATCAAATTTTATTAGTCACATACACATGGTTAGCAGATGTTAATGCGAGTGTAGCGAAATGCTTGTGCTTCTAGTTCCGACAATGCAGTAATAACCAACAAGTAATCTAACCTAACAATTCCACAACTACTACCTTATACACACACACAAGTGTAAAGGGATAAAGAATATGTACATAAAGATATATGAATGAGTGGTGGTACAGAACGGCATGGCAAGATGCAGTAGATGGTATAGAGTACGGTATATACATATGAGATGAGTACTGTAGGGTATGTAAACATAAAGTGGCATAGTTTAAAGTGGCTAGTGGTACATGTATTACATAAAGATGGCAAGATGCAGTAGATGATATAGAGTACAGTATATACATATGAGATGGGTAATGTAGGGTATGTAAACATTATATTAAGTGGCATTGTTTAAAGTGGCTAGTGGTAAATTTTTACATAATTTCCATCAATTCCCATTTTTAAAGTGGCTGGAGTTGAGTCAGTATGTTGGCAGCGGCCGCTAAATGTTAGTGGTGGCTGTTTAACAGTCTGATGGCCTTGAGATAGAAGCTGTTTTTCAGTCTCTCGGTCCCTGCTTTGATGCACCTGTACTGACCTCGCCTTCTGGATGATAGCGGGGTGAACAGGCAGTGGCTTGGGTGGTTGTTGTCCTTGATGATCTTTATGGCCTTCCTGTGACATCGGGTGGTGTAGGTGTCCTGGAGGGCAGGTAGTTTGCCCCCGGTGATGCGTTCTGCAGACCTCACTACCCTCTGGAGAGCCTTACGGTTGTGGGCGGAGCAGTTGCCGTACCAGGCGGTGATACAGCCCGACAGGATGCTCTCGATTGTGCATCTGTAGAAGTTTGTGAGTGCTTTTGGTGACAAGCCGAATTTCTTCAGCCTCCTGAGGTTGAAGAGGCGCTGCTGCGCCTTCTTCACAACGCTGTCTGTGTGGGTGGACCAATTCAGTTTGTCCGTGATGTGTACACCGAGGAACTTAAAACTTTCCACCTTCTCCACTACTGACCCGTCGATGTGGATAGGGGGGTGCTCCCTCTGCTGTTTCCTGAAGTCCACAATCATCTCCTTTGTTTTGTTGACGTTGAGTGTGAGGTTATTTTCCTGACACCACACTCCGAGGGCCCTCACCTCCTCCCTGTAGGCCGTCTCGTCGTTGTTGGTAATCAAGCCTACCACTGTAGTGTCATCCGCAAACTTGATGATTGAGTTGGAGGCGTGCATGGCCACGCAGTCGTGGGTGAACAGGGAGTACAGGAGAGGGCTCAGAACGCACCCTTGTGGGGCCCCAGTGTTGAGGATCAGCGGGGTGGAGATGTTGTTACCTACCCTCACCACCTGGGGGCGGCCCGTCAGGAAGTCCAGGACCCAGTTGCACAGGGCGGGGTCGAGACCCAGGGTCTCGAGCTTGATGACGAGTTTGGAGGGTACTATGGTGTTAAATGCTGAGCTGTAATCGATGAACAGCATTCTCACATGGGTATTCCTCTTGTCCAGATGGGTTAGGGCAGTGTGCAGTGTGGTTGCGATTGCGTCGTCTGTGGACCTATTGGGTCGGTAAGCAAATTGGAGTGGGTCTAGGGTGTCCGGTAGGGTGGAGGTGATATGGTCCTTGACTAGTCTCTCAAAGCACTTCATGATGACGGAAGTGAGTGCTACGGGGCGGTAGTCGTTTAGCTCAGTTACCTTAGCTTTCTTGGGAACAGGAACAATGGTGGCCCTCTTGAAGCATGTGGGAACAGCAGACTGGGATAAGGATTGATTGAATATGTCCGTAAACACACCAGCCAGCTGGTCTGCGCATGCTCTGAGGACGCGGCTGGGAATGCCGTCTGGGCCTGCAGCCTTGCGAGGGTTAACACGTTTAAATGTTTTACTCACCTCGGCTGCAGTGAAGGAGAGCCCGCAGGTTTTGGTAGGGGGCCGTGTCAGTGGCACTGTATTGTCCTCAAAGCGGGCAAAAAAGTTGTTTAGCCTGTCTGGGAGCAAGACATCCTGGTCCGCGACGGGGCTGGTTTTCTTTTTGTAATCCGTGATTGACTGTAGACCCTGCCACATACCTCTTGTGTCTGAGCTGTTGAATTGCGACTCGATTTTGTCTCTGTACTGGGACTTAGCCTGTTTGATTGCCTTGCGGAGAGAATAGCTACACTGTTTGTATTCGGTCATGCTTCCGGTCACCTTGCCCTGGTTAAAAGCAGTGGTTCGCGCTTTCAGTTTCACGCGAATGCTGCCGTCAATCCACGGTTTCTGGTTTGGGAATGTTTTAATCGTTGCTGTGGGTACGACATCGTCAATGCACTTCCTAATGAACTCGCTCACCGAATCAGCATATTCGTCAATATTGTTGTTGGACGCAATGCGGAACATATTCCAATCCGCGTGATCGAAGCAGTCTTGAAGCGTGGATTCAGATTGGTCGGACCAGCGTTGAACAGACCTGAGCGCGGGAGCTTGTTGTTTTAGTTTCTGTTTGTAGGCTGGAATCAACAAAATGGAGTCGTGGTCAGCTTTTCCGAAAGGGGGGCGGGGGAGGGCCTTATATGCGTCGCGGAAATTAGTATAACAATGATCTAGGGTTTTTCCAGCCCTGGTAGCACAATCGATATGCTGATAGAATTTAGGGAGTTTTGTTTTTAGATTAGCCTTGTTAAAATCCCCAGCTACGATGAATGCAGCCTCAGGGTGTGTGGTTTCCAGTTTACAAAGAGTCAGATAAAGTTCGTTCAGGGCCATCGATGTGTCTGCTTGGGGGGGAATATATACGGCTGTGATTATGATTGAAGAGAATTCCCTTGGTAGATAATGCGGTCGACATTTGATTGTGAGGAGTTCTAGATCAGGTGAACAGAATGACTTGAGTTCCTGTGTGTTGTTATGATGATCACACCACGTCTCGTTAATCATAAGGCATACCCCCCCGCCCCTCTTCTTACCGGAAAGATGTTTGTTTCTGTCGGCGCGATGCATGAAGAAACCAGCTGGCTGCACCGACTCCGTTAGCGTCTCTTGAGTTAGCCATGTTTCCGTGAAGCAGAGCACGTTGCAATCCCTGATGTCTCTCTGGAATGCTACCCGTGCTCGGATTTCATCAACCTTATTGTCAAGAGACTGGACATTGGCGAGTAGTATGCTAGGGAGTGGAGCGCGATGTGCCCGTCTCCGAAGCCTGACCACGAGACCGCCTCGTTTGCCCCTTTTACGGCGTCGCACAGGGTCGCCGGCTGGGATCAGATCCATTGTATTGGGTGGAAGGCAAAACACTGGATCCGTTTCGGGAAAGTCATATTCCTGGTAGGAACGATGATGAGTTGACGTTAATCGTATATTCAGTAGTTCCTCCCGACTGTATGTAATGAAACCTAAGATTACCTGGGGTACCGATGTAAGAAATAACACATAAAAAAACAAAATACTGCATATTTTCCAAGGAACGCGAAGCGAGGCGGCCATCTCTTTTCGGCGCCGGAAGTAAGACCGTGTATAAACCGTCTACCGTGTATAAAGCTGCCCATTTAAATGTACATGCTCTAGCAATGTGAAATATATTATTAGAATAATAATTGAAGTATTAGTAGAGTATAACCATATCATTTACCCTACCTCTGTTTGTCTGAAGTGCCGCGCTGTTTCCTTGTTGAAGTGTCGGTGTGCATTACGCATGAGGCAAATTAGTCTACGAGTCATCAAGGAACATTTATTGGTTGACGGGAATAACAAAAAGTGATGAATTATCGTGGCGGTGAATTACTTCATGAATGTGTATTGTGTGACTTAAAGTAGAAGTTATGGCACAAGTTATTGAAGTGTGTGTTTATGTAAAACTGTTGTTTATGATATATGTCCATGGGAAATTATGCATTTATGGTAGAAATGTGTTTTGGGGCTATCGTGATGGAACATTCTTAGCTGAAGGGAGTTCCTGGAAAGAGTACTTAGGAGCTCATTTGGCTTTTCCCTGGGGGAGAGCAGGCAACAGGTTGGCTAGAGTAGAGTTATACCTGTGTTTTGTTATAGGCAAAGAGTTGTTGCCAGAATAATTTATACTGAGAATATGTTTGATTTATTCAAGTCTTTGTCAACGTCCCATGTGTTATTTTCTGTACAAGGTTTAGTTGGCCAATTATTCGTACACCTGTTAATATTGTAAATAAAAGCCTCTAAGAAAGGTGAGCACCAGAACATCCTGTCTGTTTCCTCACTTTCCGATCCTCCGCTTTGGTTACTGCTTCACAGGCGGGCAAAACGACAGGTCAAGGGCAGGCAGAGGTCAGTAATCCAGATCATTCCTAAAGGTACAGAACGTCTCAGGGTCATGGCAAGCAAAGGTCAATAATCCAGTGTGGTGTGACAAGGTACAGAACGGCAGGCAGGCTCGGGGCAGGCAGAATGGTCAAAACTGTGAAAACTAGAAAACAGGAACTAGAAACACACAGGAGCAAGGGGAAAACCGCTGGTAGGCTTGACGAACAAAACGAACTGGCAACAGACAAACAGAGAACACAGGTATAAATACACTGGGGATAATGGGGAAGATGGGCGACACCCGGAGGGGGGTGGAGACAAGCACAAAGACCGGTGAAACAGATCAGGATGTGACAGTAATGATATACACTGAGTGTACAAAACATTAAGGACACCTGCTCTTTCCATGACATAGACTGACTAGGTGAATCTAGGTGAAACCTATAATCCCTTATTGATGTCACTTGTTAAATCCACTTCAATCAGTGTAGATGAAGGGGAGAAGTAAAGTTAAAGAAGGATTTTAAAGCCTTTGAGACAACTTGAGACATGGAATGTGTATGTGTGCCATTCAGAGGGTGAATGGGCAAGACAAAATATGTAAGTGCCTTTCAACAGGGTATGGTAGTAGGTGCAAAGCAAACCGGCTTGAGTCTTTCAAGAAATGCAACTCTTCCTGGTTTTTCACACACAACAGTTTCCCATGTTTATCAAGCATGGTCCACCACCCAAAGGACATCCAGCCAACTTGACACATCTACGGGAAGCATTGGAGTCAATATTGGCCAACATCCCTGTGGAACGCTTTCGAAACCTTGTAGAGTCCATGCTCCGACAAATTGAGGCTATTCTGAGGGCAAAAGGATGGGTGCAACTCAATATTAGGAAGGAGTTCTTAATGTGTTGTACACTCAGGGTATACCCATTGATTCTTAAAGAATATAACTTACAAATGTATCATGAGCTTAGTTCAACTGTCGTACCCCATCAGAACCCAAAATATAATATTTGTAAAAAGGGGTGTAACGTATTTAAGTAACAATACTTGAAAGTACTACTTAAGTCGTTTTTCGGGGTATCTGTACTTTAATATTACTATTTTTTACAAGTTTTACTTCACTATACTCCTAATAAAATAATGCAATTTTTACTACAAACATTTCCCCTGACAAGCAAAACTACTCGTTAGATTTGGAATTGTTAGCAGGACAGGAAAATTGTCTAATTTACACACTTATCAAGAGAACATTCCTGGTCATCCCTACTGCCACTGATCTGGCGGACTCACCAAACACATGCTTTGCTTATAAATTATGTCTGAGTGTTGGAGTGTGCCCTTGGCTATCCGCAATTGGGTACTTTTTCCACCACTGTTTGTCAATCAATCAAATGTATTTATAAAGGCCTTCTTACTTCAGCTGATGTCACAAAGTGCTGTACAGAAACCCAGCCTAAAACCCCAAACAGCAAGCAAAGCAGGTGTAGAAGCAAGGTGGCTAGGAAAAACTCCCTAGAAAGGCCAGAACCTAGGAAGAAACCTAGAGAGGCACCAGGCTATGAGGGGTGGCCAGTCCTCTTCTGGCTGTGCCGGGTGGAGATTATAACAGAACATGGCCAGATGTTCAAATGTTCATAGATGACCAGCATGGTCAAATAATAATAATCACAGTGGTTGTCGAGCGTGCAACAGGTCAGCACCTCTGGAGTAAATGTCAGTTGGCTTTCATAGCTGATCATTCAGATATCTCTACCGCGCCTGATGTCTCCAGAGAGTTGAAAACAGCAGGTCTGGGACAGGTAGCACGTCCGGTGAACAGGTCAGGGTTCCATAGCCGCAGGCAGAACAGTTGAAACTGGAGCAGCAGCACGGCCAGGTGCACTGGGGACAGCAACGAGTCATCAGGCCAGGTAGTCCTGAGGCATGGTCCTAGGGCTCAGGTCCTCCGAGAGAGAGAAAGAAAGAAAGAAAGAGAGAAAGAGAAAGAAAGAGAGGAAAAGAGAGAAAGAGAGACAGAATTAGAGAGAGCATACTTAAATTCACACAGGACACCAGATAAGAGAGGAGAAATACTCCAGATATAACAGACTGACCCTAGCCCCCCGACACAAAAACACTGCTGCATAAATACTGGAGGCTGAGACAGGAGGGGTCGGGAGACACTGTGGCCCCATCCGACGATACCCCCGGACAGGGCCAAACAGGCAGGATATAACCCCACCCACTTTGCCAAAGCACAGCCCCCACACCACTAGAGGGATATCTTCAACCACCAACTTACCATCCTGAGACAAGGCCGAGTATAGCCCACAAAGATCTCCGCCACAGCACAACGCAAGGGGGAGGGGGCGCCAACCCGGACAGGAAGATCACGTCATTGACTCAACCCACTCAAGTGACGCACCCCTCCTAGGGACGGCATGAACAATGTAAATGTAAACAAACACTGTATAGCCTCAAAACATGGTTAAATTTGATGATTTTGATATCATGGATGGTCGGTCAGCCCTTGCATCCATAGCTCGGTCTATGAATTTGAGAGTGGTTACATTTCTCAACGCCTACATCGTATTACCTTTAATACGGGGGTATCTCAATGGTGAGCCTACTCTCCCCTCCACGAAAAGCTACATGCGTGTGTGTGTGAGCAGCCATGCACCTCTGGTAGAAACTGCCTACGGTGACAGGGCGGTATGCTAATCCCGTATCTGCCTCCCGGTCTCTCAGCTGTCTTGGCAGATGTGGAGGAACGTTTTAGCCCCTGCAGTGTGCCGTAGGGCACACATGCTCACCAGCGTTTGTGCTATTCAGAGGGTGAAGGGAAAGGGAAAGGGGATACCTAGTCAGTTACGCAACTGAATGCATTCAACCAAAATGTGTCTTTCACATTTCACCCAAACCCTCTGAATCAGAGTGGTGCGGGGGGCTGCCTTAATCGACATCCATGTCATTGCTGCCCACGGAGCAGTTGTTGTTTAACTGCCTTGCTTAAGGGTAGAAGGGCAGATTTTTCCACCCTGCTGGCTCGAGGATTCTAACCATTACCCTTTCGGTTACTGGCCCAACCGGCTCAACCACAAGGCTACCAACCAAATGGGCATGATAAAATGTTTAAGTGCCTTTGAACGGGGTATGGTAGTAGGTGCCAGGCGCACCGGTTTGAGTGTGTCAAGACCTGCAGCGCTGATGGGTTTTTCACGCTCAACAATTTCCCTTGTGATTCAAGAATGGTCCACCACCCAAAGGACATCCAGCCAACTTGGCACAACTGTGGGAAGCATTGGAGTCAACATAGGCCAGCATCCCTGTGGAACGCTTTAGACACCTTGTAGAGTCCATGCCCCGTCGAATTGAGGCTGTTCTGAGAGCAAAAGTGGGTGCAAGTCAATATTAGGAAGATGTCCCTAATGTTTTGTACACTCAGTGTAGATTATAAAACACATATATACTGACATTATAAATAGTCCATTGATTGAAAAGGAGAGCAGAGTTTCTACATACCGAAATCAAGCTCCATGACGGGCAATTCAATGAATTAATTCAAGAACTGGCAGTACATGCATAGGTCTATTTAGTGCGAATTTAGAAATCAAATCACACAATTTTGGGGAAGACTGAAAAGTCTACATTGATTTGTCTAAATGGATTATACAATTAAACACAAACACTATATCTACGAGGAAGGTGAAATCTGCAACCAAGGTTGTCCACCACCTTAACCATTTCAGTTCATCAGTCTGTCTGGCAAAGAATAGGTCTTAATCCTTTGGTCCTCCTCATGACAACCCAGCCCCTGGCCCCCCTGAAGTGTTTATTAAGAGGTCTGTTGAGGGGGTAGCGGATGGGTGACAGGTGGTCAATAAATACCCCCATCCACCTTAACAACAGAGGGGTGGCTGTAGAGCAAACAGCAGGATAGTTGCTACCACACTCTATTTGTGAGTACAGAGAATGTCATAACACCATAAGGTCTGTACCAATTGACTGGTATACCATTTGGACTCCCTGGCTTTGCATCTGTCCTTTGACTGGACCATAGCTTTGGCAATAATCCTAGGAACACACACCCTTTTCTGTCTCATTGCTTTATTAGATGTTGGACATTCATCATGGAACCAGCAGGCCACCAAAACTCCCTGGGTGCTTTCTATAGCATCAGCTAATCACAGTTATAAGCTCACTTGGAGGACTGGAAAGAGGAACGTCTCTCCTCTCTGGCTGTGGTGTTGCCCTGCCACCCTTGACTGTCCTCTCTCTGAGAAAGTCCTCATTTGGAGAAACCCAGTTCCCCCTGCTGTGTTCCAGCACATCAGTCTACATCATTAGTGACAGAGGTAAACGACTACCATGGCTATGCCAGTGCTCATGGCTATAGGCGGGAGGGTTTCAGACCTGCATTCTAAGAGACAATTCTGAACCAGGACGGGTCCAAACTTACCCACTTGCCACAGACTGGAGGTTGATCCAACCACTCAGCTTATAGCTATGGTGCCACTATGGCACTTAATATCAAATGTGTCTGGGAACAGTGCTCTGTAGGCCGGGGCGAGGGTGACTGGATGAAGGCGATTCCACCTTCCTGCTTGTGACAACAGGGCCGAGTGGTGAATGGCTGGGAGGGCATTTTAGATTCATTTTATTTATTTAAATACTAGATACCGAGAGGGACTTGTACAATGGGTCACAGTCTTTCATTTAAGTACATGGGTAATTGATATACTGCTGCTCTGCTTCACCGTACTCTTTATTGGAAGGGTGAATAGAAAAAAGTAGAGTTTATTACACTGTCAGACCACTGACCAATTCTGCTTTGCTCCTTTGAACAGAGAAATGTCACCCTTTGGATGAATACACAATCAACACCATTTACACACAATTAGTTAAAATGATACTGTATAAAATGCACTCATTATATGAGATACTAAAAGAATAGGCTTTTATCCAGTCTATAACATTCACCTCAGATTGCAATTTCTCACTATGTCACAATTCAACTATGCTCAGACCTTTCAACGTGGCATGGGAAGCCAACCCCACACAAACCACATTTGTATCTCTCAATAGCTTTATTGTCCAGGAGAGCCTCACAGAAACTACATTAGAATATGTCTCCTGCCCAAGGTGACAATGATGGCATGAAATTATTGTAGTCTCAGCAGACTGTATTCCCCCTCAACTCTCTCTCTCTCTGTCTCTGTGTTGAGCCCGTCTCTCACAATTTTTTCCCCCTCCTCTTTCTCTCCCCCGTTCTCCTTTTCCCTCCATTCAAAGGGAATGTGTAACTGAATTTGAAATGCAGTGCCCCATCTTTCAAGGGCCTGAGCTAATGAGACGTTTTGCCTTGAATTCCACTCTGGACAGGAGACCATGTTGGACAGAGCCTGAAAATGACATCCCAGTCAGGTATAGCTGTCCAGATAACCCCCAAGACATATGCATCTCATAGAAGAGAGAGAGAGAGACAAAGCTTTTACTATCTCATCCTGGAATAACCAAGGCCTGAGGTCATCTGCCTTTGGCCTAAAGAGCAGGAACCTGGACTTCATCAAAGAAATCGGAAATACAGACATTGTCATCCTACAAGAAACATGGTATGGGGGAGATGGACCCACTGGTTGCCCTCGAGGTTACAGAGAGCTGGTAGTCCCATCCACTAAACTACCAGGTGTGAAACAGGGAAGGGACTCAGGGGGTATGCTAATTTGGTATAGAGCAGACCTAACTCACTCTATTAAATTAATCAAAACAAGAACATTTTACATTTGGCTAGAAATTCAAAAGGAAATGATCTCAACAGAGAAAAATGTCCTCCTGTGTGCTACCTATATCCCCCCACTAGAATCTCCATACTTTAATGAAGACAGCTTCTCCATCCTGGAGGGGGAAATCAATCATTTCCAGGCCCAGGGACATGTACTAGTCTTTGGCAACCTAAATGCCAGAACTGGACAAGAACCTGATACCCTCAGCACACAGGGGGACAAACACCTGCCTGGAGGTGACAGCATTCCCTCCCCCTAGGCACAAATATGACAACATAACCCAAAAAAATGGGTCACAACTCCTGCAGCTCTGTCGCATGCTGGGAATGTAAATAGTCAATGGTAGGCTTCGAGGGGACTCCAGTGGTAGGTACAACAATAGCTCATTTCTTGGCAGTAGTATTGTAGACTACTTTATCACTGGCCTCTACCCAGAGTCTCTCAGAGCGTTCACAGTCAGCCCACTGATACCCCTATCAGATCACAGCAAAATCACAGTCTACTTGAACAGAACAATACTCAGTCATGAGGCATCAAAGCCAAAGGAACTGAGTAATATTAAGAAATGCTATAGATGGAAGGAATGTTGTGTGGAAACCTACCAAAAACAATTAGGCAACAACAAATTCAATCCCTTTAAGAAAACGTCCTGGTCAAAACGTTCCACTGTAATAGTGAAGGTGTAAACTTGGCAGTAGAAAATCTAAACAGTATATTTGACCTCTCAGCTTTCCCATCAAATCTAAAAATTTCAAACAGAAAACTATGACAAATGGTTTGATGAAGAATGCAGAAACCTAAGAAAGAAATTGAGAAACCTGTCCAACCAAAAACACAGAGACCCAGAAAACCTGAGTCTACGCCTTCACTATGGGGAATCACTAAAACAATACAGAAATACATTACGGAAAAAGATGGAATAGCACATCAGAAAGCAGCTCAACGTAATTGAAGAATCCATAGACACTAACCACTTCTGGGAAAATTGGAAAACACTAAACAAACAACAACACGAAGAATTATATATCCAAAAGAGAGATGTACTGTAGAACCCATTGCCCTTTATGGTTGTGAGGTCTGGGGTCCGCTTACCAACCAAGAATTCACAAAATGGGACTCTGCATGCAGAATTCAGCAAAAATATCTTCCGTGTACAACGTAAAAAACCAAATAATGCATGCAGAGCTGATACCCGCAAATTATCCATATCCAAAAAAGAGCCGTTAAATTCTACAACCACCTTAAAGGAAGCGATTCCCAAACCTTCCATAACAAAGCCATCACCTACAGAGAGATGAACCTGGAGAAGAGTCACTTAAGCAAGCTGGTCCTGGGGCTCTGTTCACAAACACAAACAGACCCCATAGAGCCCCAGACCAGCAACACAATTAGACCCAACCAAATCATGAAGAAACAAAAAGATAATTACTTGACACATTGGAAAGAATTAACAAAAAAACTGAGCAAACTAGAATGCTATTTGGCCCTAAACAGAGAGTACACAGTGGCAGAATACCTGACCACGGTGACTGACCCAAACTTAAGGAAAGCTTTGACAATGTATAGACTCAGTGAGCATAGCCTTGCTATTGGGAAAGGGCGCTGTAGGCAGACCTGGCTCTCAAGAGAAGATTTTTTTTCTGAGGTCTTGGTTGATTTCTTTTGATTTTTCCATGATGTCAAGCAAAGAGGCACTGAGCACACTGCCCACAAAACGAGGTGAAAACTGAGCTGCACTTCCTAACCTCCTGCCCAAATGTATGACCATATTAGAGACACAAATCTTCCTCCGATTACACGGATTCACAAAGAATTCGAAAACAAACCCGATTTTGTTAAACTCCCATATCTACTGGGTGAAATACCAATGTGTGCCATCACAGCAGCAAGATTTGTGACCTGTTGACGCAAGAAAAGGGCAACCAGTTAAGAACAAACACCATTGTAAATAATCCATATTTATGATCATTTATGTTCCCTTTTGTACTTTAACCATTTGCACATCATTACAACACTGTATATATACAGTTGAAGTTGGAAGTTTACATACACGCCAAATACGTTTAAACTCAGTTTTTCACAATTCCTGACATTTAAACCTAGTAAAGATTCCCTGTCTTAGGTCAGTTAGGATCACCACTTTATTTTAAGAAAGTGAAATGTCAGAATAATAGTAGAGAATTATTTATTTCAGATTTTCTTTCTTTCATCACATTCCCAGTGGGTCAGAAGTTTACATACACTGAATTAGTATTTGGTAGCATTGCCACAATAAGTTGGGTGAATTTTGCCCCATTCCTCCTGACAGAGCTGGTGTAACTGAGTCAGGTTTGCAGGCCTCTTTGCTTGCACACGCTTTTTCAGTTCTGCCCACAAATTTTCTATAGAATTGAGGACAGGGCTTTGTGATGGCCACTCCAATACCTTGACTTTGTTGTCCTTAAGCCATTTTGCCACAACTTTGGAAGTATGCTTGGGGTCATTGTCCATTTGGAAAACCCATTTCCGACCAAGCTTTAACTTCCTGACTGATGTCTTGAGATGTGTCTTCAATATATCCACATACTTTTCCTCCCTCATGATGCCATCTATTTTGTGAAGTGCACCAGTCCCTCCTGCAGAAAAGCACCCGCACAACATGATGCTGCCACCCCCGTGCTTCACGGTTGGGATGGTGTTCTTTGGCTTGCAAGCCTCCCCCTTTTTCCTCTTAACATAACGATGGTCATTATGGCCAAACAGTTTCATCAGACCAGAGGACATTTCTCCAAAAAGAACGATCTTTGTCCCCATGTGCAGTTGCAAACCGTAGTCTGGCTTTTTTTATGGCAGTTTTGGAGCAGTGGCTTCTTTCTTGCTGAGCGGCCTTTCAGGTTATGTCGATATAGGACTTGTTTTACCGTGGATATAGATACTTTTGTACCTGTTTCCTCCAGCATCTTCACAAGGTCCTTTGCTGTTGTTCTGGGATTTATTTGCACTTTTTGCACCAAAGTACGTTCATCTCTAGGAGACAGAACACGTCTCCTTCCTAAGCAGTATGACGGCTGCGTGGTCCCATGGTGTTTATACTTACGTACTATTGTTTGTACAGATGAACATGGTACCTTCAGGCGTTTGGAAATTGCTCCCAAGGATGAACCAGACTTGTGGAGGCAATTTTTTTTCTGAGGTCTTGGTTGATTTCTTTAGATTTTCCCATAATGTCAAGCAAAGAGGCACTGAGTTTGAAGGTAGGTCTTGAAATACATCCACAGGTACACCTCCAATTGACTCAAATTATGTAAATTAGCCTGTCAGAAGCTTCTAAAGCCATGACATCATTTTCTGGAATGTTCCATGCTGTTTAAAGGCATGGTCAACTCAGTGTATGTAAACTTCTGACCCGCTGGAATTGTGATACAGTGAATAATAAGTGAAATAGTCTGTCTGTTAACAATTGTTGGAAAAATTACTTGTGTCATGCACAAAGTAGATGTTCTAACCGACTTGCCAAAACTATAGTTTGAGAGAGAGAGAGAGAGAGAGAGAGAGAGAGAGAGAGAGAGAGAGAGAGAGAGAGAGAGAGAGAGAGAGAGAGAGAGAGAGAGAGAGAGAGAGAGAGAGAGAGAGAGAGAGAGAGAGAGAGAGAGAGAGAGAGAGAGAGAGAGAGAGAGAGAGAGAGAGAGAGAGAGAGAGAGAGAGAGAGAGAGAGAGAGAGAGAGAGAATTCAACCCTTTATAGTGGAGGGGTCACTATGGGCTGCCATTGTAAAGCTAAGAGCTGACCTGAAAATATTGTATCTGAAGACATGCCCACATCAGGCCTCCCCTGTTCTATACATACATTAGGGCTTATACTGAAGAAGAAAAAACATAAGGGTCTAGTGGGGAAAATGAGGTGACAATTAGATTGAGCAGTAGGTGGTGGGATGGCGTGAGGTGAGAGGGATGAAGGGCGGAGAGGACAGAGATGGGAAGGGGTGGGGCCCGTGGAAACAGGTACACTTGACAGTTTGCGGTTTGGGCGAGGGATCATCCGAGAGGTGCAACACGTGAGAGATGATGAAAGGAGATGAAAGGTTTGCGTCCGGGGGGTTCTCCTTTTAATCAGGGGCCCTGTGGAGAGAGCACTGCTGCCTGTGGTCCTGCGGCCACTGCTACCCACTGTCATGCTAATGAAAGGGGCTTGGGGTGTGAATGGAGGGAGCCAGCTTGTTACCAGAGTGCTAATAAATGCATGCGATAGAGGTGTGAGGGGTTTTACTGGTTTATTCAGATCCCCACTAAGTTTTGCTGAAGCAGCATAAAATACGTGAAGTAACAAAACACTGATACACTGACAAACAAGAACACTCTACTCAGCAAATTGGATGCAGTCTATTACAGTGCCATCCGTTTTGTCACCAAAGCCCCATATACCACCCATCACTGCGACCTGTATGCTCTCGTCGGCTGGCCCTCGCTTTTTATCCCTCGCCAGACCCACTGGCACCAGGTCATCTATAAGTCTTCGCTAGGTAAAGCTCCGCCTTATCTCAGCTCACTGGTCACGATAACAACACCCACCCTGTAGCATGCGTTCCAGCAGGTATAACTCACTGGTCATCCCCAAAGCCAACACCTCCTTTGGCCACCTTTCCTTCCAGTTCTCTGCTGCCAATAACTGGAACGAATTGCAAAAATCACTGAAGTTGGAGACTTATATCTCCCTCACTAACTTTAAACATCAGCTATATGAGCAGCTAACCGATCGCTGCAGCTGTACACAGCCCATCTGTAAATAGCCCATCCAATCCACCTACCTCATCCCCATGTTGTTTTTATTTACTTTATTGCTCTTTTGCACACCAGTATTTCTACTTGCACATCATCATCTGCACATCTCCATGTGTAACTCTGTGTTGTTGTTTGTGTCGCACTGCTTAGCTTTATCTTGGCCAGGTCGCAGTTGTAAATGACAACTTGTTCTCAACTGGCCTACCTGGTTAAATAAAGGTGAAATATATATATATTTTTAAAGTGACATAAAATGCATGGTAATGCTTTTTAATGAGGGATGTGTGTGTGTGTGTGTGTGTGTGTATGTGTGTGTGTGTGCAGCGGCAGGGTTTTGAAGCATGGGGCTGAGTGGGTCGTGAGGACTGGGTATGGAATAGTGGCCCAGCTGCAAAGGGTGATAAACCCTTGATGAATAAATGTTCCTGTCTGATAGAGCAGTTGTTCTTGTAATTGTTGACAAGCTGAGACACAACCTTCCACCAAAAACAGAACCTTTGACCTTCGTCAATAAATTAGGATATTTTAGGGCAAAATAACTATTATTATAGGATGGAAATACTATGGTTGGCAGCTATTTTGTTCCATTATATAGCATCATGACATCCTAGGAATTCATTGGAGTCATCCAATACATGTTCCTCACTACAATTATTGATCAGTACAATGGGAAGGCACCTCCCCTTGACAAAAGTCAACCACCACTTCATAAAACCCTTACCAAAAAACAGCCCAGTCCAGCCTGTCAGACAGATTCTTATGTCAGTAGTATTCACTGCAGCAAAAGGCTATTCTCATACCTCTAGGCTGGCAGGACGTTTGGCCGGAGGACACCTCTCTGGCCGCAGGCGCAGCATATGGCAAATCTGATCATACAGCAAATCTGACCATAACTCTATCCTCCGGATTCCTGCTTACAAGCAAAAACTAAATCAGGAAGTACCAGTGACGGCTTCAATACGGAAGTAGTCTGATGAAGTGGAATGTTTCGCTAACACAGACTGGAATATGTTCATCCGATAACATTAAGGAGTTTACCACATCAGTTTACCACATCAGTCACTGGCTTTGTTTGGGCTCCCAAGTGGCGCAGCAGTCTAAGGCACTGCCTCTCAGTGCTAGAGAGGCAGACTCTGGTTCAATTCCAGGCTGTATCACAACTGGCTGTGATTGGGAGACCCATACTGCCCTCCCAAGCAACAAGGTACTAACTGCTCATAGTGTGGAACTGAGAAAAATGGCTTCAAAGTGTCTTAATTGTCCAGCGAAATGAATTCTAGGGAGATCGTTGGAGATGTAGGGATCTGTTGCCTTACTATGAGTAAATGTTTTATTCATGTTGACACTGACCTCGGACATGACCTTTGACCCTTAAACGGCAGTTACTGCCTTCTTCCTTGGCATGATATGTTATAAATTGCAGGGTAATACCAAAGCAAAGAGCAGTATCTGCCATTTTCATTTGTTAGTTTACTATACTTCTCATTTATGCTATTAATACAAGAGCAGTGTAATTACCGACAGTGTAACAGAGTTGAAGCTGCCTCCTTTGTGTGTCTTCCACTAAGATACCAGTTGCATTTCCATAGAGATGTAGGTTCCGCGTCAGTCACATTACATAATGTGTTTGACAACTAGCCCATGTCTTGTTATAAGAATACATGTGAAAAGCAACCCTGCAAATGTTTGAATTACATGAAATGATTACCTGTCTTGTAATATATAATGATTGACCATGATAGAAATATGACATAGGATAATACTAATTATTTAATTATTTAAAAAATACAATGAGATTGCTAATAAAAACGTTTTATTTTAATTTTTTCAAATGACACATGAATAAATCAATAACAGCTTTAAGAATACATTTTAAACATATTTACATGTTCATATTCATAAGAGAACACAAATGACATTTAGCTACAATTGCTAAAAATTTCATTTTTCAGTAACATTTCATTTTTAACTAAAACTTCTTCAGTGCTCTTCCATATCACTCCTCATCCTCAGCAATGCTGTCCACACCCAAGGCATTCCAGAACTGACTTCGATTTGCAGGCATCAGAGGACACAGCTTTGTGATTATGTCCATCTTCTTGGACTCTTCTATCCCTCTATCCTGTGTAGGTAGTGTCGAGGGTATCTCTAGAGTGACTTTCTTCATGATAAAGTCAAGCTCTGTGAAGTCATTTTCTTCATGGGAGATTTTGTAGAAGAGGCTCCTGGATCCACGCCTCAACTCGATCTCAGCCATCTCTACCAGCTTTGGTGCTGCTGCCTTCTTCAGCTTGACGATGGAATGGCCAGCTTTCCATGCCCGGATGTTTTCCTTTTTCATTTCAACCACCTCCACCTTGCCTGGCGACCATATGGAGGAAGTCCCCGAAGTCGTTCCCCGAAGTCGTACACCACACCTCCAGGTCGAGCTCAAATTTCCTGTTCCACGCCATGGTGAAAACTCTGCACTCATGAAGGTGTGTCCCGGCTCGAAAAACTTGAGGGTGATGTCCTACATCAAAGTTGAGTCAGCATTGACAACACTCACCAGTGATGTTAGGAGGCACCAGTTTTTGTTTTGAGAAGTGCAGTTATCCACCCAAATCAAATCAAATCAAATTTATTTTATATAGCCCTTCGTACATCAGCTAATATCTCGAAGTGCTGTACAGAAACCCAGCCTAAAACCCCAAACAGCAAGCAATGCAGGTGTAGAAGCACGGTGGCTAGGATAAACTCCCTAGAAAGGCCAAAACCTAGGAAGAAACCTAGAGAGGAACCAGGCTATGAGGGGTGGCCAGTCCTCTTCTGGCTGTGCCGGGTGGAGATTATAACAGAACATGGCCAAGATGTTCAAATGTTCATAAATGACCAGCATGGTCAAATAATAATAATCACAGTGGTTATCGAGGGTATAGCAAGTCAGCACCTCAGGAGTAAATGTCAGTTGGCTTTTCATAGCCGATCATTAAGAGTATCTCTACCGCTCCTGCGGTCTCTAGAGAGTTGAAAACAGCAGGTCTAGGACAGGTAGCACGTCCGGTGGACAGGTCAGGGTTCCATAGCCGCAGGCAGAACAGTTGAAACTGGAACAGCAGCAAGGCCAGGTGGACTGGGGACAGCAAGGAGTCATCATGCCCGGTAGTCCTGACGCATGGTCCTAGGGCTCAGGTCCTCCGAGAGAGAGAAAGAAGGAGAGAATTAGAGAGAGCATACTTAAATTCACACAGGACACCGAATAAGACAGGAGAAGTACTCCAGATATAACAAACTGACCCTAGCCCCCCGACACATAAACTACTGCAGCATAAATACTGGAGGCTGAGACAGGAGGGGTCAGGAGACACTGTGGCCCCATCCGATGATACCCCCGGACAGGGCCAAACAGGAAGGATATAACCCCACCCACTTTGCCAAAGCACAGCCCCCGCACCACTAGAGGGATATCTTCAACCACCAACTTACAATCCTGAGACAAGGCCGAGTACCCAATACACTGCATGCTTGACATCCCTCTTCCTCTCCAGTGCTGTTACATAAAATGAAGTAATCTCCTCTGCCTTCCGACCAGCTGTTCCTTCATGCCATACAACTGAGATTGTTTTCTTCTTCTTCTGAGACTTCTTTCCAACGGTGGTAAATGTCTCGTGATAGGCAACGATTCTTCTTGTGAACAATGCTGTTTTCACACTTGGCATGCGAGGGAGCATGATGCCTTTCTGCATATCAACGCTCCTCACAGACCAGCCCTCAGGCCAATCTTTCTGTGAATCAGTCTGGTATTGGCTTCCGCTCTGCCCTGCAGACGTCTTACGTTCCTCATATTTCCTACATTGCATGCAGTCGGGGTTGGTGATGGTGAATTCAGGTGCTGCATGGCTGTGGTCCTGGCAGGCTTGGGTTTCCATGGTCTCATTCTCCCTGTGCTCCAGCTTCAGATGATGATCCTGCACCAAACAGAGCTCGCACTCCTCCTCTCCAAGCTTCACAGAGCTGATGTTCCTTCCCTTTATTGCATTTCGATAGGTTTCATAACCGCAGCTGGCATCTTTGTTCTTCTCCTTGTGGTCATTATGCATGAACCAAATATTGACATCAATCGGGAGGTAGAGGCGCTGTGGGGCATGCTCTCGTCTGTAGTGGCTGATTTGGGGATGAAAGGATTGGATTCATGTTCAATTTGCTCTCTGAAGCTTTCTCTCCCCTCTGATCCTTTGGTGGAATCCGTTTGGTGGTGATTGACATGCCCATCATCGTGACAATCAGCTTGTCATTTTTGGGGTGGTAGCCCAATGTTGTCAGAAAAAAAAACTTTGCACACCTGCTGTGCAGAACCGCTCTGGTTTGGAAGGTGGTACAGAAACGACCTGCTGCGTCGACTGTCAGCGCCAGCAGTGATATTTTTCTTCGGTTGCTGTGGCACCATGTGGAAGATCCATGACCTCTTCTCCTTATACTTCATCTCCCAATACTTTTCCCATATTTCCTTTTGCCTACCCTCTGAAATATTCTGAGTACATTGCCTCTTGCATTTGGGACCACATGGCTAACCCATTGGTGGAATATGAGATTTCTTGTTTGATGGGTGTTCTGGAGTTGTGTCCACGGGCTCAGCTGCCACTTGTGCTGGAACATCCACCTCTGAAGGTGGATGATAATCTTCATCATCATCATCATTGGCACTTGATTTCTTTTCTACTAGACTGATGTCTAAGGAGTCAGAGACCACCCACTGGTTCCCTATTTCTTCAAATAGTGTTGACACTGTGACTTCAGTTGAAGGGGGCAGATCAGGAATCTTTGTTGGGATGTGGCACTCAAACTCAACTGCAATAAATAGAGCAAATAATCAGGGACGTGCATCGAAATGATTCTATTCTGAAATGGATGATAATCATTAATACTGACATTTTGACCCAAACATATACTGACACAAACATATGATCATAATCCTTTTCAGTTATTCTATAATATAGGATATAATCAATGTTGATTTTATCTTGTGCAAACATTATCAGAATCATTTCCACTGTCATAATTGAGTTAATCTATTCATTTCATACCTGCTCCCAAAAATGGCTTTGTTTCCAAATATAAAAAATATGCATGGATGGACATTGACAGGAGTAAAACCTAGTATTGACATGGTTGTACTGTCCTAATACACCCTCACATGGCAGCTTTGATCCACATAGATACTAATCATCTAGGGATTGGGACCACAAGGATTGGTGGAAGTCATTTTGGCAAAATGTTTTTTTTCCGCATTCATGTAATGACGGCAATGAAGCAGACACATTGAGCTCACATTTGGCATGCCAAAGCTTGTTGTACTAATTACATATGCCACCAACGAAGGTGATGGATACAATTTGGGATTTTAACTTTGGTGACCGGGACAGTCACGCAATACTGGAATATAAAAGAAAACCAGAAACCCTGAACATGTGAGTAGATATATTATGAATGAGCTAGTGTAACGGATGTGAAATGGCTATCTAGTTAGCGGTGGTGCGCCCTAATAGCCTTTCAATCGGTGACGTCACTTGCTCTGAAACCTTGAAGTAGTGGTTCCCCTTGCTCTGCAAGGGCCGCGGCTTTTGTGGAGCGATGGGTAACGATGCTTCGTGGGTGACTGTTGTTGATGTGTGCAGAGGGTCCCTGGTTCGCGCCCGGGTCGGGGCGAGGGGACGGACGTAAAGTTAAACTGTTACACTAGCAATGCTGTATGTGTGCTCAACCGGAAAACGAGTGTGCGTGGCTTTTGACCATTCAGTATGGGGTGCACGTCCAACTGACCGTCAGCTGGCTAGAGATTGTGTGTGTGTGGTGTAATGTTACTGATTACAAATAACCCATGGAATGCCAGAATATAACTATAGGGATTATATTAATTCTAGGTATAATAGATTGAAGCTAGTATAAACTGCTGATCGTCTCTTATGGGAGCATGTAGCACAAATCTATTGTTTCATGCTAATGCTAGCTAGGTAGGTTTTGACGTTTTGGTAGGAGCGCGTCAGTTTTAGCTAGGTGGCTGTCACTGGCTAGAAATTGTGTGTATGGTGTACTGATTCAAAGAAACCATCAGATGAAATTTCTGAATATACAGTAATTCATTGTATGGCTAGTAGATTGAAGTTAGTATCAATTGCAGATCTCTCATGAGAGCCGATAGTATTGTTAGTCTATGCTCGTTAGCTAGTTAGCTAGTTCTTACCTGTGTCTGGATGTCATCACTAACAGAATGAACTGAAATGATACCAAGGTAAAACGCAGTAACTGCAGCCAAGGGCAGGTTGAAACCAAGCTAAAAGGCAGTAAGTTCAGTTATTGCCATTTACCTTGGTTTCACAGAAACGTTTTGCACTTACTGCTAATATGACCCCCATTTTCTCCAAAACAGTAAAATGAGCAGTTACTGCCTTTTTGCATGGGAGGGCAGCATAGGGCGGCGCATAATTGGACCAGAGTCATCCGGGTTAGATTTTGTCCGGGATAGGTTGTCGTTGTAAATGAAAATGTGTTCTTAACTGACTTGCCTAGTTAAATAAAGGTTCAATAAAATAAAATTCAATTCAATTCAATTTCAATTCAATTCAATTCAATTTCAATTCAATTTTATTTTATATAGCCCTTCGTACATCAGCTAATATCTCGAAGTGCTGTACAGACACCCAGCCTAAAACCCCAAACAGCTAGTAATGCAGGTGTAGAAGCACGGTGGCTAGGAAAAACTCCCTAGAAAGGCCAAAACCTAGGAAGAAACCTAGAGAGGAACCAGGCTATGAGGGGTGGCCAGTCCTCTTCTGGCTGTGCCGGGTGGAGATTATAACAGAACTATGCCAAGATGTTCAAAAATGTTCATAAGTGACAAGCATGGTCAAATAATAATCATGAATAATTTTCAGTTGGCTTTTCATAGCCGATCATCAAGAGTTGAAAAACAACAGGTCTGGGACAGGTGGCGGTTCCATAACCGCAGGCAGAACAGCTGAAACTGGAATAGCAGCAAGGCCAGGCGGACTGGGGACAGCAAGGAGTCACCACGGGCGGTAGTCCCGACGCATGGTCCTAGGGCCCAGGTCCTCCGAGAGAAAGAAAGAGAGAAGGAGAAAATTAGAGAGAGCCAAGATTTTCAAAATGTTCATAAATGACAAGCATGGTCAAATAATAATCAGGAATAAATCTCAGTTGGCTTTTCATAGCCGATCATTAAGAGTTGAAAACAGCAGGTCTGGGACAGGTAGGGGTTCCATAACCGCAGGCAGAACAGTTGAAACTGGAATAGCAGCAAGGCCAGGCGGACTGGGGACAGCAAGGAGTCACCACGGCCGGTAGTCCCGACGTATGGTCCTAGGGCTCAGGTCCTCCGAGAGAAAGAAAGAGAGAAGGAGAAAATTAGAGAGCGCCAAGATTTTCAAAATGTTCATAAATGACAAGCATGGTCAAATAATAATCAGGAATAAATCTCAGTTGGCTTTTCATAGCCGATCATTAAGAGTTGAAAACAGCAGGTCTGGGACAGGTAGGGGTTCCGTAACCGCAGGCAGAACAGTTGAAACTGGAATAGCAGCAAGGCCAGGCGGACTGGGGACAGCAAGGTGTCATCATGCCCGGTAGTCCTGACATATGGTCCTAGGGCTCAGGTTCTCAGAGAGAAAGAGAGAACGAAAGAATTAGAGAGAGCATACTTAAATTCACACAGGACACTGGATAAGACAGGAGAAGTACTCCAGGTAACCAACTGACCCTAGCCCCCCGACACATAAACTACTGCAGCATAAATACTGGAGGCTGAGACAGGAGCGGTCAGGAGACACTGTGGCCCCATCCGAAGAAACCCCCGGACAGGGCCAAACAGGAAGGATATAACCCCACCCACTTTGCCAAAGCACAGCCCCCGCACCACTAGAGGGAAATCCTCAACCACCAACATTACAATCCGGAGACAAGGCCGAGTATAACCCACAAAGGTCTCCACCACAGCACAAACCAAGGGGGGGCGCCAACCCAGACAGGAAGATCACGTCAGTAACTCAACCCACTCAAGTGACGCACCCCTCCTAGGGACGGCATGAAAGAGCACCAGCAATCCAGTGACTCAGCCCCTGTAACAGGGTTAGAGGCAGAGAATCCCAGTGGAGAGAGGGGAACCGGCCTGGCAGAGACAGCAAGGGCGGTTCGTTATAAGTGATTATAAGTGATTCGATAATGTCATCCATACGTACATATCCCAACCAAAAGTCATGGATGACAGGCAACATCCGCACTGAGCTAATGGCTATAGCTGCCACTTTCAAGGAACGGGACACTATTCGGATGATAATAAGAAATCCCACTACGACTTCCAACGAGCCATCAAACAGGCAAAGCGTCAACACACTAAGATCTAATCCTACTACGCCGGCTCTGATGCTTGTCGGATGTGGCAGGGCGTGCAAATTTTCACAGATTACAAAGGGAAACGTGAGCCACCCAGTGAAGCAAGCCTACAAGACGAGTTAAATGCCTTCTATGCTTGCTTTGAGGTAAGCAACACTGAACCATGCATGAGATCAACAGCTAGTCCGGCCGACTGTGTGATTTCGCTCTCTGTAGCCGATGTGAATAAGACCTTTAAACAGGTTAACACTCACAATGCTGTGGGGCCAAGTGGATTACCAAATCAAATCACATTTTATTTGTCACATACACATGGTTAGCAGATGTTAATACGAGTGTAGCAAAATGCTTGTGCTTCTAGTTCCGACAGTGAAGTAATGTCTAACAAGTAATCTAACAATTCCCCAACAACAACCTAATACACACAAATCTAAAGGGGTGAATGAGAATGTATACATATATGTACATGGATGAGCGATGGCCCAGGACCTCTCAGATCCTCAGGGTAGCCTAGTGGTTAGAGTGTTGGGCTAGTAACCGAAATGGTTGCAAGTTCAAATCCCTGAGCTGACAAGGTACATATCTGTTGTACTGCCCCTGAACAAGGCAGTTAACCCACTGTTCCTAGGCTGTCATTGAAAATAAGAATTTGTTCTTAACTGACTTGCCTAGTTAAATAAAAATATACCAGGAAGGCCCTAAAATTGTCAAAGACTACAGCCAAGTCATAGACTGTTTTCTCTGCTATTGCATGACAAGGAGTACCGATGCACCAAGTCGGGAACCAACAGGATACTGAACAGCTTCTAACCCCAAGCCATAAGACTGCTAAATAGCTAACCAAATATCTACCAGGATTTTCTGCGTTGACCCCCCTTTACACTAACTGTTTTGACTCATCTCATACGCTGCTGCTACTGCTTATTATCTATCTTGTGTTGCCTAGTCACTTTACCCCTACCCATATATACATATCTACCTCAATTACCTCGTACCCCTGCAAATCGACTCGGTACTGGTACCACGTGTATGTAGCCAAGTTATCGTTACTCATTGTGTATTTATTGCTTGTGTTATTATCTTTTGATTATTGTTGTAGTTTTCTCTGCATTGTTGGGAAGGGCCCGTAAGTAAGAATTTCACTGTTAGTTTACACTTGTTGTTTACAAAGCATGTGACAAATAAAATTAGTTTAGATTTGATTTTGATTTGGCCATAGGCCACACCATTGTCTGAGCCAGTAGTGTCGGGTTTGTCGAGTGGAGGGACAGCATTGTTGCACGTGTCATCCAGACTGTCAGAGTAAAAGAGAGGGCCAATGGGGTGCGCAGCCTTCCAAACAGCCGGTGCCTTCTCCCACGGACCTCTGTCTCGTCTGTACCCTCCCACTCCACATGTCACTAGCTTTCACAAGGAACATCTTTATTTAATTTTTTACTAGTATGCTATCGATCTCATCATCATGTCTAATGTGGTACGTGGAAATAGTGTTCATATAATGGTTCAAATATCTGGACATTTTGCTTGAAATGTGAAACTGCTGCCTTTGATGAAATTAAATTATTTATAAAAGTTGACACTCTGCCACATCAAAATGAATATGTCTCTCATAGGGAATTACACAGTGCACTGATGTTCTGTGCTACAAAATGATGTTCCTCTTTTCTATTTGGCAGTCCATACATGGAAACTGTTATATGCGCTATATTTAGAACATTTTCTTTTACTAATTGTGTCACAATATCAACGAACATACTGTCAAAAATATCTAATGGAGCTCTCTGAAAAATGCCTTCTTGGACCACAGAGATTTGTATCACAAGAAATGCGATGAACATTTTTTATTTTCCATTTAGACATTTGAAATACATACATTTTTTTACTGTCTTAAACTGTGTAAGTATTGCATATTTAGTTATGCGGATGCCCATAACCATACAGGGTAGGGACAGCTTTTTGCACCTGCATGTTTCGAAGGTCCATGTATGTTAAGGGGAAGTAAGTGTCCCCTGCATTCCCAACAACAAACTACAAAACACAAGCTATAAAATACAAAATAACAACCCCATCATAGGTCTCTGTTTTGGAAAATGCTGAGCCATTTGAGGTCCCTACATTTTGTTCTTTCTCTACAGCCTATATTCTCCTGTAAAGTGCCCCGAATGGTTGCACAGCCTTTGGCCAAGATAACTCCACAACAAATGATTATTGTAGCCATCAATGAGCTTGCTGCACCTTTCTACTGGCAATTTGGCAAACTTTCCAGCATCAAACTGATGCAATTCTTCAATGTTTTAGGGGTGCCCTCCACTAACTACGGTTTTCAGCTCTCGCCATAGGTTATGCATGTGATTCAGATCTGAACTCTTATATGCTCACTCCAGAACAGTCCAGCGCTTCCAATTTCTAACCATTCCAGTGGGCTTTTGATGTGTGTTTGGGGTTGTTGTCCTGTTGGAAGACCAACGTCCTTCAACAGAGACACAGTTCTTGGACTCTGTGTTGAGAATTGCACTCCAAAACCCCTTGATAATCTGCTAATTTCATAATTCCTTGCGCACATTCAAGGCCCCCAGTACCAGGGGCAGCAAAGCAACCCCACAGCATTATCTAACCTGCTTTGCTGCCCTTTATACTGGAGGTCTTGAACATACGCAAGGTTGTGGGTCTTCCAGCGGGACAACGACCTCAAACACACATCAAAAGCACCCTGGATTAGTTCAAAAAGAAACACTGGATTGTTCTGGAGTGTCCAGTGAAGAGTCTAGATCTGAATCACATCAAAATCCTATGGTGAGAGCTGAGAACAGCAGTCGGTGGAGGACACCCCTCAAACGTTGAAGAATGAGAGCAGTTGCGGTTGAAGAGTGGGTCAAATTGCTATAGAAAGGTGTGTCAAGCTCACTGATAGCTACAAGAAGCATTTGTCTGCAGTTATCTTAGCCAAAGGCTGCGCAACCAAGTCCTAGCTCTGCGGTGCCAGTAATTTTGTCCATGCCATTTGTCTTTTTTTGTCTTTTTTTCAATTTCAACTTCTTTTAGAAGAAATAGGGGATGATTTAAGAAAAGTGCAAGTGCAGCGATATATTTGTACGTGCATTTATGAAATACAGTGAGTCACCTTTATTTGCCTTAGAAGGTGAAAACACTCAATTCACATAGGGTGATTGCATTAAGACGTTCATTATCAATGTTCAATAAGCGTTGTAGTATTTTTGGGACAAGATTTTAAAAATTCACAATCAGATCCAACAATATTGGCACCCTTGATAAAGATGAGCAAAAAAGACTTGTATAAAATAAATAATACAAATACTGAGTTATATAGTATAGGAAATAGGAAATTCTGCTAGTAAAATTGCTCAGAGAATGACTTTTTGTTTAAGAGGATTTTCATCATTGATACCAGCCCTCACCAATATCACACTAAATATACATATCCTAGCATTGACTTAATCTCTCTGAATTTGATTTTTAAATGATTTTCACAAAGAATATTAGATAGAACCGCGCATGTAACTACATTTTCTTAAACTCTCTCTCACTTTCATTGGCTTTAAGTGTCTGTGTTTGAATCCAAATGTCAAAGAGATTTTGAGGTAAAAATGGAAATAGGGCGAGTGTGGGAGAAAGTGAGAGGGGGGACATACGAGGGAAGATTAGACTGTTTAGAAGGTAGACGTGAAACTGAAAAGCAGGTAAACCCTATAATGTGCCAATTTAGAGGGAGGATCATTAGAGGCATTTACCATGACTTTTCCATACACTCTAGTCCTCTGGTAATTACACTGTAGGTCCCTCTCAAGTGCGTTGAAGGAAATGGTGGAGATCCTATAAAAGCCCACTTACAATACAGTGCATCCAGAGAGGAAGCCAGGGTTGTTATTACATCACTTTGGGATGCATAAGGATCTCCATTATACCTGTAGAGTGTATAGATGGGTAGAGAAGAGAAGAGGAGAGAAGGAGATGGAGATTTTTACACTGGCAGCCCTGAATCATATTTTACTTCATTGTTTATTTCTCGGAACAGAAGTGCTGGATGCCGTGTGAATGACAGCATGGGTGATGAATGTTGACGTGAGGACCTGTTTTACATTTCCACTAATTGCTCTGCCTTGCTTGGTCCTGGCACGTTTGTAAAAGGTGGTGAAAGGCGCTTTTTAGGGTTGAGCGAGGGGACAGTGATTGGGGGGGCGGGGGGTGTAGAAGAGGAGGAGGAGTGCTCTTGATAAACTCAAGTGAAGGACAGAGAGGTGAAGGCCTTGCTTGTAGTTCTCTGTGGCTCAATGTCTTAAACATCCATAGTAAATCTGTCCACAAATAAAGCGCATCACACATCGCTAGTATGTTTTTGGTGTGGATAGGACATCATCTGCGTTCTATCAGGTAGTCCTGTCAACGACGCAAGCATAGAGAGATGGATGAAGAAGACAAACTGCGGCCATGTATGAAATCAACAAAGAAGGCGGGGAATATGAACGGTATTATACACTGGCCAACGTGTCACGGTTTTTGATTCACGTTGTGCTGAAAAGCCCTGAGACTGGAAGAAATCCTGGGTTAGGAAAAAAATACCTATCTTTGCTGATGCTCTTTTAATTAAATAGTTGCTAGGTTACATAGAGACAGACGACAGGGGTAGGTAGGTGGTGGGACAGGCGCCTGGCGAGGGGGGTGGGGGTAGTAGTGGTGGGGGAGAGGGAGGAGTTTGTTTGAGGAGGGGACATGTCCCTGAACCATGAACACACATCCCTTTGTCACACCCAATCTATAATAAGGATTTCAAATGCGAGACGTATTGACATGATGTACAGTGAGTGATTTTGTGCTCTCTCTCTCTTTCTCTCCCTCCTTTCTCCCTTTCGCTCTCTCCCCCATCTTGCTCTTTCTTTAATTTCTCTCACAGATCAGAGGAAGGGGGAAAGTCCCCTTTTATCTTGGTGACAGTGCTTTTCACCTCCACCGGTGACTTACTGGGGGCCGATGCTCTCGTTGCACCCTGGGATACCAGATGATGGCGGATGCCTCTGGCCCACGTACCCTGGCAACCATTCCTGGAGCCAGACAAGCCTTGCCCACAGCCCCCCTCTCCAACCCTCTATCCCCTACCCCTTCAATCGAGCAGTCCTCATCCCTCCAGCCCGCCACCCAATGTCCCCAGTCTGCGTCCAGGGCTCTGGCCACACATAAACCCGAGACAGGTCTCTGATGGATGGGGCTGGCAGGAGAAAGGAGAGAGGCCCTTGATGTTGGAAATAAATCTGACAGGCCCTATTGGAAAGGGCCAGGCCTAATCTTTCCCAGCAACTCTGTAGACGAAGGCTTATTCCTTTTCTTGTTCTGTAGCCTTCCCTCTCTTTATTAACCATCTCTCCCTTCTCCCCTCCCTCCCTCTGTCCATCCTTCTATTCGTTCATGTCTACAGAGATAATGCTGTAATTTACTTTCAAGCATTGTGGAACATGAATGATAGTGGCTTTTTCAACGTAATACACATTAGCCTTTAACAGATAATAGCCTACTGGTAAGAGGAATAAATAAAACAGTCGTGGTCACAATTGCTATGTGCTAAAAGTGATAGAATTCTTATTATTTCATAAGATTCCGAACTGATACTGATAAAAGTGGTCTGGTCCATCTTCTTTTCAAAGGTACCTTGCTTTTATTTTTCATATTCATGGGTGAAGTATGGTCGTAAAAAGACAATTAAGCAAAGCCTTTCCCATTTCTCTGTATAGTGTCTTTAGAAAGTATTCAACCGCTTGACTTATTCCAAATTGTGTTGTGTTACAGCCTGAATTCAAAATTGATTAAAATTGACACAATAACACAAAATTACAAAGGGAAAATATATTTTTTGACATTTTCTCAAATGTATTGAAAATGAAATACAGAAATATCTCATTTACATAAACATTCACACCCTTGGGTCAATACTTTGTAGAAGTCTCTCTGGGTAAGTCTCCAGGAGCTTTCCACATCTGTATTGTACAACATTTGCCCATTATTATTTTCAGAATTCTTCAAGCTCTGTGAAATTGGTTGTTAATTATTATTATTTTTTTTAAATCACCTTTATTTAACCAGGTAGGCCAGTTGAGAACAAGTTCTCATTTGCAACTGCGACCTGGCCAAGATAAAGCAAAGCAGTGCGACAAAAAACAACAACACAGAGTTACACGTGAGATAAACAAAAGTACAGTCAATAACACAATAGAAAAATCTATATACAGTGTGTGCAAATGGAGTAAGGAGACAAGGCAATAAATAGGCCATAGTAGTGAAGTAATTACAATTTAGCAAATGAACACTGGAGTGATAGATGTGCAGATGATAATGTGCAAGTAGAAATACTGGTGAGCAAAAGAGCAAAAAAAAGTAAATAAAAGCAATATGGGGATGGGGTAGGTAGTTGGATGGGCTATTTACAGATGGGCTGTGTTAATCATTCCTAGACAACCATTTTCAGGTCTTTCCATAGATTTTCAAGTAGATTTAAGTCAAAACTGTAACTTGGCCACTCAGGAACATTCACTGTGTAGATTTGGCCTTGTGTTTTAGGTTATTGTCCTGCTGAAAGGTGATTTCATCTCCCAGGGTCTGGTGGAAAGCAGACTGAATCAGGATTTTGCCTGTGCTCTATTACATATATTTTTAATCCTGAAAAACTTCCCAGTTCTTAACAATTACAAGCATACCCATAACATATGATGCAGCCACCACTATGCTTGAAAATATAGAGAGTAGTACTCAGTAATGTGTTGTATTGGATTTGACCCCACACATAACACTTTGTATTCAGGACAAAAAGTTTATTTCTTTGTCAAATGTTTAGCTGTTTTTCTTTAGAGCCTTGTTGCAAACAGGATGCATGTTTTGGAGTAGTTTTATTCTGTACCTGCTTCCTTCTTTTCACTCTGTCAATTAGCTTAGCATTGTTGAGTAACTACAATGTTGTTGATCCATCCTCAGATTTCTCCAATCACAGCCATTAAACTCTGTAACTGTTTTAAAGTAACGATTGGCCTTATGGTGAGATCCCTGAGCGGTTTCCTTCTTCTCCGGCAACTGAGTTAAGAAGGATCCCTGTGTCTTTGTAGTGACTAACCCCTTTGTAGTGACATTCTCAAAGGGATATTCAATGTCTGCAATTTTTTTAGCAACCAATAGGTGCCCTTCTTTGCAAGGCATTGGAAAACCTCCCTGGTCTTTGTGGTTGAATCTGTGTTTGAAATTCACTGCTTGACTGAGGGAAATTACAGATAATTGTATGTTCAAAAACATGCCATACACTATTATTGCACACAGAGTGAGTCCATGCAACTTAATATGTGACTTGTTAAACACATTTTTACTACTGAACTTATTTAGGCTTGCCATAACAAAGGGGTTGAATGTATTATCGATTCAAGCCATTTCAGCTTTTCATTTATAATTTGTTGAAAAAAATCAGAAAACATAATTCCACTTTGACATTATGGGTTATTGTGTGTAATCCATTTTAAATCCAGGCTGTAACACAACAAAATGTGGAAAAAAGTCAAGGGGTGTGAATACTTTCTAAAGGCACTATAGGTAGGTCTCCTGAGTGTGTACACATGTGTAACTGACTGTAAAGAAACACAATGAATATAGTTAAGACATACACACACCTGTCAACATTAAGTGCTTTGAGAGGCTGGTCATGGCCCACACCAAGGCCAGCTTGCCAGACAATCTGGACCCATTCAAATTTGCCTACCATTCCAACAGATCCACGGAAGATGCCATCTCCATTGCTATTCATTGACTAGAGTTCAGCATTCAACATCTTTTTTCCCTCTAAACTTGTCACCAAGCTCAGGGCTCTGTGTCTCAAAATCATCGTCTGCAACTGAATCCTGGACTTCTTGTCGGGCAGGCCACAAGCTGTGGGGATTGGCAACAACACCTCCCCCAGTCTAAGAAAAAAGGGTTCCAAAAGGGTTCTGCGGCTGTCTTCATAGGAGATCCCTTTTTGTTTCCAGATAGAACCCTTTTGTGTTCCATGTAGAACCCTTTTTGGAAAGGGTATTACATGGAACCCAAAAGGGTTCTACCTGGAACCAAAAGGGGTTCTTTAAAGGATACTCCTATAGGGACAGAACCCTTTTTGGTTCTAGATATCACCTTTTTTCTTCTTCTTGAGAGTGTAAGACTGGTGCCCCCCAGGGATGTGTCCTCAGCCCACTGCTGTACTCCCTGTTCACCCATGACTGCGTGGCAAAGCACAACACCAACTCCATCATCAAGTTTGCTGACAACACCACGGTCGTAGGCCTGATCACTGACAAAGTCAGCCTACAGGGAGGAGGTCAGAGACCTGGCAGTGGGGTGCTAAAACAAAAACCTCTCCCTCAACATCAGCAAAATAAAGGACTTGATTGTCGACTTCAGGAACCAGGGAGGAGGACACGCCCCAATCCACATCGACTGGACTGCGGTGCAACATCACCAAGGACCCCGCTCACCCCAGCCACAGACTATTCACTCCGTTACCGTCTGGCAGACAGACCTCCAGGCTCAGAGACAGTTTTTACCCACAAGCCATCAGACTACTGAATTCTTGAACTGAACTCCCTGCAACCTTAACACACATGAACTAACTCACACACAAACACCCTACACACACACTCCATTATTGCTGCTACTGGACACCTATTCATATTACTGCACAATGTCTATTTATTATTGCGCAATCCATTGCACAATTCCCCGGCATATGTGTACATATCCTACTTTAATTAGTTTGAGTGCCTCCTTGTATTATATTTTAGCTACATTTGATCCTATTTCTCATTCATTGAGCTCGTATTTTTTGTACTCTTTTATTAACTTAATTACTTTCCTATTGTTGTCGCATTATCAGTAGGGGAACATGTAAGTAAGCATTTTGTTGCATTGTCATGTGTACAGTGGTTCCTCAATTAAAAGTTTAGAGCTTATGTCGTTTGTGGTAGATTGTGGCAGATTGTGGTAAATTGCGTCATTCTGTCATTGCACCACACTACCACAAGGGGGAGTTAGAACGCTGATCTGTCGGTAGTCTGAACTGTGGCACAAATTGACTGTCTTTTCGGAATTAATCGAGGTGGGAATGTTTCAGTCCGAGAGTCTCTCTTCTCTGGCACTAGAGTCCTGCATCTGGCAACAAAAAAATATTAGCTGGCAGGTGGTCCCGGAGTTGAGAGAGAACTTGGGTAAATACAATTGCGCAATTACACTTGACATGACGGTTTAAAAAAAAATAGACACAGTGGGCTTTTGGTTTCTCTCCCTCTAAAAACAGAAATAAATCATTCTAATTAACAAACTGGCTTTATTTACCACAGTGCGAAAGAGTGATAGCCCCTCTATATAAAGTGAGTTTCTGAAAGGGTCCTTCTTTGCAGATGTGAAGAGAGTCCAACTAGGATAGGGAGGGAAAAAAGGTTGCCCATATTTTCAAGACCAGAGCTACTATTTAGTAGGCTATTTCACAGCATTAAGCTATATTTGTCAGCATAAAACTGAGTGACTCACTGATTTGTGGCTTTGAATCAAAATGCCAACATTCTTTCTGATAGTTTTTAATAAAGAAATGTTTTGACCAAATTAATCTACTCATGTTGTGTATGTTCAATTATTTGTGACATTGTGGTTACAGTGAAGAATGTAAACAAAATAAATGGAGTAAATCCCATTCATAATGAATAATCAGACAATACAAAACATACACACACAAACGACAATTGCACCACACCTGCCCATGACTAATAAACAAACTTGAACTTGAACACACATGGTCAACAGCAGATCCACAGCAGTGGTTTGGTTTTGCATGCATCATCCATCTTATTGCTATAGCAGAGGCGTAGCCTTGCGGGCAGTGCAGGAATCCGAGTGTTTGTCCGCTGGCCTGGCCAGACCCAGTCTCCCCTGGGAGCCTCCATTGATTCCACTGAATGGCCCTAATGACCTAAGTTACTCCCAGGCCGCCATTTGTCTAACAGGTGACATGAAGGGGTCAAAGGTCAGGTCAATGTGGATGTCAATATGTGACCTCTTAAGAGACTAAATCAAATCACAAAAATAACTCTAAAGCAGGACCTTATTCACGTTCATCAAACAGACTCATTCATTCTCAACGATACTAACAACCTCTTCACAAATTACATTTATATGTGTTTATTTTGCTTTATTTTGGTCAAGTCAACCTTATTGAAAACCAAACACAAAAATACAGTTGTCAGAACAAAAGCCCAAACCATGTTTTACACATGAATTTTGGATCCAATTTTTATTTTCATATATATAGTGTAGCTACACTAAATATGGATACTTAAGACTGCTGTATTTTTCTGCATAATTGCCCAGATTAATTCCATAATAAAGAAACTTGACTACATATACAGCTAACTGCCAAAATAAAGGAAACACCAACATAAAAAATCTCCCATAAGTGTTCAATTGGGTTGATATCTGGTAACTGAGATGGCGATGAAAGCACCTGCTTTCAATATACTTTGTATCCCTCATTTACTCAAGTGTTTCCATTATTGTGCACTTAGCTGTATATTGATCCATGAAAGAGTTGATATGTGTTTATTATCCTCTATATGATGAGATTCTATTGTTCTCAATCTAATGTAAATGTCATTTCCTGATAGTACAGTACAGTGTTAAATTGTCTTAATGAGGAACATAGCTTGATTTTCAGGAACTGTGTGGAAGAGCTGGGGGTATAGCACTCTGTGAATGTATTGTTCATCGTCAGCCTTAATGAAATAATGTGCTGCAAATGAACTCTATTAGAATTGAGACATGCAGGAAACGTGGCCTGTTGCACAATAATGCAGATATCAGCCGTGTGTGTGTGTGGGTGTGGGTGTGGGTGTGGGTGTGTGTGTGTGTGTGTGTGTGTGTGTGTGTGTGTGTGTGTGTGTGTGTGTGTGTGTGTGTGTGTGTGTGTGTGTGTGTGTGTGTGTGTGTGTGTGTGTGTGTGTGTGTGTGTGTGTGTGTGTGTGTGTGTGTGTGTGTCCCAGGGTTTAGGAGGTTCAATTAGTGGTGTTGCACGTTATATCAATCTATCACAGAGTCTAAATCTTATCAAACCAAAATGCAATCCACGGACCAATATTTAATTGAATTGGGAAAGATTACTTATTGGGTAGACTTTTTTCCCCACTCTCTTCGATGCACTGCAATGTAATGATAGCACAATAGGCCAATGGATGAGGACAGCGGTCACCATCACAATCTGTCAATCATGCTGATGTTCCATGTGTGACACTAATATCGTGTGATGCATTTCAAATCACAGACACCCTCATTGCACATCCCTATAAACTACAGCAGAATTTCAGGCTATTCCACCCCTTACTATCATGATTGGAACTTGAAAGAAATAGAAGTGCGGTACCATTGCTGAAGAGAAACCATGATCTTACGCTTAAAAAATATAGATTTGCATTCGTCACCTGGTTCTGTTGGATATGAATGCTTTAATAATAAGCTGCTTTCTCACTGGACGATCCAGCGCAGTTCTGTCCATAGACACTAGGGGGAAGTCAACCCTGTTTCTTCATGAATGAGGAGATCCCTATAAGTGATCAAACCTGATGAAAAATATCAATTGATTGGCATTGACTTTGATGTTGTGTTTCCACTTGGTGCATCAATTCAGTGTCTATCTGATTCCCGGGTGATCCTTTGTAATATAAAAGTCTAATGTAAAGCCCTATATTTGTCCTACTGTACTTACATTATCTGTATAAAATGTCCAATACAGAAGGATAAACTATCAGATTTAACAGCTATTATGTTTTTATTTTGAAAATCACATTTGCTGTAGCTGTGTTTTATAAACTTTTATGAACGATCATTATATCACTTGACTGATTCCTCACGCGTGTTCACGCATGTGCATGTGCATGTGCGTGCACACACACACACGCACACGCACACGCACACACACACACACACACACACACACACACACACACACACACACACACACACACACACACACACACACACACACACACACACACACACACACACACACACACACACACACACACACACACGTGATATACTTGTGAGGACTTTTGGGGATCAACAATTGATTCCCATTCAAAATTCTATTTTCCCTAAATTTAACCCTAACCCTTACCTAACTTTAATTCTAATCCTAACCCTAATTCTAACACTAACCCTAACCCTTAACCAAACCTCTAAGCCTAAAATAGCCTTTTTCCTTTGGGGACCGTAGAAATGTACCCACTTGCCAAAACCTAACCACTAAAACCTAAATCTAAACCCAACCCCTGAACCTAACCCGAACTCCTAACCCTAAACCTCACCACTAACCTCTAAACTTAACCCTAAGCCTAAACCTATCCCTGAAGCCTAATATAGCCTTTTTACAAGTGAGAACCGACAAAATGTCCTCACTTCTCAAAATTTCTGTTGGTTTACTATTCTTGTGGTAGTCAAAAGTATAGTAAAACGTGTACACACACACACACGTTTGTTTTACTGTCCTTGTGGGGACCGAACAATTGATTCCCATTCAAAATCCTATTTTCTCTAACACCTAGCCATAACCTAACCCTAACCTTAACACCACACCTAACTTAAGAAAAAAAGAACGTTTGGTGTGGCGATAAGAATAAAATGACATTCGGTGTGGTGATACAGAGATTTATACTTTTTATAAACACTTAGCTATACGTTTGATATTTCCTGTCTCTGACCTGAGTTTAAGCATGGCAAACTCCTCTATTTTGGAGTCGGATGTGGAAATGGATAGTAAAGCCATAAAATGTGAGACCTGTGACATGTTCATTGTAGTCAAACAGGAAGAGTATACTTACCTATATACTTGTGATAAATGCAAACAGCTCCGTGCCTCAAAGGACCAGGATCATTGAGCTACTAGAGGAGAATAGGGTCCTAAGAGAACATCACGCTCTGGCTAAGGAGACTTCAAGACTGCATGCTATTTTTGATGCGACAATTCTAAATGACCGAGGGGAAATTCTGGGTGCTCTACGAGATTGGGCTCATCTGCAGTAGCTACTGTGGATACTACCTTGGACCACTTTCACATCCCACCGACAAGAACCGGAGATCTACTGCGTTTTTTTCTTCCCCATCAGAAGTAAAGTGGAATCGAGTTAGAAGTAAGAGATGAGGATGATTCCAATGAATTTTCCCTCTCCCACTCATTCAGACCTACGGCTCTCTAACCGTTTTTCGGCTCTGAGCCCCCTGACTTCACTGGGGCCCTCCGTCAAATGACCTAATCCGCCCCACACGCCCTTCCCACTCAACCTCTGGTCGTGGGTTGCTGAGCCGGCCACGCCCCCTTCATACATCAGCCATCCAGGATCTCTGGCTCTGGGAATCCACGACCCCTCCTCCCAAGGTAGCCATCGTCGGGAGTTCCATTGTCCGGGATGTGGTGGTTGTTGGGGCAAAGACTTTCTGCTTCCCTGAAGCCAGGGTGTGTGACATTACCCGGGAGCTTACGGCCGTCCTAGACTGAAACCCGGAGCTGCACACGGTGGTCATGCATGCCAGTACTAACAACATCAGGCTGCGGCAATGAGGGGAGTTGAGACAGGATTTCAAAAACCTGAGGGAAAGGCTATTGGCTACCGACAAGCTGATTATCTTTTCTGGCACTATTCCTACACACGATCGCTGAGTTGAAAGAGCAAATGTATTGTCAATTTCAACTTATTCTGAGAACGTCCTCAGTTCTTAAAAAAGGACAGCTTGCACCCGAATAGGATAGGAGCTAGGATGCTGAGAGCTAATATTGAAGAAAACATTTATTATGGGATATCAGTCCTTACCCTCAACAGGTAACCCTAATTGACTCTTGTTCATGGCATAGGCTTAAAGGTTCCGTTCTAGGCAATCTCTAAGTATCTATTCCAATTCAAGCTAACCCCATGGTATTTTCTAGTAGGGGGTTACCTGCTGAACATGGCATTTTTGTATTAGAAAATCCGTCTGATCTGAAATCCCGCAGTTGCGGCCTTGAACTGATCCGTGTTAAAAGCCAGAAGTTTGATTTCGAAAATTGATTTTATTGCAAACCAACGAGGACATTTTGGTTGTAACTGAATATTGGTTAAAGAAGTCTGTGCCAGACTCTGACGTGTATCTGACTGGTTATAATGTTTTCAGATCTGATACAGTTGGCAGAGGAGTGGGTGTCGCCTTATACATACAGAGCAACTTAAATGTTTCTGTATCCATTACCACCTCTGTCGCTAAGCAATTTGAATGTCTAGTCCTAAATGTGGGACCACCTGACGCTACCGGGAATTTATCACCCTCCCTCGGACTCCATATGTGCTCTTAGTCTGGATTGGTTGATGGCAGAATCTGATGGGCTGAAAGATATTTGTACTGAGCTAAATCTAATTTAGCTGAGAACTAAACCGACTCACCCCAACTTTCAACACCCTGAAAAATCGAATCTTGTAGATATTATTCTAGCAAATGCCCCTCATAAGTTTACAGCCAATGGGATATTTGCCAATGAGTTCAGTGACCGTTGTCCCGTTGCCTTTATAAGAAATGTTAAAATGCCTAAATCTCGCTCATTATTACAAAAATACATTTTAGGAATTTGAACCCTTTTACATGTCTGATCACATGTTTGTGATCATTGTTGAGTGTTCCATGCGGCGTACTATCGCAAATATGTGATTGGAACAGTAGCAAAAGAACGTATGATGCAACAAATGCATCTAAACAGCATTGTTGTCTGAAAAGCATCTAAACAATGTTTTGTACTGATGGGAAATAAAGGTCTTTACAACTTTATTCCTCAATTTCACCTTCTATTGTAAAAGATTAATGCAAACTTCATCATCCAAACATCACACGGAACACAACCACAGCCAAACTCATTCCACAAACCTGTCTAAATAACAGGTTGCGTGTCCCAAAAAAAACAAAAACATACAGTGCATTCGGAAAGTATTCAGACCCCGTGACTTTTTTCACATTTTGTTATGTTTCAACCTTATTCTACAATTGATAAAATCCTCATCAATCTACACACAATCCCCCATAATGACAAAGAAAAAACAGGTTTTTAAAAATGTTTGCAAATGTATTAAAAATAAGAAAATGAAATATTACATTTACATAATTATTCAGACCATTTACTCAGCGTTTTGTTGAAGCCCCCTTTGGCAGCGATTACAGCGTTGAGTCTTCTTGGGTATGACGCTACACGCTTGGCACACCTGTACTTGGGCAGTTTCTCCCATTTTTCTCTGCAGATCTTCTCAAGCTCTGTCAGGTTGGATGAGGGGCGTTGCTGCACAGCTAATTTCAGCTCTCTCCAGAGATGTTCGATCGGGTTCAAGTCTTAGGTTCAAGACATTCAGAGACTTGTCCCTAAGAAACTCCTGCGTTGTCTTGGCTGTGTGCTTAGGGTCGTTGTCCTGTTGGAAGATTAACTTTCACCCCAGTCTGAGGTTCATGAGCGCTCTTGAGCAGCGTTTTGCATGCAAGGATCTCTCTCAGTAGCTTTGCTCTGTTCGATCTTTTCCTCGATCTATGAAGAGTCTGCCCAGATCCCTGCCGCTGAAAAATATCCCTGACAGCATGATGCTGCTCACGAGCACTCATGAACTTCAGCCGTGGGGATGGATGCCAGGTCTTCCTCCAGGATGATGACGCTTGGCATTCAGGCTAAGAGTTCAATGCTTGAGTTTCATCAGGGACCAGAGAATCTCTGTATGTCTCATGAGTCTGAGAGTCTTTAGTTGCCTTTTGGCAACATCTCCGAAGTGGGCTGTCATGTGCAATTTAGCTGAGGAGTGGCTCCCGTCTGGCCACTCTAACCATAACAGAGCCTGATTGGTGGAGTGCTGCAGAGATGGTTGTCCTTCTGGAAGGTTCTGCCCATTTCCACAGATGTGCCAACTCGTGGAGCGTCATATCTAAGTATGACTCATCGCGGTAATCGTTGGTCAACTTCCGCTTTAACGAGTCTCATGAGCAAACGGTCTGAATAATTATGTAAATGTAATATTTAATTTTCTTATTTTTAATACATTTGCAAACATTTTTAAAAACCTGTTTTTTCTTTGTCATTATGGGGGATTGTGTGTAGATTGATGAGGATTTTATCAATTGTAGAATAAGGTTGAAACATAACAAAATGTGAAAAAAGTCACGGGGTCTGAATACTTTCTGAATGTACTGTTAGTTAGTGTCGTGACATTACTTTGGGACACGCAACCTGCTGATCTAGACAGGTTTGTCGAATGAGTCTGGCTGTGGTTAGTTGTTACCGTGTGATGTTTGGATGAATGAAGTGTAGCAATTAATCTTATTAGCAATAGAAGGTGAACCATTGAGGAATAAAGTTGTTTAAAGACCGTTATTATCTCCGGATCAGTACAAAACATTGTTTAGATGCTTTATCAGATCAACAATGCTGTTTAGATAGTCAATGTGTTGTATCATAACGTTCTCTTGCTACTGTTCCATATCATCATATTTGCGACAGTAGTAGCCTGCATGGAACACTGCAAACAATGCATCACAAACATGTGATTCAGTACATGTACAAATGGGTTCAAATTCCTAAAATGTATTAGTTAGCTAAATAATGAGCACAGATTTAGGCATTTTACACATTTCTTATAAAGGCAACGGGACAACGGTCACTGAACTCATTGGCACAATATCCCATGGTGGCTTGTTACACTTATGAGGGGCATTTGCTAGACTAACTATCCTTAGCAAGATTCGATGTCCTTTCAGTTGAGTGCTTGAATAGCTCGGGTGAGTCCGAGTTGAGGTCTCCGCTAAGTTCCGATCTTCTGCTCATGTACAAATATCTCTCGGCCCATCAGATGCTGCCATGGCAAGGCCAGTCCAGCCGTGTCGACGGTTCCCATATGGTGATGAACGTAGTAGGATGCGGTGATAAATTCCCGAGTAGCGTCAGTGGGATGGTACCCACATTTAGGACTAGACTATTCTAGATATTTGGCTTAGCAACAGAGGCGGTAATCAGACACAGTACCATGTGAGTTGCTCTGTATGTATAAGGCGACTACTCCACTCTCTCTGCCTCGTGCTGATAGTCAGAGTCTGAACCACATTATACACGGGCAGCTGCAGACCTAGCCATGTTCTGGTCTAGTCTCGGCAGGCGAGTACATTTTCTTCACCTCATGTTCAGGTTCACAAGTTCCAACCATGTCCTGCGTGTAGCGTCTGCAATACAATCAATTTTCTGAAGTCTAACTGTCTAATCTCTCTAACACCAATCCGTTTATGCACTCTGGCCGCAACTGCGGGATGGTTCCGATCAGTCGGACATGCTACTACAGACCTGCCACGTTCGGGAGGTGGCCCCCTACTAGAAAATACTATGGGGCTAGCTTAAATTGGAGATAGATTATTTTATGAGACTGCCTAAAATCAGAACCTTTAAGCCTATGCCATGAACAAGATGTTCAGAATTTGGCTTACTTCATATACAACGGTAAGGACTGGATATCTCATGACAAATGTTGACGTCGATATTAGCTTTCCAAGCATCCTAGCTCCTATCCTATTCGGGTGCAAGCTGTCCTTTTTTAAGAACTGAGGACATTCACAAAATAAATTAACCAATATGACATTACGTTTGCTCTATATCATCTCTGACCATTCCCCACCTGTCGGAATAGTGTCAGAAAAGATAATCAGCTTGTCGGTAGCCAATAGCCTTTCCCTCAGGCTTTAGAAATCCTGTCTCAGAGTCCCCTCATTGCCGTGGCCTGAAGTTGCTAGCTTCTTATGGCTGCAATCCCGTTAACGGGATGATATGACAACAGCCAGTGAAAGTGCAGGGCGCCAAATTCAAACAACAGAAATCTCATAATTAAAATTCCTCATTTTTAATTATGAGATTAAAAATGTTATACCATTTTAAAGGTAATCTTGTTGTTAATCCCACCAAAGTGTCCGATTTCAAATAGGCTTTTCAGCGAAAGCACCACAAACGATTATGTTAGGTCACCACCAACTCACAGAAAAATTCAGCCATTTTTCCAGCCAAAGAGAGTCACCACAAAAAGCACCAATAGAAATAAAATGAATCACTAACCTTTGATGATCTTCATCAGATGACACTCATAGGACTTCATGTTACACAATACATATACAGTGGGGAGAACAAGTATTTGATACACTGCCGATTTTGCAGGTTTTCCTACTTACAAAGCATGTAGAGGTCTGTCATTTTTATCATAGGTACACTTCAACTGTGAGAGACTGAATCTAAAACAAAAATCCAGAAAATCACATTGTATGATTTTTAAGTAATTCATTTGCATTTTATTGCATGACATAAATATTTGATCATCTACCAACCAGTAAGAATTCCGGCTCTCACAGACCTGTTAGTTTTTCTTTAAGAAGCCCTCCTGTTCTCCACTCATTACCTGTATTAACTGCACCTGTTTGAACTCGTTACCTGTATAAAAGACACCTGTCCACACACTCAATCAAACAGACTCCAACCTCTCCACAATGGCCAAGACCAGAGAGCTGTGTAAGGACATCAGGGTTCAATTGTAGACCTGCACAAGGCTGGGATGGGCTACAGGACAATAGGCAAGCAGCTTGGTGAGAAGGCAACAACTGTTGGCGCAATTATTAGAAAATGGAAGAAGTTCAAGATGACGGTCAATCACCCTCGGTCTGGGGCTCCATGCAAGATCTCACCTCGTGGGGCATCAATGATCATGAGGAAGGTGAGGGATCAGCCCAGAACTACACAGCAGGACCTGGTCAATGATCTGAAGAGAGCTGGGACCACAGTCTCAAAGAAAACCATTAGTAAAACACTACGCCGTCATGGATTAAAATCCTGCAGCGCACGCAAGGTCCCCCTGCTCAAGCCAGCGCATGTCCAGGCCCGTCTGAAGTTTGCCATTGACCATCTGGATGATCCAGAGGAGGAATGGGAGAAGGTCATGTGGTCTGATGAGACAAAAATAGAGCTTTTTGGTCTAAACTCCACTCGCCGTGTTTGGAGGAAGAAGAAGGATGAGTACAACCCCAAGAACACCATCCCAACCGTGAAGCATGGAGGTGGAAACATCATTCTTTGGGGATGCTTTTCTGCAAAGGGGACAGGACGACTGCACCGTATTGAGGGGAGGATGGATGGGGCCATGCATCGCGAGATCTTGGCCAACAACCTCCTTCCCTCAGTAAGGTCGTGCATTGAAGATGGGTCGTGGCTGGTTCTTCCAGCATGACAACGACCCGAAACACACAGCCAGGGCAACTAAGGAGTGGCTCCGTAAGAAGCATCTCAAGGTCCTGGAGTGGCCTAGCCAGTCTCCAGACCTGAACCCAATAGAAAATCTTTGGAGGGAGCTGAAAGTCCGTATTGCCCAGCGACAGCCCCGAAACATGAAGGATCTGGAGAAGGTCTGTATGGAGGAGTGGGCCAAAATCCCTGCTGCAGTGTGTGCAAACCTGGTCAAGAACTACAGGAAACGTATGATCTCTGTAATTGCAAACAAAGGTTTCTGTACCAAATATTAAGTTCTGCTTTTCTGATGTATCAAATACTTATGTCATGCAATAAAATGCTAATTAATTACTTAAAAATCATACAATGTGATTTTCTGGATTTTTGTTTTAGATTCCGTCTCTCACAGTTGAAGTGTACCTATGATAAAAGTTACAGACCTCTACATGCTTTGTAAGTAGGAAAACCTGCAAAATCAGCAGTGTATCAAATACTTGTTCTCCTCACTGTATGTCTTGTTCGATTAAGTTCATATTTATATCCAAAAACCTCAGTTTACATTGGCGCCATGTTCAGAAATGCCTACAAAATATCCGGAGAAATTGCAGAGAGCCACGTCAAATAACAGAAATACTCATCATAAACTTTGACGAAAGATACATGTTTTACATAGATTTAAAGATACACTTGTTCTTAATGCAACCGTTGTGTCAGATTTCAAAAAGCTTTTTGGCAAAACACAATATTCATTAATCTGAGAACAGCGTTCAGCCACAAAAGGAAGCCATACAGTTACCCGCCAAATTGTGCAGTCAACAAAACTCATAAAAAGCATTATAAATCTTCACTTACCTTTGCTGATCTTCGTCGGAATGCACTCCCAGGACTCCCACAAGAAATGTTTGTTTTGTTCGGTAATGTCCATCATTTATGTCCAAATAGCTATTTTTGTTAGCGTGTTTGGTAAACAAATCCAAAGTCAGGAAGCGAGTTCACTAAAAGCAGACAAAATGTCAAAAAGTTTCGTAACAGTCAGTAGAAACATGTCAAACGATGTATTGAATCAATCTTTAGAATATTTTTAACATAAATCTTCAATAATGTTCCAACCGGAGAATTACCTTGACTTCAGATGTGCGATGGAGCAGAGCTCCCTCTCATGTGAACGCGCATGGTCAGAGCATGGTCAGGTCATGGTAGACCTGACTAATTACTGTATCCTTCGGCCCCACTTCACAGTAGAGGCATCAGACAAGGTTCTACAGACTGTTGACATCTAGTGGAAGCTGTAGGAAGTGAAAACTCATCCATATCCCACTGTGTATTCAATAGGGGCTGGAAAACCAACCAACCTCAGATTTACCACTTCCTGTTTGGATTTTTTCTCAGGTTTTTGCCTGCCATATGAGTTCTGTTATACTCACAGACATCATTCAAACAGTTTTAGAAACTTCAGAGTGATTTCTATCCAATACTAATAATAATATGCATATATTAGCAACTGGGACTGAGGAGCAGGCAGTTTACTCTGGGCACCTTTCATCCAAGCTACTCAATACTGCCCCTGCAGCCATAAGAAGTTTAAGATCATGTTTGGTGTATAGAAGCTTGCGGGTACTGGTGTTACTGACATTACCATACCATTCACAGACTGGAGTATTCCTTTTGATGTTCACTCTCAGTCACACAATATGTTTTAGAAATCTTTTTTGAAGCATTGCAAATATTCTGACCAAGATATTTTGTCTATATTTAGTCAAATGTGATACAAGGGAGTATGTGGGTCTTATTTGTGTACATAACTTAGGTAAGATGAGGTGGTAAGGTACACCAAATCAAACAAATTCAGTCTATACCCTGCCTCAAATGATGATGATTTTGAAAATAGACTACAGGTTTGAGAAAACAAAAGCTGTTGCTGGGCTCAAGCTATAAAAATGGTGTGTATGATCTGCCCTTGATATAATTGACGGCCCTTTCGGCAGGCCACGTTTTTCCTTGTCCCAAATCTGAAGTAGAATTGCTAACGTTCTATAAAAACAGATCAGAGGCTTCCAGGGAAATCTTATGTCCTCTTTTGGCCCATTCAATCCACAAGGTCAGGTCATTGATGGAGTAGCTCCTCTTTATTGCTACTAGTTCTCACAATCCCAATAACACAATGGTGGAATTCCTATTCTCCCTCAGACAGAGAGCTAGCGATTAAAGGAACACCTCTCCAGAATATTCTGTCATTCTTGCTATGGAATGGGGTGGTGGGGGTCTGGAGGGGTACATCAACCCCCCAAAGGGGTGCTCTGTGGCCCTCTGTAGAGAACAGACTGGTCTGAATAGGCCCCTCTCAAGGGAAAGAAAGGAACCTCTCCAGAGGTTTGTTTTGAGATCCTGCCTCTGAAATGAATGTATTGGCCCAGTTTCTCCTGTTCATATGGAATATGGACAATGGCACTCACAGGCTTTATTACAGCTCCTCTGCACTATCCAATGAATGCCTCATAATGCTTGAGTTGGATGAGAATGACCCCCCGGTCCTACATCACACCACCCCAACCATACAACGGAGGACAAGCAAAGCAAATCAATAGATTGATTTAGCCAATTTCAGGTTATACAAGGACTTCCATTTAGTCTAAAGTGACATTCTGGGCTAAATCAAAATATAGGATGACAAAACTATATTGAACACCATATCTTGAGCATCTGGTTTATAATGAAGTAGAACATGTGTTTCTCAAACGTGACTAGTTGGAGGCCTTGGAACGCAAAGTAATCTAGAGTGAGAGGCTTATCAGACCAATGAATTTATCAATGTACTTAACAGGCTGGTGCTAACCTTGTGAGGACCAAACCTGGACTGAGCCAGAAGGGACCAAAACATGTTGAATAACAAGGCCACTTACTAAAGTACATGTCTTTATTTGCTTCTGTTTAACTATGCAACAGTAGAATGTTTTTGCTATTAACCGTGGCCAGGTTACACATGATACTGTAACACAACATCTCCAGTAACAGTTGCAGAGTTGTCTCACAGTTTGTTAAAGTCTGCCCCGCCATCTTGACAACCCCTGAGCTAAATAAAAGCAGGGGTGTAGTGTCATAATGCAAACCAACAGTAATTATACTGTATGTATTACACTGAACAAAAACACATGTAGTGTTGGTCCCATGTTTCATGAGCTGAAACAAAAGATCCCATCGATATTCCATACACAAAAAAAGCTTATTTCTCTAAAATTTTGAGCTCACTTTTGTTTACATCCCTGTTAGTGAGTATTCCTCATTTGTCAAGATAATCCATCCAACTGACAGGTGTGGCATATCTAGAAGCTGATTAAACAGCATGCTCATTAGACAGGTGCACCTTGTGCTGGGGACAATAAAAGGCCACTAAAATGTGCAGTTTGTAACATAACACAATGCCACAGATGTCTCAAGTTTTGAGGGAGCGTGCAACTGGCATGCTGACTGCAAGAAAGTGCCCCATGGTGGCAGTGGGGTTATGGTATGGGCATGCATAAGCTATGGACAACGAACACAATTGCATTTTATCGATGGCAATTTGAATGCGCAGAGATACCGTGACAAGATCCTGAGGCCCATTGTCGCGCCATTCATCTGCTGCCATCATCTCATGTTTCAGCATGATAATGCACGGCCCCATGTCACAAGGATCTGTACACAATTCCTTGAAGCTGAAAATGTCCCAGTTCTTCCACGGCCTGCATACTCACCAGACATGTCACTCTTTGAGCATGTGTGGGATGTCCTGGATCGACAGCGTTTCCCAGTTCCCGCCAATATCCAGCAACTTCGCACAGCCTCTGAGTAGTGGAACAACATTGCACAGGCTACAATCAACTGCCTGATCAACACGATGTGAAAGAGATGTGTCGCGCTGCATGAGGCAAAAGGTGGTCACACCACATACTGACTGGTTTTCTGATCCACTCTCTTACCTTTTTTTAAGGTATCTGTGACCAACAGATGCATATCTGTATTCCCAGTCATGTAAAATCCATAGATTAGGACCTAATGAATTTATTTCAATTGACTGATTTCCTTATATGAACTGTAACTCAGTAAATTCTTATAAATTGTTACATGTTGCGTTTATATTTTTGTTCAGAATATATTAATCTGGCACTTTTCATTATGGTTTTAAAACACTCAAAATTGTATGGATGTAACTCATCCCATCCAAGGCCAATGTTTAGGTCTACCTGGGTGATGCACAGCAGCCTTTTTGGATTGACAATAACAGGGTGAGCCTTAACACATTGGGCACGTTCCACTGCCCAGGCATTGCTAATGAATGCCAGATCTTACAACACCTAGATAGGTATTTTAAGTATCAGCTAACTACATCATACGTTATAGAAATCTGTCAAACGATGACGTGGCACACAACCAGTGGTTGAGGGTTGCAACGTCTGAGCAGGGGAACACAACCATTGACTGACTGTCATCGCAATGCCTCGACAGAGGGAGGGACAATACAAGGACACATTACACAGTCTTTTGCAAGGCACCGTTTCTGAAGTTGTCCACCATGTGTGTTGTACTGAACACTACCTAACAATACTGAAAGACTAGGAGGAAATTAAAACTGTAGCTAATGTTTTGCACTGGTAACATATGGATTATTAGGAGTCTGGACACTATTCTCACAAGGCCTCATTTTAACACTTGTCCATTGGCAAAGTTCTGCATTAGCTGTCGAGAACAGGTACACGTATGCCATGGTTCTGGTGGGTAAAGTGGGTCCTTCCTGCAATGTCCACACCTCTGATGCGGAAAGCTCAAGTGAACAGCAGTCTAAAAAGGTCCTCACTAATATTTCAGAACAAACCTGTTCAAAATTGAAAAACTTTAGATAATAAAAGACTTGAATGTAACCCTCAAGCTGAATAACTATTTGTAACAGTCACGCAACCTGTGGGGGCCTCTGGGATAGTAAGCCTCTGGGCCAATAAAATAGCTTTTCCTTGTGCAGTATTTAATCAGGGCCAAGTATCAACCAGTAAGTCAGTAAACAAAATGTATTGAGATCAAAACCAAATTCCAAAACACATGGTAATGATTTGAATTTATTAAAGACAAACTAAACCAGAAATAATAAATACATAGAGGAAGTGTAATACTTTTGAACTAAGAGAAAAAGAAAAACTAAAGTGGTGACAGAAGGCAAACAACGCCTTTTTGGCCAATGGATTGTAAAAGTATCCCAGCTACTTTTGACATATCAGGGAAAATATATATCTAAAAAGATACAATTTGCGATTTGTCTTGTACACGTTTCTGAACTGATTGAAAACATCATAGTCCAATAATACATTGTTTGGTGTTAAGGTTATACATTTTTTTACAGGCCCCAAAATATATTGAACTTAAAACCCAGTTTCCGAGTGGGTAGGGAGGATGTGGTCAGGGGATGGGTCAGCTTCATATTCTTTTATTTGATTGTTTTTGTGCTTGTAACCCCCCTCTGAAAAAGAAAAAATGACAAAACTAAATAAAAAGTTGGTCACAAAAGAAAACATGGTGTTCAGAGGTAAAAATAATCTTCCGTTGACCTAATCACGAGGTATAGGGCTAGGAATAGGAGCCAAGTGCAGTCATTAACCGTTGAGGGTAGAAATTAAAAATCACATACCAATAATTTATCACAAAGAAACATCTGAAATTAGGCAGGATTGATACATTCATAGTGTGCATACTCTCCACCTTTCAAATAAATAAGAACAAGAGAAGACTTTTGACAGCTCTTTAAAAGCTTGAAATGGGCATGGTCTAACGTACTCGACATCCAAAAACACATACAGCACGAGTCAAAAGTTTGGACACACCTACTCATGGAAGGGTTTTTCTGAAATTTTGCCATTTTCTACATTGTAGAATGGTGAAGACATCAAAACTATGAAATAACACACATGGAATCATGTAGTAACCAAAAAAGTGAGAAACAAATCAAAATATATTTTATATTTGAGATTCTTCAAAGTAGCCACCCTTTGCCTTGATAACAGCTTTGCACACTCTTCGCATTCTCTCAACCAGCTTCATGAGGTAATCACCTGGAATGCATTTCAATTAACAGGTACTGCATGCCCCGTTAAAAGTTACATTTGTGGAATTTATATCCTTCTTAAATGTGTTTGAGCCAATTGTGACAAGGTAGGTGTGGTATACAGAAGACAACCCTATTTGGTAAAAGACCAAGTACATACTATGGCAAGAACAGCTCAAATAAGCAAAGAGAAACGACAATCCATCATTACTTTAAGACATAAAGGTCAGTCAACGGTCAGTCAATCCGGAACATTTCAAGAACGTTGAAAGTTTCTTCAAGTTCAGTTGTGGCCTCCCGAGTGACGCAGTGGCCTAAGGTACTGCATCGCAGTTGCTAGCTGTGCCACTAGAGATACTGGTTTGAGTCAGCCGGCCACGACTGAGACCCATGGGGCAGCACACAATTGGCCCAGCGTTGTCCGGGTTAAGGGAGGGTTTGGCTGGCAGGGATGTTCTTGTCCAATCGTGCTCTAGCAACTCCTGTGGCGGGCCGGGCACATGCAGGCTGACACGGTTGCCAGGTGTACGGCGTTTCCTCCGACACATTGGTGTGGCTGGCTTCCGGGTTTAGAGGGCATTGTGTCAAGAAGCAGTGCGGCTTGGTTGGGTCGTGTTAAGGAGGACGCATGACTCGCGACATAAGCCTCTCCCGAGTCCTTACAGGATTTGCTGCGATGAGACAAGACTGAATACCACAAAATTTGGGAGAAAAAGGGGTAAAAGTAATTTAAAAAATGATAAGTTCCATCGCAAAAACTATCAAGCGCTATGATAAAACTGGCTCTCATGAGTATCGCCACAGGAATGGAAGACCCAGAGTTACCTCTGCTGCAGAGGATAAGTTCATTAGAGTTAACTGCACCTCAGATTGCAGCCAAAACAAATGCTTCAGAGATCAAGTAGCAGACACATATCAACATCAACTGTTCAGAGGAGACTGCGTGAATAAGGCTTTCATGGTCAAATTGCTGCAAAGAAACCACTACTAAAAAGGACACCAATAAGAAGAAGAGACTTGCTTGGTCCAAGAAACATGAGCAATGGAAATCTGTCCTTTGGTCTAATGAGTCCAAATTTTCGATTTTTGGTTCCAACCGCCGTGTCTTTGCGAGACGCAGAGTAGAACGGATGATCTCCACATGTGTGGGACTATCATTTGCTTTTAAACAGGACAATGACCCAACACACTTCCAGGCTGTGTAAGGGCCATTTGACCAAGAAGGAGAGTGATGGAGTGCTGCATCAGGCGACCTGGCCTCCACAATCACCCAACCACAACCCAATTGAGATGGTTTGGGATGAGTTGGACCAGAAAGTGATGGAAAAGCAGCCAACAAGTGCTCAGCATATGTGGGAACTCCTAGACATTTGGAAAAGCATTCCAGGTGAAGCTGGTTGAGAGAATTCCAAGAGTGTGCAAAGCTGTCATCAAAGCAACAGGTTGAAGAATCTGAAATATATTTTGATTTGTTAAACACTTTTTTGGTTACTATATGATTCCACATGTGTTATTTCATAGTTTTGATGTCTTCACTATTATTCTACAATGTAGAAAATAGTAAGAATAAAGAAAAACCCTTGAAATGAGTAGGTGTGTCCAACTTTTGACTGGTACTGTATCTATGTTTAGCTTTCTTAATGAACCAGACAACAAACTGTTTGTCAAAGTTATCTGGCTAACTCATTGATCCTGCTTTGTAGTATACCCCTCTGTCCAGACAACTGTTCTTTACTCCTGAACGGGCTGGACAATCATCCCTGTGTTTGAGCTTGTGACTATATATGTGTGTGTGTGTGTGTGTGTGTGAGAGAGAGAGAGAGTGTCAGTAAGCCTAGGAAAGTCTGTACATAGAACAAGAAATGCACAAGTGTATGAGTACACACTTGTGCTCTATTGGTTCCTGGTGGGGGACTCTGAAGACAGAAGGCCGCAGGGTTGCTGTAAAACTATCAATCATCAAATCTACAGCCCACCGGAGGGGTCACTTACTTGGCAGCTCTTTCAAATAAAAACACATTTCTAAATTCACAATTTGATCCATGAAACAAAAAACAGAAGACATAAAATTGTAGTTTCCCTACTGGCTCTACAAGGGGAGGACGGGTAGAGGGGAGGGTGGAGGAAAGAGGCCGTAGCTTACAATTGGCATTTGACTTGACACTTCTATTGATCAAAATGCCCTTTTAGTTGTACACCGACCTAACAGCAGGGATCTTACTCGCATTCACACGTACCATTCCCTTGGCCACGGCTTGTGTGTTGCTGCCCTCGCTGACTGTCGTCACACCTGTCAGAAGGGGCACAAGTTTCTCTCAGCTCTTCCAGTATGGCTCAGTTTGTACCAGGGACAGTAAAGGGGGGATAAAATATTTCACAAATCACAAGGAACGCACATTTAAAAACCCATGTTCGTCCTTGGTAGCCAGTTAGACATATTTCAATTGAACAGTTTCAAGTGATGGGATCTCAGCAGGGACTCTCCCAGTGAGGTGTCCCCTCCTTCTTCTCCAGTAGGACAAGCATCGCAGTGGTGACCTCTTATTGGCTGCTTTAGTTCACACATCCCTTTACAACATCCACAGCCACCCCCACCCCACCCCCCATAGTATGCAGAGACAAGGTTCTCTGCTGCTCTGTTTAAGACTGTACGCACACACATATTACCTTTACTCTCATTTATATTAGTGTCTTTTGTTAAGGATTTGCGAATCCTGCTCTCAAAATAAAAAGGTAGTAAAAGTCAAGTTAAGAGTCATCCATGAAGGAAGCACTGGGGGTGAACCAGGGGTTCTCTGCAGATATGGTCATGAGGGACATGGCTGTGGGAGGGGAGAAGGGTTGTCCCTAGAGCCCTGCACCACACAGTCATTTCTGAACGGGGCTGGAACAGAGCCCAGTGGGACACCACCCTGACCCTGGGGGAATGCTGCTATGCCGCCATGAGATACTGGTGGTAGAAGAGGCCGAAGATGGAGGTGGAAAAGAGGCAGGCAGCGATCCACCAGGTGAGGAAGGAGAGGAGGCCACGGAAAAGCAGGGGGGTGAACACTGTTCGCAGGCCCCCGAGGGCCACCGACAGCTGGACCACCGATGCCTGGGCCTCCACAGCCAGTCCTGGAGCTGCAGTTGCTGCTGCAACCGCAGCAGGGTCAGAGTTCATCTCCATTGGGCAGGGGAGGTCTTCCTCAGAGTACACGCCCCAGGAGTGTCCACCTATTACACAAAGAGTAGGGTGCTACATTAGCAGTGTGGTGGACTAACGACTGCTGCTAAATGGTTAAATTTAATATATGAGCAATAATTTCTGATGATGTGCCAAACTCACCTAAGGTTTTTAGCAGCAAGGTTGTATGCAGCAACATCACTAAGGGTGCCACATACTGCAGTGCGATTACACATAGGTAGTAGAAAACACGGGCCACCTTGGAAGCAAAAGAAAAAAAGAGAACTTCCAGTCAAGAGGAACTCTTCAAACCCCATTTGTTTTATCATACTCTGCCCATCCGTCAAGGCCAAATGATTGGCCGACTCGAGGCGCCACTCACCATCTTCTGCAGGTCAACGGTGCTGATGCGTCCCGCCTCCTTCTTCATCTGCTCCACGCCCTTCTGGGCCAGGTTGAGGTAGGCCTGGAGGTGGTGCCTCATCATGGCCAGGCGCAGCACACACAGCAGCAGGATGGCCCACAACCGCAACGTGTCATAGGTCTCCTCAGTCATCCTGGTGAGGAGTCAGACACAGCAAGTGTGTGAGTGAGGGAGTGAGAGAGAGCGAGAGAGTGTGAGAGAGAGAGAGTGAGAGAGATGGGTGAAGGAAAAATAAGCCAACGCACGTCGATAATGTGAGAAGATGAGGTAGTGTGTGAGGGTATGAAAGCCAGGAGTGACAGGGAGAGGTGGAAAGAGACGTTACAGAGACGTGAAACTTTGCGAAGGCTTAATCCTTTGACCATGCATGTGGTTGGGAAAATGTACCGACAAACAAAACAAGGTGAACTTACAAAGGCATACTCTCCTTCCCCAGGGCAGGATTCAGGAGGTAGTCCTTGGTTATAGGCTTCACCCACAGCAGTACCATAATAAGAGGGGAAAGGAAGTTGATATGAAGCAAGGTCCTGGAAGAGAAGAACAAAATATATGGTCACACATTCTTGTCAGTAAAACGCTTTGCTTATCCAGGAGGAATGTGAATACTGTATGAGCACTATATGTTTATGGCATACTATCATCTACACTCATTGAGGACCGGCTAGTAGACCACATCACTTATTGGTTTATTCAGATCCACATTAGCTTTTGCCGAAGCAGCAACTATTCTTCCTGGGGTCCACAAAAAACAATAATTTAAACTCACACCTACTTCAACCAGACCATTTATGAATGGGACAACAGTGTAACTGCAGTGAGGGTAAGGAAGACAGGAGAGAAGAGAGGGACTCACTGTGTGACTTTGGCTGTGGTCAGGTTGAGGGCGTCCAGGTGCATTTGAGCCAATCGTAGGCCGGGGAAGGTGAGGAATGCACCAATCAGAGAGCAGAGCAAGGCCAGGATCAGCTTAAAGGTGAGTTTAGATATGGGACCCCTGGAGAAAGGAACAGACAGTTATACTGGGCTAAAGCGTACCTCACAGTCATACAACATGTGAAAACGCACACACACACACACACAGTCCATGAGTCAATTACATTAAAGCTCATACTTACTGGGACTCTAACCCCTGGTTTTCCAAAAACTGTGTGGCACTTTCAGAGAAATTTGCGAAACCTAGATTGAAATGAAAACACGATTCGATTTTCAAATTGGTCCTACAAAGTACAGAAAAATTACAATTACAGTACATTAGACAAAACAAATGGAATCTATTCCTCTAGTAACGGATTGAATCTATTCCTCTAATGTAGTGTTCTTTCACCCTGGTCCTAGGGAAGCACAGGGTTTGCAGGCTTTTGTTCTCTCTCATCACTAACACCCGCTAGTTAGATAGAACTTGATGTGTTAGTACTGGTCTGGAACAACAGCCTGTGGGCCCCACGGGTTGTACTCACTAGGAAGCAAACGCCAGTTGTCGTTTTCCATTACAAAATGTTTTGCTACGTTTTGTACTAATGAATAGGACCCAGGTGCAGGATGGAAGAGCACTGTGGGCTAGCCATACTGACAGATGGCTCATGGCCCACTCACCTGTCTCCAGGCCAAACTCCAGGTAGTTCTCAGTGACGATGAGGATGGCCATGGCTTTGACAAAGAAGAAGAAAGCGAAGGTGATGCAGAGCGAGCGCTCGCCACCTTCCTCCAGCTTGAAGTAGAAGGCCGTCAGGGAGAACAGGGTCTTACTGTGGGGCAGGGGAGTTAAGGGAAACGCCAGCAGAAACACACAACTCGTGAAATATAGCCTACTAATCATATTGCTGTGAGCCATGGCCGTGTAGAGACGTTTCTGGAGTAATGGTGGCGGCTCATTAACATAACGGACTCGAAGGATCAGAAGCACGCAACAGTACTGCGCAGTGACCCTGCAACAAGCATGCACGCACACAGTCTAGCTTCTCTCACTCTCTTAAGCAGCGGCTGTCACACATTACCATGGGGCTCAATGGGCCGGGCTTCCTCAGAACTAGAATGGTGTTTTCTGCGGTGCCTGGCTGCAGTGTTCCTAGCGGGCTAAGTAAGGACATGGCGTGCTTCTAGAGTTGCCTTGCATCTCCAAGGTGATGGAGCTCAGCCTTTATTCCACATAGCAATCTCTCAGGCCATTCTGAATGGGGAATCGTGGTAATGTAGGCAAGCCAATGGATTTGCCTTTTCCTGGGGGTCACAACCAGGATACTAAAGGCTGCATAAAAAAAAAAGAAGGTATCTGACAACTTAAGAGCTAGTTTCTCTCAAAGGAGCAATGAAACCCCATTATCAGAGCTCAGTGAGGCAGCTGCTAATGTTGCCCTAAATACTACTTGGGAAGCAGTCACAGAACGCAAGTGGCAAATTTCGATGCAGCATTTCAGCGAGAGCAGCTTTAGCCCACTTCGTTATACCATCACTGATTGTCAGGATAAATCTAGGCTAACCAACAGGCCACTCGATGGGATGTCTACCTGTCGTGCATTCAACTTCATCAACGCTTACCGAAACCCCTTTCTGTTAGGTGGAAATCACAGAGCTTGGGAAGAATCAGATGTTCCAATACCTCATACTGTAACTTCACAAAAAATGTAATCTGCTAAATCCATTCCAATTTGGCAGTTTTAAGATTCCATTCCATGGCTGAGGTGTGTTAAGTCGAGGTTAACACAACAGGTGCCCGGCTGCAGCCTCTGGCTCTTAACTTCTCCAAGAGGGTCGCCCGAGACGGGAATATGAAATCAAGTGTGCCATTAACACACACACCATCACATCACCATCTTCATCATCCACCTAGCCGTGCACCCCCTCCTCCACGTACCACCCCCTCCCAGTCACCTCTTTTCCCAAGCAAATCAGTCTGGTGGGTTGTGAAAATTGGGCCTCCAATCTTCCTCAGCAGGCATGCAGGAAATGGCATGCCTTCTGACCGCACTCAGCCAGGGAGCGTGGGAAAGATTGATCCCCGCGCACTGTGGCGGAGGATAATGCGTATGATTTGGTGACGCGTCGGCAGAAGAGAGTAGCAGGGAGGCATGTGGTGGCAGGCAGTGGCTGGAGCTGTGTCTGTCAGTTTACGGCTACTTACTGGCGTCTGCCTGCAGAAATGGAACCTGGGAACAATCAAGGCTCTCTCACATGTTGTTTTTACACTCTTGTAGACAAAGAGATGTTAACCGGCAACAGGTAGGGAACAAAAGGTAGGATTCTCAGTATGTGCACATGAGTGATTAAATGCAAGAACTCTAATGACATTTTACTAGGCCTTTTATGTTATCGTTTTTTGTTTTGTGGACGAAATAGGGGCGAGGTACGTTGAGCAGTGTGTAAATAAATAAATAGAACAGCAGAATGTGTACTATCGTGCATGTAATGTTGTCACAAGGGAGGAAAATAGTGTTCACTGTTCGCAGTAACGTCTTTGTTACGTAATAGACGTTTTCGCCATTAATGACTTGGCTTGTCAAACGTTGCCATTCGTTGAGATTGGGGTTCCACTGAAACCCCCGACATCCTCTAGACCTGGATCGCTGTTCAGCAGAACATTGTGACAAATGGATGTTATATAGAAGGAATGATCGAAAGAGAGAAAAACGTATTGGACGATGTACGGACTGAAGGATACATGACGAAGGCGAGGACGAGCAGGCACCACACCACGCTGATGTTCATCTCCCCAGAGGGCTGGGCCACTGTGTAGTACAGCTCGGTGATCAGATACACCACTGTGGCTGCCACTGTGAAGTCCACCAGCCACTGGAACTCTGGGAAGTAGTGCAAAGCTGCAGGAAACGAGCAGGAGGATGAAGAGGAGGATGACTGATTTATTAACTGTTCTGTTACTTGGTTGATTTATGACAGTATTTCTGGACTGTGATGATGTGCTCAGATACTGAATGACGAAGATTTGTTGAGGTTTAAGAGAGAAAACAAAACTGGTTATAAAGATATGAGGATAACTGAATGGTGTCAGTAGATATGGCCTCATACCTAACGTGTCCACTTCTGTGATGCACTTGGTCTCCAGCTGCAGGTCTATGTCCTTGGGAATGGTCAGAGGCTTGTTCTCTATGTGGCCATTGTTCCTCCTGGGACAAAAGACAGAGCACCAAATCAATACAAGACAGATATGGGGGAGAGAGAGACAGACATGTCCTATGTTGCAGGCAGGTGTACTCCACCTCTAAAACACGGGCACAGCAGAGAGTGCTAAATAAAAATCTACTGCTATCGTGTCAATTTACTGGCTGTCCTGACAGAAAAACACATCATATGCTGGACTATATCAAACTTAAATCTGTGTACTAGGTAATTTGGGCATCTGCGAGATGGCTAGCGTCATGGAGGTCACGAAAAACGTGACAAAATATTATGTGCGCACATTGATGCGACAGAAGGGCGCGTTGTGTTTCTTAGCGGTCAGATTGTCGCTAACTATGACAAGAAGCTGCCATGAGAGGAATCGTAGGTGGCTCATTTCAGCTCGTCGTATCTTTTTATCGATACAACGTCTAGTTGACTCATGTCAGGTCTACCCTAACATGGCAAAAATGTGCAAGCTAGCTAACAAACAACTGTAACCATGTATTTGAGAGACACCAAGTGCTCATTGTGCAAATGCATGTTTTCAATAAACATTTGGAGACTGAATATAGTTTACATGTTGTCAACAATCCAAGCCAACCCAGTATGTTTTGGCCCATAGTTGCACACGCGTCGGTTTTGTTTCTAAACAACCAACCAGTTTATTGTCAACCCAACCAAGGCGTACTGAGCACTGACGCTAGCTCTTTTGTAGTGCGGAGTAGGGCCCCATGTAATTCATAAGTCCAATATTTTGTCATAGAGCTACAGGGGGCAACATGCTGTACAGACTGCAGGAGCAGCACACGGCAGGGGCTGGGCCAGCTGTTCCTTGGACAAGCCAACCTTTCTATAGGGCCTCCGGGACACAGGGCAGTGTTTGTTCAGCCATGTGTGTGTGCTGGATTCAGAGGACAATACTATGGCAAGACACTGGGGCCAAACTTGAAATGTGTCCAAGGAATCTTTGGGGGACCTGACAGGAAAAAGTGCTCGTGGCTTCACAACAAAAGGACTCGAGGTGTGTGGCACTAGCAGTCCGTTTTTGAAGCGTAACACGGAACCCAAACCGGCTGTGCGATAAACTCAATGTTTATATCCCAGGACAAATTAGCTAGCAACAGCAAGCCAGCTAAATAGGAGAAATTAGCTAGCAAGTGCAAGCTAACTAGCCAAATTGCCATACATGTTTAATGCTTTTCGACCTGTCCCCAATTTAATGTCATTGGTCAAAGTTTGTTTTGATATTTTCACCTGCGTGTCGCGATCGCGTTTGGTGTGGGGGCGACACATTACATTTATTCACGATAGCGCACGTGCGCAGACGGTTTGGGTTCCGTGTCAGTAAACGTGGCGTCGAGCGCCAACCTGCATCACGGAGGCCTAGGAATTGGACTAGAACTACATAATGGCTCCAAGCAAGAATCTAGAAGATAAACTTCATAGGCTTCATTTTCAAATGTTTGAGAACATTTCACATTGCCAAACCTTGCTTTCTATTTAGGCTAAAAGGCATGAACACAAAATGGATGAGGAATAAATATCTACATAACATAGGTCTTATTTCAGAACTCGCCATAGTATCGCCATGACTTCTACCCGAAACCATTACATGGGTTTAGCCCTAAAGCTTGTTTTGTTGGGAGTCTTAAACTGCTGTTCATACACTACTGAAAGATGTCACCTGCATGGCCTGGACTGACCAACCATTCAAGGTTCTACCACCTCAACTCACTACCATAAGACAGCCAGAGACCATTCTAAGGCAAGCTTCACTCATAGGCAGAAGCAAACAAACAAAAGAAACATCAGTCCTCTCACTTCAAACAGGCCTTGAACAAGCCTCCTAAACACATCAGCTTAATCTCTCAACTGCCACGCCCGTGTTCACCATCTATCTCACAACGTCTGCCTTTCCTTCCTGCCTGATGAGAGGTGCCACTCGCTCCCCTCTGCCCCCCCCCCCTTACCGGTCTTTCTTGCTCTTAGTTTTTTGTTGCTTTCCGGCAAGGCTCCTCAACTCATCTTCCGTAGGGTGCTGGTACCACCGCAGACTGGGAAAGGAGGAGACAAGTGAGTAATCTAGGTAGCTTTAGAACTACACTAGTGGTCCTGGAGGGATGAAGGGTGGACAGGCTTTTACACATCAATCAATTAACTAACCAATACATCAGTTGGATTGTTGTTGTTTTGTGTTGTGCAAGAACAATATATTTACACAGGCTATGGCCCACTAGGACCAGTATTGGTGACGTAATACCTCACATACTCCAAAAAGTGAGCCCTTCTATTATTTGTGGTTCCAGGCCTTCATGATTGAAAATGATTAGGACCATCAATTGAGCAAACAATCTGGGTTTTGCGATAATTTACCTGAGAAAATACACACAAGACATCCCTCAAAGCATATTCAATGTATTCGAGACTACTAATACACCTATGACAAATACTTGCCAGAAGTTTACAAAGAGGGTAGTTAGTGTCCTTTGAGGACTGTACTTAAAACAAGAGCTAATTTAAGAGCAGCCTTTTGAAGACTAACATTTCACGCAAGCTCTAACTTTGTCACAAGCCCTGAGAGGCATAGGCGTGAGGGAGGGGTGGAGGGCTTGTTTTCATTCATTCATCTTTATTTATTTATTAGGGGAAACTTAATTGCGGATCTCTCTGAAGCAACACTGAGCCTCCTGTTTGGGCTAAAGTTTTTTGAAAAACACATCAACAGCCCCCTAGAAAAAAACAAGCACTGATGAATTATTAAGTGTTTTCTGGGGAGCTGTTTACCCAAAAACACATATCGCACTAATTAGAGGAAACGAGACGGGTGCATTATTTTTATTGCCCGTCCTCTCGGGTTGTCCCAATATTTGATGACGCCCTTTGGTCTATGCGACGCGACTTAAATTATTATTATTTTTATTCCCTTTCAGCAGACAACGAAAAAAGAGACTGTTTACAAATTGAGCAAATACTATTTTCCACATTGTTAAGACTTGAAATGAATTGTTCTGATGGGAAAACCACTGAGGAGATTAAATCATGGCTCTTAAAAGACACCATCAGAAACATTAATGTCAGGAACAGAGTTCTACATTACCTGCCACTGCAGAGTAGCCATCTTGCAAAGGAATAATGAGGTATGATCTTCTGAATTACACTGGCCATTACCATAGTAACCACCAGCTGCACACCGATCACACCCTGAGGGAGGGAAAACAAATCAAGTTATAATCTAATAGGAATTGGACAGATATGAAATACAGTACACACATACAGTTGAAGTCGGAGGTTTACATACACCTTAGCCAAATGCATTTAAACTCAGTTTCACAATTCCTGAAATGTAATCGTCGTAAAAATTCCCTGTCTTAGGTCAGTGAGGATCACCACTTTATTGTAAGAATGTGAAATGTCAGAATAAGAGAGAGAATAATTTCTTTCAGATGTATTTATTTATTTTATTACATTCCCAGTGGGTCAGAAGTTTACATACACTCAATTAGTATTTGGTAGCATTGCCTTTAAAATTTTAAACTTGGGTCAAACATTTGGGTAGCCTTCCATAAGCTTCCCACAATAAGGTGTGTGAATTTTGGCCCATTCCCGCTGACAGAGCTGGTGTAACTGAGTCAGGTTTGTAAGCCTCCTTACTCGCACATGCTTTTTCAGTTCTGCCCACACATTTTTAAATCGGATTGTGATGGCCAATCCAATACCTTGACTTTGTTGTCCTTAATCCATTTTTCCACAACTTTGGAAGTATGCTTGGGGTCATTGTCCATTTGGAAGACCCATTTGCGACCAAGCTTAACTTCCTGACTGATGTCTTGAGATGTTGCTTCAATATATCCACAATTTTTCTTTCTCATGATGCTATCTATTTTGTGAAGTGCACCATTCCCTCCTGCAGCAAAGTACCCCCACAACATGATGCTGCCACCCCCATGCTTCACGGATGGGATGGTGTTTTGGCTTGCAAGCATCCCCCTTTTTCCTCCAAACATAACGATGGTCCTTATGAACATACCAGTTCTATTTTTGTTTCATCAGACAAGAGGACATTTCTCCAAAAAGTACAATCTTTGTCCCCATGTGCAGTTGCAAACCGTAGTCTGGCTTTTTGATGGCGGTTTTGGAGCAGTGGCCTCTTCCTTGCTGAGCGGCCTTTCAGGTTATGTCGATATAGGATATAGGTTTTACTGTGGATATAGATACTTTTGTACCTGTTTCCTCCAGCATCTTCACATGGTCCTTTGCTGTTGTTCTGGGATTGATTTGCACTTTTCCCAACAAGGTACGTTCATCTCTAGGAGACAGAATGCGTCTCCTTCCTGAGCGGTATGACGGCTGCGTGGTCCCATGGTGTTTATACTTGCGTACTATTGTTTGTACAGATGAATGTGGTACCTTCAGGCGTTTGGAAATCACTCCCAAGGATGAACCAGACTCCAATTTGTTTTCTGAGGTCTTTGCTGATTTCTTTTGATTTGCCCATGATGTCAAGCAAAGAGGCACTGAGCTTGAAGGTAGGTCTTGATATACATCCACAGGTACACCTCCATTTGACTCAAATTATGTCAATTAGCCTATCTGAAGCCATGACATAATTTTCTGGATTTTTCCAAGCAGTTTAAAGGCACAGTCAACTTATTGCATGTAAACTTCTGACCCACTGGAATTGTGGTACAGGTAACTATAAGTGAAATAATACGTCGGTAAATAATTGTTGGGAAAATTAGTCATGCACACAGTAGATGTCCTAATCAACTTACCAAAACTATAGTTTGTTAACAAGAACTTTGTGGAGTGGTTGAAAAACGAGTTTTATCCACTATAATTGATCATTTCAATAAGCATTTTTCTACGGTTGGCCATGCTTTCCACCTGGCTACCCCTACCCCGATCAACAGCCCTCCACCCCCAAAAGCAATTCGCCCAAGCCTCCCCCCATTTCTCCTTCACCTAAATCCAGAAAGCTATTGTTCTGAAAAAGCTGCAACATCTGGAACCCCTACAAATCAGCCGGGCTAGACAATCTGGAACATCTTTCTAAAATGTTCTGCCGAAATTGTTGCAACCCCTATTACTAGCCTGTTCAACCTCTCTTTCGTATCGTCTGAGATTCCCATAGATTGGAAAGCTGCCGCGGTCATCCCCCTCTTCAAAGGGGGAGACACTAGACTAGAGGTCGACCGATTAATCGGAATGGCCGATTAATTAGGGCCGATTTCAAGTTTTCATTACAATACGTAATCGGCATTTTTGGACACCGATCACGGCCGAATACATTGCACTCCACGAGTAGTCTGCGTGGCAGGCTGACTACCTGTTATGCGAGTGCAGCAAAGAGCCAAGGTAAGGTGCTAGCTAGCATTAAACGTATCTTATAAAAAACAATCAATCTTAACATAATCACTAGTTAACTACATGGTTGGTGATATTACTAGTTTATCTAGCTTGTCCTGCGTTGCATATAGTCGATGCGGCGCCTGTTAATTTATCATTGAATCACAGCCTACTTCGCCAAACGGGTGATTCAACAAGGGCATTCGCAAAAAAAGCACTGTCGTTGCACCAATGTGTACTAAACCATAAACATCAACACCTTTCTTAAAATCAATACACAAGTATATAATTTTAAACCTGCATATTTAGTTAATATTGCCTGCTAACATGAAATTGTGTCACTTCTGTTGCGTTCTGTGCAACAGAGTCAGGGTATATGCAGCAGTTTGGGCCGCCTGGCTCGTTGCAAACTGTGTCAAGACTATTTCTTCCTAACAAAGACAGCCAACTTCGCCAAACGGGGGATGATTTAACAAAAGCACATTTGCGAAAAATGCACAATCATTGCACGAATGTACCTTACCATAAACATCAATGCCTTTCTTAAAATCAATACACAGAAGTAAACATTTTTAAATCTGCATATTTAGTTAAAAGAAATTCATGTTAGCAGGCAATATTAAAATAGGAAAATTGTGTCACTTCTCTTGCGTTCATTGCACGCAGTCAGGGTATATGCAACAGTTTGGACCTCCTGGCTCGTTGCAAACTAATTTGCCAGAATTTTACGTAATTATGACATAACATTGAAGGTTGTGCAATGTAACAGCAATATTTAGACTTTTTGGATCGGGTGGCATCCAAAAAGATAATACGTAACTGTACGTAAAAATACGTATTTCACTGAAAGAATAAACATTTTGTTTTCGAAATGATAGTTTCCGGATTTTACCATATTAATGACCTTGTAACTTGTTTGAACAGTCAGTATACCGAAAGAGATTTGAAAAAGGCCTGCGGTGTGAACAAGGTAGATGCAGTACCATGTGTATGGGATCCAACCTGTGGCCTTCACTTCTGATGAGAGCATCATTCATGTGGCTTTGGTATGCATGGTCTCTTGTAGTATTGGCACAACATGGATCATTTGTGCTTAATTTGATACAGCCTAGCCAAAGGTATACAGGGTGGAAGTGGTGGATTTGAGATTTGAGTATTAGTGCTGCATATTTTTTTTTTTGGGGGGGGTACAGTTACATATCACAATATTATTTTGAATACTATTACAGTGCATTCGGAAAGTATTCAGACCCCTTCACTTTGTCCAAATCTTGACTTGTAGTCAAATATTGATATACAGTATTCAGACCCCTTCCCTTTTTCCATTTTGTTTTTACATTACAGCCTTATTCTAAAATGGATTAAATTGTATTTTTTCCCCCTCATCCATCTTCACACAATACCCAATAATGACAAGGCAAAAACAGTTTAGAAATGCTAGCTAATTTATATATATATTTTAAACGCAAATATCACATTTACATAAGTATTTAGACCGTTTACTCAGTACTTTGTTGAACCAACTTTGGCAGCGATTACAGCCTCGTATCTTATTGGGTATGACACTACAAACTCGGCACATATGTATTTGAGGAGTTTCTCCCTTCTCTGCATTTCCTTCAACGTCATGTTGGATAGGGAGCGTCGCTGCACAGCTATTTTCAAGCCTTCCCAGAGAATTCCGAGCTCTGGCTGTGCCACTCAAGGACATTGAGATTGTCCCGAAGCCACTCCTGCGTTGTCTTGGATGTGTGCTTAGGGTCGTTGACCTGTTGGAAGGTGAACCTTCGCCCCGGTCTGAGGCCCTGCGCACTCTTGAGCAGGATTCCATCAAGGATCTCTGTACTTTGCTCTGTTCATCTTTCCCTCAATCCTGACCAGTCTCCCAGTCCCTGAAAAACATCCCCACAACATGATGCTGCCGTCACCATGCTTCACCGTAGAGATGGTGCCAGGTTTCCTCCAGACGTGACACTTGGCATTCAGGCCAAGGAGTTCAATCTTGGTTTCATCAGACCAGACCTTGATTCTCATGGTCAGACTCCTTCAGGTGCTTTTTGGCAAATTCCAAACGGGCTGTCATGTGCCATTTAATGAGTTGCTTCCGTCTGACCACTTTACCATAAAGGCCTGATTGGTGGAGTGCTGCAGAAATGGTTGTCCTTCTGGAAGGTTCTCCCATCTCCACAGAGGAACTCTGGAGCTCTGCCAGAGTGACCATCGGGTTCTTGGTCACCTACCTGACCAAGGCCCTTCTCCCCCAATTGCTCAGTTTGGCCAGGCAGCCAGCTCTATGAAGAGTCTTGGTGGTTCAAAACTCCTTTCATTTAAGAATGGTGGAGGCCACTGTGTTCTTGGGGACCTTCAATGCTGCAGAAATGTTTTGGTACCCTTCCCCAGATCTGTGCCTAGATACAATCCTGCCTGAGTGCTACGGACAATTCCTTCGACCTCATGGCTTGACATGCACTGTCAATTGTGGGACCTTATATAGACAGGTATCTGCCTTTCCAAATCATGTCCAAATCAGTTGAATTTACCACAGGCGGACTCCAATCAATTTGTAGAAACATCAAGGATGATCAATGGAAACAGGATGCACCTGAGCTCAATTTCCAGTCTCATAGCAAAGGGTCTGACTACTAGTAAATCAGGAATTTCTGTTTTTTTCTGTTTTTTTATTATTATTATTTGTAAACCTTTCTAAAAACCTGTTTTCGCTTTGTCATTATGAGGTATTGTGTGTAGATCGATTACATGTTTACTTCATCAGTTTTAGAATAAGGCTGTAAGGTAAAAAAATAAAGGGAAAAGGGTCTGAATACTGTATATCAATATTTGACTACAAGTCCAGTGCTTTCCATAAGCACCGGTCCAGTATTTTCCACCTTATAAATTAACTAGGCTTTTAATTTAAACGTTTCAATTTGCTAGTCAGAAAAGTCTGTAAAGCCTTCTCCCGCTAGAATGAACAATTTGCATCTTCTAGTGATCTATTGACAGGACATGTGCCTTTCCGTCACAAAGCGAGCGATGACAGGAAACTACTGCTCTTTGTCCTGCCTCTCTTTACCTGTGTTGTGTTTTTTGCAATGTGGTTGGCTGCACTCACATTTATTTTCACGAATGGAGAGCATGATGCTTCTTCATCGTCTCATGTGAGTGAATTTACACATCCCATGTAAGTGTTAACGATGAGTTCTAATCCACTTAAATTATTATAATAATTTATCTTCTTTCGCGTGTATCATAGGTCTTTAACCAGCCACTGAGTCGGGGCACAGAGGCTATTTACTGTTCCTTGATTGACAACCGAACTTGTGTTGACTAGTTTATAAAAAGGTGTCAAACTGACTGAATAAGGGGCCTCCCGAGTGGCGCAGAGGTGTCACTACAGACCATGAGGGGTGCACAATTGGCCTAGTGTCGTCCGGGTTTGGCCGGCCGGAATGTCCTTGTCCCATCGCGCTCGAGCAACTCCTGTGGCGGGCCGGGAGCATGCACATTGACTTTGATCGCCCGTTGTACAGTGTGTCCTCAGACACATTGGTGCGGCTGTCTTCCGGGTGACAGACAATGCTGCGAACATGAAGGATGCTTGGTCTAAAGTGGAGGAGTACTACCCATTGGCTGTGCTGCTCATGCATTGAATCTGCTCCTCAAGGACATCATGGCACTGAAAACACTCTACAAGAGAGCCAAGGAAATGGTTAGGTATTTGAAGGATCATCAAGTTATAGCAGCAATCTACCTCACCAAGCAAAGTGAGAAGAATAAGAGCACCACATTGAAGCTGCCCAGCAACACCCATTGGGGTGGTGTTGTCATCATGTTTGACAGTCTCCTGGTGGGGAAGGATTCTCCAAGAAATGGCCATATCACAGTCTGCCGATATGGACAGCCACATCAAGAGGATCCTTCTGGATGATGTATTTTGGGAGAGAGTGGTAAGCAGCCTGAAACCTATAGCAGTGGCCATTGCACGGATTGAGGGAGACAATGCCATCCTGTCTGATGTTCAGACTCTGCTTGCAGATGTAAGAGAATAAATCCGTACTGCCCTGCCCACTTCACTGTTTCTCCAAGCAGAGGAAGTTGCAGTTCTGAAATACATCAAAAAGCGTGAAGCTCATACATGTTGTACCCCAAGTATGCTGGCAAGAGCATCCTGTCTGATGCAGAGAACAACAAGGCCAATGTTGTCATCACTACCGTGTCTCGCCACCTCGGCCTGGATGAGGGCAAGGTTCTTGGCAGTCTGGCGAAGTACACTTCCAAGCAAGGTCTTTGGGATGGAGATGTAATATGGCAGTCGTGCCAACATATTTCCTCAGCCACCTGGCGGGAGGGACTTTGGGGATCTTTGGGGAAGGCAACCAAAGCATTAATATTTCTGTTAATTCCTATATATTCCCAAGGAAAGTTTCCACCTCTGAATATTCCCCAAAATGTGCAACCCTAGGAGTAACTAACATTTTGTTGATCCATCCTCATGTTTTCTTATCACAGCCATTAAACTCTGTAATTGTTTAAAAGTCACCATTGCCCACATGGCGAAATCCTTGAGCGGTTTCCTTCCTCTCCGGCAACGAAGTTCAGAAGGACGCCTGTATCTTTGTAGTGACTGGGTGTATTGATACACCATCCAAAGTGTATTTAATAACTTCACCATATTCAAAGGGATATTTAAAGTCTGCTTTTTTTGTTTTACTCATCTACCAATAGGTGCCCTTCTTTGCAAGGCATTTGAGAAGGAAAAAAATGGTTTTTGTGGTTGAATCCTTGAACTATAGACATTTAAGCTTCTCATTTTTAATACATTTGTAAAAATGTCTAAAAACATAATTCCACGTTGACATGATGGGTTATTGTGTGTAGGTCAGTGACGCAACATTTTAAATTCAACCATTTGAAGGAAAAGGAAACCGCACACTGCTCTTGATAGTATCACTGATCTTTAATAAGCTTAACGTATCGGCCTCACGGCCTTCGTCAGAGCTTTTGTAATTTAAAAAAAATGTGCACCCTTATGTAGACCTAGCCCCACCCACATCCGTTCCACACATCGAAGGGGGTTGGAGGCGAAGGAAAAACAAATAAGTGCTACCAAATATAACAATATGCATTCCATAAATATTACAAAAGTGTAGAAATAAGACGTATTAAACACGTCTGTAAAACCACGATGAGGACATAGCAAGTTTTCATTAGTCATTGGGTACATCGTACGACAAACATCAGAGTAATCTTAAATAGGGACATAATTCATGTTCAAATTCACAACGTAACATACATAGGCATTTCATCATTAAGTCCTTTAGGAACTAATGTCTGGAGGGTGAAAATCCAAAAACATTCTCTTTTACTCAGAGTATTATTAATATCACCTCCCCTGTCTGATATCTTAACTTTCACTATGCCACAAAATCTAAAAAAAGGTAGAAATGTCATGCTTCAGGTACAGCGACTGGATAATCCCTGTCGTTTCTCCTGATCGAACTTTTATGTTCACCAATTCTCTGTTTGACAGAGCGGGAGGTTTCAACCATTTAAAATTCAGGCTGTATCACAACAAAATGTTGAAAAAGTCAAGGGGTGTGAATACTTTCTGAAGGCACTGTATATGGCATTATTAAATATATTGATATAGGCCTACTGATTTGATTAAAGTGTCGACTGCTGCTTTCTGTGTAGCAAAGCCAATGTTTAACACCTGCTTCCTTTTTCAATCGTACCTTTAAAACCCTTTCCCTCCAATTCTATATTGTTTCTCAACAGGGAATCAATGTTTACGACAGAATCTATGCTCTTGACAGAACACAACCTTTATTCTTAGGTTTTTGCAACAATACATTTAATTGAAAGACTCGTTTTTCAGACTAGATTACTAATCAACCGCCTTCCCTCAAAGTCCCACCCACAGTGATTGACAGGTCTGAAACTCTACCAATGCTGTGACTCACAAACATCCTGCCCCCTCCCCTGACAATCCCACACAGAGTGAATGATTGACATGCCAAACTGTTAAAAGGGATTATTCACCCAAATTACAAAACAAAATTGGTTTCCTTAAGTGTCCACAGCAGCAGAGCCAATAAAATACATAATTTGAATTACAAACATCAGTGTGGCAATTTATATATCTTGCAGTAAAACATTAACTATGGCTTTAATCTCAAAATAGATTTAATGTTAAAAAAGGTTACCTTAGAAAACACCCCCGATCATATAGGCGATATCCAACACAACTCACACTGAATTCATACATTTTCAGTCATTTTAAAGTTGTCTTTCTACTCAATACACAACTCATTTGACAACGCTGGGAGGTAAAGTCGTTGAAGTATTTAATAATTTAGTTGTGTATTTCGTGTGGAATCAAGACAGACGTAAGCAAAATACAGCTTCTTCTTTAATAACTCCCTGGCTGGCTACTTTTTCTAGTTGGCTGGCTACTCCATGTACGCCTACTTACAGAAAACACTGTTAGGAAAGAGAAAGGGGGATACCTAGTCAGTTGTACAACTGAATGTATTCAACTGAAATGTCTTCCGCATTTAACCCATCCCCTCTGCTAGGTCGGCCGTACCTGCGCCAAAACTATAGCTTGTTGTCCATCTTTTTAAATAGTGAGCCAACGTGTTTTCAGCACTTTGATTTCCCTGACTGATCAAAACTCGTTTCTCTGCAGCAGACATATGTTAGGAACATCAAATCGCAATACATATAGAATCATGAAAATAGCAATATCGGCACCAAAGTAAAGAGATAATATCGTATAGTGAGGTTACTGGCAATATATATTTAAAAAAATATTAATTTTGCAGTGTGACATTAACAAACAATGCGGGACCGTGTTTCTCAGTTGCTCAATGCACTTGCAACGTCAGGGTTGTGGGTTGGATTCCCATGTGGGACCAGTATGGGGGAAAGAAAATGTATGCACTCTCACTACTGTAAGTCACTCTGGATAAGAGTGTCTGCTAAATGACTAAAATGTACAGTACTGGGCCTAGACTACATAGGCCTAGACTGCATAGGCCTAGAGATTATGGTGTGGCTGTTCATAGCCTACTATTTTTTGCAACACGTCTTATTAAAACTGTGCAAAGCACTGCAAAATCACTGTAAAGCAAAGAATGGAAGTCGTGTTTACGTTTGATTAGATTACATCAATTTGGGAAGGGTACACCAACTTCTACAATGACCTTTAACTGAGTTGAGATAGGGACAGGTAAGAGTGGAAAGCGGGGTTAGTTGTCCCTCAATGTCATTTCTCCTTCTTGTCATCCCGACCAAAACATGAGAGTAAAGATAAGCTTACTTTCCTAAAAACCCGCAGATATTGCAGGTCATAACCAATGTAAAAAAAAAAAAAAAGCTGGCACTGAGCAAATTTCAGGTCTGCCGAGAGCAAAACTTGAACATTGTGAAAATTGTGTGCAACTTCCAGCACGCATTTACTGAGAAATTGTCAAAGACTCCAGCCACCCTAGTCATAGACTGTTCTCTCTGCTACCGTGCGGTACCGGAGCGCCAAGTCTAGGTCCAAGAAGCGTCTAAACAGATTCTACCCCAAGCCATAAGACTCCTGAACAGCTAATCAAATACCTATCCAGACTATTTGCATTTTAGTCCTTTGAAGATAACAGGTTACGGGCTGTTAGGGAAGAAACTGAACAAATCATTATTGAAACAATTTCCTGAGCCACTAATAAGAGTTGTAGTGTAGCATGTGTTTTCAGACATGAGTTTGAACCAACTTTGTGCAGGAGACAAACTCAATAACACGAGGGATTGTTAGAGAAATAATATTAGGAAACAATTAGATACGGCTTAGTAAGCAACTTACGAGAGTACACATTAACTCACCGTCAACTGAAGTACACTCCAATAAAAAAAAGGGGTCTCTAAGATACCCATTTAGGACCGTTAATACTGTACAATGCAGAATCGCTCATACACACTCCCCCTGAAAGTCTAACAATTTGTCCACTGTCATTTCCAACAATGAAGTAGGCTACACAGCAGCAAAGTGCACTTCTTCAGTTACGATATACAACTGCAGTAACAAAGAAGTGAGACCGTTAAATGTTTTTATTGGTACATTTGAGGCACTTGCAAGAACGGCCATCAGTGGCAATAAAAAGAAAATGTGCGACTCTCAGCACCTATGATGCTCATCTGAGAACAAGCAGCACTCAACGGTGGAAAGCTGTTCCTGTGATAGCCAGCTTAAGCTTTAGCACAGGGGATTCAATTTCAACCCTTACGGATCAATACTCTTTTAAACAGACTGGGTAGTATCATTCATATCGTGCTGTTACTTTACACGCTCAGTGTAGGGTAGTCCAACTTTTACCATAATAAGTGGGCTTAGCCATATCAGCACGTACTCATGTGGATGCGCGCCCGCATACACAAACAAATGTAGGCCTTTGAATAGCACTAAATCTTACCCACATTTTTGTCATTTGAATAATGATCGAGTCGAGTTGTTGTCAAACTGACGAAAACGGTGGGCCATTGTGGTCAACAAAATGACCTTTCACACGCCACATTTGTATGCCTCATTAACCTATAGTAAATATAAAATCACTGACTTCTATGTGCAAACATACATAGCCTTGTCCTACCAACATATTTTTCTGCATAACATCCTATTCTCTTCCCAACAGCAGAAATATGACAAACATACAGTACGAGTCAAAAGTTGACACATCTACTCATTCAAGTTTTTTTAAACTATTTTCTTCATTGTAGAATAATAGAAGACATCAAACCATGAAATAACACATGGAATCATGTAGTAACAAAAAAAAAGGGTTAAACAAATCAAAATATATTTTATATTTGAGATTCTTCAAAGTAGCCACAATTTGCCTTGATGACAGCGTCGCATACTCTTGGCATTCTCTCAAATCAAAATCAGTCACATACACATATTTAGCAGATGTTAGTGAGGGTGTAGCGAAATGCTTGTGTTTCTAGCTCCAACAGTGCAGTATTATCGAACAAGTAATATCAAAAATGTCACAACACACACAAATCTAAAGTAAGGAATGGAATTAAGAATATATAAATATTTGGACGAGCAATGTCAGAGTGGCAAAAACTAAAATACAGTAGAATAGAATACACTACATACATATGGAGATGAGCAATATAAATATGTACATTTCATTAAAGTGGCCAGTGATTTAAGTCTATGCAGCAGCCTCTAAGGTGCTAGTGATGGCTGTTCAGCAGTCTGATTGACTTGAGATAGAAGCTGTTTCTCAGTCTCTCTGTCCCAGCATTGATGCACCTGTACTGACCTCGCCTTCTGGATGATAGCGGGGTAAACAGGCAGTGGCTCGGTTGGTTGTTGTCATTGATGATCTTTTTTGCATTCCTGTGACATTGGGTGCTTTAGGCGTCCTGGAGGGCAGGTAGTTTGCCCCGGTAATGTGTTGGGTAGACCGCACCACCCTCTGGAAAGCCCTGCGTTTGTGGGCGTTGCAGTTGTACCAGGCAGTGACACAGCCCGACAGGATGCTCTCAATTGGGCATCTTTAAAAAAGTTTGTGAGGGTCTTAGGTGCAAGGCAAATTTCTTCAGCCCCCTGAGGTTGAAGAGGCACAGTGGAGAAGCTTTCCACCTTCTCCACTGCGGTCCAGTCGATGTGGAAAGGGGGGTCCTCCCTCTGCTTTTTCCTGAAGTCCACGATCTCTTTTGTTGACATTGAGTAAGAGGTAACTTTCCTGGCACCACACTCGCAGGGCCCATAGCTCCTCCCTGTAGGCTGTCGCATCATTGTTGGTAAACAAGGCCTCCTACTGTTATGTCGTCTGCAAAATTGATGATTGAGTTGGAGGTGTGCGTGGTGAGGTAGTCACCTGGAATGCATTTCAATTAACAGGTGTGCCTTGTTAAAAGTACATTTGTGGAATTTATTTCCGTAATGCGTTTGAGCGAATCAGTTGTGTTGTGACAAGGTAGGGGTGGTATACAGAAGATAGCCCTATTTGGTAAAAGACCAAGGCCATATTATGGCAAGAACAGCTCAAATAAGCAAAGAGAAATGACAGTCCATCATTACCTTAAGACATGAAGGTCAGTCAATCCGTAAAAAAGTTTCTACAAGTGCAGTCGCAAAAACCATTAAGCGCTATGATGAAACCGTCTCATGAGGACCGCCATAGGAAAGGAAGACCCAGAGTTACCTCTGCTGCAGAGAATAAGTTCATTAACGTTAACTGCACCTCAGATTGCAGCCCAAATAAATGCTTCACAGAGTTCAAGTAACAGACACATCTCAACATCAACTGATCAGGGGAGACTGCGTGAATCTGTCTTTCATGGTCAAATTGCTGCAAAGAAACCACTACTAAAGGACACCAATAAGAAAAGACTTGCTGTAGCCAAGAAACATGAGCAATGGACATAAGACCGGTGGACATCTGTCCTTTGGTCTGATGAGTCCAAATGTGAGATTTTTTGGTTCCAACCTCCGTGTCTTCTTTAGATGCAGAGTAGGTGGACGGATGATCTCCGCATCTGTGGTTCCCACGGTGAAGCATGGAAGAGGAGGTGTGATGGTGTGGGGGTGCTTTGCTGGTGACAGAGTCAGTGATTTATTTAGAATACAAGGTACACTTAACCAGCATTGCTACTACAGCATTCTGCAGCGATTCACCATTCCATGTATGGATCTTAGTGGGACAATCATTTGTTTTTCAACAGGGCAATGACTCAACACACCTACAGGCTGTGTAAGGGCTATTTGACCAAGAAGGAGAGTGATGGAGTGCTGCATCAGAGGACCTGGCCTCCACAATCACCACACCCTCAACCCAATTGAGATGGTTTGGGAAGAGTTGGACCACAGAGTGAAGGGAAAGTAGCCAACAAGTGCTCAGCATATGTGGGAACTCCAAGACGGTTGGAAAAGCATTCCAGTTCGTTGAGAGAATGCCAAGAGCGCGCAAAGCTGTCATCAACGCGAAGGGTGGCTACGGGTTGCACCTCCGTCACTCGGTGGCATCATTGCCATTGTTATCAACATTCTACAGACCCCGCAGCCACATTGGTGACCAAAGTAGAACAGGGGCTCATTACTTTGAACAGGAGCTAATGACTGCCCAGGGATGTGGTCAAGTTACTAAACCTTTCGTCCGAATCGAGTCCCAAGTCCCCTGTGCTCGAGTCCAAGTCCGAGTCAACAATGGTCAAGTCACGAGTCGTGTCACAAGTCCCTTTGACTGAAGTCCGAGTTCCAGTGCTCGAGTCACTGGGTCCACATTAACTCAAAATAAAGTCATTTTTCCATTTAGACAGTGTTGCTATCCCTTTCCCTTCTTCTGTGGCACCAAATGTTTGCATAAAGGCTAACGATAATGTTACCAGGGCCACGTTCCGTTGCAAAATGTTCTTGAACGTTGCAGATAGACATTACATGAATAGAGGTGATGTTATTCCGTATTCAAAAATGTCAGACACGCGTTTGTTCAACATCATGACTGAACAAGGTGTAGCCTAAACAAATGGTTAACGGTCCGCAAGTACCCTAATTTTAGAACAGCCCCACCGCCAATCCATTTAAAAAAATTTAAAAAAGTGCCGTTATTATGGGTCATATCTTTTGAACGGTAAGGGCTACAAGCAAGACGTTTTCTCTGATGAAAATAAGGAGACTTGGCTGCATTGACTACAGAACCTGGCTATGAAATGCAGTGGGGAAAGTGGGAGGGTTGAACGAGACTACAAATCCAAAGACGGCCTACTTTCTATACTGAAGGGAGAGAAAACATAGCTAAACTGTTGTTTTACTATTAAGCTCAATGTTGCTCGTTTTTAATTTCGTAAAGCAGCTGGTGCTTCTTAACCAAGCAAAGGGTAGCTAACTAGAAGGCTGGTGGTGACTGAATAGCTACTGGGAAACAAGAGTTTCCTGCGAGATGTATATAATCAGAGCCGGAGCGGAGACTGTCTGCCCATACTCAACGCTTGCGCTGCGCATATATGCAGCTAATATTGATTGTGCTTATCACTGAAAAGCTCTCAATCTCTCCAAAAACTATTTTCCAGCCCATTTAGTAGTCAGATTTTAGTCACAAAGAATTTTGTCTAGTCTCGTTTTAGAAAAATCATTTTTGATTTGTTATAGTTTTTTCTGGGTCCATTTAGTCAGCGATAGTCTTGTCAATTACCATGGAAAGAGTGGTGTTAACGAATATTTTAGTCACTATTTTTGTTGATGAAATTAACACTGGCTCAGAATACATCAAGAAGCCTTGGACAACTGAGACTGCCTTTTCCATCAGCTGGGAGACTGCTACCCTGAGAGAAAATTGTAGGGGAAGGGGAAGAATTGTAGGGGAAGAAATGTGAGTGAAAGGGTGACTTTTATAGTGTTTCTACTGTGCATTTTATGGCTAATTTTACCTCACTTTCCCCTCTAAGAGTACTCTAGTGCAGAATCTACTGATGTAGCACCATCTTGAGGCTCTGTGAGCAGAAAATAAGAGAAATTTAGTGTTTTAAGTTCACTGGTTTCCTGATTCTGACCTGACCACTGAATCTGTTGGGATTTGGTCAACAGATTGACTATTACTGGATTTGAGAGAGGGAACAGAGATATGGGTAGAGAATGCGGAAGATGGAGGGAATAGATGCGTGTGTGTGTGCGGGGGGGGGGGTGACTGGAATTTGGGAGACCCCAGGCAGGCATCACACAGCATGCACTCTTAAAGCTAAAGTCAATACCTCCACTAGAGTCACAGAGGGGGGAGTAGGACCCATAATGTTGCAATTTACTCTTCTGACATCTGACATCATGAGAAATGTGACCTCTGGTATCTGACAATAACAGGCAGGATGGAATTTCTCAGACTCTTGGATGTACAGGGTATATAGGTCAAACACACACTAACACACAGTTGGGTCGGTCTTGAACATTCTCCATAGGGTACTCTAGGAGTCCCAAGCCTGGGGAAATTGAACATCAGCATGGGCTCTCTTATCTTCCCCAGTCCCCACGACCCCATCCACACAGGGGCCAAATGAAGGCCAAGGGGGGGGGGGGGGGGCACAGGGGAGATAAACACCTCAGAGCTCAATCACCCCCAACAGGCGGCCTGCCATCTTGCCCCTGCAACCAACTGGACACCAGAGAGGGGAGCCCATCTCCACTGCCCCCTGCTCTCTGGTTAAGCTGACAGTTGGTGGAAAGCTTCAAGGTTTCCCTGCCTGGAAATGGTACTCACTACTAGCAATATGGATTCACAGAGAAAACATACAAGAATATCAAAGTCAGTCAAATAATTCTGTGTAGATCAATATCACTTGTGAATAATAGACAATAATGGTGTGCTACAAGGGCACTGATTGATTATTGTTAGGCTATTATCCATCTACTATTGAGCAGCCATAGTGCACCCCCTTAAAACAGCGTACTACAGCCACCTTACCTGTGAATCGTGGGCCAACAGCATGAGAGCTGCAAGCACAGGTAAGGCAAATCAGTGACTTTCTGACTGTGTCCCACTGACCATCACAAATGACAATGTAGCCTAACAGTTTATCTAAATGTCCAATCTGAATTGCCCAGGCATCATAAGACATAAATGCCATTAAAAAAAGGTATCTCCATTATGTTAGAAATGTGTTATAAGCTGCTTATAATTAGCATATCAAAGACCAAACTCCGTGGGTGAGTACATCCTTAAAAGTGACAGCAAAGTATCCTAAATCTCACACCTGTGCTTCCGTTACTCACAAATGAACCATGAGTGCTTTCAAGTCCCTTTTTTAAATTGCAATGAATTCCAGCACTATCTGAAAAAGATAAGGCGCTTGGTGTAACCTAACTACTAAATTAAGAATTATCCTTATCCGCAAACCTAGGCCTATAGTTCAGGAGACCTTATGATAACACACAATTCACCTAAACATAAATGGACATCAAAAGTAAATCTAAATTTAGATCAGAGATGGTAGGCCCATCTCTTCCCATTCAGAATGTTTTAAATTGTACTGTTCGGTCTTCGGTAGTACATTTTAATTTTAGAACACGCCAAGGGATTGTATGGCATCTGATCCTACTTTTATGTTACATCGTGTTGTACATTCGGGGGCCATACAACGTATAACTTGAGGAGTTTAAAGTTATTCTTAACAGATTAACCTGGGGATTTAGCAAGCATTACCAGTACCATAATATTATAAGAGACAAAAGTACGAGGGACATACAGTGTATGGCTGATCAAATGCAATATCACAACATGGCAAGTTAGAAAATAACCCACAAGCATACCGCCTCGCGGAGGGCATTCTGAGGTCAAAACGAGTGGTCTATCTAGAGGTGAGAAACACCTTTCCCTACCTGCACATTCTCAATGATTGACATAAGCAAAGTGAACATGGCAAGCTAGCAAGGTTCTAGTTGTTCGCTGAGCATCACGAACGCCAAATTCTCCAGCAATCTAAGTACTTGTCAGAATAAGATGGATAAAAACATTGGCTAGCTACTAATAGTAACTAATTGGAGTTCACTGCACAGGTGTTTGAGGTTCGATAGCTACCTGCCGGTAGGTAGCTAACATGCTAACCTAACGTCAGCTACCTAGACTTGAAACTAAACATGCAATATTACATCTGGTTGTGAAACTTCATTATATATTATAAAGTTCTGCATCAAGAGCTAGTGCTGCAGCATATGTGTAATATTATCTAGCTAGTTAGCTGGTTGCTCTCTGATATCAAGCTAACGGCTAACTGGTGTGGCATAGAATACTCACCATGTTGATGCAGTTGTGCTGAAATGGACTTAACGCCGACAACTGTCACACTAAGCTCCCCGAGTCGGAAATCGAGCGGCGCGGAGCACATAAGCCTTTCTGAAGTTGGTGATAGTTAAGATTAATTAATTTATAAATCAAACTGCTGCAATTATATTTCAATGACCAATTCATTCAAGCTCGGTTCCCAAGTGTTTTCAACTGCAGTAGAGGTCACGCTAAGACTCTGGGTATATAGGCGTCTCTGGATATGCCTGTTTACAGTGTGATTTATGTGGGCGTTACTTTCTTTTAAACAAAAGCCTGGCGCATTGCATTTCATATGGATATCTTTAATGTAAACCCATATTTACGGACAATGAAATATGGCATACTTTCTATTGTAATGTATGGATTTTATTTAGGCATTTTAGAACACAATAAATGTACCTAAGGACCCCTAGAACGGAAGACCTGAAGGTACACGTGACTTTTCTTTTCACCAGTCTATCAACGGATGAGAAACCCAGCAAGGTCTGAATGTTAAAACTAAAGAAGAATGTGCAGTGTTTTAGAAATGTTTTATTTGGCAGGTGAACATTTTCTGGTATTTGCCTATTACGAATTTGAAATAGCCTCATGCGCTACAGTGGGTTATACTACTTTAGTGAAGCCTATGGCCTAATTTGACATGATGCACCATTTCAATAAATAATTGAAAAGAAAACATAAATTATTATGTAGTAAGTGCAGTGGCGACCCGTCATTCTGTTATGTGACGCGTATTAACGCCAAAATAACAACATGCAAAAATAAAAAAAAAGACACCTGTTTAGCTAAAAATAAATCGTTTTGTGTTTTTTTAGCCTGTTTTGCATGTTATTGTAAGGAAACAGGCAGGGAGCAGGTCTCGAATCCTCGACCTTCTAGCCCGAGGTCCGGCGCGCGATCGAATGTGCCGCAAAAGCATGCTCGTGCGGCCAAGTCGATTTCCATGCTTATAAACCCAGGGTCGTTACACTACTCCCTCCTTTCAAAGAGCGCGTCATCGCGCTAGCTGGCGACTCTACGTCTTACAGGAACGCGCTCACCGGCCAGGCACACGCACTGTCGTGGATGCAAGGTCCGATCACTTCTGACACCAATGTAATGACCTCACTAGATCATAAAGGAACAATTGTCCAGACAGAGGATTGAGTTTACGAATTGATGGTTTATTAACCCAACTTTACACAGGCTACTGTTTGGCTGTAGCCCATGCCAAATAAATGAAAGATACCCCACAAGCCAACCGTGACCTTCTCTTGTGAAGGACAGACGTAAGAGAAAGAACAATGGCTAAACCTGGTCTTAACTTCCAATGCTCCATCCCCCTGCCCAACCCCCCTCCACGCCACTCCGCCAACCACCAGGATGCCCGGTATCAGAACATTCCAGGCATTCCCGTGATTGGCAGATAGCAGGTTGATTGGCATGTCGGACCCCACAAACACTGGTAAGTACAACACAACCCACTAATAGCCTAACACATAACACACCGCTGTCTGTGCGGGTCCTGGAGTCTCCGGGCATACTCCAGCCCCGAGGGAACATGAGGGCTATCCAGGGGCCGACCAAATGCCCTCTCCGCAGGGGTGCGGATCTCTCTCCCCAGCATGAGGAGGGCAGGCGTGCAGGAGGTGGAGTCTTGGACAGCGGAGCGGCATGCCATGAGGACCATAGGCAGGTGCTTGTACAAACCTCCTGTAGTACGAGGCCAGGCCCAGGAAGCTTTTCAGCTGACGCTGGTCGATGGGGGTGGGCCAGTCTCGGACAGCCCCCACCTTGTCCTCCATGGTGCTGATCCCCTCCTTCCCCACTCGGTGGCCCAAGAAGGACACCTCTCTCATGAAGTGGCACTTCTCGGGGTGGAGCTTCAGACCTGCGGCAGCATACATCTCCAGCACACGCCGTAGCGCCACCAGGGCTGACTGCAAGGAGCTGCCATGGGCCAGGATGTCATCAAGGTATACCAGACACTGCTGTCGCAGGATGCCATCCAGCACCCTGTTCATCAAACGCTCCAAAGTAGCTGGAGCGTTGCACAGGCCGAAACACAGGACCTTGAACTGCCAGTGTCCTCTGTTAGTGGAGAACACAGTTTTGGCTCTGGCCTCTGGGGAGAGGGGCACCTGCCAGTAGCCACTGCAGAGGTCTAGTGAGGAGAACCAGGAGGACCCCCTAACCAGGTCCAGCGACTCATCGATACGTGGTATGGGGTATGAGTCCTTCCTGGTTACCTCATTCAGCCGCCTGTAGTCCGCACAGAACCTCAGCTTGCCCCCCTTCTTCGGAACCATGACCCAGGGGCTGTCTGAGGGCTCGATGAAGTCTGCCCGCTGCATCTCCAACACAACCTTGTCCGCCACCTCCTGGCGTGCCAGCGGGATACGGCGGGGACGCATCTTGATGGGTCGAGCATCACCTGTGTCGATCTCATGCTGCACCAGATGAGTCTGACCCACCTCTACCTCACTCAGCGCAAAGCTGTCTCTGAATTCAAACAGCAACTTCCACAACCGTTCCTGCTGCTCGGGGTCAAGACCAAAACAGTTCCTCCCCCATATCTCCCTCACTGCAGACAGTGTCCTCTCCTCTCCCATCTGGGGTAGCTGGGCTGGGGGGGCGCGGCCCGGGCTCACAGAGGGCTGTGTCGTGGAGGTAGCTGGGGGAATGTAACACACAGCCGTAGGTGACAGGCTGGGGAAAAGTCACACACAGAGGTGGGGGAGGGGGGGCAGCCATGAGTCTCTGCTGTTTAACTGTTGTAGTAAAGGGTTTGTTGGGTTGAGTGAATGTGACATTAGGGGGGGCCATGGTGACTTCCGGCCCTCCCTGGAAGCTCAGTGTGCCCCCATTTAGGTCTAACTGGCAGCCTGTGCTCCTAAGAAAGTCCAACCCCAGTATACAAGGGTCCTGCACAGCCGGCACCCACACAGGATGACGCACAGACCTGCCCCCTACTGTCAGAGTCATTATTCCCTTCCCTTTCATGGGTGCCAGCTCACCTGTGACTGTGCGGAGCTGCACTCCAAAGCCATCTCCAAGGCTATCTGCAATGACTCAGGATGAGCCAGCTGGGTCTGTATGCGCAGCTCCGTAGGAGAGAGAGCCTGTATGAACTGGTCCCGTGCTAGCTCGCTCTGCACGGAGGGGGGCATGTGAGCATATGCCCGCCGAGAGAGGCTCTCAATGTCATTAGCTAGCACCCGTAGAGGCTCTCCAGGCTGCCTGCGTCTATTAGTTCGGAGGGCAGTAGCCCGGGCTGTACACACTGTCCATAGCGCCGCCTCAGTGCTCCCACTAAAGCACCATAATCACGTCTGTCCTCGTGGCTAATCAATATCAAACAGTCCAGAGCATCATCCGTGAGGCATAAAGCCAACTGCAGTGCCCTATCTTCATTCAACCACCCCCTAAAATGAGCTAACAGTTCAAATTGAGCATGAAAAGCTTCCCAATCCGCCTTACCGGAATACTTTCGGGGTCTTAACAGATACGGACGCAGCCGGGAACTGGGCACCGCCATGTTTGTTTACATCCTGAGCCCCAGATTCCTCGTCCCGCTGCGTCGACGTCACCCCTTCGGTCTGCCAACCAGAATCCGCGCGAAGCACAGTCGACGAAGGACTCATGCCCGCTTCAGCTGCCATCACTCTAACGTCCTCCCTCAAGCGGCCTCTGGGCTCGACGCCCTGGCAATCTCCTCAGCCAGATCCTCCAACGTCCATGCACACGCACGTCCTTGGCCATAATCGTCCCCTACCTCCACCTTCACTTTTCGGATTCCCTCGAAGCATTTTCAACCCCCGTTCTTACCTACGGTAGTTAGCCCACAGAAGTCAGCTAGCTAGCTGGCTAACTTTTATCAACGTTTTTACTTCTGACACCGATGTAATGAAACAGGCAGGGAGCAGGTCTCGAACCCTCAACCTTCTGTGCCGGCTTAGCACTCCTGGTCTCCACTACGCCTCCTCGGACCAGGATATCCTACGCCGGCTCTACGCGCTGTATCCCCAGTGCGCCTCCACAGTCCAGTACGTCCTGTGCCTCCTCCCCGCACTCGCCTCGAGGTGCGTGTCATCAGCCCGGTGCCACCTGTACCGGTCCAACGCATCAGGCCTCCAGTGCGCCTCCACAGTCCAGTACGTCCAGTGCCTCCTCCCCGTACTCGTCCTGAGGTGCATGTCATCAGCCCGGTGCAACCTGTACCGGTCCCACGCATCAGGTCTCCAGTGCCCCTCCACAGTCCAGTACGTCCTGTGCCTCCTCCCCGCACTCGCCCTGAGGTGCGTGTCATCAGCCCGGTGTCACCTGTACCGGTCCCACGCATCAGGCCTCCAGTGCGCCTCCACAGTCCAGTACGTCCTGTGCCTCCTCCCCGCACTCGCCCTGAGGTGTGTGTCATCAGCCCGGTGCCACCTGTACCGGTCCCACGCATCAGGCCTCCAGTGCGTCTCCACAGTCCAGAGCTTCCGGCGACAGTTCCCAGTCCAGAGCTTCCGGCGACAGGTCCCAGTCCAGAGCTTCCGGCGACGTTCCACAGTCCGGAACCTCCACAGTCCGGAGCCTCCTGCTGCGACGGTCCGCGGTCCGGAGCCTCCTGCGACGGTCCGCAGTCCGGAGCCTCCAGCGACGGTCCGCGGTCCGGAGCCTCCAGCGACGGTCTGCGGTCGGTAGCCTCCAGTGGGGGTTCACGGTCTGGTTCCTCCAGCGACGATTCACGGTCTGGTTCCTCCAGCGACGATTCACGGTCCGGATCCCCGGCGACGAACCACGGTCCGGAGTCCCCGGCGACGATCTACAGTCCGGAGTCTCCGGCCATGATCCACGGTCCGGTTCCTCCAGCGACGACCCACGGTCCGGAGCTTCCGGCGACGATCCCCGCACCAGAGCCGCCATGGAGGAAGACATATCTGCGAGCGGAGTGGGTACTTCTCCCCGCACCAGAGCCGCCCCCGATGGTAGATACCCACCCGGACCCTCCCCTATTGAGTCAGGTTTTGCGGTCGGAGTCCGCACCTTTGGGGGGGTACTGTCACGCCCTGACCATAGAGAGCTTGTTATTCTCTATGTTGGTTATGTCGGGGTGTGACTAGGGTGGGTCATCTAGGGGTTTATATGTCTATGTTGGCCTGTTATGGTTCCCAATCAGAGGCAGCTGTTTATCATTGTCTCTGATTGGGGATCATATTTAGGCAGCTATTTCACTTTGTGTTTCGTGGGATCTTGTCTATGGATAGTTGCATGTCAGCACTATTATTAGCTTTACGTTTTGTTTGATATTTTGTTGTTTTTGTTCGGTGTTCATTTAATAAAGTAAAATGTACGCCTACCACGCTGCACCTTGGTCCATTCCTTTCGACGAGCGTGACATTTGCTTTATCTTGGCCAGGTCGCAGTTGCAAATGAGAACTTGTTGTCAACTAGCCTACCTGGTTAAATAAAGGTGAAATAAAAAAATACAAATATCTACCATAGCTTTGATTGGACTAATCATGTCAACATACTTTCAAAATCTTAGCTAGCAGTCATCATCATGAATCAAGTTGACAATATACTAGCGAATCCTTTCCAATCCTTGTCATATGAAGACAAATTATGAAGAGAAATTAAAATGTATCGGTGCCCATCGGCCATTAGACTTAAACATTACACAACAAGTTGGACATCGCAAATTCAGCAATGAGTGGTTTGGAAAGCATTGCAAAGCAATCACTAGCCTGCTATTCAGTGAGGTGGGTATAATTTGTGGAATGTTCCAACAGGAATCTGTTCCAAAAACATAGTAAATAACAAGGTTTCCAACAAACAGCTCATACAAAGTTAAGGTACCGGGTAGGGAGCGGGCAATTTCATTAAGTTTTTCACTCACTACATTTATTCCCAAAAATGTCTGTCCTCACTCTGGTAGCCTATGGACAAACATTAAGTACAAGCTACGTGGTGAGTTGATGCCTATTCGGCAGCTTGTTAACCAGGTGAATTGATCATGCTACTTTGTATACGTTGTTTGTTGGCATCCTTGTACTTTACAAAGTTTCTAGAACAGACTCCTGTTGGAACGATCCATAAATTATACCCACCCTGGTGTGGGTGTGTGGTCTAAGTCTGGGTTTAAGGTATCTCTTCGTCTTCAGCTACTTGAGTTGTGACACTTTATTCTTGCATAAACCAGTGATACTGCACAATGACTCCACATCTAACTTAACGAGTGAATTCACATCGGCTACAACTTTTACGTCTCCCACAGCAACCCCAGCAGTTCCTTCCATGTCAGCCCTGAACTGGGGTTGAACCAGGTATGCTCCACACACATGCCAACCATGTTAGCTGACAGATCAAGTGGTTACTGTGGTCTGGCACTATATGAGAGAAAGTTGATTTTTTAAGGCTGGTTTCCTAGACACAGATTAAGCCTAGGCCTGGACTAAAAAACATACTCAATAGAGAATCTCCATTGAAAATCCATTTTAGTCCAGGACTAGGCTTAATCTGTGTCCAGGATACCGACACTTAGAGTTCAAGGAAGGTGACTTCACTAGCCAATGGCTCTGCTTCTAGCATGCCGCAGCTAACCCAGTAAGCATAACGGCATTGAAAATACTTCTAAAAGGCATATTTTGCAGACATTGAAGTTAGGTTAATTTCATGTTCTGAATGAAAGGTGAAAATACGTATTTTCTGGGTGTTTAAAGTATGTATTTTCCATACGTTGAAAATACGTACGTTGAATCGTTGCAATTTCTGTATTTTAACCCAAACTGTTCTAGTAACTGGGGGGTCTTGAATGATTCCTGTGGCCCATAGTAGGCATACTCTGTCTCAACACGACTTGTGTCATATACGCTTACCATTGATATCAAAGGAGGGGAGGTGTTGCCAGTGTGAATGTGCATCTGTCATCTTCAGGTGGGTTAATTGGGGATTTGGAGAAAGAGGGTTGGAAGGGTGTTGTCTGGTCTGGTCGTTGGAACCAACAGAAGATTGCAACATATAATTTAAAACTTGAAAACTGCCAGTGATGATGTTCAATGTTGTCCAACCTACATAATAAATCAACAGACAACCTCGACTATGGGGGGTCTTGAATGATTCCTGTGGCCCATAGTAGGCATACTCTGTCTCAACACGACTCGACTACAATAACATTCACAGTAACGGTTACATACGTCTTTTTTTCTTACTATGACTGTGATATGTTGTCTTTTTAGTTGAATGCACTGACTAATCACTCTGGATAAGAGTGTCTGCTGAATGACCAAAATGTAAATGTAAAATAACATTCACACTACCAACACCCCCCCCCCCCCCCCCCCCGTTTGAACAGCACAGTACGGCACAGTTAAGTACAGTAGAGTACGGTACGGTACAGGACAGTAGATTTTTAGTCAGTAGAGTACAATTGAGTACAGTAGAGTTTAATTCAGTAGAGTACAGTATAGTTTAATTCAGTACAGTTTAGTTCAGCAGAGTAGAGTACATTAGAGTAGGGTAGTAAGGGTACAATACAGTACACTATACCAGACTGAACCAAATCTGAACTAATTATAGAGGTCGATGTTTGGGGCAAATCAAGGCAGGTCCAGACCAAATCTGAACCAAAACACCAAAAATCAACCGGTCTGGACAGCATCAAAAAAAGACGTCCAATAGATGTTGCTGTCTGTCAGTGTTTAGCGATTTAATACCGGCTACAACTTCACCAGTGTCAACCGCACACCTAACACAATGCTAGCATATGTAAACTCTGACTTTGACCCTGCATGTCTGCAGAAATGGCTGCCATGACAAGTCATTGCTACTACGAAGATATTTATCAACAGTATTTTTAGGGATCTCCATTACCCAAGGCACCAGCTACTATTCCTGGGGTCCAAACACATTAATGTACTTATATCACACATAAAAGAAAATATGAAACAGTACATCATAAAATGATTACACCATTAAATATCTACAATACAAAATGTTTAATACCACCATACAAAAATATTACAATGTATGTGTGTGTAGAGTGCGTGTGTCTGTACCTGTGTGTGTGTCTCGTCACAGTCCCCGCTGTTCCATAAGATGTATTTTTAAATCGGACTCTAATGCTTGACTCTAGGTAGTACTGTGCGCCTCCGATAGTCTGTTCTGGACATGGGGATTGTGAAGAGACCTCTGGTGGCATGTCTTGTGGGGTATGCATGGGTGTCCGAGCTGTGTGTTAGTAGTTTAAACAGACAGCTTGGTGCATTCAGCTTGTCAACACTTCTTACAAAAACAAGTCGTGATGAAGTCAATCTCTCCTCCACTTTGAGCCAGGAGAGATTGACATGCATATTATTCATGTTAGCTCTCCGTGTACATTTAATGGCCAGCCGTGCTTCCCTGTTCTGAGCCAATTGTAATTCTCCTAAGTCCCTCTTTGTGGCACCCAGAGTATGTGAGCAGAGTTGAGTGGTTGGAAGTCCCACTTATCGCTCTGGATTAGAAAAAACTGCAGCTCCGAATTCGCTCCATTCATTAAAATCATAATTTGACCAACACCCATCTATTTTTGTGACTCCCTGGACCATTTGGTTTTGAAGTATTGAAACCAAACTATATGATTTGAAAAGTACAGTATTTGAATAAACATTCAAATGTGAATGTAAGAAGCACACATTATTTCAAATAGAATACATGTCATATTAAACAGCATATAAACACTCTAAATAGGTCAGGAGCCAGACAGGGAGCCTAAGAAGAAACGAAGATGAATTATTTAGACTATATTATTTATATTATTTCAAGGCTATAGCCTAAAAATAAATACATTGTGAAGCATTTGCGAGTGTGATACAATAGGCTGGTAGGGACATAAAGCGCTCAGCATTTAAACAACATTTTGTTGTATTAAATCTATGTAGTCTATAAATTGTGCGTATCTAGGCAATGACTTACTTAGAATTAAATACAAATTAAACAAAAAATTACTTATTAGTGCCTTTTGAATTTATTTCTAGAATCACCAGTTTGGCCAGTCCGTGGTTTCAGGCTCATGAGACGGTGCCTGCAGAGCAGGCCAGCAGTGGAGAACATCCTCTCCAGACTTGCAGAGCCAATGGGGATGCAAAACACCCTTTTGGCCACTCTCGCAAGGCTGGGCGGAGATGCAGTATTGTTTATTTTTCTGTAGGTAGGCCTAAAGGTTTTTAGGCAACCTAATCTAATCAATCTAAGGCAACCTAACCTAATCAAAACGTAAAGCTTCTTGAATGTGGGAATATGCCAGGCCTATTGGGCCAAAATCAATTATGGCTTATTGTATAGATAATAGCACCAAAATGAACAAAACATTTAAAATATCAGATTTTTTGTTCATAAATACTTCGCCACAATGACAATGTTATCTACCCACCTCGTTCCTTTCTTTTAGCATGTGCATGTAGTACATACACAATCATGCTTTCGGGATATGTGTCTTTTCAGATTCACTACATCACCGCACTCCCTCTCTTGCTGTTGGTCCTCGTCTTTGTAAGTCACCTTGATTTTGTATCTGTGTGTTTTATCAGTTTCTATATATTTTTTTAATTTAACCTATAACTAGTCTGTAACGATCGTCTTCAGGAGAAAGAGAGGAGGACCAAAGCGCATCGTGGTCAGTGTTCATGTCTTTAATAAAAATACAAAAACTGAACACAGGAACAAAAACAATAAACGATGTGATCAAACGAAACAGTACCGTGTGACGACAACACTGACACGGAAACAAACACCCACAAACCAAAAGACAAAACAGGCTACCGAAATATGGTTCCCAATCAGAGACAACGACTAACACCTGCCTCTGATTGAGAACCATATCAGGCCAAACACAGAAACAGACAAACTAGACACACAACATAGAATGCCCACTCAGATCACACCCTGACCAAACAAAACATATAAACATACAAAGCAAACTATGGTCAGGGCGTGACATAGTCAAGTCAGTTATATAGTCAATAGTCAAAACACATTTTTATTTACAATGACGGCCTAGGAACAGTGGGTTAACTGCCTTGTTGTCACGACTTCCGCCGAAGTCGGTCCCTCTCCTTGTTCGGGCGGCGTTCGGCGTCACCGGTCTTCTAGCCATCGCCGCTCCACCTTTCACTTTCCATTTGTTTTGTCTTGATTTCCCACACACCTGGTTCACATTCCATCATCAGACTAAATTTATATTACCCTCTGTTTCCCCCATGTCTGTGTGTGGAATTGTTCTTTGTGTAGGGTGTTACAGTACAGGCTGGCTTGCGCTAGGTTTGTTTCAAACCTAGGTTTGTTTGTTTTGTTTAATCCGGTTCATGTTACCGTGGTTGTGCTTTGTGCTGCCTCACCTGTGCCTTTGGGCCAGGGTGTATATTAAAGTTATCCTGTTATCACCCATCTCTGCTCTCCTGCGCCTGGCTTCCCGGCAACCAGTCACTCACCCCGTTACACTTGTTCAGGGGCAGAACGACAGATTTTTATCTTGTCAGCTCAAGGATTCGATCTAGCAACCTTTCGGTTACTGGCCCAACGCTATAACCACTAGGCTACCTGCCGCCCCCTATATGAAAATATTTAGCGAACTCCATGACAGTAGCTAAAGCTAGGGGCTATAGCAGCACACAAGTAGACTAGAAATGCATGCTGAGCCGGGCATTCCCTGAGCTCATGAAATTAGTTCTACTGGAGCACTACTGGACTGTTACTGTAGCGAAACTGGAGCGGGCGAGAAGGCCGATGCTCCAGCCAAATTGGGCATGTTCTGCGCCTCGCTCCAGCTCCTCTCGAAACTGGAGCGGGCGAGAAGGCCAATGCTCCAGCCAAATTGGGCATGTTCTGCTCCTCGCTCCAGCTCCTCTCTGCTCACATACTCTGGTGGCACCTGACCACACAACTGAACAGTAGTCCAGGTGCGACAAAACTATTGTCTGTAAAACCTGCCTTGTTGATATTGTTGTTAAGAAGTCAGAGTAGCCCTTTATTATGGACAGACTTCTCCAAATTTTAGCTACTGTTGTATCAACATGTTTTGACTATGACACCTCAATTTACTCAATTTCCACATTATTCATTACAAGATTTAGTTGAGGTTTAGGGTTTAGTGAATGATTTGTCCCAAATACAATGCTTTTAGTTTTTGAAATAATTAGGACTAAGTAGTGTATAGTGTTGAGTCATCCGAAACCTCAAAGCCATTGGAATATCATTAGTAAAGATTGAAATAAATAAATGGGCCTAGACAGCTGCCATGTGGAATTCCTGATTCTACCTGGATTATGTTGGAGAGGCTTCCATTAAAGAACAGCATATGTGTTATGTTAGACCGGTAAGCCTTGTCCACAATATAGCTGGGGGTGTAAAGCCATAACACATACGTTTTTCCAGCAGCAGACTATGATCGTTAATGTCAAAAGCTGCACTGAAGTCTAACAAAACAGTCCCCACATTCTTTTTATCATCAATTTCTCTCAGCTAATCATCGGTCATTTGTGTAAGTGCTGTGCTTGTTGAAAGTCATTCCCAACAAGCGTGCTGAAAGTCTGTTGTCAAGTTGTTTACTGTAAAATAGCATTGTATCTGTTCAAAAGACAACTTACTAAGGGGTTGGTAACAGGCTGATTGGTTGGCTATTTGAGCCAGGAAAGGGGGCTTTGCTATTCTTGGGTAGCGGAATGACTTTTGCTTCCCTCCATGCCTAAGGGCACACCCTTTCCAGTAGGCTTAGATTGAAGATATGGCAAATAGGAGTGGCAATATTGTCCGCTATTATCCTCATAAATTTTCTATCCAAATCAAGTCAAATGTGATTTGTTTTATACATGTGTTCAGCAGATGTTATTGCGGGTGTAGCGAAATGCTTGTGTTTCTAGCTCCAACAGTGCAGTAATATCTAACAAGTAATATCTAACAATACACACAATCTAAAGTAAAGGAATGGAATAAAGAATATATGAATATTTGGACGAGCAATGTCAGAGTGGCATAGACTGATACAGTAGAATAGGATAGAATACAGTGTATATTGTACATATGAGATGAGTAATGCAAAATATGTAAACATCATTAAAGTGACTAGTGTTCCAATTATGAAAGTGGCTAGTGATTTAACGTCTATGTATATAGGGAAGCAGCCTCTAATGTGCTAGTGATGGCTATTTAACAGTCTTATGGCCTTGAGATAGAAGCTTTTTCAGTCTCTCGGTCCCAGCTTTGATGCACCGGTGCTGACCTCGCCTTCTGGATGATAGCGGGGTGTACCGGTAGTAGCTCGGGTGTTTGTTGTCCTTGATGATCTTTTTGGCCTTCTTGTGACATTGGGTGCTGTTGGGCGGTGCTGTTGCCGTACCTGGCCATGATACAGCCCGACAGGATGCTCACAATTGTGCATCTGTAAAAGTTTGTAAGGGTTTTAGGTGACAAGCCACATTTCTTCAGCCTCCTGAGGTTGAAGAGGCGCTGTTGCGCCTTCTTCACCACATTGTCTGTGTGAGTGGACCATTTCAGTTTGTCAGTGATGTGTACACTGAGGAACTTGAAGCTTTCCACCTTTTCCACTGCGGTCCCTTCGATGTGGATAGGGAGGTGCTGCCTCTGCTGTTTCCTGAAGTCCACGATCAGCTCCTTTGTTTTGTTGACGTTGAGTGAGAGGTTATTTTCCTGGCACCACACTCCCACGGCCCTCACCTTCTCCCTGTAGGCTGTCTCATTCTTGTTGGTAATTGGGCCTACTACTGTTGTGTCTTCTGCAAACTTGACGATTGAGTTGGAGGAGTGTGTGGCCACACAGTTATGGGTGAACAGGGAGTACAGGAGGGGGGCTGAGCACGCATCCTTGTTGGGCCCCAGTGTTGAGGATCAGCGAAGTGGAGGTGTTGTTGCCTACCTTCACCACCTGGGGACAGCCCATCAGGAATTCCAGGACCCAGATGCACAGGGCGGGGTTCAGACCCAGGGCCTCGAGCTTAATGATGCGCTTGGAGGATACTATGGTGTTTTATGCTGAGCTATAGTCAATGATCAGCATTCTTACATAGGTTTTCCTCTTGTCCACATGAGATAGGGCAGTGTGATGGTGATTTATTGTCTGTGGATCTATTGGGGCGGTAAGAAAATTGAAGTGGGACTATGGTGTCATGTAAGGTAGAGGTGATGTGATCCTTGACTAGTCTCTCAAAGCACTTCATGAGGACAGAAGTGAGTGCTACGGGGCGATAGTCATTTAGTTCAGTTACCTTTGCTTTCTTGGGTGCAAGAACAATGGTGGACATCTTGAAGCATGTGGGGACAACAGACTGGGATAGGGACAGATTGAATATGTCCGTAAACACTCCAGCCAGCAGGTCTGCGCATGCTCTGAGGACGAGGCTAGGGATGCCGTCTGGGCTGGCAGCCTTGTGAGGGTTAACACGCTTAAATGTCTTACTTACATCGGCCACAGAGAAGGAGATTCCACTGTCCTTGATAGAGGGCCGCGTCGGTGGCACTGTGTTATCCTCAAAGTGGGCGAAAAAGGTGTTTAGCTTGTCTGGAAGCAAGACGTCGGGGTCTGCGACATGGCTGGTTTTCCCTTTGTAGTCCAGGAATGTCAGTAGACCCTGCTACATCTGTCTCGTGTCCGAGCCATTGAATTGCGATTCCACTTTGTTTCTATACTAACGTTTTGTATGTTTGATTGCCTTACGGAGGGAATAACTTCTTACGGCTGAAATCCCGCAAAGGGTTCGATATGACAACAGCCAGTGAAAGTGCAGGGCGCCAAATTCAAACAATAGAAAACTCATAATTAAATTTCCTCAAACATACAAGTATTATACACCATTTTAAAGATAAACTTTTTGTTAATCCCACCACAGTGTCCGATTTCAAAAAGGCTTTACGACGAAAGCATACCATGCGATTTATGTTAGGTAAGCACCTAGTCACAGAAAAACACAGCCATTTTTCCATCCAAAGAGAGGAGTCACAAAAAGCAGAAATAGAGATAAAATGATTCACTAACCTTTGATGATCTTCATCAGATGACACTCATAGGACTTCATGTTACACAATACATGTATGTTTTGTTCGATAAAGTTCATATTTATATCCAAAAATCTCAGTTTACATTGGCGCGTTATGTTCAATAACGTTTTGCTTCCAAAACATCCGGTGATTTTGCAGAGAGCCACATCAATTTACATAAATACTCATAATAAATATTGATAAAAGATACAAGTGTTATGCATGGAACTTTAGATAAACTTCTCCTTATTGCAACCGCTGTGTCAGATTTCAAAAAAGCTTTACGGAATAAGCACACCTTGCAATAATCTGAGTACAGCGCTCAGAGACCAAAACAAGCCATACAGATACCCGCCATGTTGTGGAGTCAACAGAAGTCAGAAATAGCATTATAAATATTCACTTACCTTTGATGATCTTCATCAGATTGCACTCCCAGGAATCCCAGTTCCACAATAAATGTTTGTTTTGTTCGATAAAGTCCATCATTTATGTTCAAATACCTCCTTTTTGTTTGCGCTTTTAGTTCACAAATCCAAATTCACGAGGTGCAGGCCAGACGAAAAGTCAAAAAGTTCCATTACAGTTCGTAGAAACATGTCAAACGATGTATAGAATCAATCTTTAGGATGTTTTTAACATATATCTTCAATAATGTTTCAACCGGAGAATTCCTTTGTCTTTAGAAAGGAAAAGGAACGCAGCTACCTCTCACGGGCGCGCGCCTGACTGAGCTCATGGCATTCTGCCAGACCTCTTACTTAATCAGCTCTTATTCGCTCCTCCTTCACAGTAGAAGCCTAAAACAAGGTTCTAAAGACTGTTGACATCTAGTGGAAGCCTTAGGAAGTGCAATATGACCCCATAGACACTGTGTATTCGATTGGCAAAGAGTTGAAAACTACAGACCTCAGATTTCCCACTTCCTGGTTGGATTTCTTCTCAGGTTTTTGCCTGCCATATGAGTTCTGTTATACTCACAGACATCATTGAAACAGTTTTAGTAACTTCAGAGTGTTTTCTATCCAATCTACTAATAATATGCATATCTTAGCTTCTGGGCCTGAGTAGCAGGCAGTTTACTCTGGGCACCTTATTCATCCAAGCTACTCAATACTGCCCCCAGCCATAAGAAGATAACTACACTGTTTGTATTCGGCCATATTCCCAGTCACCTTGCCATGGTTAAATGCGATGGTTCACGCTTTCAGTTTTGCGTGAATGCTGCATCTATCCACGGTTTCTGGTTAGGGTAGGTTTTAATAGTCACAGTGGGCACATCTCCTATACACTTCCTGATAAACTCAGTCACCGTATCAGTGTATACGTCTATGTTTCTGTCTGAAGCTACCCGGAACATATCCCAGGCCGCGTGATCAAAACAATCTTGAAGGTTGGATTCCGATTGGTCAGACCAGGAATAGTCCTTAGCATGGGTACTTCCTGCTTGAGTTTCTGCTTATAGGAAGGGAGGATCAAAATGGAGTCGTGATCAGATTTGGCGAATGGAGGGCGGAGGGGGGCCTTGTAGGCATTGTAAGTTGGAGTAAAGTTGTCAGACCCCTATGGCTTGTTAATAGACAACAATACTGTTTTCACATGCTTGTCTTTCATAATTTTGTCATGTATTCCTTGGATGTGTAGTGTTGGCTTTTTTTTGCTAGCATGTCATGCCAGCTAATCTTGACAATGAATTTGTTAAAGTATTTGGCAATATCAGTGGGTTTTGTGATGAATGAGCCATCTGATTCAATAAATGATGGAGCTGAGTTTGCCTTTTTGCCCAAGATTTAATTTAAGGTGCTCCAAAGCTTTTTACTATCATTCTTTATATAATTTTTCATTGTTTCATAGTATAGTTTCTTCAACTTATTTTTATTTAGTTAAATTTGCAGTACATTTGCCAATCGGTTGTGCTGCCAGATTTATTTGCCATTCCTTTTGCCTCATCCCTCTCATCCCTCTCAATTTACAACTGTTTAATTCCTCATCAATCCAAGAGGATTTCACCGTTTTTACAGTCATTTTCTTAATGGGTGCATGCTTATTATTAACTGGAGTAACCAATTTCATAAATGTGTCAAGTGCAGCGTATGGCTGCTCATTACACACCACAGACCAGCAAATATTCTTTACATCGTCAACATAGGAATCACTACATTGTCCAATCCACATTGTGTTTACCCTTCACGACTTTTTGAGTTGTGTATAGCTATGGTGAAAAGGGTTGACATTGTCCTTTGGGTGTGACTGATAGATGCTAATTGGTCCATAAACAGTTAGACAGGTTGAATGCCCCTCCCTATATAGTACATCAGAGATTGGCCAAGAGTTTAAATGTCCATTCGCAGTAGGCTAAATTATGTTTGTGTATTTCTGAATCATAATACATTTTACATTGAAAAGGCCTTCATCAACAGTGTAAATAGGGAAATAGCCTATGGCCAATTAGATTGTGTATGCTGCACAATATTCAAGAGATGGCCTACTGCCGGGGTACTCAAATCTTACCCTGGAGGTCCAAAGTACTGCTGGTCTTCTGTTCCCTGATTAGAGGGCAAGAATAAAAAAAAGCAGTGTTACTGGCATCAAGGTCCAGATTTCAATTTGAAGGGCCTACTCGTATCCTTTCCATAATGAATAAATGGAAACATATGGCTCATGTTTAGGACTTAAGAAGCAACATAATTACAATACTGTATTATTCCAACAGTCTAGATAATTTATTTTGTAGATATGTTGCCCTAACAGTAGGGGAAGACAGTATACAGCCTAGTACAAGACCATATGGAATGTTAGCCTGAACAATCTGGCATAGTGTTGCAAAATTATGGATTGATACGCTGTAGCCTACAGTCAATGCGTATTGAGTTATCAACAAGTCTACATTGCTTCTTAACTTCCTATTCTAAAAGCAATCTAAATATCTGCAGTGATTCATAGCAGGCCTACTCTCAGTCTCAACATGACTTGTGTCATGTATACTTACCATTGATATCAAAGGGTGGGAGATTGGGGGAAGTGTTGGGAGTGTGAATGTGCATCTGCATGGGTCTGGGCAGCCAACTTTAGGGCGTGCGCGAGTGTGTTTCACACACACACACACACACACACAGGAGTGTGTTTCTCCCCTGTTTCTCAATCTGCAACGTCACTCATTTCCCTTGTTAAGAAATCACACCTCAGGCCTGAATTGAGCTTAATGTGTTGTAATCTAAAGTCAGCAGAGAATGCAATTAATTGTGGAAATAAGGTCACATGCATACACCACAAGTTCTATACGTACGTATTTGTGATACTTTTCTGACAGTATACTGTGACTTAGTGACAATAACATTTTAAATTCGTAATGAAAAGCAATGCTCTGTATTATATTGCGTCCATGCTGTAAGCCCCCATACAGTCAGCAGCTCTGTCATTGCTAGAACATGGACTGTATTCTCTGTGGAACAGAGGAGTTCTGTTCTTAACACAGCCCAGATCTCAAGTCTAGTTTTATTTTTAGATGAAACATTATCGTCGGCATCCAGTGCGTACTGCTGAGTTTCAAACTCGTTCCTGGTTTAATCCATGTGACATCTCCTCAGTGTCTCCTGCTCTTCTGAGTTCCCGCTCATGAGCCCTGCAAGATAAATAAAGCTGATAGAAATATTACAGTAAAACCTCCGCATAGTCAATCAAACACACTCATTGCGCAATGTCACACTTCACTTTTAATGACAGAGCTTTTTGGTATTTGAGAGCTGGTGAGCATTATAGATAATTTCCTTATTTTACTAGTCATTCAACAGTTTGAAATGCATGCTACTAATCTCAGCAGTATACTGCCTCGGTGAGGAAGGAAATGGAACAAGAAGCCCAGTCAACCCAGACACTGAAATGGTTCGCAGAGCAATTTTGAAGTCTCTTTGGTGTAGTGCCTCCTTCCTCATTCGCTCTAATCTACAAGAATGCAAATGAAAATGCAAATGAAAATACTACTGAATAATTTATGTATTGTATTCCTTAATGCAAACCAAGAGCTTTCCACTTAAATAGAATAATGTAGCTTTGGAGCATACATTTGTTTTCGCCATAGCAATGCAGCATACAAACGGTTCTGTTTGACTATTTGGTAGAAGCTGCACATGTAAACGTCTACTCAAGCTGTATTTTATAAGGATCATCAATACATGCTTCTGAATCGTATTCTTGTGTGACAGGCTGGGTTTTAGCTGTGCTGTATTCAACCTGACCTCCATAATCTCTACCATACCTGAATGCCAGTAGGCCTACTGGACATACTAGGGAGCTGATATACAGACCCCTCTATTTCATGACTTTCTTGTGCAACATTTACCTGTATTTTAAATCCACTGTCATTGCATGGAGGGAATTGCCATTGTTTTGAATATTACATACTTAATTTTTCCTCACAAATTATTTGTGAAATTTTCTGGAGCTATAGCAAATGAAACATTTGGGTTATTTTAATATTCTCTGCCTCTGCTATTGAATATGTCAATATGTAAACCACTGACTTTAGCTCCTCACCATCTGATGCTAACTCTGCATGATACAACCCGGCAACTTGAACCTTTCAATGTCCTTCCTTGGACCCCGTGCTAAAATAATCCCAGTGTTTTTACAGTACAAGCTTTTCCCTCAATTATACACTGTTCCACCACACATCCACTATTCAGTAGGCTATATAGTTTCCTATTTCAGGAAATATATATGTTTTCTGTATACAGTTCCTTCAGAAAGTACTCATATCCTTTCACTTATTCCACATTTTGTTGTTACAGCCTGAATTCAAAATTGATGAAATATATTTAATTTCTCTCCCATCTACACACAATACCCCTTAATGACAAAGTGAAAACATGTTTTTAGAATTTTATTGAAAATGAAATACAGAAATATCTAATTGACATAAGTATTCACACCCCTGGGTTAATACATGTTATAATCACCTTTGGCAGCAATTATGGCTAGCTGTGAGTCTTTCTGGGTACGTCTCTAAAAGCTTTGCTCACTTGGATTGTGCAATATTTGCAGATTATTCTTTTAAAAATTCTTCAAGCTCTGTCAAGTTGGTTGTGAATCATTGCTAGACAGCCATTTTCAAGTCTTGCCATAGATTTTCATGCCGATTTAAGTCAAAACTGTAACTAAGCCACTCAGGATCATTCAATGTTGTCTTGGTAAACAAGACACCTGTGTTTTAGGTTATTGTCCTGTTGGAAGGTGAATTTGTCTCCCTGTGTCTGTTGGGAAGCAGACTGAGTGAGGTTTTCCTCTAGGATCTTGCCTGTGCTTAGGTCTATTAAGTTTATTTTTATCCTTGCCGATGAAAAGCATACCCATAACGTGACACAGACACCACCATGTGTGAAAATATGAAGAGTGGTACTCAGTGATGTGTTGTGTTGGATTTGCCCCAAACATAACACTTTATATTCAGGACAAATGTTCCTTTCTTTGCCTTACTTTAGTGCCTTATTGCAAACAGGATGCATGTTTTGGAATAGTTTTATTCTGTACAGGCTTCCTTATTTTCACTCTCTCATTTAGGATATGTATTGTGGAGTAACTACAATGTTGTTGGTCCAACTTCAGTTTTCTCATATGACAGCCATTAAACTCTGTAACTGTTTTAAAGTCACCATCAGTGGAGACCCGTCATTCAGGGCAAGTGAGGCAGAGCAAGCCGAGCCCCAACAGTTTTAAGCTCCACCTTTTTTAGCCTAAACAATAAAAAAAAACGTTTTGGGTTGCCTGATTTGCATGTTATTTTGGCATTGATACGTGTCACATATCAGTTTGCAAACAATGTAAATTTTTTATAAATAACATTGAGTTAATAAAGCCGCATACAATCTTGGTCTCCTTTTGTAGCTCTAAAATGCAGGTGTTTCAGCCTAGCTCAGTGCTTTCTGTGTTTTTCGTTGTTGTTTTTTATTTAACCTTTATTTAACTAGGCAAGTCAGTTAAGAACAAATTATTTTTTACAATGACGGCCTACAATGGCCAAACCCAGACGACGCTGGGCCAATTGTGCTCCCCCCTATGGGACTCCCACTCACGGTCGGTTGTGATACAGCCTGGATTCAAACCAGTGTGTCTGTAGTGACGCCTCAAGTGCTGAGATGCAGTGCCTTACACCGCTACGCCACTCGGGTGGTGGGGCAGCCAGTGGAAAATACAGAGCGAAGGGGTTTGTAATGTTCTCTAGTTGCGCCTTGATTGGCTCAGCGTTGTGTCACTCATGGGGACACTAAATCACTGCCAAATCTAAGGGTAGAGCTCGAAAATTCAAGGCCCTTGGGTGCTGCCATAGAGTTACATTAGAAGTGCCCATCCAATAAGACTCAATGTCATTGGCCACAGATAAAATTATGTCAAATCACGTTATATGTACAGTAGCTTTGATTGGACTGATCATGTCAACATCATACTTTCAAAATCTTAGCTAGCAGTCATCATCATGAATCAAGTTGACAATCTACTGGCTAATCCTCTTTCATCCTTGTCATATGAAGATAAATAATTAAGAGAAATTATAGATAAAACGTATCAGTATCAGAAACGAAGGTAAGACCCAGATGCAGACAACGTCGAATTAACAATGGTTTAATAATCCAACAGGGGCAGGCAATAGACAGGTCAAGGCAGGCAGGGGTCAGTAAACCAGAGGTGGGGCAACGGTACCGGACGGCAGTCAGGGTCAGCAGAGGTCAATAATCCAGAGGTGGGGCAACATTACAAGTCAGGGGCAGGCAGAGTGGTCAGGCAGGCGGGCTCAGAGTCAGGACAGGCAAGGGGCAAAACCAGTAGGGCGAGAAAAAGAGACTGGGAACAGCAGGAGCTGAGACACAAAACCGCTGGTTGACTTGACAAACAAGATGAACTGGCAATAGACAAAAAGAGAACACAGGTATAAATACACAGGGGATAATGGGAAAGATGAGCGACACCTGGAGGAGGGTGGAGACAATCACAAAGACAGGTGAAACAGATCAGGGTGTGTCAATCGGTGCTCATCGGCCATTGGACTTACACATTACACAACCATTTGGAAATCGCAAATTCAACAATGAGTGGTTTGAAAGGAATAAGTGGCAAACTGCAAGCATTGCAAAGCAGTCACTAGCCTGCTATTCAGTGGAGTGGATGTGTGGTCCAAGTATGGGTTTAAGGGTTTCTTTTCCAAGCTTAAAAGGATAAACATTAAACATTGGCCATGCTGTCAATCCAGCATGACTTCTGCTGTGTTCAAAACAACTGGAAACTCAGGAACTGGGAAATCTGACATTAGTGAGTTCAAGACAACTGGGAACTCAGGAAAAAACAAGCGCAGACTGGGAAAATACGTTTTGAACTTCATTCAACTCGGATTGTAAGTCAGGAACTCGGGCCTCTTTCTAGAGCTTTGACCTGAAGATCACTGACGTCATCATGATTCGACCTTGTTTTTTTTCAGAGTTCCCAGTTGTCTGAAAGCACCATGAATACAGAGAATGAGAAAGTTTGATGACAAAATTTGCCTACGAAGTACTGCCACAACACCTTCCTGTTCAAGTGAGCACAGCACAACAAGATGAGTCCAAAAATGTATTGTATGCTGCTGCATAAATTATGTAATATTCCAGGAAGATATGTATACTGTAGCTAAGAAAGTAATACTAAGTGTATGTTGTGTAGTAAGCTGTTAGTAGCCCATGTGCCTCACCCTAATAATTTGGTCCCTTTTCCCCTCTTAATTTCACCTACAGTTCTGACTTGGTGGTGCACATATAGCCTATAGCCTGTTTTAGAGAAATGCAATTATTGAATATTGTAAGAGTTTAATTTCATGCTTATATGCCCCCTTTATTTATACTACGGTTCTGACTAAGTGTACAGGGAGAATACTGTAAGAACGGCCCATGTTCTCAAATCTGTCGCTGTACATTTCATAAGTGCTGAACAAATAGTCCGATCTAGTTTGCTCATTAATGTCTTAATCGAAATGACGGATTGCCTCTTATCCGCTCGTCGTCCCCTTATGCCATAGTTTGTACATCTCAATTGTCAGTGGAAACCATATATGTATAAGCAAGTCAGCCATTATAAGATATGTTTTTTTAAAGGGCAGTAAATGAGGCTGAATTAACTGTTTTGCTGCCAGACAAGGCTCCGCTAATAGCCAGGTGTAGCAGTGGTAAGGTGTTGGGACTGCTGTTGGGACTCTGCTGTTGGGACAGCTTTATGTGGGCCCTACAGTTTGGGAGCACTGTTTGTCACCGTTATAGTCCAATGAATGTATTGTTTAGTGTTTAGTTGTGTTGTGTAATGACTTTGCTGGCATGCATCCAAAACTTTTCTTTTTTTTGTACCACCAAGATTTACATGCTAAAATCGTCACTGGTCACCGTTAGCCTCATGGTGAAATCTCTGAGCGGTTTCTTTCCTGTCCAGCAACTGAGTTAGGAAGGATGCTTGTATCTTTGTAGTGACTGGGTGTATTCATACACCATCCAAAGCGTAATTAATAACTTCACCATGTTCAAAGGGATATGCTTTTTCAAAATGTTTTATCTACCAATAGGTGCCCTTCTTTGCGAGGCATTGGAAAACCTCCCTGGTCTTTGTGGTTGAATCTGTGTTTGAAATTCACTGCTTGACTGAGGGGCCTTACAGATAATTGTAAGTGTGGGGTACAGAGATGAGGTAGTCATTCAAAAATCATGTTAAACACTAGTCTATGCAACTTATTATGACATTTTTACTCTTGAACTAATTTAGGCTTGTCATAACAAAGGGGATGAATGCTTAGACTCAAAACATTTTAACTTTTAATTTTTAATTAATTTGTTTAATTAAAATTACTAAAAACATAATTCTACTTTGACATTATGGGGTATTGTGTGTAGACCAGTGACACAACATCTACATTTAATCCATTTTAATTTGAAGGTGTAACAACAAAATACGGAAAAAGTCAAGGTGTGTGAATACTTTCTGAAGGCACTATATATAGGGAATTTGGAAAGTATTCAGACCCCTTGACTTTTTGCCAGATTTTGTTACATTACAGCCTTATTCTAAAATTGATTAAATCGTTTTTTCCCTCATCAATCTACACACAATACCCCATAATGACAAAGCCTTGAGTCTTCTTGGGTATGACGCTACAAGCTTGGCACACCTGTATTTGGGGAGTTTCTCACTTTCTTCTCTGCAGATCCTCTCTAGTTCTGTCAGGTTGGATGGGGATTGTCACTGCACAGTTATTTTCAGGTCTCTCCAGAGATATTAGATCGGGTTCATGTCTGGCTGGGCCACTTGAGGACATTCAGAGACTTGTCCCGAGATCACTCCTGCGTTGTCTTGGCTGTGTGCTTAGGGTCGTTGTCCTGTTGGAAGGAGAACCTTCGCTCCAGTCTGCGGTCCTGAGCGCTCTGGAGAAGGTTTTCATCAAGGATCTCTCTGTACTTTGCTCCGTTCATCTTTCCCTCGATCCTGACTAGTCTCCCAGTCCCTACCAGTCCCTGCCGCTGAAAAACATCCCCACTGGATGATGCTGCCACCACCATGCTTCACCGTAGGGATGGATGGTGCCAGAGTTCAATCTAGGTTTCATCAGACCAGATAATCTTGTTTTTCATGGTCTGAGTCCGTTAGGTGCCTTTTGGAAAACTCCAAGCGGGCTGTCATGTTCCTTTTACTGAGGAATGGCTTCCAACTGGCCACACCACCATAAAGGCCTGATTGGTGGAGTGCTGCAGAGATGGTTGTCCTTCTGGAAGGTTCTCCCATCTCTACAGAGGAACTCTGGAGCTCTGTCAGAGTGACCATCGGGTTCTTGCTCACCTCCCTGAACAAGGCCCTTCTCTCCCGATTGCTCAGTTTGTTCGGGTGGCCAGATCTATGAAGAGTCTTGGCGGTTCCAAACTTCTTCCTTTAAGACCTTCAATGCTGCATAGATGTTTTGGAAACCTTCCCCAGATCTATCAACACATATTATATATTTGAAATTCTTCAAAGTAGCCACCCTTTGCCTTGATGACAGCTTTGCACACTCTTGGTATTCTATCAACCAGCTTCACCTGGAATGCTTTTCTAACATTCTTGAAGCAGCTCAGCGTGAGTAAGGAGGGGATGGAGGGAGGGAGAGAGAGAGAGAAACGCTTATTTTAATCAGGTAATTCCGCCAGTGGAATTAGAAGTATCCTTATTTTCTCAGGCGGCAGTCAGAGTATAGAGACGTTGAAGTGATTGCAGACTTAATCCTTGGATAGAGCAGACTCTCTGGGATTGGAGTGGCTGTAGGCTGGTGTAAGACAACAGGATTTTAAGGTGAGGCCTGGGAGCGCCCGGTCGCAGTGTTCCCCAGGTTCTGGACGCTCATTTGTATTGATGAGGATTTTCTTCATGCTTTAGCTCTTCACAACCACAGCACAGCGAGAGGGGCCCAGCATCCTTCTCACCAAGGTCTCTGGCCTCACTGGATGGAACTTACAAACCCACCCAGTTACCAATTAATAGGATATTTTGTATATGTCTGCATACTTTTGTATTTCAATGTAATAGTATATCCTCTGTGTTGTTTTTATGAATATAGACAATATGTATGTACAGTGTCCATATATGTCTAATATGTACAAGTAGGCCTATTCAAATACAGTAAACCATGAATTGTGTGAATAATGAATGTAGGATAATACCTGTCACTAAATTAACTTGGTACTGATTGCTTGTGAGACGTGACGTGTGTGTTTGTCAAGTGTCTTGCCAGTCAAATGAATTAGTTTAATGTCAATTATAAATTTAACTTAGAGGCTGCTTTAAAGAAGGCTAGGTTATATTTTTTGTTGTTGTGCCTATTTTATCAAGATACCTTTTTTATAATTTCAATGTGAAAGAAGCACCGTTTTGTATTAGGCTTATAATATTGGCAATTAATTTATTTTTTATTTTTATGTAGATATAGAATTATGCAATCTTTTTGTATGTATTTTAATACATTTAATTAACACATTTGCATTTGATAGTTTATTGCAGCCTAATACAAAAATGATTTGAGAGGCACCAGCAGTTTATTGAGAAGTCAATTGTAAGAGAATAACAATATATGTTTCTGTGCAAGACTTTGACCTTGGGGTTAAGGGTGTTTGACCATCATTTGACCTCACATATGTTACCTTATCAACCCCTGCTTGTTAACCGCTATTGATCACCTCTCCCCGGAGACATCACACAATAATGGTACAAAAGAACAAAACATTATTGATACTTGACAGGTTTGGTACATGTTTGTTTTGATTCTTGTTACTTGCAAATTAGATTTTTCCTACTTTGAATTAAATTATTGAATATTCACTGGATATTTCCATTTTATAAAGGTAAGTAATATCTATCTACCTAACAACGAAAATGAAATACTTAATTGTATATTAATACCCACTTTCCCCTCCCTTCCCACCCCATAAAGCATTTCATTTTTCTTCAGTCAATGCCAGGCCAAATCAATCTGGAACAATAATTTCATGTAGATTTCCAGTGTTTATATTCATTATTGATGTCAATTCTTGTGCTTTGTTGCTCATATAATTTGGGAAATTTCATCATGCCTTGTTGAAATTAGTTTTGAGGTGTAGATGTCAATCATTTGTGGAGAATAATAGGGTGCATTACAGTCGATCTGACTGTATAAACGAATCGAAAAGTAGACTCCAAATGCTCATCTGTAGTGATACGCTTTTGGAAACGAATGTGAAAAATCACTGTTCTGTAGGCTTATACTTTAAAATCAAATGGCCAATTCATGAAAGCGTCTGTCGTGTAGCTGACAGTGTCAAAAACTTTGACATTAAATGAGCTGATGCCGATTGAAACATGCGCTAATAGGCTTACATACATCTTGATGCACAGACTCACCAAGCAGGGATAAAAGTATATTTTTAATAATATATTAACAAACAACATTATTATTGTTATTATTATTAGGCTATTTTGCTCCAGTTGTAAGATGATCAAATAGTGATAATTTGATGCATTTGCTCATTATTTTAGCAAACACACACACACACACACACACACACACACACACACACACACACACACACACACACACACACACACACACACACACACACACACACACACACACACACACACACACACACACACACATGAATGCACACACACACACATGAATGCACACATCCATAAAAAAAGGTCCCCAGTATTTGGGCAGGGGAGAGGAGTGGGGGGAAAGGCACGCAGTGGAATGACAACTCCCTGAAAGTTCTCAGGGAAGTGTTTGTGTCTGGCCATGGAGCAGGCAGCTGATTTTGGATTGAGCGTTAGCATAACAAAGCACCAGAGCCTGTGAACTTGGGGCACCTTTCGACCCTGGTGCTGTGGCGATGAATAGCCCCCAGGCCTCCCCATAGAGTGCCCCCACGGCTCGCCTGTTCCTTGCTAAATTGTTAATCAGGGTAATTTAATATAGTTTTCAATATGCCTCATCTCTCATCGGGAAAGCATTCACAGGCCCCTCGCACTCCTGCCCAAGAAAAGCCCCCCCTATTCAGCCAGGCGAGACGGGCAGCTGCAGGCCTTCTAGCCCCCTGAATTGAAATGTTCAAACATCAACAACATGGAGACCTGAGAGCCTATGTGTGTGTGTGTGTGGTGAGGAGGGGTGATGGGAGGAGTGCTGGTGTGAACTGGTTCTCTGTCTGTCCTCCAAACCTGAACGTGAACAGCCATTCATCCTTGTCTAAATCAACACACACACCTTAACTTGGCTGCGGACAAATGGCAGTGACAATAGTAGCAGAAGTCGTTTGTGAAAATTGTCGCGCACAAAATGTAAGTTTTGATATTGGATTGCGTGCCGTACAATGTCATGTAAGCAATTTGGATGAGAATGTGACTTTGGTAAATAGAAGTAGATGTAGATACCAATTGTCAAACAAATGTATCAACTGAGTAAATATTTTCACCTTTATTGTTGTGTGACTAATAGTATGAAAATACAACCCAGGATATTTTGACCATTATTATAACATTTGTACAGTTCTTAATCTGAATGACTCTTCATCGGCAACCCTGTGTGTTCAGAGTCCTTGATCAGAGGGAAATCACGTCAACTATGCTACGGCAGCACCTCCTTGATTGGTTGGGCTGGACCCTTTTCCTATTCTTCTCCAGATGAGGCAGCCTCATTGCTGTCTCCTCTGACATGACACATACTGTAAGCACAGGCCCTATTTCAGCCTGGCCCAGAGTGATGTCATCTCTCCGGGCAGTAACTCTGTGTGTTCGTCTCATCCTGGGGATGTCATCGCTGGGCTGGCGTGTTCAGTGTAGATGGTGAGTCACTGGACCCCGGACTGCTGAGTTTGACTTACTGTGTGTAGAGGAGAAACCCAGGGCCTGCTCTTGACTCTAGCGTCTATAAATACTACAGTAATTGAGGATGACTCAGGCCCATCCTTGACTCTGTGTATGAAGGACTGGGACAGAGACTGGACAATAATGACGGGCCCTTTTGTAGCTGGATAGGTGTGTGTGTGCGTGCGTGCGTGCGTGCGCTGGTATGTGTATGTTAATGTGTGTGTGTGTCATGTTCCATTATCATTAGCTTTAGACATGTTTATTCGAATTGTTTTACTTTCCTATCTGTACCGTTAGCTGTCAGTCAGGCACCATCGTTTCCATGACCTCCAAACCAGCCTGAAAATGTTGGCCAGTTGCATTTTCTGCATTTTCTGCCATTGATGCAGTCTTCAAGTAGTAGAGAAGAGTCCTCTGGTTCCCAGCTGATGTAGTAAAGAGACGTGCTTAGTACGGCTGCCTGTGGGCTTCTGATAATAATAGAGAGGGGTGCATATTTTGCTGGATTCCATAGAATGTCTGTGAGGATGTGTTACTGGGTCTCGTTGAGTATAGAATACAGTATCTCCTTTACTCATTGGAAACAGCTATGATGATCTCAGGTGTTTTTCTCCACACTGTTAAAATGTTGTGTTTTGTAACACCAAACTGAGCTGCCACCAATGCGAAGAAGACGAAACCTTAACGGTTTTATATCCGTTCAATATGATCCATTACACCTCATGGCACAACAAGCTTAATACTAATGTTGAAATATGCTTTCCTTTATACAAACATGTATGCAACATTGTGTGAAATAATCAAAAAGTCAAAAGATTTTTTAATTAACCACAGTCCTCTAAAATCTGAGTCATGTGGCAAGACATGTTGATTGATAGGTGGGAGAAACAGATTGAAGGATTGGAGCGGGGAATTTAACGCCGGTCTTCGGTGGGGAGAGGGGTGACGTGTCCACAGGTTTTGCATGACTTGCATACATTTTTATTAAGTATATATATATATTTTTTTTTTGTAAATTGCAATTCACCCAAGAATAATTTCTTACCAGTGGTTGAGTGGGTAAAATTCAAAATGAAATGTACCATCTTACTGCCCCTCCTGTTTTCTAATCTTTTTAAATAAAAAAAAAGGCGGAATTCCCCCAAAATATTATCCATAGGCCCTTATCATAAATGAGTGTAGGCAAAAAATATTTGCATTTATAAACCATTGATTGTATGAGAAACACCGTTTTTATGTTTTGATGCTACCTTTACATGCACTGAAACATTCAAAAAGTGTTTTCACAACTCTTAAAAACACCCATGTTAAGGTTGAAGAACCACTTTGGGTGTACTTGGGAGTACTTCATTTATGTCGTAAAACACATTATGTGCATTAAAACTCTTACATTAAACACCCTCCAAACACCATATCTACTTCTCGTGGTTTGATTACACAATCATGGTGTTTTGAGACTTTCTATTTTTACAGTGCAGGTGATAAGGAGAGAAAAGGGAATAACACGATTGACTAATGAGAAGATGGGCCTTCATTGTTATTACTACCATACTTTCCCCTCATTGGACATTTACAATAAACACTTCCTCTATGGTTCTGGACACTAACTGTCATTGTGGCGTATGATAAACATGGATAGGGTACGGCACGTGTCAAACTCATTCCACGGAGGGCTGAGTGTCTACGGGTTTGCGCTCCACCCTTGTACTTGATTTATGAATTAAGGTCACTAATTAGTAAGGAACTCCCCACACCTGGTTGTCTAGGGTTTAATTGAAAGGAAAAACCAAAAAAGTGCAGACACTAGTCTCTCCATGGAATGAGTTTGACACCCCTGGTGTACGGCTATGCTATTCATGGCTATTGAAAACACTGTTACATTATTAGAGACCGTTCTAATTTATCTGTCTTCGCAGAGTTTGACATGGGCCCATATCTCAAGAGTGAAAATATACCGTCTGTGAATTTACTGAGATCAAATCAGAGGCAGACTGTCTATTATTGACTCACATAAGGATTCCGCACCCGCTAGACGGCAGCTCATTTTGACAGCCATAAATAGTCATGCTGTATGTCAATAACAACATCTAAGCAAGGGGGAGAAGCAACAGTAGAGAGGCAGGTAAGTAGATTGAGAGGAACAGGCAGAGGGACAGAGAGAATGAGAGAGGGGGCAGAGATGGAGGACGAAAGAAAAAAGGTAGAGTGAGAGGATGTTCGTCTGTTTCGGCCCTGTGGTCTCGTGCCTCATGGGATACCCGGACACTCCGTCAAGATTCTACACTTCATAATCAATCACTATCCGCAGGTTTAAACACACACATTCTCTCTCACACACACACACACACACACCGAATGTGTTTGAGAATATCTTGTCCAGCTCCACCTGAGCAGTCTCAGTATGTCATGTCAGTGTGATAACATGAGATGTGATTCCCTGTGAAGACAGAGAGGTCTGGTGTCTGGGCTGGCCATGTCCTACAGGCTGTCCACTGTCCACTCATACCTGCATTTCAGAGACACTGAGCAAATACAAGAGGACAAGAAGAGGACATTAAATGGTAGTAAAGATATATATATATTTTTTTTATTAAATCTAGTTTCAGTACAAAGTATTCAATACAATTCATTTACACTTTAGTAATTTAGCAGACACTCTTACCCAGAGCGACATACAGTTAGTGCATTCATCTTAAGATAGCTGGGTGGGACAATCACATCACAGGCATAGTATGTACACTTTTCCTCAATAAAGTAGTTATCAGCAGAGTCAGTGCCAGAAAGCGGGGGTGGGGTTTAGGAATTATATAATTATTTTTTTTGAGAGGGGGGTCGAGGTGAGGAGGGGGAATATTTAAGATACTCTTAGAAGATGTAGAGTTTCAGATGCTTTCGGAAGATGGGCAGGGTTGGGGTGGAGGGTTTGAGTGAGGGTCTGAAATGTATAAATAGAGCAGGGCATATACGTTCCAATGTTATGTTCTGTCATATGCATCATACTGCCTGTTAGATAATACAGTATGTCTGTTTACCTCTCTACCGTTCTACAAGCATGCTACTTCACATTACCTCTCCCTACAGTTTCTCCTCTTCTGCCTAGTTAAATAAAGGTTAAATATTTTAAAAAAATACAAAAATAAGTTTCTCCTAGCAGCCCTGCTTTACTTCTCTTTCTCCTGGGGGAGAATTGTGTGGAAAACACTACAGTACATACAGTCATATGTAATTTTTCTTGCAGAGAAGTTTCCAAACTTAAAGAATTGTGTTTATTATCTGGCCACACATTGGGATCATGAGGTGGATGGTACTTGGGAGTGTTCTCACAAAACCAAATAAGATAACAAAGTCCTGTTAACTGCAGATAAAAGTGAAATACTGTGACTTTAAAAAAAGAGAGGAAAAAAGCCTCTCTCTCAGACATAATGGAGTTTAGAAGTTAGATACTCCTCGCCTGCCCGACCAAGGTCAAAAGAAACTCTCCTGAACATTTTTCCTTCAAATGACGTGTCAACAGTGAAATTCTTCACTGTTTACTGGGGATCAATCCTAAGTGACTCCAGAACAAGGCCGGCAGAGCTTTTTGTGGTTCCCAAATGCTCCTGGCTCAATTCAATTGTGCTGAAAAATGTAGAGCCCAGCAATACGATTCCAGGAAAAACGGTTTACCCCGTCATCCATGACTTCAAATGTTGCATCAGTCTTCATTGGATTTCAATAGACATTCATCAAACAATCAGTCTTATAGAATTTGATCCCTGGCATCCATTTTGTATTGCTAATGCTGGATTACATATGACAAGAAATACTTAATCTGAATGTTTACGCTAAACCATTTCTGATGAATAATCAAATTATATTCTCGTCAACTATAGAGTAGTCCACGCAGGGGTATTCAACTCTTACCCTACGAGGCCAGAAGCCTGCGGGTTTTCTATTCTAACTGAAAATGAATTGCCCCCACGGTCTAAATCAGTCCCCGATTAGAGGGGAACAATGAAAACAAGCAGTGGAGCTGGCTTCGAGGTCCTGAGTTGAGATTGATGTGAGGTTACAATTTGTATTCTCTGTTCTATCTTTATATTGGTAATAGTAAAAGTCATGACACATGTCTGGGTCAAATATTTGAAAAAGTTGGTCACGGACAAAACACACATAATATTAATATACATAAATTATATTTAAATCTGAGGGAATGTGTTGTGTACTGCGGGAGGAACCCTTGTGTGCCCACTGCCAAGGTGTTATGGGTAGTGTAGTTTAATTTTCAATGTGGCCACTTTCCTCACTGGGATGGGCAACTCCAGTCCTCGGGGGCCGGGGTGTGTCACATTTTTGCCCGAGCCACAGCTAACACACCTGACTCCAATAATCAACTAATCATGATCTTCAGTTTATAATTCAAATAGTTTAATCAGCTGTGTTTGCTAGGGATGGGGAGAAAGTGTGACACCATTCAGGCCCCCGAGGACTGGAGTTGCCAGTCCCTGCGTACACTCATAGAAAAAAGGTGCCATCTAGAACCTAAAGGAGGTTATTTGGCTGTCCCCATAGGAGAACCAGGTAGAACCCTTTTGGGTTCCATGTACAACCCTTTCCACAGAGGGTTCTACATGGACCCCAAAATGGTTGTACCTGATACCAAAAAGGGTTCTATCTGGAACCAAAAAGTGTTCTCCTATGGGGACAGCCAAATAACTATTTTGGAACCATTTACTCTAATAGTGTACCTATGTAATGTAGTATATTTTTTGCTTGTGTTGCAACATTGTAGGCTTGGGCGATATATGTTAAATAAAGGTTCAATGAAATAACATTTAAATAAACCATTTATTCTGTATACCGGGGGATTTCGAAATATATTTCATTGGTTTTCATTGGTATGATTTTCAATACCGTAAAACGAATAGAAAAATAATATTAATACAATAAAAATACATTTTGTAATGCAGAAAAGAGAGACTACATGTGTGGCTGTTTTATGAAAATCTGTGAATATGTGGCCATGTAAACATTTCTGGTGGGTCTCAGGGAACGTAAAACTGTTAGAAAGGGAGACTTTTGAAACAGGATTGAATGAAGTGGCAGTATATACAGTATGTTGAATGAGAAACGAATGACCATTAAGAGCTTCACAAGTTTTACAATATCTTTCACTCTACCATTTACTTACTTTTGCTATTTACTATTTACTTACTTTTGTAGCTCGCTCTTCATCAGAAGCACACTTTTTGTAAGTAGTTAGACATTTAGCTGGAATTTAGGATTTGAGTGTGTGATTGGTTGACGATAGGCCTATGACATTGGCCTACGTCTCATCTTGTGCTGCGCCAAATATCAGATCTCAACAACAATTGGAGAAGTGTTTTAGATCACCAGTACCACATCCTTATGATATATATATTTTTTATTTTTTTTCGTAAGCACAACGTGACTGCAAGAGACAGGTTGGATTGTCTGACTGAAATACAGAACATAGGACCTTTAAAAAAAATTGTACTGTTTGAATTTGTTAATAAAAAATGAGACATAACGACAGTTTATCGCAGCTCCACTCTAGCTTGGTTAGTACACACCGGTGGAGGCTGGTGGGAGGAGCTAAAGGAGGACAGGCTCATTGTAATAGCTGGAATGGAATCAATGGAACGGTATCAGACAGATCAAACCATATGGAAACCACATATTTCACGCCGTTCCATTGATTCCAGCCATTACAATGAGCCTGTCCTCCTATAGCTCCTCCCACCAGCCTCCACTGGTACACACACTAGTGTGTGTGTGTGTGTGTGCGTGTGTGTGTGTGTGTGTGTGTGTGTGTGTGTGTGTGTGTGTGTGTAAGGGAAAGATCGAAGCCATCTTTCATCTCCTGCAGCGTCCAGGTACTCTACATGATATGATGATACAGACCCAATTAAGGGATGGGGCTGCGTGAAAAATGTGATGACAGGGCAAACGGAAGCCTAGACTCTGATCTGCCATCTGAAAGAGAGAGAAAAGAGGGGAGGGAGAGAGAGAGAGTTGATAAGGGAAATGAAAAGGAGGGAGAGGGTGAGGAAGGAGAAAGAGGGAGAAGGGGAAAGGTTTAATGGGAGAGAGAAGAGGTGTATCCAGAGTGACTTACAGTAGTGAATGTATACATTTGTCGTACTTATTCGTACTACTACCACTTCTCTCCCTCCTTTCCTCCTCGTGGCCTTTCAAGCCATGACTTCTCCCTCTCTGATGACACCTAGATTATGAATGCTTTGTTAATGCCAGTGTTGCCTTAAGCTTATGCCTTGTATGTCATTTAATTGTATGCTTTGTACGCGAATCCATTCATTTTAAAATGTAATTAAATCTATTTGCCTTTAGTATTCCATGTCACGTGTGGGGTATGTAGGAGAAACGTAGACGATTCAAACACTAACCTGAAATCTTACAAAGTTTTCTCTGGTTGACAAGGTGCTTCGGGTAATGAGCGTAGCTAGTATCTTATCCATTTTAGATTTTACAGTTGTGTCTAATTTGACATATGCTAACACATTGACAATGTAGGAACACATACGGTCTTTGTACTGTATGCAAACTGTATGTTTCTCAACATTGTCAGGGTCCATCAGAAACAAATACAGCCATGTCAGTAACCGTTCTCCTTTGATCCCACAGAGGACCTAATTATGTCAAAGGCATACAGACAAGGCTTGCTGTAGACAGAAATCATGTGGGGGAAAATTAATACTTCTCAAAAATATTATTGAATATACTTTATTCCATTTATTGAGAAAATACAGTGATTTGGTGTACTGTTTCAATCAATTCATATTTCAGATAAAGAGCAACTGCACTATGGGTTCCATTTTGGTTCACTTATACTCAAGTCTAAGGACAGATTCACTTGAAATCCAGTACAGCAATACAGACTTTTACAATTCAGAATAAATGATGTTGTACTTTTACAGCCCAGTAGAAGGTAAACAGTTTTGCAACTGATTTTTAAATCACAATGATACAGAAATGACTGGGTGCTGACTATGCATGCTGATAAGAAATAGTCGTTTGCTGTATCCTTCTTCATCAGCATACTGTATCTTGACTGTTGTTGATGATCAGATGGAGATGACAGTCCATGCCTCTCTCTCCACGACAGACAGCTGTAGATAGTCACCCAAATAGATGCTCCACCTAGACAAGACAAACACACACTATTAGTTTAACAATGTAATCTCTGTCCAAGTGATCATTCTCTTCATGTTAAACTCTTGTGTCTTGGGTGAACTTGGAACTTTGAACTTAGAGGGGCATTACTTTCATACCCCAGGCAATGAATAGTATTTTCCTTTTGTTATCCAATGGACAGCTATGTGTTTTCAGTACCTTGCAAAAGTATTCATCCCCTTTGTCGTTTTTCCTATTTTGTTTCATTACAACCTGTAATTTAAATGGATTTTTATTTGGATTTCATGTAATGGACATACACAAAATAGTCCAAATTGGTGAAGTGAAAAAAATTACTTGTTTCAAAAATAATAAGAATAATTTAATACAGAAAAGTGGTGCGTGCATGTGTATTCACCCCCTTTGCTATGAAGCCCCTAAATAAGATAAGTACAACCAATTACCTTCAGAAGTCACATAATTAGTTAAATAAAGTCCACCTGTGTGCAATCTAAGTGTCACATGATCTCAGTGTATATACACCTGTTCTGAAAGGCACCAGAGTCTGCAACACCACTAAGCAAGGGGCACCACCACCAAGCAAGCGGCACCATGAACACCAAGGAGCTCTCCAAACAGGTCAGGGACAAAGTTGTGGAGAAGTACAGATCAGGGTTGGGTTATACAAAAATATCAGACACTATGAACATTCCACGGAGCCCCATTAAATCCATTATTCAAAAATGGCACCACAACAAACCTGCCGAGAGAGGGCTGCCCACCAAAACTCATGGAGCAGGCAAGGAGGGCATTAATCAAAGAGGCAACAAAGAGACCAAAGATAACCCTGAAGGAGCTGCAAAGCTCCACAGCAGAGATTGGAGTATCTGTCCATAGGACCACTTTAAGCCGTATACTCCACAGAGCTGGGCTTTACAGAAGAGTGGCCAGAAAAAAAGCCATTGCTTAAAGAACAAATAAGCAAACACATTTGGTGTTCACCAAACGACACGTGGGAGACTCCCCAAACATATGGAAGAAGGTACTCTGGTTAGATGAGACTAAAATTGAGCTTTTAGGCCATCAAGGAAAACGCTATGTCTGGCGCAAACCCAACACCTCTCATCACCCCGACAACACCATCTCCACAGTGAAGCATGGTGGTGGCAGCATCATGCTGTGGGTATGTTTTTCATCGGCAGGGACTGGGAAACTGGTCAGGATTGAAGGATGGTGCTAAATTCAGGGAAATTCTTGAAGGTAACCTGTTTCAGTCTTCAAGAGATTTGAGACTGGGACGGAGGTTCACCCTTGAGCAGGACAATGACCCTAAGCATACTGCTAAAGCAACACTTGAGTGGTTTAAGGGGAAACATTTAAATCTCTTGGAATAGTCTAGTCAAAGCCCAGATCTCAAGATTGCTGTACACCAGCGGAACCCATCCAACTTGAAGGAGCTGGAGCAGTTTTGCCTTGAAGAATGGGCAAAAATTCCAGTAGCTAAATGTGCCAAGCTTATAGAGACATACTGTACCCTAAGAGAATTGCAGCTGTAATTGCTGCAAAAGGTGGCTCTACAAAGTATTGACTTTGGGGGGGTGAAGAGTTATGCATGCTCAAATGTTCATTTTTTTCTCTTATTTTTGTTTTACAATAAAAAATATTTTGCATCTTCATAGTGGTAGGCATGTTGTGTAAATCAAATGATACAAACTCCCCAAAAATTCATATTAATTCCAGGTTGTAAGGCAACAAAATAGGAAAAATGCCAAGGGGGTGAATACTTTCGCAAGCCACTGTATGTTACAATAGAGTTTATATATTTTTTCAAACCAACTGTTCATCCAAACATATTACTTACAAGTACAGCACAACAAACACACATAGTGTAGCTACTGTCAAAAACATGAGGAATAGCACCTTTTTTTCTAAGAATGTACCATCTAGAACCTAAAATGGTTCTTCAGCCGTCCCCATAGGAGAACCCTGTGACTAACTCTTTATGGTTCCAGCTAAAACTATTTTGGGTTCCAGGTAGAACCCTTTCCACAGATCCAAAAAGGGTTATCCTGTGGGGACTGCAGAATAACCCTAAAATAAATAAATCTTAGCTTTTTTTGTGTGTGCTCCAACTCCTTTCTACCTTGAATTAGTCCTTTTGGGAGTTTTTCTTGTTAAGCCCTTCTCGTGATTTTTTGCCATTGTTGTTGAACACCCCTACTGTCTTTTGTTTGCTGAAGCACGAAGGCCCCCCTAAACCCTTTTGGAACCTTTTTTCTAAGAGTGAACTTTCTACTATACATTTTGCATACATTTCACCACATTCAAACTCCAGGCCTGCAGATGAAGAGGACTCTGAGTTCAAAGTTCCCAAGGTACTCGACAGCAACAAAGGGCCACAACAATGGCTCCTGACATGAGTCTACCTCATATCACACTGCACTTTCCACGCATTGTTCCCCTGGCCTTCTCACATGTATTGCCTTACATTATGTTCTTAGAAGTGGATAAGACAGCCAGGTTTTGTGCTGGGGACACAAGGCCTGGGAGTGTCTCCCAGACGCGTATTATTCTCTCATAGGGCGATGGGGCGATGGAGCTGGGGAACGCCTTATCAGATCCCCCTTACACTCACCCCAACCTGGGTTCAGATCCTCTGTACAACCCCCCCCCACCACCACCACTCCCTCACCAGACACTCCCTCCAACAAGGTATTATGCTATCACGTTTCTCGCAACTATAGAGGCTGCTGACAAGCATGGAGACTCTGGTAGCCTTTATGGGGCATTATGAAAGTATATACCATGTTGCTACAGCAGCTGGGGCTACTGGAGTTTCAACAGAGATACGGCTGGTTATTGCTTTAAATAGTGTAAAAATGATTCAGGATAAATACATTGTCTATCATCTTGATACATTGCTGTCCAGCAGTTGACATTTTGGGGGTAAGCACAGCAGTGTATATTACAAGGTACTTTCTGTTTTGTGCAGGTATTTGGAGAGCACTAAAATATATACTGTAGCTGCTAATACACAACTGGTTTTCAGTGGATGGGGCCCCACTGCATTCAACTGTGCGTCTCTCCTTGCCTCGAACAACAAAACCCAAACGGAAGAAAGAACAGAGCAGAGTTCAAAGGGCACACCTACTTGCTTGCACATAGCACCTTAAGGGCACTCCCTGCCTGCCTGTCACCCTCCCTCCCTGCCTACCTGCCTCCCTCCCTTATTGCCTGCCTTCCTCCCTGCCTCCCTACCTCCCTCCTTTCTCGCATGCCTGTCTTCTGGCCGTTTGTGGCAGGCAGGTTCTTTTATTTCTTTCTTACATCCTACTCTCTGCATCCTACTCCCTTTGAGTCTGCACATTTACACATCTATCTGGAGCTAAAGCCGCGTCAAACTACACACATGCTTCACGCACGTGTGTGACTGTCTGTGTGTGGGCGTGTACATTTGTGTGTGTTTAACACATCTCTATCCCACCACTGAGTGACTGGGCGTTGCTTATACCTATCCCAGAGTTCTCAGTTACCTCGGATGGGCCCTGTGGCTTTCTATGGTGGTACAGGCGACTTAGTGACACAGCCAGATGGAGGGGGCTAATGGTTGACTACACACACACACACACACACACACACACACACACACACACACACACACACACACACACACACACACACACACACACACACACACACACACACACACACACACACACACACACACACACACACACACACACACACACACACAGCTTTGTTCCTTTTTCTGGAATGCACATCCATTTAAGCAGTACCTTTGTCCTCCAAAAAGCAACTCGAAAGGTACATTCTTGATTTAAATTACTTTTGAAGGTATTTTAAAAGCAAAGACAAGTATTTAACGTATTTCAAAACTCCTTTAAAGAATGAGATGTATAAATGCAATCCATTGTCCAGATTTTACAGTGAAAACCAGTAGAGATATTTCGGTAGAACATTACACTGAGTATACAAAACATTAAGAACACCTGCTCTTTCTATGACACAGACTGACCAGGTGAATCCAGGTGAAAGTTATGATCCCTTACTGATGTCACTTGTTAAATACACTTCAATCAGTGTAGATGGGGAGGAGACATGGAAGCCTTGAGACAAATGAGACATGGACTGTGTATGTGTGCCATTCAGAGGGTGACTGGGCAAGACAAAAAATTTAAGGGCCAAAGTACATCCAGCCAACTTGACACAACTGTGGGAATCATTGGAGTCAACATGGGCCAGAAACCCTGTGGAACGCTTTCGACACCTTGTAGAATCCATGCCTCGATGAATTGAGTCTGTTTTGAGGGCAAAATGGGGGAGGGGGGGGGGATTCAACTCAATTATTTTAAGCAACATATTGCGATTGATTTATTCTGAACTGTTTTGGTAAAATGTAATTAACAAAAATTTCAACAACTTACATACATTTTTTATTAAGTATGTGTTATTGTTTAAAAAAAATGGTTATCAATTTCAATTCACCTCAGAATAATTCTTACAGTATAGGGCTATAGAAACCTTAAGGAGACATACTTTTGTACATGTCAGGTTGGATGGAAACAGACATGATCAAAACGCACAACAAAAGCCTTTCCAGCAGAGGGAGGCTATTTGTTTTGGATGCTTGAAACATTGCATTATCTCCTTCGGTGTTGCAGTCAGAGAGTAAATAATGTATAGTCTCTCCTGCACTGTGAAAAAGCCCAGTCTTTCACTTCAGGGATCATCCAGGGTTTACCTTTATAAATGGGCTTTCAGGGTCTTCAGAGAAATGGATAGCACCACAGAATGTGGGTCAGACCATTTAATTTGCACAGCGTTTCTCTTTGTCTCATTCAATCAGTGTTTGACAGATGCAATGTCACTCATCACATCTTAGGGACATGTGGGGCCAAAACTATTTCAGACTATGAATTGGTTGAGGTAAGGATGATTTGATCCATGATAAGAGGTTATTGAGACAGATATGGCCCAGCTAACGAGAGGACAAGAACAGACCTATGTGAAATGCCAGATCTCTCACTCACCTCTTCGATCTGTGGGCCACACTTAACACATGGACAAATCAGTCGCTATCCTCTTTCTCTCTGTCTGGCTCCTCTCACCTGAAACAGAATAACATAATGGGATGTTAGAAGTGTTTCCCACTGACAATACAGGGGAAAGTGTTCAGACCACTTTACTTTTTCCACATTTTGTTACGTTATAGCCATATATTAAAATTGATTAAATAATATTTCCACACACAATACCCCATAATGACAAAGCGAAAACAGGTTTTTAGAAATACCTTATTTACATAAGTTTTCAGACCCTTTGCTATGAGAAATTGAGCTCAGGTGCATCCTGTTTCCATTGAACATCCCTGAGATGTTTCTTCAACTTGATTGGAGTCCACCTGTGGTAAATTCAATTGATTGGACATGATTTGGAAAGGCACACACCTGTCTATATAAGGTCCCACAGATGACAGTGCATGTCAGAGCAAAAACCAAGCCATGAGGTCAAAGGAATTGTCCGCAGAGCTTCCGAGACGGGATTGTGTCGAGGCACAGATCTAGGAAAGGGTACCAAAAAATGTCTGTAGCACTGAAGGTCCCCAGGAACACAGTGGCCTCCATCATTCTTAAATGGAAGAAGCTTGGAAACACCAAGACTCTTCCTAGTGCTAGCCGCCAGGCCAAACTGAGCAATCGGGGGAGAAGGGCTTTGGTCAGGGAGGTGACCAAGAACCTGATGGTCACTCTGATAGAGCTCCTGAGTTCCTCTGTGGAGATGAAAGAACCTTCCAGAAGGACAACGATCTCTGGAGCACCCCACCAATCAGGTCTTTATGGTAGAGTGGCCAGACTGAAGCCACTCCTCAGTAAAAGGCACATGACAGCCCGCTTGGAGTTTGCCAAATGGCACCTAAAGGACACTCAGGCCATGAGAAACAATATTCTCTTGTCTGATGAAACCAAGATTGAACTCTTTGGCCTGAATGCCAAGCGTCACATCTGGAGGAAATCTGGCACCATCCCTACGGTGAAGCATGGTGGTGGCAGCATCATGCTGTGGGGATGTTTTTCAGTGTCAGGGTCTGGGAGACTAGCCAGGATCAAGGGAAAGATGAACAGATGAAAGTACAGAGATATCCTTGATGAAAACCTACTCCAGAGCGCTCAGAACCTCAGACTGGGGCGAAGGTTCACCTTCCAACAGGACAATGACCCAAGCACACAGCGATGACAACACAGGAGTGGCTTCGGGACAAGTCTTAATGTCCTTGAGTGGCCCAGCCAGAGCCCAGACTTGAACCTGATCGAACATCTCTGGGGAGACCTGAACATAGCTGTGCTGCAACACTCCCCATCCAACCTGACAGAGCTTGAGAGGATCTGCAGAGAGGAATGGGAGAAACTCCCAACATACAGGTGTGCCAAGCTTGTAGCGTCATTCCTAAGAAGCCTCAAGTCTGTAATCGCTGCCAAAGGTGCTTCAACAAAGTACTGAGTAAAGGGTCTGAATACTGTTTTTGCTTTGTCATTATGGGGTGTTGTGTGTGGATTGATGAGGGGAAAAAATGATTTAATCAATTTTAGCATAAGGCTGTAACGTAACAAAATGTGGAAAAAGTAAAGGCGTCTGAATACTTTCCGAATCACTATGTTTCATGAGCGGACCGCAGTGACACAGACTTGTCCTATGTTTATGTCCCTGTTTGGTTCTCTTATAGAAGCCTTTGACAGTAGAGTCGCATCTTAAGTCTGGCTATTGTGGCACCACGACATAACTCTCTATGGCTCCCTTCCCCCTCTTTCCCACCAGTTGGAGGTACATTGAAAGAGTTTCAAAAACTCTCAATTATTTATTTGATTTTCTGTTCACACCTCAGCAAATGTGCAGGCTGCCCCCCCCGGGGCTCTGTGTATTTATGTGACATAACATACACACTTGTGCCTAAACTGGGCGTTTAGTACACGTGTATGTGTTCGCAGGCACAGGTGTGTATGTTATGTCACATACATACTTTTTTTCAATACTTTTGTCAACAAAACATAAAAATTCTGCGTTGCGGCTTGGGCCGCTAATATGGTAAAAGCTCTGTGCACTACTTATGTGAAGAAAAACAATGTCTACATATTTGTCACGTTCCTGACCTGTTTTCTGTTAGTTTTTGTATGTGTTAGTTGGTCAGGACGTGAGTTTGGGTGGGCAGTCTATGTTTTCTGTTTCTATGTTGGTTAATGGGTACCTAATATGGTTCTCAATTAGAGGCAGGTGGTTTTCATCTCCTCTAATTGAGAACCATATTAGGTACCCATTAACCAACATAGAAACAGAAAACATAGACTGCCCACCCAAACTCACGTCCTGACCAACTAACACATACAAAAACTAACAGAAAACAGGTCAGGAACATGACAATATTAAAATATATATATATATATTATTATTTACATTTACATTATGATCTTTTTGAGACACCATGAGGTCCCAGATGGTATAATTATAACACAGTTTGATCTCTGTGTGTGTGTGTGTGTGTGTGTGTGTGTGTGTGTGTGTGTGTGTGTGTGTGTGTGTGTGTGTGTGTGTGTGTGTGTGTGTGTGTGTGTGTTCTGTGTAGTGTATTGGAAAGAGTAAGAGATGTATTCACCTGCCCTGTCTTGTGTTCTGTACTCTTTGCCCTGACTGAATGTGTGTCTGTCTGAGTATACATGGTGTTAGTACAGTCACAAAACTTTGCAAAGCAAGCCATTAGCAGCAACCATTGTTGGGGCTACAACTGTATAAAACCCCTAAAACACAACTGAATACATTCACCCCCATCCCACGTGCACACACGCACACTCACACCACTACCTCCACCACCCCTTAAACTAAAAATAGAAGCTAAACAAAGACACAACAATGTGCTGATGTTCTAGCAACAATTACATTCTGGGTGAGTGTGAATAAATTGGACCAAATCCGTGTTGAACTGATGAATCAAAGAGCATTGCGGCAGATGAAAGGTGTGGGTAATTTATGTATGTCTGTACACAGCTAACTGGCTCTGGCTTTAGTCTACTGTGTGTGAGTGAATATTAATGTCACCGAGATATGTGGTTCTTAAAGGATCTCCATGCTCTCCCCCCTCCCCCCCGTCTACCCCCTCTGCCCTTGGCCATGTCGCCGTAGTATCTCCCTGGCATGCTGAAGGGTTGTCATGGATACCACCAGACACATCCGCCATACCATGAGCGGGGGACGCTGAGCGCTTCGGTGGGGCCGGCGCCGAGACTTCCCCCCCTCCACCTCCCTTCCCCCCTCAACCCATCAACCCCCACCTCTTTCCCCCTTCACATATCACAGCCCAAACCCCCTCTCCATGGCTCTTTTCCCCGTTTTTTTGCTGGCTAGGCCTGAGACTAACAGCCACTATCCATACCCCATACCAGGGTCCTGTCTGCCTTTCAGTGGAGTGATAATGAATTCATGGCATTCTGAGTAGGAGGTACAGGAGACACAGACACATGGCTGAACCAGGAGTAACACAAGAATTAAATAAGACTCCACAAACCTGCACAGATGTATCTCCGGGGCCAACGCCTTGAGTGAGCTGAATGCGACAGTGAAATGTGTGTGTGTGTGTGTCTGTTTGCTTGAGGCCTGGATTCAACTTGAGGTTCATCCTGGAGATATCCTTTTCATAAGCCACTGTCAATTATTCAACAGTGCACTGGCTTAAATGCTCTGTGTTCAAACTCTCCACTCTGCCTAACATTCGCCACTTATGATCTGTGCACTTTTCCATTGAGGTGAACATAGGTGTGTTGATCGGTTCAAATGTTCACACTCAAGTCTTAGAACTTAAAAAAAAAGAAGAACATTTAATACAATTGCTGACACTCAACATGGTTATGCACAGTCATAGTTGCGTTAAATACCACACCACATAAAATATTGTCCCGCAAACAAATCCATAAAATCCAGTCTCGCAAACAGAAGCAAAGGAGTTAATATTTTATGACACCTCCTCTCGCTCACCCTACCCTCCCTTTAATATTTTCCAATACGACAGCGCTCTCTTCTTGCACGTATGCTCAGGAAAAATAATCCTCTGTGATTGGAAAGCACATTTTAAGTGTCAATTATTCTTATGCAAATGCATGGGCAGTTTCTCATGTCTGAAAAGGTTGGGAGCACAGATGGGTGCAGACACAATTCTCCCTCCAAAAAACACAGTGTCTTCCCGTCTGCCTCTTTATGTGTACCTCCAGGACAAGAAAGCTCCCAGACAAAGAAAGCTTGCATAATGGGACCGTGATATTTGCATGCTTGTTGTCCATGCTGAACACCAAACATATCGTAAATTGACGATACAATACTGGAACTCTAACTGTGGCCTAGAAGGGCCATTCAACACCAAAACAGTAAAGATATTATAGGCTATGCAATACTATGGTATTAACATTGTTATGTAAACAATGCCACAACAATGCCACATTGTATCACTGGGGATAATGTGGACTAAAACGACCATGGGGAAAAGCATCTATCCAACCTCAGAGTGGCTTTGTCATTTCATAATTCGTATAACTCACCATATTAACTAGTAGTTGTGTTCTATGTAGTTTACACCTTCTCCGAGCCAGAGCCTCCACCAGGAGACAGAGAGACCGAGAGCGAAAGAGAGGGAGAGACGGAGAGAAAAAAAGAACGAAAGAAAGAGAGAGACAGAGATCAGGGGTAGAACAATACAGGGGGGGATAGAGTCTTGTTCCCTGACCCTCTCAGCTGATGTGACTTTAAAAAAAAAGAATCCTTTTCAGGCCCAAACAGGATCAAACAACCTGCTGTAGAGTCCGGTTACACCACAACAATGGTCTCCATTCACCCTCCGCCTCAACACCAACAGCTTTTTCCACAAGTAATCTTTTTCTGTTTTATTAGCTCAAAGGGTGGAGAGAGAGTGGGTTGAGTAGGAGGAAGGGGGAGGAAAAGGGAGGGGGGCTGTGTGGAGATATCTTAGACGATAATGGTGTTTCACAGATTAGATGATATCGGTGAGCCGTGTTTGTTTTGAACTGTCTGCCTCCAGCCACTGAGATCTATACCGAGAGCCGCACTAATTCACACTCAGAAAACACAAGAGAAACTTCGGTAGCCCTTTACACTCGTACAGGTTGAACATTTGGGCACTGATGGCTACATTGGAATGCATTGGCTGTACAGTAACATGCTATACATGACATCAGAGATTCGCAGCGCTGTATGGGTTTTGACTGGCAGACGTTCTGAACACCCCGCGTGACAAGAAGTTGCCCCCATCCCTCCCGCTAATTGGGCAAATGGTTTGTTGTCTGAGTGAGGGAAATGCTGTAAATTAAGAGGACTCCTATGTATTTTGAAAAAGGAGATGTTGAGGATTATAATAAATACCGCTTCAATGTCATACAAAGCAAGCCAAACACCCATGAGTCCAAATGTGCACTTCACATTTCCATATCATAAAACTCACGTCACACACAGTGTCAACGTTTATGATCACTGTGTTTGATGTACAGCTAGGGTTAGGGTTAGGGTTAGGGTTAGGGTTAGGGTTATACCCTGGGAAGTTCTGAGCCTATGTTTGTCTATTGTGAAGAACATTGATGGGTCACATACACCTGAATATACTCATGACTCCTGTCTATGCGCACCAAAATGATGATCCGTTTCCCTGAATTGCATTGTGAGAGTGTAACACCGTAAGATCGTATGTTATAACTTAGTTAGTCGTGTTTGCAATGGAACTTTCAAATTATGCCCGCCTGACCCAGATTGAAATTTGTAATGGACCGTTTTTGGATTGGGTAAACAACAACAGTAAATTGCGTGATGGCGTGGACGCGGGGCTGTGTTCCAAACAAAACAATTGCAAGTGTGCTTGCTCTAGTTCCTGTAAAATGCACATGAAATCAGCATTGTAATGCTTGGATACCGTCTTGTGTCAGTTGAACTGTTGTATCCTCCCCTTTGGTCTAATACGTTTCCCATAATCTCCAAACTGTTCCCTTTCAATTTCTACAATGGCTATGTATATGCTTTTCATATTTCTTCTGTAAGACAATTTTCAATTTAGCCTTGTCGATATAGGCCAATTCACACAAGTGTAGAGGGTTAAAGCCCTCAGATAGCTGAAGCTGCCAATATAAACTGGTGAAGAAATATATATTGAGGACAAGTGAATTAATGTCTACACAAAGTACTCAAATTAGTGAAAATACCAAAAACTTGAAAAAGTGTGTTTTTAAGTGTACTGTATGTATGGTTACTACATCTCTTTTATGATAGGGTTCAGCTTGGTTTGTTATTGGGGATCATACACTGAGTGTACTTCCTAATATTGAGTTGTACCCCGTTTTGCCCTCAGAACAGCCTAAATTCTTTGGGGCATGGACTCTACAAGGTGTCGAAAGCGTACCAAAGGGATGCTGGCCCATATTGACTCCAATGCTTCCCACAGTTGTGTCAAGTTGGCTGGATGTCCTTCTGGTGGTCGACCATTCTTGATACACACGGGAAACTGTTGAGCGTGAAAAACTTTTAACACGTGACATCAATGAGGGATCATAGCTTTCACCTGGATTCACCTGGTCAGTCTATGTCATGGAAAGACAGTGTAGATCTCCTAGTCTTCATACAGACATGCTGAGAGAGATAAGTCTTTGGTTTTCTCTGGCTGTTCAACATGATAGCGAACTACATCAGCACTATAAGCAGTCCACAACAGAAAATCTGATAAAAGATTGCCCCACAAAAGACAACCAACACCAGACCCTCAGTAGCTCTCGTCAGATGAAAGAACAAGTACATCACATTGTAGAGGGTTGTCAGGAAAGTCAGGGAAACCTCGTTGGACGCATTAAGGTGGATCTAAAATCATGACCAACTTTGACAAGGAACTCGATGTAAAGACAAGGAGCAAACAAAATGGCCGTCCATATCCCATCGCAAACAGTAGTTCAACAAACCATGCATGACAGCTGATAACAGACAGGCACTTTTTCTCATTCTCTCTCTTCTTGAAGTGTGTGTCATAGATGTCAAAATGGTAAGGGGAGTCTTTTTGAACAGGCAGGCAGCCTGCTGGACCACAGAGCGAATAAACATCCATGTGAGGAGAAAGCGATCCGGGCCCTCTCACACTGAGCCTCTCCTGGGTAAAACACTGCTCATACAATTGATAGAAGAGGCCTTTTATTGGGTCCCTGTGGGGCTAGCTCCGGATCAAACACACACACATGCTCACACACACAAATATACACGAACTCTACACACATACGCGCCAGCGCACAAACGAAGGCATTTTACATTTGCCCAAACTCGGAGTGAAAAATAGACTAGGTGTTTAAAACAGTCGTGATTATATGGGTTAGGGTCCGGCTGGTTACCCACAAGGACAAACTTTACAACCCTGTCTAAAGCAGATGTGTGTGTGTGTGTGCGCATGTGTGTGTGTGTGAAGGTACACTGTATGTTGGTGTTGTGTCACCGCTGTCCTAGCACTGTGCTTATGACGGCACAATATGGGGAATCTAGGCACAAGAAGAAGAAAAAACTGCAGCACCTTTTTCCTTCCCAAGAAACTATTTTAATAAATGTACATCCCATTGACTGCCCCACTCCAGGCCGGCAGCCCCTCATGTAGAATCTATGGGAATCCTCCTCCTAAATGAGCTCACACGGCTTTGCCTATTCTTCCCCTGTCAGAGACCCTGCTTTCTCTGGGACACCCCCTTTTCCAGTCCCCCATGTTCCGTCAGACCCCTCTGTCCCCCACTCCCTCCCCCAGCTCTTCACTCCCTCTACCCCCTCACTTTCAACTCCAATTTGGGCACAATGAAGTTGTTCTGGCTGACAGTTTGGCCAGGAGAATAGGTGCTGTTTGAGCCTGCTGTGTGGCCCTGGAGTGGGCCTATTCTCCCCCTCGCCGGCTCAGTTACCTAGGGCCTGGCTGCCGGGACACATACGGCCCCATCCCCATGCTCCCACCCTGACCCAAACAATTAGCCTCAAACTACAAGGAGGCAAATAGAGACTCCCCCTCCTACTTCTACCAAACAACCAGCTCCTACCAAACAACCAAAACACCCTCTAGTCCACCTCACACACCTCACTACACATCATCTCAAATCCCCAAACGTGTTGTTTTGTGTGTGTGTGTGTGAGCGCGTGCGCGCACAGCCAGGTCGCTCAAGATAGACTGCGAAATGTAACGTCCATCCAGGTAAGCAGGAAGTTGGTAGATGAATCAGGGGCAATGGTGAGCGCTATTACTTACCGTCAAGTAGGCTTGGGTTTTGCTAGGGCGTTGTGGATGGGGATGGAGGATTGGCATAAACCGCAAGCTCCAGCTCTAAGGGTCGTATGTTCAATGTTAGGCACTTGTTTAACTTTTTTTTAAACTATGGCTGTCAAGGTTAACGTGTTAATCGGCATACGTTTCTTTGCCGCTTTTAATCGCGCCTCCATTTCTTCACCACACGGAACCTTTTAATCGCACGTTTCCATAAGAACACAACACGGAACAAAAAAGTATGCCCAGTATTACCGGAGCTATGTTTTTTTCTTTCTGCCGCGGATTCATGCGCATGTCGTGGGCTGTTTTAAACTACTCGCAATCCGCTATTTTGGTTTGATAACAAACAACATTGTTTAGCTAGCTAGTCATGTTACCTAACTAGCTAGCAACCTGATAACTTGACCACTGACTAGGTTATTGTAACGGCGTTCTAAATCTGCCTCCTCCTCGGACGAGGAGGAGCATGGGTCGGACCAACACGCAGCGAGGTATGATGACATAAATGATATTTATTGAAATACGAAATGAACACGAAAACATTTGAAAATTACAAAATAACAAACACGACGTAGACAGACCTGAACATGGAACTTACATACTACACGCAGAACTCACGAACAGGAACAGACTACATCAAACGAACGAACAGCCAAAACAGTCCCGTGTGGTGCACATACACTGACACGAAAGACACAGGAGACAATCACCCACAAACAAACAGTGTGAACAGCCAACCTATATATGGTTCTCAATCAGAGAAAAACGTCAAACACCTGTCTCTGATTGAGAACCATATAAGGCTGATTACAAGACCTAAACATAGAAACACAAAACATAGAAATGCCCACCCACACTCACGCCCTGACCGACTAACACATACAAAACAACAGAAAATAGGTCAGGAACGTGACATAACCCCCCCCTCAAGGTGCATACTCCGGACGCACTACCAAAAGTCTAGGGGAGGGTCTGGGTGGGCATCTGACCACGGTGGTGGCTCAGGCTCTGGACGAGGTCCCCACCCCACCATAGTCAATCCCAGCTTCCGTAGCCTCCTCAAAATGACCACCCTCCAAATAACCCCACCTAAATTAAGGGGCAACACCAGAATGGGGGGCAACACCAGAATGACTGGCGGATCCTGGCTGGCTGGCTCTGGCTGGTCATGGCTCGCTGACGGCTCTGGACGCTCATGGCTGGCTGACGGCTCTGGACGCTCATGGCTGGCTGGCTCTGGCTGATCCTGGCTGGCTGGCTCTGGCTGATCCTGGCTGGCTGGCTGATCCTGGCTGGACGGCTCTGGCTGATCCTGGCTTGACGGCTCTGGCTGGTCCTGGCTGGACGGCTCTGGCTGGTCCTGGCTGGACGGCTCTGGCTAGACGAGGAGGAGCATGGGTCGGACCAACACGCAGCGAGGTATGATGACATAAATGATATTTATTGAAATACGAAATGAACACGAAAACATTTGAAAATTACAAAATAACAAACACGACGTAGACAGACCTGAACATGGAACTTACATACTACACGCAGAACTCACGAACAGGAACAGACTACATCAAACGAACGAACAGCCAAAACAGTCCCGTGTGGTGCACATACACTGACACAGGAGACAATCACCCACAAACAAACAGTGTGAACAGCCAACCTATATATGGTTCTCAATCAGAGAAAAACGTCAAACACCTGTCTCTGATTGAGAACCATATAAGGCTGATTACAAGACCTAAACATAGAAACACAAAACATAGAAATGCCCACCCACACTCACGCCCTGACCGACTAACACATACAAAACAACAGAAAATAGGTCAGGAACGTGACAGTTATGCACAGGAAGAACAGAATAGGAATAGGCTACTCAGAGATGCCTCAAAGGTAGGATGCATATGCAAGAGTGGGGTGTGAATGATTGTGTGTGTGAGAGGATGCATGTGAGAGCGGGAGTAAGCGGGCAAGATCATTTTGCATGGCCCGGTTCCACGGATGGGTGGAGATTTCACATATGGACCAATGAAATGGCCTAAACTGTTCAAAACCCAGGGCAAAACTAACTCGCCCGGTGATAGTGTGTGGGAGGAAGGGAGGAAGAGTGTGTAGACCTATGTGTGTAAAGTTATCTGAACAGTACAGATGGTCACACTGTTTTCATAACATCGTTGGACAAGTTTAAAAGCTCCTTGGTCTTTGTATCCATAGAGCTGGTTATTTTTTCCTATAGTCACACTCATTTAGAATGCCGGAAGCTTTAAACAGTACTTAAGCACTTAACGTGTGTGTGTGTGTGTGTGTGTGTGTGTGTGTGTGTGTGTGTGTGTGTGTGTGTGTGTGTGTGTGTGTGTGTGTGTGTGTGTGTGTGTGTGTGTGTGTGTGTGTGTGTTTAACTATTCTTGTGTGGACCAGAAGTCCCCACAAGAATAGTAAACAAAAGAAAAATTGGACCAATGGGGACATTTTGTTGGTCCCCACAAGGTCAAATGCTATTTCTAGGGGGTTTAGGGTTAAGGTTAGAATTAGTGTTAGGGAGAGCGAGAGCGAGAGAAAAAGAGAGAAAGTGTGTGTGTGTGTGCTGTGCGCAAGTGTTAAAGTTCAAGAACATTGATAAGAGGGAGTAGGCCTACTTAAACATTGGGAGCATTAATTGTTTATGGTGAAAATGCTATTAAAACATTCCAATGTAGAGCAATGTTTGTTTCCGTCCCTTACAATCAAAGCATAGTATACTGTAACGCATATTTCAATGGAATAAGCTTTCGTTAGGGCCAAATTTGAGCAAATAAAAACAATTGTGATTAATCACAATTAACTAATGCCATTAACCCTATTAATTACTTTAGTCTTTTGACAGTCCTTTTAACCGTATCCCAAAACTTAACCCTAAACTTAAAGGAAAGATTCATCCATTTTGAATTTGATCATATGATGCAGAACTCGTCATACTGGCTGTATTTCTGCCTGCTTGAACGGCAATAGCTCAAATACACATGAAATCATCAAATACCCAGGAATCGATAGAACATTGCTCGGAGATGCACAAAATCTTTCCTTTAACCATTTGGAAGTAATGCCTAAACTTAACCATTGAATTTTGAAGTTTATGGAGAAACGTCGGATTCTGCAGTGAGACTGTGAGAGCTTGTGTGTGTGTGTGTGTGTGTGTGTGTGTGTGTGTGCGTGCGTGCTTGTGTGAATAACAAACTAATCTGACTGTAACGTTTCATTGTGTATCAGTTATTTCTGTGTCTGACCGCAGCTTGCCGGATTTTCAGTTATTTGTTTGTTTGTGAATATATGTGTCAGACATGATTCTGTTTTGTTGAGAGAGGTATAGAGACAAAGCCTCCAGCTCTCTTTTCAGCCCTGTGAGAAGGCTTATGTCGCTTTTACTGAGCATCATGCAAGATACACCAAAACATGCACCTCTGGACACAAATAGAAACACATACAGTGCACACACACAAAACAACACACACACACACACACACTGCAAAGTGCACGTGAGAAAGTGTCTGGGAGAGGTCCTGATGGGGAGGGCACCATATGTCCAGGCGTTGTATATCACCCTGCCAGCCCCCCAGCGCTCCGCCGGACCACCATAACTTAGTTTGTCTTCCGCACAAAGTTTGGGACAAGCTTGGCTGGGCTCATTAGGAGGCCTTTCTCTGGAGCCAATGAAGCACGACAGACCTCCAACAAAGGAGCTAATCACAGGGGCTCCCTGTCTCTCTCTACCCCTCTCTCTCTCTCTCTCTCTCTCTCTCTCTCTCTCTCTCTCTCTCTCTCTCTCTCTCTCTCTCTCTCTCTCTCTCTCTCTCTCTCTCTCTCTCTCTCTCTCTCTCTCTCTCTCTCTCTCTCTCTCTCTCTCTCTCTCTCTCTCTCTCTCTATCTCTATCTCGCTTTTTCCTCCGACTGGACCTAGACTTACTCAATCTTTTCCCCAACCACCTCCCACATCAGGCCCCTGCAATCTGACTGGCTAGCAGAGCAGCTAGCGGAGAGGCTATCTTAGAGAGTAATTTGCTATTACCAGTTAGTTATCTATGTTTATGTATTGTAAAACAAAGGTCAAACTATTGTATGTGTTCAGATAAAGGCATGCATTAGATATAGACACATATGTATGTAAGTCTATGTAGAAAAAACAGTTTGGGCACACAATGTACAGGACAATTTACATATGTCAATGACTCAATGACAATTACACATATAAATACAGGCTACTAATAATGAAAAGTATTCCATTATTTTATTGTTTTATGATTTAACATCTGATGTGTGTAGACCTATGCTGCAGGTGTGTATAAATGACGGAGGATGTACGGAAGAAGGTGTTCACACCAATTATTGTGTGTTTTGAGGTTGTGTTATCACCTGATAGACAGTGTACTGTCTCTGTTTAGGCTCTTTAGAGAGAGAGAGAGAGAATGAGAAGGCAACAGAGGGGGAGGGAGCTAGGTATGTGCATGTGGTGTGAATCTGCCCACCTAAGTGTGTGAGGATGTGTGTGATGGGGATGTTGTGCACAGACAATGAAGCGCCCGAGGCAGCTTGAATACTAGCAATGACCTTGAACCTCAGCATTCTCGATTCCCATGGCTGCAGGGACAGTGTGTGTGCGTGTGCGTGCGTGCGTGCGTGCGTGCGTGCGTGCGTGCGTGCGTGCGTGCGTGCGTGCGTGTGTGTGTGTGTGTGTGTGTGTGTGTGTGTGTGTGTGAGAGAGGTACTTTATAATGTACTGTATCTCAGAATAAACATGATAGGCAGATAAAAGTTAAATAAATCAAGGGGAACCAGTGAAGAATTTCTACGGACAGAGCTACTCTGCCCTCACATCTTAGCTTCCCGTTCAGACAGTTCACTACAGCACATCAGAAGGAGACTGCTGATTGGTGAGTGGGACTATTTGTTCGCCAGTGGTTGACTGGAGCGAGAGTTTGCCTAGGCTTGCTCCACAGCGTGTATCCTGCTGTGTAACAGGCTAGAGAAGAGCTGAACATGGACACTGCCAGGATAAAGGGGCTGTAGCTGGGGGGGATGGGGTCGAGGATCCCAGCTGGGAGATCGGGGAGAGCGCCAGGGCCCAGCAGGAGGTGGTAAAGGCCATGTCAGTGGGACCTGCACGGCCATAAATGTCACCGGCATGGCCACCTTCAAGTGGACCTATCAGTGTGAGGCCCTAAGACAATCAGTGATGTAATGAGCCAACGGAGGCTAATGATTCACATGGAGACATACCCTCAGTGTTAGTTACAGGTATGTGACCAAAATGATTGTTCAGACTAAAATAAGCTAATGGACATTAACTAACAGAGCAACAGAGATTTGCAGATACAGTAAGAAGCCACTTAGAAACATTATGACTGAACACATAGGTTGTTAAAGCGAAAGGCTTTTCTAAAAGGGTTTCTGTCACTGAACTATATTCAGCTAGCTGATCCCATACAGGGAGTCTCCAGTCACACATAATCATTAATACACACCGTAACCCCTACTCCTGCTCCCACTTTATGAAATATTGAACATTTCAAGTTTCAAGTGCAGAGACTGACAAAGCATTTAGTATTTAGTATTTTATTAGGATCCCCATTAACCACAGCCAAAGCTACAGCTACTCTTCCTGGGGTCCACACAAAATACAAAACATGACATAATACATACAATTAGTAGACATTTACGGCTGAAGGACATAACTACATGAAATGACATAATACATAACATTAAGCAGGTACAGAACTACATACAGTACATTTCAAATAAGAATACACACGTTCATATTCTTATGCCTTAGCAAACCATGAAACATGTACTCAGAATAACGGCTACACTGCAGTCATCCATTTTGTTACAGTTGCTTACTGTTACGATTGCAGGTCCTGATCCTAATCTCTCAGAACCAGTTGTTCTCTAAACACTAGCGAGAATCTCACAACGTTAGGAGCCACCCGTGTCCTTGGTTCTCCCGTTTGACGTCAACACTATTCATAATAATGTGATTATGTGATTACAATGTGATGACAATGAATAATGATTGCAATTGATTACAATGATTACAATTAACAATGTGACTACACTCAAACACAGACACACATGCACACGTGCACGGGTGCGCACGCACCTGCACACACATGCACAAACGCACACACACACACACACACACACACACACACACTATGGTCGTACTGTCTTAAGATGGTTGGAGCAAAACATGGAGTGCTAAGAAAATGATGGCTAAAAGCTGGGTTGTGGTGGAGATGTGAGGCAAGTAAACAACACTAATGCAAACAACACAAATATAGCGTAAATAGTTGCAGAAATGCTCTTATACGCTATAGGAGAGAAGCAGAGTATGATTCGGGGGTGACAATGAGGGAGATTCAATACATTATAGATCGCTGTAAGGAAACAAAGGCACAAATAAAGAATACATTTGATCATATTCTAGCTCAAGGGCTAAATATAAAAACCTCTCGCCTATGGATCCAGAGACGGCGCTCCTAGTGAAACAGGGACTTTAATGCAGGGAAACTTAAATCAGTTTTACCTCATTTCTACCAGCATGTTAAATGTGCAACCAGAGGGAAAAAAACTCGAGACAACCTTTACTCCACACACAGAGATGCGTACAAAGCTCTCCCTTGCCCTCCATTTGGCGTATCTGACCATAATTCTATCCTCCTGATTCCTGCTTACAAGCAAAAATTAAAGCAGGAAGCACCAGTGACTCTGTCAATAAAAAGAAGTGGTCAGATGAAGCAGATGCTAAGCTACAGGACTGTTTTGCTAGCACAGACTGGAATAGGATCTGGGATTCTTCCGATGGCATTGAGGAGTACACCACATCAGTCACTGGCTTCATCAATCATCAAGTGCATCGATGACGTCGTCCCCATAGTGACTGTACGTATATACCCCAACCAGAAGCCATGGATTACAGGCAACATACGCACTGAGCTAAAGGATAGAAGTGCCGCTTTCAAGGAGCGGGACTCGAACCCGGAAGCTTATAAGAAATCCCGCTATGTTCTCCAACGAACCATCAAACAGGCAAAGCGTCAATACAGGACTAAGATCGAATCGTACTACACCGGCTCTGATGCCGGATGTGGCAGGGCTTGCAAACTGTTACAGACTACAAAGGAAAGCACAGCCGAGAGCTGCCCAATAACACAAGCCTACCAGATGAGCTAAATTACTTCTATGCTCGCTTCGAGGCAAGTAACACTGAAAAATGCATGAGAGCATCAGCTGTTCCGGACGACTCTGTGATCACGTTCTCCACAGTCAATGTGAGTAAGACCTTTAAACAGGTCAACATTCAGAAGGCCGCAGGGCCAGACGGATTACCAGGACGTGTACTCCAAGCATGCACTGACCAACTGGCAAGTGTCTTCACGGACATTTTCAACCTCTCCCTGAAAGAGTCTGTAATACCAACATGTTTCAAGTGCTATAGTCCCTGTGCCCAAGAACACTAAGGTAACCTGCCTAAATGACTACCGACCCGTAGCGCTCATGTCTGTAGCCAAGTGCTTTGAAAGGCTGGTCATGGCTCACATCAACACCATTATCCCAGAAACCCAAGACCAACTCCAGTTTGCATACCGCCACACCAGATCCACAGATGATGCAATCTCTATTGCACTCCACACTGCCCTTTCACACCTGGACAAAAAGAACACCTATGTGAGAATGCTATTCATTGACTACAGCTCAGTGTTCAACACCATAGTGCCTTCAAAGCTCATCACTAAGCTAAGGACCTTGGGACTAAACACCTCCCTCTGCAACTGGATCCTGGACTTCCTGACGGGCCGCAAGGGTAGGTAACAACACATCTGCCATGTTGATCCTCAACACGGGGCCCCTCAGCAGTGCGTGCTCAGTCCCCTCCTGTACTCCCTGTTCACTGATGACTGCACGGCCAGGCACGACTCCAACACCATCATTAAGTTTGCCGATGACACAACAGTGGTAGGCCTGATCGCCAACAACGACGAGACACCATATAGGGAGGAGGTCAGAGACCTGGCCGTTTGATGCCAGGACAACAACCGCTCCCTCAACGTGATCAAGACTAAGGAGAGGATTGTGGACTACAGGAAGAGTATGACCGAGCACACCCCCATTCTCATCGACGGGGCTGTAGTGGAGCAGGTTGAGAGCTTCAAGTTCCTTGGTGTCCACATCTCCAACAAACTAACATGGTCCAAGCACACCAAGACAGTCGTGAAGAGGGCATGACAAAACCTCTTCCCCCTTAGGAGACTGAAAAGATTTGGCATGGGTCCTCAGATCCTCAAAAGGTTCTATATCTGCACCATCGAGAGCACCCTGACTGGTTGCATCACTGCCTGGTATGGCAACTGCTCGGCCTCCGACCGCAAGGCACTACAGTGGGTAGTGTGTACAGCCCAGTACATCGCTGGGGCCAAGCATCCTGCCATCCAGGACCTCTATACCACGCAGTGTCAGAGGAAGATCCTAAAAATTGTCCAGCCACCCTAGTCATAGACTGTTCTCTCTGCTACCACACGGCAAGTGTAACCGGAGCGCCAAGTCTAGGTCCAAGAGGCTTCTAAACAGCTTCTACCCCCAAGCCATAAGACTACTGAACATCTCATCAAATGGCTACCCAGACTATTTGCATTGCCACTCCCCCTCCTCTTTTACGCTGCTGCTACTCTCTGTTATTATCTATGCATAAGTCACTTTAATAACTCTACCTACGCTACCGGTCAAAAGTTTGGGATCACATTAGAAATGTCCTTGTTTTTGAAAGAAAAGCATCCAGGAGTTGCCTCTTCACTGTTGATATTGAGACTGGTGTTTTGTGGGTTCTATTTAATGAAGCCGCCAGTTGAGGACTTGTGAGGCGTCTGTTTCTCAAACTAGACACTCTAATGTACTTGTCCTCTTGCTCAGTTGTGCACCGGGGCCTCCCACTCCTCTTTCTATTCTAGTTAGAGCCCGTTTGCGCTGTTCTGTGAAGGGAGTAGTACACAGCGTTGCATGAGCTCTTCAGTTTCTTGGCAATTTCTCGCATGGAATAGCCTTAATTCCTCAGAACAAGAATAGACTGATGAGTTTCAGCAGAAAGGTCTTTGTTTCTGGCCATTTTGAGCCTGTAATCGAACCCACAAATGCCGATGCTCCAGATGCTCAACTAGCCTAAAGACGGACAGTTTTATTGCTTCTTTAATCAGAACAACAGTTTTCAGCTGTGCTAACATAATTGCAAAATGGTTTTCTAATGATCAATTAGCCTTTTAAACTTATACATTTGGATTAGCTAACTCAACGTGCCATTGGAACACAGGAGTGATGGTTGCTGATAATGGGCCTCTGTACGCCTACGGAGATATTCCATTAAAAATCAGCTGTTTCCAGCTACAACAGTCATTTACAACATTAACAATGTCTACACTGTATTTCTGATAAATGTTATGTTATTTCAATGGACAAAAAAAATTGCTTTTCTTTCAAAAACAAGGAAATTTCTGAGTGACCCCAAACTTTTAAACGGTAGTGTACATGTATATATTACCTCGATGAAATGGTGCCCCCGCACATTGACTCTATACCGGTACCATCTGTATATAGCCTCGCTATTGTTATTTTACTGCTGCTCTTTAATTATTTGTTGATTTTATTTCTTATTTTTTCTTAAAACTGCATTGTTGGTTAACGGCTTGTAAGTAAGCATTTCACTGTAAGGTCTACTACACCTGTTGTATTCGGCTCATGTGAGAAATGCAATTGAATTTGATTTGATTCTAGGAATCTGTAAGTTCATAGGGAGTTCAAGTGCACTGATGGAACAATTGCTACAGTATATACTGTACAGATATATATTTCTTGAATACTCGTTTCTGATTGGCTTGAAGGGCATTCTAGAGAGTAGAACTAAATGGCTATAGTACATTCTTACATGTCCTACGTTTGAGCTGCTTTTGAAAGCAAAAGTCTTGTTGAATTCGATTTTCATAATAGCAAGCTAGGACAGATAGTTTGGGTAGCTAAACTAGCAAGTCTGTTTGTTTGGTTACCAAGGCAACTAACTACTGTAGCTATCTACTCAACCTGCTAGCTACTTCAGTGGATGTTGAACACATTTCTACCTGCAAATGAAGACATTTCTAGCAGCAGATGTGTTACATTATAGCTATGGTATAAAAGGGATAATCAACTCGGGGCTCTATGCGTTCTAAGGGAAATAATGCAATGCGTTCTAAGGGTAATAATGCAACTCCATGGAAGGTCAGTTCCATTCCGCTAACACGCCGTGGAACACACCTTCCATGTCGTTCATTATTTTCCATAGAAAGCATAGCCCCTCGTTGATTATCCCTTACATAATTTGAGTTTTTTTCAGAATCTTCTATAGAAGGCACACACATGCAAATGCACCCGCACACACATGCACACGCATTTAAATGAGTCCCTCTCTGTGCTGCATATGGGCATATCAGAGACCTGGAGCCATAGCAACCCAGCCTCCTGCCCTTGAACAGGAGGCCATCTCTCTCACAGTATTAATTGTATTTTCTCTCTTTCTTCTTTCTTTCTTCCTTTCTTTTGTCTCATTGAACTTCTAAAAAACACTTAGATCACAGAGTTCCTTTCGTGAAAGTCTATATGTTATACTGATTGCCAACATCCTCTCAAATCCTCCAGACAGACATGATTTGTGCCTGTGTTGGAGCTGAAATGCCCCTTGCCTTTCTGGGTACAGATTGCTACCATTACCGGGGCCATTTCTCTGCATGGCGGGCAAAAAAAAGAAAAACATGAAAGAAGACAGAGGAATTTCTCCAAACTCTGTATGAATCGCTGATGGGACTTGAATGACAATTTTGTATGCAATTGTCATTGTCACTCAGAGACATTGTCAGGCCGGATTCTCATCTCCTTAAACCACAGACATTCTTTTAGAAGTGTCAGAATACAGTTGGAATTCAGGGGAACCAGCCATCTCGCTTTTCCCCTTTCCTTTGCATAGTTCTGGAGAGCAAGTGAAGGTTTACTAAATAGATTATGGTTGTGTTATCTATTTTGTATTAGTTTGTCCATATGGTTGAGGCTTACCCATATGAACATAATAAGTATAAAAGTAAAAAAAATACGTGTCATCTGTTTAATCTGCCAAAATTTGTTTGCATGCTCATGCAGCATTCACACGCACACGTACACACACACACACACGCACTGCCAAACCATTTAATGTAGAGGAACATGACTAATATTTCCGGGAATGTGGAATGAATGAATGAATGAAGGAAAATGCATATGCAACACTATGTCCTCCTTCACATTAAAGAATCAAATCTGATCTTTTGTGGCCATTGGGTATTGAGGGTTGGAAAGTGGTGAGGCGGAAGCATTGGTTTAAGGTGTGAAAAAGATGGTGCCCAAGTCAAGTCGGATGGTGTGCTGTCCCCTACTTGATTGCCTAGGCTAACAAGAGCATAATGTATTCGATTATGCTCATCATTCGTCCATGTTCATTATCGCAGGAAACAACATGATCTTTTTAGTTTTTCCCCTTTCTCTCTCCCCCCCCGCTCTCTCTTTCTGCCTCTTTCTCTCTTAGTGGTTGGGTGATATGACAGGCAAGGCATCCTCTACCGCCCCAAATGGCACAGCCAGGATAACAATGGGAGGATGAGAGGAAGAAAAGAGAAAAGGAGGAAATAAGAAAGTGGTAGGAGGATGGAAAGATGAGTTAGAGAAAACAGAAGGATACAGCAAGGAAGTAAGGTAAGCAGATGAGAGAAATAGGTTGGAGAGGGGCAAAGAGGGTGAGAGGAGGTAGCCTAGCGGTTAAGAGCGATGAGCCAGTAACCGAAAGGTCGCTGGTTCGTAATCCCCGAGCCGACTAGATTAAAAACTGTAGTTGTGCCCCTGAGCAAGGCACCTAAGAATGTGAAATGTCAGAATAAGTAGAGATTTATTTCAGCTTTTATTTTTTTCATCACATTCCCAGTGGGTCAGAAGTTTACATACACTCAATTATTATTTGGTAGCATTGCCTTTAAATTGTTTAACTTGGGTCAAACATTTTGGGTAGCCTTCCACAAGCTTCCCACAATAAGTTGGGTGAACTTTGGCCCATTCCTCCTGACAGAGCTGGTGTAACTGAGTCAGGTTTGTAGGCCTCCTTGCTCGCACACACTTTTTCAGTTCTGCCCACAAATTTTATATGGGATTGAGGTCAGGGCTTTGTGGTGGCCACTCCATTACCTTGACTTTGTTGTCCTTAAGCCATTTTGCCACAACTTTGGAAGTATGCTTAGGGTCATTGTCCATTTGGAAGACCCATTTGCGACCAAGCTTTGACTTCCTGACTGATGTCTTGAGATGTTGCTTCAATATATCCACATACTTTTCCTTCCTCAAGATGCTGTCTATTTTGTGAAGTGCACCTGTCCCTCCTGCAGCAAAGCACCCCCACAACATGATGCTGCCACGCCCGTGCTTCACGGTTGGGATGGTGTTCTTCGGCTTGCAAGAATCCCCCTTTTTCCTCCAAACATAACGATGGTCATTATGGCCAAACAGTTCTATTTTTGTTTCATCAGACCAGAGGACATTTCTCCAAAAAGTACGATCTTTGTCCGCAGGTGCAGTTGCAAACCGTAATCTGGCTTTTTTATGGAGGTTTTGGAGCAGTGGCTTCTTCCTTGTTGAGCGGTCTTTCAGGTTATGTCGATATAGGATTTGTTTTACTGTGGCTATAGATACTTTTGACCTGTTTCCTCCAGCATCTCAACAAGGTCCTTTGCTGTTCATCTGGGATTGATTTGCCCTTTTCGCACCAACGTACGCTCATCTCCTTCCTGAGCGGTATGCGTCTACGTGGTCCCATGGTGTTTATACTTGCGTACTATTGTTTGTACAGATGAACGTGGTACCTTCAGGCGTTTGTAAATGTTCCCAAGGATGAACCAGACTTGTGGAGGTCTACAATTTTTATTCTGAGGTCTTGGCTGATTTCTTTTGATTTTCCCATGATGTCAAGCAAAGAGGCACTGAGTTTGAAGGTAGGCCTTGAAATACATCCACAGGTACACCTCCAATTGACTCAAATTATGTCAATTAGCCTACCAGAAGCTTCTAAAGCCATGACATAATTTTCTGGAATTTTCCAAGCTGTTTAAAGGCACAGTCAACTTAGTGTATGTAAACTTCTGACCCACTGGAATTGTGATACAGTGAATTATAAGTGAAATAATCTGTCTGTAAACAATTGTTGGAAAAATTACTTGTGTTATGCACAAAGAAGATGTTCTAACCGACTTGCCAAAACTATAGTTTGTTAATAAGAAATTTGTGGAGTGGTTGAAAATCCTGTTTTAATGACTCCAACCTAAGTGTACGTGAACTTCCGACTTCAAGTGTATAAGAGAACGAGAAGAAGCTAGAGAGTGAGAGAGAGGGAAAGGATGATGCCTCTACCCCCCCCCCCCCCACTCCCTGTTCCTGTCAGCTTCCTAGTCTCTCCATCTACCCCAACCACCCCTCCTCTCTCCCTACCCTCTTTGCCCCTCTTGCCACTGGTTCTCTCCCTAATGAGAGCTGGCGGGACAATGGTGCCATTGTTGGCAGTGTTTGGAACCCCGCGCTGAGAACAATCGCTGTTTACCCAAGCAGTGGCACAGCCCAAACCCTGTCCTCTGATTAAGTCTGCTCCCTCCGCTATGCAAGCTGCTACAAAGGGCCATTGAGCCAACCACTAGGACCCTTCGTCTCCTCCTCTCCTCTCTTTCCATCCCCTTGTTCCCATCTCTCTCCCGATATCATCACTCTTTCCTCCATCTTGGTTTGTTTCTCATTCGCTCGGTCTCATCCTCGTCCCTATTTCTGATGTGAACAGCATTCCCTCTCTGATTTGCACATGGTTCATCAAGGTCAGCAAGGTTCATCAATGTCCACGCATAACCACACTCATGAGATTGTAGAGGAAGAATGAGAGAGAGGTAGATAGAGAGAGACGGGGAGGAAAAAAGAGGGAGTGCAAAAGAGAGAACAATAGGAAAAAACTTATTTTGAAATATGAAGAAAGAGATATGGCTAAAAGAGAGTTCCTCTCTTTTAAAAGAAAAATCCTCTCTTTCAGAATGACCTTGATAATCCAGGACAAAGCTAATTTCTTTAATACAGATTAAATGTTGCGGGCATGTAGAGGCTATACCACCACATGCAAAAATGCTTTCCAAGTGCTCTCGAATCATAATAAAATGTACATGAATGAAGGGAGTGTTATCCAACCTACGCTTGTGAGGAGACACAGTGAATCAGTGGATTCCGAGCCTTTTGCTCTGACACATCGCTGGATCGCGGTGCCTCGCTACAGACCTGCGCCATGCAAAGCAGCATCATGAATATGTGTAATTAGGTGGGACTGGTGTAATTTTTCTGGGTTATGGGATGTGACATTTTTGTGGGGCAGGAGCATACATCAGCGAAAGCACACATGACAAATGAATGATCCATTTCTTCACATTACCGCGTTTTACAGGGCTGTCGCAATACGCAAATACACATTCATACACTTTTAGAAAAAAGGTTTCCAAAAGGGTTCTTCGGCTGTCCCCATAGAAGAACCCTTTTTAAAGCGCCGGTAGAACCCTTTTGGGTTCCTCTGTGGAAAGGGTTTTACATGGAACCCAAAAGGGTTCTACCTGGAACCAAAAGGGTTGAACCTGGAACCAAAAAGGGTTCTTCAAAGGGTTCTCCTATGGGGACAGCCAAATAACCATTTTAGGTTCTAGATAGCACCTTATTGTACACTCATAGACACTGGAATGATGGCTGTCACAACACATGCACATTTCAAATGAGAGTGGCTGTTGACATTAAAATACTAATATTGCATGATTTTCTATAATTTTATTTATTTCATATTAAAATATTGTGTCACTAACTCCAGCATAACAATATTGACTGATCATATAAAATATATACAAATAGTGTGTTGATTGTTTCTCAAAAAACAACAGTATTTGTTTCTTTTCACACAAAGAATACTAAAAAAAGATGCACCCCGTAAATGAAAGGGACACGTACACTAGACATGAGGATTGTCAGAAGCACCCAATTACTCAATGCAAATAGGGGGGACTGGGAAAGAAAATCAACAAAACCTCAATGAATATAGCAAGAGTCCACAGTGGCAGAAAGAGACCGAGACTGCCATCAGAAGGCCACACAGAAGCTAGAAATCCTACATGAGAAGCGTTATTGAATATAATAATAGAGCACATGCATGTTTGAAAGATCACATGTAATGGGTGACATTAGTGATAGGGTTATGTTTTAAATCAGTTTACAGATAGGACACTGCTGATGAGATAATGCACTCTAAACTGCACATTGCTCTAACACACACTCATGGACACATACGCACAGAGAGACTCACACAGACAGACACACAGAGGTCTTTGTGGTCGAGTATGAAGATGAGAGGCTGTGATAATGATGGAACAGTGAGATATCATTAGTTAATGGCCAGGGCCCATGGGTCAGCTCCCTGTAGCTGAAATATAGAAAGATAGCATTCTGATTGGCCGTGTCATAAGGGACTATTCTCCTTAATGAGGGTGGAATGTGCGCCACATGATAACATAACAGGTTCGTTTTGTGATATCATTGGCTGTAGGTGTAGAATTCCAATAGGAAAACACACTTGAAATGATAAATGATTATTGAAAATAATAATGCTGATAACTTGATAACTTCAAACAGAAAATCCATAAATGACAAAATAATCACGTGGAATAGCATCAGACTGAAGCAAGTACACCTGCAAACACTTTCACGTCCAGAAACAGTTTTAGAAATGTAAGTGTTCAAGGGAACACGTGCATGCATGCATACACATACACACTCAATGAACACCAAAAACACAACCAGTTACTCTTTGTATGTACACACATGCACGCAACCCGCCACTCCGGCGCTTCAGAGAGAGCCAATTTACAAACACTAGTATACTGTACTCGCCCCCGCCTCCACACCTCTCCTCTCCTCTCCTCTCTCCTTTCCTCGCAGTGCCCCCTTCCCCCACTCACATCCTCGGTGCTGCCACACACACCCAAGGGGAGGACACACACATCCTCGGTGCTGCCACACACACCCAAGGGGAGGACACACACATCCTCGGTGCTGCCACACACACCCAAGGGGAGGACACACACATCCTCGGTGCTGCCACACACACCCAAGGGGAGGACACACACATCCTCGGTGCTGCCACACACACCCAAGGGGAGGACACACACCACTCATGGCACACAGGAAATGAACTTGACATTTGATTCAGAAATACTAAATGCATATTTTGAATAGGAAAAAAACAAAGTGTACCGAGGCAGAGATGGGGCCTCGTAGGCTATAAACCAAGGCCCCCTCACCTAAGCCCGGAAACGCATTCGGGGGGAATTCAGTGATCTGCAATCCAGATGCCACGGGTGCCCACAGAAAAGGACCTTCATTTTTGCCAGTCCTCGTCTGGAGACACTGCCCTGTCTTTCCCCATCTCCGTTCTGTATCACTTCCTTCAGTTCTGATATCCAATCCATTATCTTCTGTGGTTATGTATCGCTCGACGTGACGGGAGGTTTAGAGAGAATAGACATTGGTGGAGAACTTGGTGATGTGTATGCTTACACTCATAATTAAGCCCCACCCCTTTGACACACTTATTAAATATTTAAATGAGATTAAATAAAGGATTTATTTGTAGAAATGCAACCTATTCGGTTTTTACTGTGGATGTCATATAGCTTCCAGCGCATTGGTTTTGTTTGGACACACCTACTCATTCCAGGGTTTTTCTTTATTTTTACTATTTCCTATTTCCTACATTGTAGAATAATAGAGAAGACATCAAAACTATGAAATAACATGTGGAATCATGTAGTAACCAAAAAAGTGTTCTTCAAAGTAGCCACCCTTTGCCTTGATGACAGTTTTGCATTCTCTCAACCAGCTTCATGAGGTAGTCACCTTGAATGCATTTCAATTACCAGGTGTGCTTTGTTGAAAGTTAAGGTGGGGTTGGTATACAGAAGAAAGCCCTATTTGGTAAAAGACAAGTCCATATTATGCCAAGAACAGCTCAAATAAGCAAAGAGACAACAGTCTATCATTACTTATCCTCTGCTGTAGAGGATAAGTTCATTAGAGTTAACTGCACCTCAGATTGTAGCCTAAATAAATGCTTCACAGAGTTCAAGTAACAGACACATTTCAACATCAACTGTTCAGAGGAGACTGCGTGAATCAGGCCTTCATGGTCGAATTGCTGCAAAGAAACCACTATGAAAGGACACCAGTAAGAAGAATATAATTGCTTGGGCCCAGAAACACGAGCAATGGAAAATCTGTCCTTTGGTCTGATGAGTACAAATGTTTGATTTTGGGTTTCAACCGCCGAGTCTTTGTGAGATGCAGAGTAGGTGGACAGATGATTTCCGCATGTGTGGTTCCCACCGTGAAGCATGGAGGAGGAGGTGTGATGGTGTGGGGGTGCTTTGCTGGTGACACTGTCAGTGATTTATTTAGAATTCAAGGCACACTTAACCAGCATGGCTACCACAGCATTCTGCAGCGATACACCATCCCGTCTGGTTTGCGCTTAGTGGGACTTTCATTTGTTTTTCAACAGGACAATGATCCAAAACAGACCTTCAGGCTGTGTAAGGGCTATTTTACCAAGAAGGAGAGTGATGGAGTGCTGCATCAGATGATCTGGCCTCCACAATCACCCGACCTCAACCCAATTGAGATGGTTTGGGATGAGTTGCACCGTAGAGTGAAGGAAAAGCAGCCAACAAGTGCTCAGCATATAGGGAACTCCTTCAAGACTGTTGGAAAAGCATTCCAGGTGAATCTGGTTGAGAGAATGCCAAGAGTGTGCAAAGCTGTCATGAAGGCAAACAGTGGCTACTTTGAAGAATCTCAAATATATTTAGATTTGTTTAACACTTTTTGGGTTACTATATGATTCCATGTCTTATTTCAAAGTTTTAATGACTTATTCTACAATTCAGAAAATAGTAAAAATAAAGAAAACCCCTTGAAAAACCCTCTGTCCAAACTTTTGACTGGTACTGTATATTCATAAACATGCTTAGTTAACAGACCCACACACGTTCACGCACACACATGCAAGATCTTCCATAATCTTTGATTGGATTAATGCTTTAGCCAAAGTTTCTCAGTCAGTTCGGCATGGCACCCAACAAACATGAGCAATACCTCTGTAGTACACCCACCAGGCCACAATTAATTCATCTTTATTAACTGTTGCCAGACATACACATGCACACCCACACACACACACACACACCAAGACGACGGCCTGGCCATTGTCTGTCTCAGTCCCGCCTCTATTAGACATGCAGGAATGTTAACATCATTATGCATTATTGTAAGTGTCTGTCTATGCCTTCCCCCTCTCCTCTCACTCGCCATATTGTGGCTGAAGAGTAGTCCAGTGTGTGTGTGTGTGTGTGTGTGTGTGTGTGTGTGTGTGTGTGTGTGTGCGTGCGTGCGTGCGTGCGTGCGTGCGTGCGTGCGTGCGTGCGTGCGTGCGTGCGTGCGTGCGCGAGATGTAATTATTCAAGTGTTCTTTTATATGCTACTGCACACAAATCACTGATCATTGTTTAAATATGGGCAGCTCAGCTCAGTCTATGCCTTTTTCACAGTTATAAGCTATATTAAACTACAAAATACTGTTCAAAAGTAAAAGTAGTCAAAGCTATCTTAAATGTGTGAATTATATTGGAATTAAGTTTAAGGTTGAGTACACCATCCCTGGTTAGATGTACACAGAATGGCATACCTGTAATCTGCTAGCAAGCTATCTCCCAGTTGAAAACACTGAGCAGTCGAAAGGCAAATTGTATTTCAAATTTTCACTGTAAAATGTTTATTGAAAATGTTTTTACACATACAACCTGCATGACCAGAGTGCATTTTCCTCATCCCAAGTATATATAATACATTACAAACAAATCTCAATGTGCATGGTGTACACTGATTTGAATATCCAGGAATATAATGTGAATATGTGATTTGTGAAAAGGGCTAAGGGCAAGAAAAGGGCGGGGGTGGTTGTCAAACCCTAATCCCCCTCGCTTGGGCTTAATGAACGTACTCAGGAAAATGTCACATTTTTGATAAGGTTGAAGTGTCGGCTGGTTTTTAGTGAGCGGACGGACGGACGGACGGACGGGGGGGGGGTAAGGGGGAGACTTTCATTAGCTGTGGTGTTAGTAATATATGTTTTGCATTTCTCTGATGCTGTATAGGGCCATAGCAGCGTTGCATCAGCCAACACACGAAGTACTGCCCTGCCCTCCCTAACCTGGTCTCTTCCATCAAAACACAAGAGACACATTTTCATTTCGATTCACTGCATTCAGCAGATGATAAAAAGGATTGAGAATAGATTATGTAATTCTCAAAAAACATTTATGCAAAATGTTGCTAAGGAGGGAAGGGAGGAGAATAAGGAGTAACTGAGGGAAATGACACATGCAAGATGTATCTTGTTTGGGCTTTGCATTGTCTTGCAACTTCGAAATTGGCATTTGGAGAATCTGAATTCAAATTGGTCCATCCAGGCCCAAAGGAGGGATATTCAAAAACACTTCGGTACAAATCTACAACTAAAAAGAAGGGTTTGGAATAAGACAGAGATAAATGAAGCAATATTTTTTGGCCATCTACCCCTTTTGTCAAAATAGCGATATCTTAAATTGTACAGGGCATGAGGTTTGCCTAGCGAGGGTAAGTACCAAGCCCTACCACTCCTCTTGGCTTCTGCATCTCCCCTCCCTCCTTCCACCTTCCCTCTCCTCCTTGCTGCCAGCGATTTGCATTCATTTGCATGATTTTATTATGCGCATATTCTTTGTTCTCGCTGTAAAATGATGATGCAGGAGAAACCCTACCTACGCAGCGCTATTACACACTCCACTGACGGCTACTTGGATATTAAATGGAGAAAAAAACTGCAGTTTTATTCCTTTTAATTATAAATTGATAACTGATGTCGTCAACCCCCCCCCCACCCCCCACCCCAAATGCCCTACTCCTGGTAATTCCGCGAATCAAAATGAGCAAAAAATATGGAAATGTTACGGTTTTGTGGGGGGGAAAATGCCGGAAAGAATGTGCTATCACTAAGAGGCACAAGCTTCAGTAATATATAACATGGTGGAAGGATCGCACCCAGGCATGAAATATGGAATTACATGATGAATAGGTAATAGGAAAATTATAGATGGAAAATAAATAATTTTAATGAAATAGCAGCTTTCATATAAATACATTTAGCAAATGACCTATTTTCTTTGGGTAATGCTTTAACCTTGCTGCTTTATTACCACGATCTACTATTTGTTTATTACGCATTTATTGCACGATATTAAAGACTTAATTCATATTGTAGATTTTTGCTTATGGACTTCCAAAAGCCGTGTTGTACGCTGGCACCTAATGTCATCTGTGTGCCAAAGCACACGCACAAAAATTAACACACACAGATGAACACACACACACACACACACACACACACACACACACACACACACACACACACACACACACACACACACACACACACACACACACACACACACACACACACACACACACACACACACACACACACACACTGTACCTCTCTTTAATCATGCAAACACATGCAGGGGACTTCATTATGTCCTGTGGCCTAGTGTTAATGACATGGAGGCTGCATGCGGTTATATTCTGAAAGGTCTACTCTAGGCAAACATAGGCTGTGCCTTCTGAACCGCAACACCTAACAACCACTCTCTATCATATTTCCACAGGTTCTATTTTAGATAAACATGAGTGCTAAATTGTACAAGTAACGCTGTGTCATATAAAAGCAATAGGATATAAACGTGTGATATTTTGCATTTTCATGGTTGCTATTCTATGAATAAAATGTATGTGTGTGTGTGTGTGTGTGTGTGTGTGTGTGTGTGTGTGTGTGTGTGTGTGTGTGTGTGTGTGTGTGTGTGTGTGTGTGTGTGTGTGTGTGTGTGTGTGTGTGTGTGTGTGTGTGTGTGTGTGTGTGTATATATATATATTAGAATTAAGAATAATAGTGAAGACATCAAAACTATGAAAAAACACATATGGAATCATGTGGTAACCAAGAAAGTGTAAAACAAATCTAAATATATTTTATTCTTCAAATAGCCACCCTTTGCCTGCATGACAGCTTTGCATACTCTTGGCATTCTCTCAACCAGCTTCACCTGGAATAATTTTCCAACAGTCTTGAAGGAGTTCCCAAATGTGCTGAGCACTTGTTGGCTGCTTTTCCTTCACTCTGCTGACCGACTCATCCCAAAGCATCTCAATTTGGTTGGGGGATTGTAGAGGCCAGGTCATCTGATGCAGCAGATAGTCAGCAGATAGTCCCACTAAGCCCAAACCAGGTGGGATGACATATCACTGCAGCAGAATGCTGTGATAGCCATGCTGGTTAAGTGTGCCTTGAATTCTAAATAAATCACAGACAGTGTCACCAGCAAAGCACCCCCACACCTTAACATCTCCTCCTCCATGCTTTACGGTGGGAAATACACATACAGAGATCATCTGTTCACCCTTTGTGTCTCACAAAGACAGGGCGGTTGGAACAAATAATCTCAAATTTGGACTCCAGACCAAAGGACTAATTTCCACCGGTCTAATGTCAATTGCTTGTTTCTTGGCCCAAGCAAGTCTCTTATTATTATTGGTGTCCTTTCGTAGTGGTTTCTTTGCCGCAATTCGACCATGAAGGCCTGATTCACAGTCTCCTCTGAACAGTTGATGTTTAGATATGTCTGTTACTGAAGCATTTATTTGGGCTGCAATTTCTGCGGCTGGTAACTCTAATGAACTTATCCTCTACATCAGAGGTAACTCTGGGTCTTCCATTCCTGTGGCTACTGCACTTGAAGAAACTTTAAAAGTTCTTGAAATTTTCCGTGTTGACTGACATTCATGTCCTAAAGTAATGATGGACTCTCGTTTCTCTTTGCTTATTTGAGTTGTTCTTGCCATAATATGGGCATCTTATTCCAAATAGGGCTATCTTCTGTATACCCCCTACCTTGTGACAACACAACTGATTAGCTCAAACGCATTAAGAAGGAAAGAAATTCCACAAATTAACTTTTAAGAAGGCACACCTGTTAATTGAAATGCATTCCAGGTGACTACCACATGAAGCCGGTTGAGAGAATGCCAAGAGTGTGCAAAAATGTCATCAAGGCAAAGGGTGGCTACTTTTAAGAATCTCAAATATAAATTATATTTTTTGATTTGTTTAACACTTTTTTTGGTTACTACATGATTCCATATGTGTTATTTCGTAGTGCTGATGTCTTCACTGTTATTCTACAATGTAGAAAATAGTACAAATAAATAAAAACCCTTGAATGAGTAGGTGTTCTAAAACTTTTAAACACAAAAGCAATGATTGTAATTTGGATATGGTCAGGGGAGTATAACAGGGAGATAGAAATGATAGGCCTGCATTAGACCTGTTTCCAGGGGGATGTTTTAGGAGTGTCACTGCACGTCTTGATCTGAGAGTTGAAAATAGCCATCTCTTCCTGTTTAGGCCTTAACCCCATGACCCCGACCATGCGCTTACACAGGCAATGGCTGATGGGAGGTTAGACACCACTCTGACTCTTAAAAGGCGTAGTGTGCCAGTTATCTTCCATTGCAGTCTACCTAAATGCAACAGTGGATATAGTGGTCTAATGATTAAAACACACTGCTTTTAGGATGGTGACATGGATGCTCTGGTATTGTTGTAAAAACATCATAAACAAGGTGGATTTAGTATTTTGGAGAGGACCATGGTTAAAGCCTGCATTCACATTTGATCAGCATTTGAAATATAGAATGAACTCAAACCAATGGCCCGATACTGAAAGACTCCAGTTAACAATATCCATCTACCTTCCTCCTGACTTACAAGTCCACAACACAACGCTTTCCTGAAGACACATATGGTATCATTTACCCACATAATGGACTGGAGTTTTTTTGTTTCGTTTCAATGGAACACCAACCAGACGGACAATAGCGTATGATCTTAGCCAACACTGGCTACAGCGTAAATTGCATCCTTCCAGAGAGAGGTAGAGTTAGATTTGAATTACAATACACACAATATTACCATGCCAGGGTGCTTCTTGCTATTTAATACCAAAACTCTAAACCACATTCTCAGTCTGAGAAATTAGTATTGTTGGTATTTTTTCACAAATCTTTGGCCTTGACTGTATCAATGGTTTAAAAATAAACTAATGATTTGATAACAGTGCTCCTCTCTATGACAGCTAAAGGTCTTGGAGTTTAAATGGCGGGTAGTGACTCTGCTGCTGACTCTCCTGCCCGGCGACTCGGGCTGCCCTCCCTAATTGGCCCTTCAGAGCACTCCACCAGTTGACAGGGAGTGGAGGGAGTAATTACAGTGGGTACACTACCAGACGCTGAGGCCCATGGGTGCTGACATCACTCTCACTCTCTTGAACCCTTGATTTCCACAACATCACACAAGAAATCAGCTTTACTGGAATACCAATACATACAAACAGCCTTTTGGAGTTGCCAGAACATTCGGTCAGAATGGTACTAGGGGTAAGCTCTTGGTATTGGTACTGTTTTGAGAGTGAGCGAGAGGTCGGTATTTTTAGCTATCGGAATATTTTTGCTGACAGAGTTGTATGTCTACTGATTTAGCATATGGTGCACAGCACGCACATTCAATATCCCAGGAAACTAACATCCTGTCAATCTCTCCAGCTGTGTCTGAGATAGTTATACAAAAGGATAAGGTCAAAGGTCCAATCAAGGATAAAACAAATGCTGAGGAAATAGGCCATAAAAATATCACGAAACAAGACCTTCTGCAACACATCACTAAAGCAAGCTAATTGTGTAGTCCTCTGTCATATTAAATGTCATAGATCAACCAATATGGCAGTACGACTACAACGCTACATCCACACATCATGCACAGATCATGTGGTGAATAATACGGGGATGTTCCAAATAACCTCTACAAGAACCGTGCCTGTTTGTACATCATTTGCAATGACTATAGCCATTTGTACTACCTTAATATGGGTTCCACCTTTTAGACTGTGAGGTTGTGCTGATGGCAAACAGGGAATGCTAGCCTCTGCCCCCCTTTGACTCATGTCTTTGGTACGGACCAGAGGGCAGAGGAACGGGTCATTGGATTTGATATTGCCTATGGCCACATTGCATGAGTTCCCCTCAAACCAGTGTTTTTTTTCTGTTTACTGTGTTCCCTGGACCTCTACTAATATCCAAGGGTTTACTCAACACAGAGGCTAACTTTGCTGCGGGCATGCAGAGACACACGCTCAAGCACACATGTACAGACGCTCACATGAACAAGAACAGAGTGCACGCACATGCGCACACACACACAAACATATATACACACACACACAGCATGGTCAGTTGAGCATTTGCTTCTTTGTGTCTTTTGGGCCCTTTGGCTTTCTAACCTGAGCTCACCTCATGTTGGTTTAGCAGTAGGCCAAGTCCCAGACATCTCCATTAGGCCTCTCTCCGACAGCAGGGGAATCAGGGCCATATTCCTCCAACCCTACAACACAAGGGAACACACACACAGAGGCAAAAGTGTCAATGTAATGTTTTTCCATGCAGCCAGTAACCTTTACATGTCAAATATAGTTTCTAGAGTAAATCACAATTAACATGTTCCAGAGGAGAGGCAGATGGGTGATCACATGATGCTTGCGAGCAGAGGTAGCATTTACCAGCGCTAAGTTTGCTCTACAGAATTCAAATTGGTAATAACTTCACGCTGCTGAACCTTTACACACAGCCACAAATAGCAGCTCTAACACCTTGATGTCATATGACTGCTTCGCTTCACTTAGATTTTTATTTATTTTTATATTTCAGTGAAAGAATTTCAGTCAATGTCAATTGACTGAAGATATGCGCAATGTGTGATGAAATTAACCCACAATAGCCTACTCTGATATGTTCAACATTGTATCCGCCATTGTTCTTTAGAATGGCGGATAAAAATGAATAGCAGCAGCAATGGTATATGTATAAGAAGTGTTATCCCAAGGCCTGATAAAATATATTAAAACATATGAAATAGCTAAATACTGTATGGCATGAATTGTAGCCCAGACTGCCTTGTCTAGAGCTGCTTGTAGAGGTGTTTCGGTGCATACCGATGCTCCATGAGCTGCCATGTCTCCCTGATCCCTGACCCCACTCTGTGGACAGAAGGGGGCGGTGGTGGGAGAGTGGGGTCTAGACCCTGTTCTCAGGAGGACATGGCCCTCTGGGGTCAAGGGTTTACTCTGCAACCCACCAAGAAGAATCTAATTTACTTTCCAGAGACAACAGCATCACTAGTGATGGCCTCCACATCACAGAGAATGGATTAGTCCACAACCAATGGAGAACAATATATGAAGCCTTCTAATCCATATCTCTGTAATAGCGCTCCATAGAGAAGGTCACCATTGACAACTGTATCCAGTCAACCAAATGTATTGACCTTCATATACAATTGAGTGAAGCCAGAGTAACCTAACTGGTCCCCTTACTCTTGCAAAGTTAATTTGAGTGGCTACCAATGTTCTGGTTGATCAAGGGATGTGATTGATGAGACATTGTATAATGACAACACATACAGTGCCTTGCAAAAGTATTCATCCCCCTTGGCGTTTTTCCTATTGTTGCATTACAACCTGTAATTTAAATTGGATTTTTATTCGGATTTCATGTCATGGACATACACAAAATAGTTCAAATTGGTGAAGTGAAATGAAAAAAAATAACTTGTTTAATAAAACCTCTCTGGGATAGAGGGCAGTATTTTCACGTCCGGATGAAAAGCGTGCCCAAAGTAAACTGCCTGCTACTCAGGCCCAGAAGCTAGGCTTTGCATATAATTAGTAGATGTGGATAGAAAACACTCTGAAGTTTCTAAAACTGTTAGAATAATGTCTGTGAGTATAACAGAACTGATTTGGCAGGCAAAATCCCGAGCACAATCCATCCAGGGGGGAAAAAATTGAGGTCACTGTGTTTTCCAATTGTTTTCTATGGGAGACCTGATTTATTAGGGACCAGATTGCAGATCCTATGGCTTCCACTAGATGTCAACAGTCTTTAGAAATTGTTCGATGTTTTTCTTTTGAGAATTGAAGAAATAGGGCTGTGCTTTGTAGGTGTCACTCTGAAGGGCTTTAGTTTTTTGTTGCGTGTGAACTGGAACACGCTTCACGTTGTTTTTATCCGGAATTCGAAACAATTTATTCCGTCTTAAATTTGATTGTTTATTTACATTTTAGGATACCTGAGGTTGGATTAGGAACGTTGTTTGAAATGTTTGGACCAAGTTTACAGGTAACTTATTAGATACTTTGTAGTCATGTTGGAAACGGTGTATTTCTGAATCAAACGCGCCAAATAAATTGAAATTTTGGGGATAAAAAGAAGGAATTTATCGAACAAAACGACCATTCATTGTGTCACTGAGACATTTGAGATTGCAAAAAGAAGAAGATCTTCAAAGGTAAGGCATTTATTATATGGCTATTTCTGACTTTTGTGTCTTTCCTGCCTGGTTGAAAAATGATTTTCATGTGTTTGTATGCAGGGCAGCGGCTGGATTAACAAGAAGTTAAGATGTATTTTGATGTATTGCACTTATATTTCCGTGAAGGTTGAATATTGATATTTCTGTAGTTTGAATTTGGCGCGCTACAATTTCACTGGATGTTGTCAAATCAATCCCGCTAACGGGAATCGAGCGGGAAAAGTGGTGCATGCATGTGAATTCACCCCCTTTGCTATGAAGCCCTTAAATAAGATCTGGTGCAACCAATTACCTTCAGAAGTCACATAATTAGTTAGATTGCACACAGGTGGACTTTATTTAAGTGTCACATGATCTCAGTATATATACAGCTGTTCTGAAAGGCCCCATAGTCTGCAACACCACTAAGCAAGGAGCACCATCGAGCAAGCAGCACCATGAAGCCCAAGGAGCTCTCCAAACAGGTCAGGGGCAAAGTTGTGGAGAAGTACAGATCAGGGTTGGGTTATACAAAAATATCTGAAACTATGAACATCCCACGGAGCACCATTAAATCTATTATAAAAAAATTGAAAGAATATGGCACCACAACAAGCCTGCCAAGAGAGGGCTGCCCACCAAAACTCACGGACCAGACAAGGAGTGCATTAATCAGAGAGGCAACAAAGAGACAATGATGGAGATGCAAAGCTCCACAGCAGAGATTGGAGTATCTGTCCATAGGACCACTTTAAGCCGTACACTCCACAGAGCTGGGCTTTACAGAAGAGTGTCCAGAAAAAAAAACATTGCTTAAAGAATAAAATAAGCAAACACATTTGGTGTTCGCCAAAAGGCATGTGGGAGACTCCCCAAACATATGGAAGAAGGTACTCTGGTCAGATGAGACTAAAATTGAGCTTTTTGGCCATCAAGGAAAATGCTATGTCTGGCGCAAACCCAACACCTCTCATCCCCCCGAGAATACCATCCCCACAGTGAAGCATAGTGGTGGCAGCATCATGCTGTGGGGATGTTTTTCATTGGCAGGAACTGGGAAACTGGTCAGAATTGAAGGAATTATGGATGGTGCTAAATACACTGATATTCTTGAGGGAAACCTGTTTCAGTCTTTCAGAGATTTGAGACTGAGACGGAGGTTCACCTTCCAGCAGGACAATGACCTTAGGGTCATACTTTAGCATACTGCTAAAGCAACACTTGAGTTGTTTAAGGGGAAACATTTAAATGTCTTGGAATGGCCTAGTCAAAGCCCAGACCTCAATCCAATTGAGAATCTGTGGTATGACTTAAATATTGCTGTACACCAGCGGAACCCATCCAACTTGAAGGAGCTGGAGCAGTTTTGCCTTGAAGAATGGGCACAAATCCCAGTGGCTAGATGTACCAAACTTATAGAGACATGCCCCGAGAAATGGTGGCTCGACAAAGTAATGACTTTGCCACCCAAAAAATATTTTGCATCTTCACAGTGGCAGGCATGTTGTGTAAAGCAAATAATACAAACCCTCCAAAAATATATATTTTAATTCCAGGTTGTAAGGCAAAATAGGAAAAATGCCAAGGGGGTGAATACTTTCGCAAGCCACGGTACTATTATTTATATATATATATATATACAGTATATATATTAGTACAAGTCAAAGGTTTGGACACACCTACTCATTCATGTGTTTTTCTTTATTTTTAGTATTTTCTACATTGTAGAATAACACTGAAAATTATTAAATAACATGGAATCATGTAGTAAACAAAAAAGTGTTAAAATAAATATTAATATATTAGATATTTGAGATTCTTCAAAGTAGCCTTTACCTTAATGACATTTTTCCACACTCTTGGCATTCTCTCAACCAGCTTCATGAGGTCGTCACCTGAAATACATTTCAATTAATGCATTTGAGCCAATCAAATGTGTTGTGACAAGGTAGGGGTGGTATTCAGAAGATAGAAGATTTGATAAAAGATCAAGTACGTATTATGGCAAGAACAGCTCAAATAAGCAAAGAGAAACTACAGTCCATCATTACTTTAAATCATTACTTTAAGACATGTCAGTCTAGGTCTGTCTATCTGGAAAATCTCTAGAACTTTGAAAGTTTCTTCAAGTGCAGTCGCAAAAACCATCAAGTGCTATGATGAAACTGGGTCTCATGAGGACCAACACAGGAATGGAAGACCCAGAGTTACCTCTGCAGCAGAGGATAAGTTCACTAGAGTTACCAGCCTCAGAAATTGCAGCCCAAATAAATACTTCAGAGTTCAAGTAACAGACACATCTCAACATCAACGGTTCAGAGGAGACTGCGTGAATCAGGCCTTCATGGTCGAATTGCTGCAAAGAAACCACTACTAAAGGACACCAATAAGAAGAAGAAACTTGCTTGGGCCAAGAAACACGAGAAATGTACATTCGACCGGTGGAAATCCATCCTTTGGTCTGATGAGTCCCACCATGAAGCATAGAAGAGGAGGTGTTATGGTGTGGGGGTTCTTTGTTGGTGTCACTGTCTGATTTATTTAGAATTCATGGCACACTTAACCAGCATGGCTACCACAGCATTCTGAGCGATAATGCCATCCCATCTGGTTTGCGCTTAGTGGGACTATCATATGTTTTTCAACAGGACAATGACCCAACACACCTTCAGGCTGGTTAAGGGCTATTAGACCAAGAAGGAGAGTAATGGCGTGCTGCATCAGGTGACCTGGCCTCCACAATCACCCGACCTCAAATCACTTGAGATGGTTTGGGATGAGATGGACCGCAGAGTGAAGGAAAAGCAGCCAACAAGTGCTCAGCATTTGTGGGAACTCCTTCAGGACTTTTGGAAAAGTATTCCAGGTGAAGCTGGTAGAGATAATGCCAAGAGTGTGCAAAGCTGTCATCAAGGCAAAGGGTGGCTACTTTGAATAATATATTTTGATTTGTTTTACACTTATTTGCTCCCACATGATTCAATATGTGTTATTTCATAGTGTTGATATCTGCACTATTAGTACATATTGTAGATGAAAGTAAAAATAAAGAAAAACCCTTGAATGAGTAGGTGTGTCCAAACTTTTGACTGGAACTGTGTGTATATATATATAGCCTTTATCTCAATGGCTAAAGATGTCTATTTGGCAAAACTGGAATGGTTATTTTCATCCTGACCTACTGTCTAAACACGTGTCTTGTGGGCACTTGTGATGGTAGGCTTTACAATGCGTGTTATCTTTATATCAAGTATCTTTCCACTGTCTTCGAGAGTTTCTGTTGTGTGCCCATGTGAGGTTGTGGCCTTCCTGATAGACGTCAACAGGAGACTGACAGCTGCCAGTTCTTATTAAGCCTCCATGTCAAACTAGGATGAACGCACACACACACGCACAAATACATGATGACAACATGTACTATATTTAGTCTCCAAATGTTTATTGAAAACATAAATACATTGGCACAATGAGCACTTGTCGCTGAAATGCTGTTATCTAGCAAGATTTAGCCATATTAGCATTGACATGATATCAATACCAAGATAAAACTAGCTGAAACGAGCCACCTTTGAATCTTCACATTGCAGCTTCTTGCCATTGATGCGAGCTATGTCACCGTTTAGAATCATAACAAAGTACGGCTTCCGGCTCTATCGACGCGTGCGCATCGTTTTCGTGAAGTTGTCTGCCAGTCTATAATAAGACCAATAAAAGTGTGAAAGAGTACTACATCCCTGCATCATTGAGTGCACTGAAATTGCTGAATAAAGCATGTACTTTCAGAAAACATATCAAAGGACTGAATCTACTCTGAACAAAAATATCAACGTAACATGTAAAGTGTTGGTCCCATGTTTCATGAGCTGAAATAAAAGATCCCAGAAATGTTCCATACGCACAAAAAGCAGAATTCTCAGAAATGTGTTAACATGCCTGTTAGTGAGCATTTCTCATTTGCCAAGATAATCCACCTGACAGGTGTGGTATATAAAGAAGCTGATTAAACAGCATGATCATTACACAGGTGCACCTTGTGCTGGGGGACAATAACACACCTCTCTAAAATGTGTTGTTTGTCATACAACACAATGCTACAGATTGGCATTTTGACTGCAGGATTGACCACCAGAGCTGTTGCCAGATAATTTGATGTTAATTTCTCTACCATAAGCCGCCTCCAACGTCATTTTAGAGAATTTGGCAGTACGTCCAACCAGCCTCACAACCACAGACCACGTGTAACCAAGCAAGCCCAGGACCTCTACATCCGGCTTCTTCACCTGCAGGATCATCAGAGACCAGCCACCCGGGAAGCTGATGAAACTGTGGATTTGCACAACCGTATAATGTCTGCACAAACTGTCAGAAACGGTCTCATCTGTGTAATTGTTGTCCTCAACCGGGTCTTGACCTGACTGCAGTTTGGCGTCGTAACCAACTTCAGTGGGCAAATGCTCACCTTCGTTGGCCACTGTCACACCGTTGGCCACTGCTCTTCAAGGATTAATCCCGGTTTCAACAATACAAGGCAGATGGCAGACAGCATGTATGGTGTCGTGTGGGCGAGCGATTTGCTGTGTTGCGAACAGAGTGCCCCCATGGTGGCAGTGGGGTTTATGGTATGGGCAGGCATAAGCTATGGACAACGAACACAATTGCATTTTATCGAAGGCAATTTGAACGCACAGAGATACCTTAACGAGATCCTGAGGCCCATTGTCATAGCATTCATTCGCCACCATCACCTCTTGTTTCAGCACGATAATGCATGGCACCATGTTGCAAGGATCTGTGCACAATTCCTGGAAGCTGAACATTTCCTAGTTCTTCCATGGCCTGCATACTCACCAGACATGATGTCAACCATTGAACATGTTTGGGATGCTCTGGATCGACAGCGTGTTCCAGTTCCCGTCAATATCCAGCAACATCCAGTTCCCGTCAATATCCAACAACATTCCACAGGACACAATCAACAGCCTGATCAACTCTATGCAAAGATACTGACTGGTTTTCTGATCCACGTCCTATTTTTTTAAGGTATCTGTGACAAACAAATGCATATCTGTATTCCCAGACATGTGAAATCCATAGATTAGGGCCTAATGAATACATTTCAATTGACTGATTTCCGTACTTCAACTGTAACTCAGTAAAATCTTTGAAATTGTTGTGTTGCATTTATATATATTTTCAATATAGGTAGGTGATTTCACGCTATGATTCATTAAAAACGTATTCCACACGCACACATACTGTAGACTCTCTCTCTCGCTCTCTCTCTCTCTCTCTCTCTCTCTCTCTCTCTCTCTCTCTCTCTCTCTCTCTCTCTCTCTCTCTCTCTCTCTCTCTCTCTCTCTCACCCTCTTTGTATGTGCACTTGTATGTTCTTGTGGTTCTGTGGTTAACCGAGTCTGTCTGTTCCTAGCCCTACGGCAGGGTTTAGGGTAGCTGCTTGGCACCCCCCACCCTGTTCCCTTTGAGGCTTGTGTGGCTTGTCTCATCGCATCTCTCTCCTTTGCCCCCCATCCCCCTCCTCTCGCTCTGTGGCTTCTGGCCTACATGCAGATAATCACTGTGCCACAGAAGCTCAAGTACCAAGTCTCAACCACAGAGCACAACGGCACAGGTAGACACACGAGCTTGAATACAAAACTCAATTCAATCTGTAGTGCTGAAGTGTTACAGATTCTGCAATAGAAATGTACAGATAATTTCCAATAGAGGTGACATAAAGCTAAAACGCTGAATTTCCACGATGCGGATTGAATAGAGCCCATAGTCACATTCAAACTGTTTGTGTTCTGTGGCCACTAATAATTCACTTCAATTAACTTTCCTAATATTATGATGTTGTGTAAATGCTAGTAACACAGCAGTAATGTTATCAGAGTTTGACTTGTGTTGGCTGTCTCACTTCCTCGCATTAACAATCCATTATCAGAGGCCAGGCTCAAACCCGCAGTTGTTCAATTATCCAGACTTCTCTAGGAGTACGCTGGGGCATACCATGCATTACCAGGAAGAAGGGTGACAGGAAGAGAGAGAGAACAATTTTTTTAGGTCTAAATTGTGCGATTTTACATCTAACTAAGATATTTGGTGCAGTATTTCTCAAGTGGAAGAATGTGCATGGAAACTACTCGTCTCTCGTTGAATGACAACAAACACTTTTTTTTAAGAATCCCGTACATAGTTCCCACTTATACTAGGACTTTTCCTGACGAACTTTGACTTGTCTCAAGTCTTGTGCTGAATAAAAAGCTGAATAAAAAAACACACACAAAAACAAACAAAAACAAACAAAATGATAATATCGTGATAATATACAGTGCCTTCAGAAGGCATTCACACCCCTTGACTTTTTCCACATTCTGTTGTATTACAAAGTGGAATTAAAATAGATGTAATTGTTATTCTGGGTCAATGATCTACACAAAATACTCTGTAATATCAAAGTGGAAGGATTTTTTTATTTTTTTATGAGAAATTAATGAAAATTAAAACACTAATATACAGTGGGGAGAACAAGTATTTGATACACTGCCGATTTTGCAGGTTTTCCTACTTACAAAGCATGTAGAGGTCTGTCATTTTTATCATAGGTACACTTCAACTGTGAGAGACGGAATCTAAAACAAAAATCCAGAAAATCACATTGTATGATTTTTAAGTAATTAATTTGCATTTTATTACATGACATAAGTATTTGATCACCTACCAACCAGTAAGAATTCCGGCTCTCACAGACCTGTTAGTTTTTCTTTAAGAAGCCCTCCTGTTCTCCACTCATTACCTGTATTAACTGCACCTGTTTGAACTCGTTACCTGTATAAAAGACACCTGTCCACACACTCAATCAAACAGACTCCAACCTCTCCACAATGGCCAAGACCAGAGAGCTGTGTAAGGACATCAGGGATAAAATTGTAGACCTGCACAAGGCTGGGATGGGCTACAGGACAATAGGCAAGCAGCTTGGTGAGAAGGCAACAACTGTTGGCGCAATTATTAGAAAATGGAAGAAGTTCAAGATGACGGTCAATCACCCTCGGTCTGGAGCTCCATGCAAGATCTCACCTCGTGGGGCATCAATGATCATGAGGAAGGTGAGGGATCAGCCCAGAACTACACAGCAGGACCTGGTCAATGACCTGAAGAGAGCTGGGACCACAGTCTCAAAGAAAACCATTAGTAACACACTACGCCATCATGGATTAAAATCCTGCAGCGCATGCAAGGTCCCCCTGCTCAAGCCAGCGCATGTCCAGGCCCGTCTGAAGTTTGCCAATGACCATCTGGATGATCCAGAGGAGGAATAGGAGAAGGTCGTGTGGTCTGATGAGACAAAAATAGAGCTTTTTGGTCTAAACTCCACTCGCCGTGTTTGGAGGAAGAAGGATGATGAGTACAACCCCAAGAACCCATCCCAACCGTGAAGCATGGATGTGGAAACATCATTCTTTGGGGATGCTTTTCTGCAAAGGGGTCAGGACGAATGCACCGTATTGAGGGGAGGATGGATGGGGCCATGTATCGCAAGATCTTGGCCAACAACCTCCTTCCCTCAGTAAGAGCATTGAAGATGGGTCGTGGCTGGGTCTTCCAGCATGACAACGAAACGAAACACACAGCCAGGGCAACTAAGGAGTGGCTCCGTAAGAAGCATCTCAAGGTCCTGGAGTGGTCTAGCCAGTCTCCAGACCTGAACCCAATAGAAAATCTTTGGAGGGAGCTGAAAGTCCGTATTGCCCAGCGACAGCCCCGAAACCTGAAGGATCTGGGGAAGGTCTGTATGGAGGAGTGGGCCAAAATCCCTGCTGCAGTGTGTGCAAACATGGTCAAGAACTACAGGAAACGTATGAGCTCTGTAATTGCAAACAAAGGTTTCTGTACCAAATATTAAGTTCTGCTTTTCTGATGTATCAAATACTTATGTCATGCAATAAAATGCAAATTAATTATTTAAAAATCACACAATGTGATTTTCTGGATTTTTGTTTTAGATTCCGTCTCTCACAGTTGAAGTGTACCTATGATAAAAATTACAGACCTCTACATGCTTTGTAAGTAGGAAAACCTGCAAAATCGGCAGTGTATCAAATACTTGTTCTCCCCACTGTATATTGATTAGATAAGTATTCACCCCCCTGAGACAAGACATGTCTGAAACATTTGGCATTGAATACAGCTGTGAGTCTTTTTGGGTAAGTCTCTAAGAGCTTTGCACAGCTGGATTGTACAATATTTGCACATTATTCTTTTAAGAATTCTTCAAGCGCTGTCAAGTTGGTTGTTCAAGCTGATGTAAGTAAAATCTCTAACTAGGCCACATTAAGAAACATTCAATGTCATCTTGGCAGTGGTGGAAGAGGACTCAAAAGTAAAAATAACTTAATAGAAAATGACTCAAGAAAAAGTGAATGTCACACAGTAAAATACTACTTGAGTAAAACTCTAAATGTATTTGGTTTTAAATATACTTTAGTATCAAAAGTAAAAGTATAAATAATGAAAAATTCCTTATATTAAGCAAACCAGATGGCACAATTTTCTTGTTCTGTATTTATTTACGGATAGCCTGGGCTCAAACTACCAACACTCAGACATCCACCAGATCAGAGGCAGTAGGCATGACCAGGGATGTTCTCTTAAAAAGTGTTTGAATTGGACAATTTTCATGTCAAAATGTAATGAGTACTTTTGGGTGTCAAGGAAAAGTACATTATTTTCTTTTGGAATGTAGTGAAGTAAAAGTAAAAGTTGGAAAAATATAAATAGTGAAGTACAGACCCCCCCCCACCACCAAAAACAACGACTTACAGTTGAAGTAGGAAGTTTACATACACCTTAGCCAAATACATTTAAACTCAGTTTTTCACAATTCCTGATATTTAAACCTAGTAACATTTCCCTGTCTTAGGCCAGTTAGGATGACCACTTTATTTTAAGAATGTGAAATGTCAGAATAATTGTAGAGAGATTGATTTATTTCAGATTTTATTTCATTCATCACATTCCCAGTGGGTAAGAAGTTTACATACACTGAATTAGTATTTGGTAGCATTGCCTTTAAATTGTTTAACTTGGGTCAAACGTTTCGGATAGCCTTCCAGAAACTTCCCACAATAAGTTGGGTGAATCTTGGCCCGTTCCTCCTGACAGAGCTGGTGTAACTGAGTCAGGTTTGGAGGCCTCCTTGCTCGCAAACGCAGTTCTGCCCACAAATTTTCTATGGGATTGAGGTCTTTGTGATGGCCACTCCAATACCTTGACTTTGTTAAGCCATTTTGCCACAACTTTGGAAGTATGCTTGGGGTCATTGTCCATTTGGAAGACCCATTTGCGACCAAGCTTTAACTACTTAAAGGTTGTCTTGAGATGTTGCTTCAATATAGCCACATCAGTTTCCTGCCTCACGATGCCATCTATTTTGTGAAATGCACCAGTCCCTCCTGCAGCAAAGCACCCCCACAACATGATGCTGCCTCCCCCGTGCTTCATGGTTGAGATGGTGTTCATCGGCTTGCAAGAATCCCCCTTTTTCCTTCAAACATAACAATGGTCATTATGCCCAAACAACAGTTCTATTTTTGTTTCATCAGACCAGAGGACATTTCTCAATAAAGTACGATCTTTGTCCCCATGTGCATTTGCAAACCGTAGTCTGGCTTTTTTATGGCGATTTTGGAGCAGTGGCTTCTTCCTTGCTGAGCGGCCTTTCAGGTTTTATCGATATAGGTCTCGTTTTACTGTGGATATAGATACTTTGGTACCTGTTTCCTCCAGCATCTTCACAAGGTCCGGTGCAGTTGTTCTGGGATTGATTTGCACTTTTCGCACCAAAGTACGTTCATCTCTAGGAGACAGAACGCGTCTCCTTCCTAAGCAGTATGACGGCTGCGTGGTCCCATGGTGTTTATAATTGCATACTATTGTTTGTACAGATGAACATGGTACCTTCAGGCGTTTGGAAATTGCTCCCAAGGATGAACCAGACTTGTGGAGGTCTACAATTTTTTTCTGAGGTCTTGGCTGATTTCTTTTGATTTTCCCATGATGTCAAGCAAAGAGGCACTGAGGTTGAAGGTAGGCCTTGAAATACATCCACAGGTACACCTCCAATTGACTCAAATTATGTAAATTAGCCTATCTGAAGCTTCTAAAGCCGTGCCATAACTTTCTGGAATTTTCCAAGCTGTTTAAAGGCACAGTCAACTTAGTGTATGTGCACTTCTGACCCACTGGAATTGTGATACAGTGAATTATAAGTGAAATAATCTGTCTGTAAACAATTGTTGGAAAAATTACTTGTGTCATGCACAAAGTAGATGTCCTAACCGACTTGCCAAAACTATAGTTTGTTAACAATACATTTGTGGAGTGGTTGAAAAACGAGTTTTAATGACTCTATCCTAAGTGTATGTAAACTTCCGACTTCAACTGTAAGTAGTACTTTAAAGTATTTTTACTTCAGTACTTTACACCACTGCATCTTGGTAAGCAACTAGATTTGGCTTTGTGTTTTAGGTTATTGTCCTGCTGAAAGGTGAGTCAGTCTCCCAGTGTCTATCGGACAGACGACTGAACCAGGTTTTCCTGTAGGATTTTGCCTGTGCTTAGCTGTATTCCGTTTATTTTTATCCTAAAAAAACTCCCAAGTCCTTGTCGATGGCAAACATACCCACAACATGATGCAGCCACCACCATGATTGAAAAGGAGAAGTTGCTAGAAATTCACTGCTCAATTGAGGGACCTTACACATAATTGTATGTGTTGGGAACAGAGATGAGGTAGTCAGTCAAAAATCATGTTAACCACTATTATTGAACACATAATGAGTCTGTGCAACTTATTATAACTTATTATGTGATTTGTTAAGCACATTTTTACTCCTGAACTTATTTAGGCTTCCCATAACTAAGGGGTTGATTTCTTATTGACTTAAGACATTTTAGCTTGTCATTAAACATTTGTTTTTTATGTTCTACCAACAAAATTCCACTTTGACATTATGGGGCATTGTGTGCAGATCTGTAACACAACATCTCAATGTAATAAATGTTAAATTCAGGCTGTAACACAACACTTATGTGGAAAACGTTAAGGGATGTGAATACTTTCTGAAGGCACTATATGCATGAAGTGTTTCGACTGGGAAGCATGCAACAGGCTTAAAATGTAAAGTCCCCATATTTGGGGACCCTATTTGATTGTTTTTATTTATTCAGTTCAGTTTGGTATGAGAACGGTAGCCCCTATCTGCAAAAGCAGGGTGTCTGCGAAAGCTGAGTATCTTGGCTATTGATCGGTGCCTTCAAATCTTTGGTATGACTTACTACCATATATAGGCATACGAATTTACAAGGGCAGGCCGAGCCGTTTACCTAATTTCAAGATGTCTGCTACTTACATTCCGGTTAGCGTTGTGAAGCATAAACGGAATAAACACAGAATACGTTGATACACACTGAAAGCCGAGACTTCACACATCATGAGTATAACTTATGTGTCTGCCTGTGACCTATCGTTATTGATCCCCAGCCCAGAGAGTCAAATTTTTTATTTTACTAAACATTTTCACCAAACAGCAAACATCTTACAAGGTAAGCTTCGATTTGGTCTGTGTTTGCGCTACAGCTACATGGGGGGGGGGGGGGTATCAAATGAATCCTTACGTTGGTAGGAACAAATCTAGCCAATGTTATCTGATGATGTTTGACTTAATGGCAACATCGAATGTCCACTGAGTGACTATATCTTTGCGTATCAAAAATATGATTTTACCTGCTTACGTGTTGTAGGCACCCATATTCCCTGTTTGTCCCCTGACACCACCACAATGTTTGAGAGGTTGGTGTTGTAGAAATGTAGTTTTTATAGTGAACAAAAACTTTTAGGCACATCCAGTGTGCAACAATAGCTTAATTACCACATTCGGACACTTTGGAGACGTTGAAAAAACACTTGAATGTACCCTGGATACCCCATAACACCCCCACAATGTTTGAGTGAGGTTGATATGGTAGAAATTTTGTTTTATACTGAAGAAATAGCATTTAGGGATTGCAAATATGTAATAGCACTGGAATTATCTAATTTACAGACATATGCCACTTTGGAGAAGTTTAGGGACACTTGGAAACGTCCCGTGATCACACCTGACACCACTTACTAAAACATCTGCCCATTTCTTGTTGTTAGGTCTTTCAATCCCATAGTTTTTTCTGATATTGTTCACATGTTGTGGAAGCCATCTGAAATGTTTCCAGCTCTAGTCATCAATAATTCACTTATAGCTTGTCAATGAAATATGTTTTTTTTTTGTGTGTGTGTATGTTTCAGCTTGTGTATTCTGAACTATGTACCTTCTATCTTCTAATAATTTGCTAGCTAATTTCCGTATATCTTTTAAACTACCCACAATGCACTAGTTCTCAACCTTATACGGAGGATCTACTCTGTGCTACCGAGTTTGTATGCTAGCTCGGTAGTTAGCTCAAACTGGCTAACGCTAGCCACTACCCATGCTAACATGTAATTACATTCCAGACTAAGTGTTGGCGATAGTGAGCTACAACCCACCAATCACAGGAAGTGGGATGTAAACAAGAAGCAGGCGGGGCATGTGCGGCCATGCAGTATGTCCAGGCCATGGACCGCTGGGAGAGACAGGAGGTCTCTCCAGTGCCTCGACCAGAATTCCGTGGGGATGCGTCTCTCCCTTCCCAGGGAGTATGATGGAACGGCAGCACAGTGCCAGGGATTCTTGCTACAACTGAACCTCTACCTGGCCACTGTGCACCCAGCTCCCTCGGGAGGGGAGAGAGTGGCCGCTCTCGTCTCCTGCCTCACAGGAAGAGCGCTGGAGTGGGCAAACGCCGTGTGGAGAGAAGGAGACACGGCTCCAGACCACTTCGAGGATTTCACCCGTCGCTTCAGGGCTGTCTTCGACCATCCACCTGAGGGCAGAACGGCGGGGGAGAGGCTCTTCCATTTGAGGCAGGGGACGAGGAGCGCCCAGGACTTTGCCCTTGAATTCCGAACCTTGGCAGCCGGAGCAGGCTGGAACGACAGGGCCCTCATTGACCACTATAGATGCAGCCTACGAGAGGACGTCCGATGTGAGCTGGCCTGCAGGGCCACCATTACCTTTGACCAACTGGTGGATTTGTCCATCCGGTTGGATAACCTGCTGGTCACCCGCAGACGTCCAGAGGGGGCTCTGTTGGTTCCATCATCCAGCAACCCCGCTCCGGTGCCCATGGAGTTAGGAGGTGCAGCTCATAGGGAGACGGGAGGAGGAGCCATCACGTGCGCCATCTGTGGCCGCAGAGGACACACTGCTGGTCAGTGCCGTGTTGGTTCCTCTGGGAGTCGAGGCAACAGGCAGGGCACTCTGGCATCACTCCAGGTGAGTTTGCACCACACTCATCCAGAGTCCTCTGTTGATCAATTGTTTGTGCCTGTTTGTTTCCCTGAGTTTTCCCCACATTCGCAGCATAAGGAGCTCATCGATTCAGGCGCAGCTGGGAATTTTATCGACAGAGCATTAGCCATTAGGTTAGGGATCCCCATTTTTCCTATAGTTAGACCCTTCCCGGTACACGCTCTAGATAGTCGACCATTAGGGTTCGGGCTAATTAGGGAGGCCACCATCTCCTTGGCCATGATTATGCAGGGGAATGAGGAGAGAATCAGTCTCTTTCTCATTGACTCACCTGCATTTCCTGTAGTACTAGGCCTTCCCTGGTTGGCTCTGCATAACCCCACTATTTCCTGGCAACAGACGGCTCTCACGGGGTGTTCGCGAGAGTGCTCAGGGAGATGTGTAGGGGTTTCCGTTGGTGTTACCACGGTGGAAAGTCCAGATCAGGTCTCCACCGTGCACATCCCCCCCAGAATATACGATTTGGCTCTCACCTTCTGTAAAAAAAGGCGTCTCAATTACCACCTCATCGACGGGTGGATTGTGCGATAAATCTCCTGGCAGACGCTGCGCTTCCCAGGAGTCACGTGTATCCCCTGTCGCAAGCAGAGACGGTGGCTATGGATACATATGTCTCTGAATCCCTGCGGGGGGTACATTCGGCACTCTACTTCACCTGCCTCCTCGAGTTTATTTTTTGTGAAGAAGAAGGGTGAAGGTTTACGACCGTGCATTGACTATCGAGGTCTCAATCAAATCACGGTGTGGTACAGTTACCCGCTACCTCTTATCGCTACGGCGATTGAGTCAATGCATGGGGCGCGCTTCTTCACGAAACTGGATCTCAGGAGTGCGTATAACCTGGTGCGTATCCGGGAGGGAGACGAGTGGAAGACAGCGCTCAGTACCACCACAGGGCATTATGAGTACCTCGTCATGCCGTACGGGTTGAAGAATGCTCCATCAGTTTTCCAATCCTTTGTAGACAAGATTTTCAGGGACCTGCACGGGCAGGGTGTAGTGGTGTATATCGATGACATTCTGATTTACTCCGCTACACGCGCCAAGCATGTGTCCTTGGTGCGCAAGGTACTTGGACAACTGTTGGAGCATGACCTGTATGTCAAGGCTGAGAAATGCCTGTTCTTTCAGCAGGCCGTCTCCTTCCTAGGGTATCGCATTTCCACATCAGGGGTGGAGATGGAGAGTGACCACATTTCAGCCGTGCGTAATTGGCCGACTCCCACCACGGTAAAGGAGTTGCAGCGATTTTTAGGGTTTGCCAATTACTACCGGAGATTTTGGCCAGGTTGCTGCACCCATTACCTCATTGCTGAAGGGGGGTCCTGTAAGGTTACAGTGGTCGGTTGAGGCGGACAGGGCCTTTGGGCAGCTAAGAGCTCTGTTTACTTCGGCTCCGGTGCTGGCCCATCCGGATCCCTCTTTGGCATTCATAGTGGAGGTGGACGCGTCCGAGGCTGGGATAGGACACAGCGCTCGGGCACGCCACCAAAACTCCGCCCCTGTGCTTTCTTCTCGAAGAAGCTCAATCCAGCGGAACGTAACTATGATGTGGAGGACCGGGAGTTGTTGGCTGTGGTTAAAGTGTCGAAAGCGTGGAGACATTGGCTTGAGGGGGCTCACAACCTTTCCTCATCTGGACTGACCACCGCAACCTGGAGTACATCCAGGCAGCGAGGAGACTGAATCCTTGTCAGGCAAGGTGGGCCATGTTTTTTACTCGTTTTGTGTTTACCTTATCCTACAGACCAGGTTCCCAAAATAAGTAGGCAGATGCACTGTCCAGAATGTATGACACAGAGGAGCGGCCCATGGATCAGACTCCCGGCCTCCTGCCTGGTAGCGCCGATCGTGTGGGATCTGGATGCAGACATTGAGCAGGAGTTGCGTACGGAGCCCGCTCTCCTCCAGTGTCCCGTTGGGCGTAAGTACGTTCCGTCTGCTGTCCATGACCAGTTGATCTCTTGGGCCCACACGTCTCTCTCCTCTAGTCACCGGGGGATCGGTCGGACGGTGCGCTGTCTGACTGGGAAGTACTGGTGGCCCACTTTGGCAAAGGACGTGAGGGTTTATGTTTCCTCCCGCTCGGTGAGTGCCCAGTGTAAGGCTCCGAGACACCTGCCCAGAGGTAAGTTACATCCCTTACCCGTTCCACAACGACCTTGGTCACATCTGTCAGTGGATTTCTTAACAGATCTTCCTCTCTCACAGGGAAATACCACGATCCTGGTCGTTGTGGATCGTTTTTCTAAGACCTGTCGTCTCCTCCCTCTGCCTGGTTTCCCTACGGCCCTACAGACTGCGGAGGCCTGTTTACACATGTCTTCCGGCACTACGGGGTGCCTGAGGATATAGTGTCGGATCGGGGTCCCCCGTTCACGTCGAGAGTTTGGAGGGCGTTCATGGAACGTCTGGGGGTCTCGATCAGCCTTACCTCAGGTTTTCACCCAAAGAGTAACGGGCAGGTAGAGAGAGTCAACCAGGATGTGGGCAGGTTTCTGCGGTCCTATTGCCAGGACCGGCTGGGGGAGTGGGCAGCGTTCGTGCCCTGGGCCGAGATGGCACAGAACTCGCTTCACCACTCCTTTACTAACCTCTCCCCCTTTCAGTATGTATTGGGGTACCAGCCGGTTCTGGCACTGTGGCATCAGGGTCAGACCGATACTCCTGCGGTGGACGACTGGTTTAAGCGCGCGGAGGAGACATGGGAGGCCGCTCGTGTCCATCTCCAGCAAGCCACGCGTCATGAAAAAACCAGCGCGGACCGTCACCGCAGTGAGACCCCTGTGTTCGCACCGGGGGACCGGGTCTGGCTCTCGACCCGTAACCTGCCCCTCCGCCTGCCCTGCCGGAAGCTGGGTCTGCGGTTTGTGGGGCCATTTAAAGTCCTGAGTAGGGTGAACGAGGTATGTTACAGATTACAACTTCCCTCTGATTATCGTATTAACCCCTCGTTCCATGTGCCTCTCCTCAGGCCGGTGGTGGCTGGTCCGCTCCAGGAATCTGAGGTGTGGGAGGTCCCTCCGCCCCCTTTGGACATCGAGGGGGCCCCGGCGTACATCGTTTGTTCCATCCTGGATTCGAGGCGTCGGGTAGGGGGCCTTCAGTACCTCGTGGAGTGGGAGGGGTACGGACCGGAGGAGAGGTGCTGGGTTCCGGTTGCAGATATTTTGGATCCTGAACTGCTGCGGGAGTTTCACAGTTGCCGGACGGATCGCCCTGCGCCTCGTCCTCCGGGTCATCCTCGAGGCCGGTGTCGGCGCGCCGCTGGAGCCGCGGGGGGGGGGGGTACTGTCACGACTTCCACCGAAGTCGGCTCCTCTCGGGCGGCGTTCGGCGATCGACGCCACCAGCTTTCTGGCCATCGCCGCTCCATTTTTCATATGTCCATTTGTCTTGTCTTGTTTTCATACACACCTGGTTTTCATTTCCCCAATCAATCTACTTGTATTTAACCCTCTATTTCCCATCATGTTTTGTGTGTAAATATTTTCATGTTATGTTGTGGTTGTTAAGCGCTTTACTGTATTGTTCCGTTTTTTTGAGCGCGTTTGTTTTTGTTGTGCTCCCGGTTTGGAACTATAATAAAGTGCGCTTCATTTATCTTACTCTGCTCTCCTGCACCTGACTTTGCCTTCATACACAGCCTGACACTTACATTATAGGGAATAGGCTGGCTTGCCAAGTTCTCCATATTACATCGACCCTAGTAAAAAAAAAACATTCTTCGAAATTCTGATCGGTTTTATGTAATAACTAAAAAAAATAAAATAGTGAGGTGTAACTTTGCATTGGGAATTGCGTATATTTATGCAACTCCATATGTTACAAGTGGTTATGTTTATGCTACATCCTCTTTGAGTGTATAATATATTGAAACTGTTTGTTACCCGCCTTCCTTTTTCCTCCTGCATTGGGTAATAGAAAATTACTGCTTTGATTCTTTGTTGTCTATATGTCTTATATTTTTTTTTAACATTTCTAACAACAATACATAAGCATGAACAATATAGTTTTTTAGCGTCTTTACTGCTGTTTGGAATATATAACTGTAGCTATGTTATTTCAGATATGAGGTGAAATTATGTTTTGTTTCTTTGATGTGTAGTGGTTGAGGCTAATGATAGCAGAAATGTGGTATGGCATATGGACGTGATTTACTTACTTTGCAATGGCTTCCTGTCTTATCTTTGTATCATGGACTTTAGTAAATTAATCCATCTTTGAGTTTTACTTTTGGTCTGCAAGCGAACTTTGCCAACAGTTGAAATTGTTTAAAAGAATGCCAAAGAGAGAATAAAAATGTTCACATGCTATGTGACACAAATATCTTATTTGGCTATAGCCAAGAATTTCCTTAAAAATGTAAAACTAATCTATTCAATATTAACAAATACAGTTCACACTTTACCAGTGTGACAGTTACGGTCAATACAGTGTGGGAGACCAACATTGGAAAGCAAGACACGAGAAAATCACAAAGATGACAGTAATCAAAGGATTAATGTATGCAAACGAGATGTTTGGCAGGCATGGCTGGTGACGGCGCTAATTGAATAATTGGCTTCAGAGCGCCACACGCACCAACCACACTGCGTGTGTGTGTGCGTGTGTGCGTATGTGTGTGTGTGCTAGCGGACATTTTAGGTCTACCCTCCTCATGCGCTCACCACTGCCAAACGCCTTAAGATGGTGGCACCTTGAGGGAGAGAGACACCAGGCACCACCTCCTCTCTCTCCTCCTCTACCACAGGTCTTCACAACAACACTGGGCAGGCACCCCTCCCTAACCCCTGCCCTCCTAATAAATATTTAATTCCCCCCTTTCTAATAAGGATATAAGGCGCCGGCTCTGGTGCCGGATCTTTAAATTTGCATAAAAGGTCCAGATGCTAATGAAACTGTGACGACTACTAGCAGTGCTTACTGCTCTATATGCAGCGTTGCCATCTCCCTAGACAAGCCAAGATCCCACATAATTGAATTGCGAAACAGTACGCCGTATTCAATTGGCTCGCTGTATTCAAAACACATTAAGGTACCAAGGAGAACGACTGTCCTGTTTTAATTGTAGCAGCGCTACAGCTGTTTATGCGTATTTCAAGTCTCCTATAACCCCCCCACCATTGTAAAAACGGCAGATAAAGTAGTTGGCGTCATGCATTAAATAAAACATTCTGTACTTATTTGAGCCATAAGAATTGGTAGGTGGGTTCTACAACTATTGCTTAAAAATGTATAAATATGTTCACATGAAAGACACCGTGAACTATTAATATTAGATACTGAAAAATGACTGTATTTTCAGAGTATGCATGAGCAATTGAAAGAATGCAAGGGAAAATGTACAATTACATTGTGATCTACCACTGCCTTAACATACCAGAGCAAAATTATATATTTGGCAACATTTAAGGAAAAGTACAGTCAGTGTCGCCATAATGTATGTCAGAACAGTAAAGGCACAAGGTGTCACTTTTGGTTATTTTTAATTAATTGAGAATGAATAATGCAGTAACATGAAATACATTATTTACAAGCTTTCATCTTACGAGAGGATTCGAAGCGTATTTCAGATGCAATTATTTATAGCAGGGGTATTTGCATAATCAAAAGCCAGTGGAGCACAGAGATATCGAAAAGGAAAGGCAGCCAGTCAGCTTGGTTTAGCCGTATACTGTAAAGCTGCCATTCATGCGTATGCAGCCAGCCTAGCTATTGTTAACGCCAATGCTCACAACATCAGTCATATTAATCTTGTGGCCGCCAGAATTTCTGCTGTGTGTTGTTAGCATCAATGGCATTAGCAATTAAGATGACATAAGTGCAATGTAGCTAGCTAGCATTAGCATCTTTGTGGAAGTCTGCTGAACATTATATGGGATGGGCAGAGAGATATGTTGGAAAAATGCAAATCAACAAATGTTTACTATTTTGTCCTTTAATATGTTTGAGCCTATATGTTTTTAAAATATGTATTTTATACATGTAGGCTACTGTATGTATTATCTATTATCTACCCACATGATCTGTGTGTAAGTAACAATGTGTGGTTATGAGACAAACTAAAATGTTTTATGTGAGTTTAAAGGATGTTACTGTACAATAGGCTTTGTTCCTCATTCATTTTAGTGTCCTTCAATTCATTCAACGTTTTGCTCAAACAATACCATAATTATCAATGTCCCGTTCACACTTCCCATTAACAAACAAACCCATCATAAAAACACATTTGGTGTGGGAGCGTACAATACACTGACTGTCATTAATGTCCTATTAAGCCGACATTGATCCAGTCATGTTCAGAAGGTAATGGCATGGACAGTGAGACATGGAGGTAGCTAATGTACTGGTAGCAGTGAGACCATGTCTGGGACCACCTCCACGCAGGCTGCTAAAGGGAGGGGCACTGTGGCAGAGCACAGCATGTCCACTGCTCCTCACGACGACGCTCAAGTGGCAATGCATGATTTCATTAAAAAGGGCCCAACCATGACATTCAACAATGGATTATTAGCCCATATTATGGCTGGTTGATCGTTTATGAGCAAGGATGCAGGAGGCTGACCACATCCTTATAAATGGTGAACCAGTGGAAAGACGAGTCAATAGATATTTGGTGTGTGTATGTGTGTGACGTGCAAAAATCAGGAGATGCACTGAAATGTCATATGTTTGATGCAGATTGAAACAGCATCTACAGTGGCAGGCTGTCGTCACTGTGTAAGATGAGCAGCCATACCTACTGATGTGGTCTACATAGCTTTGGTCACCCTGTGCACTGCTAATAATATCCATCACCCCACTGTTAATGGAGAAGTCACCTGACAGGAAATACAATGCAACACCTCAATGTGTGGAATGAATCCAATAAATTGAGCCCAGGAGACAAGGAGAGAGTGGCATTCTAGTCTGTTACACACACACACACACACATACGCACACAGACACACACAATAAAACCAGGAACCTGTCCTGCTCCAGCGGTACTGATGCCGGCATGCACACCGTGAGCTCACCTCTCGTTGCCACGGCGACACCAACCAGAGGGAAAATCCTGGTGTGTGTGTGTGTGTGTGTGACAGATGCCTGAGCGGGAGTAAGGAGGGCCTGAGGAATTCACACAGCGCTAGGGCTTGTTTAAGCACTAGCGCCTCATTCAGTTACCAGGCCTTAGTTATTAGGGAAACACTAAACCGGCCCTTTCAATTATCAAGGCAATGACTTTAGCACGGCAGCCTGTTTATAATGGCTGGCCTGGGATTTGAAATTAGATTACTTAGAAATAGTCGGTCGACAAGGTGGAAAACAGACATTTACAAACACACACTTACACACACAAATATGTGTATTATCATGATTATGTAAATGTAACATGTATACACACAAACGTATAGAGAATCACAGTCATGAACACACTTGCAGGTATGACCACCACATTAAACACACACAAACACCCACACATACTTTTATTTCCAAAAACAAAAAAAATGGGACTAACAGCTGAATTGGTGACTGAATTCTATAAGTGATGAAGAGCTAACTCAGTCTGAGGGTCCTCTGCTCATCAATGGTGGCGCTAAACCTCCATTGAATGCCCTGAATTCATTAGCCATCGAGCACAAATGGCGTCTGGCTGCTTGTCTCAAGTTCAAGTTCATGTCCAGAAGAGACAGAGAGAGACATGGTGAAGCCAGACAGAACAGACGCTACTGAGACACAACCATTGTTCCTCGTCTACAGGCATCTCCCAACGTCCTTGGGACCTGGACGAACGTTGAATACGGCATTGGATCTGGTGTGACCTGTCTCTGCTTGACATAGCTTGACATTTTAGGAAATCCAGCTGAAGGATATGTGGATTTGTGTGATGTTTTCTGTGCTTAAGTAAGTATTTCCCACGACTATGTAACAGCTACAGACAAATTACAAAAAAGGATGTGCTAGGTCTGAACACCCACCCGTATGCAATTAAATCCCAGTGTAAACCACATTGTGTTATGACAATACAGTACTATAATAACAGATGCAACAACATGGTGACTATTTGAAATCCTTTGTCTAGCATAGAAATGACCCAGACGGACCTCATCATAAGGTCACTACCTGCCAGTTTGCACTTGTATTATTACAACATGAGCCCTCTGCACAGAAAGAAGGCACATAAAAAAACTGGCACGCTGGGCTGGTGTGAAATATGCTGATTGCTCGTCCAATGAATATGGAAAACCTGCCATGGTCGCCATGGTTATGTTACTCAGCCAATCACATGACAACAATGGCTGCGGAGGACTGTAAGTGTGGGTGGGGAGGGAGTGGACAGCAGAGCCAGAGTTACTGAGCAGAGAAAGGTGCTGTCACCACCCATCTCTATACACATAGTCAAATCACACGTCTATATTTCTCTGTGAAAATGGGCCTTTTGAAATGGATGGCAAGGCCTCTCCTCCTCTCCTTCCACCACCCTGCCTGTATGGCAGTTTCATAAATAACCACATGCATCCTCACAGCCAGGGGCAGACTGGCCATCTGGCATTTCAGGCAAGTGTCAGATGGGCTGAACCATTTTTAGCTGAGTGGGCCTGTCTAACTAGGTTTTTTTTTGTTGCACAAAATGATCATTATTTGGCTAACAATGTGGGCCTGAAGGGAAAATTGAGCCGTTGTGGAGGCCTTGAGGAAAAAAATGGGCCAGTGTGGGGACCTCAGCGAAACGAAATTGGCCGGTGTGTTAGAAATGCCAGGGCGGATTTCTGGTCCCAGTCCGCCCCTGCTCACAGCCACTCCAAGCACTTCCTACTGTGAGATACACTACTCAGCCAACAAAGATGAGCTGGAGAAAAAGTATGTAGGACTATCTGCTGTCGGTTATTAGATGAATTGTAGCTAAATTTACAGCTTGATAGAGTATTTACTATATTACCACAGACTCATGCATGATTTGGCAGTGTTCGCAAGAGGACAAAATATTAATGTGATATACACTAATGCTCTGGAGGCAGTGCACGCCCAATGCAAACCGTTGCCAGCCAATATCACTGTTACAGTATGCACAGCAGGAATAGTGAGAGTGACTAAGAGAGAGAGATGCAAGTGTGACTTGCAACAGTTTCAGACATGTGATACTGTTCTCTCTCCTGGCAACACTGGGCTACATTTAGCATTGCATTGTGATGCTGCACTTTTTGAGGAGAATGACTGGGGTTAACATCCTCTGTTTGATACAGTGCTACAATATGGGGAAACATAGTGTATGACAGCCTAGAAAGGACATGAAAGTAGGCTACTGCAAACCAATAAGATACAAAATACAAGACACAAAATAAAATAGGCTACCATATGATATAGCCTACTGGTTTTGTATTTCAGGCAAAATAAAAAATAATTACACAGGAAGAATAAAAGAAAATGTCTCCACCAATATCAATTGGCTGAGGAATAATTTGGTGAAATGGTAGACCATTTTTTTGGTCAAAAGTATCAAATTGAATTTAGGTCAATTTCACACCATAAAACGTCTTCAGACTACCAATGATGAAGAAATCTTTTGATTCAGTCAGTTTAGTGCACTGGCCTTTTATGCTGTGGAGAATCAACTGATTTATATTTGCTGGTTTACTTACAGACTTCAAGTTTTTCTTTACACTGCTGACATTTAGTATGGACCCAGAGTAGAAAACAATGCAGCCATTCATGAGTCTAGATGGTGATTTCAATCGACTTAACCAGGGACAATGAAACTTGGTTATTCACTGCTTTCCCAAATTGTGTTCTCAAATAAAATGTTGGGCTAACGTATAATGACCCAGTATCGTATACACTCTTTGATAAGGGTCAGAACAAGACACACTAGTTTTGTCTGATGGTGTGAGAAAGTCGGCCAGAGACCCTTTCAGCAAGACCGTGTTGAATTCAGCCACTGTGAGCCTATTTAACATTGAACTTGAATAATACCATGTGCACTAGCCTACCACTGCATACACTGATGGTTTCGGCCTAGAACTCTGGCGCTTCCACATCGGCCTATCAATTAAAAATACATTTAGGCCAGCACTTGGGCAAAAAAAAATGCAATTTCATCAATTAGGCTACAGCTAATCAATCTTTTAATAGGCTTTAAAGTAGTCATAAGACATTACACAATTTACACGAAAAAAAACGTACATCCATATGAAAAGGCCTACTATTAATAATAATATACTATCTGAAATGTAAAAAAAATCACAAAAGAAAAATGTAGACTATGACTCAATTAAAAGCAGATATCTAGCTCAAGAACAAGTGTAGATAATAAACATCACCTCATCTCCAGACAATAGACTCTTCTAACATCCATGAAGAAAACAAACAGCCTAGGTTACAATTGACACCATACACAGAGGCTATTCTCAAACATAAATAGATCTTGTTGGAAAGCCATCGTTGAGAAACAATGGTTTTTACAACTCTATTGGGTTGCCAACAAAGCATTTTAATGGTTATGGTGTTTGTAACATTCTATCCAACTGTGCTACCATCAATAAAGAAACAAGACAACTAACCCGCTAGTCACCATGTGCCTAATGCATGCCACGTGCTCCCTTGTTATAAACAAATCCACCGGTGACTAATATAAGCCTAATGGCCTGTAGCCTATAGCTAATAGCATCCAACACGCAAAATTACCAGGCCAGAAGCTATGCCTGCACTATTAAGCTATTTCTTTCAAATGAATTTTATTCGGATGTACTATATATCAGAATAAAATAAATATGTTGGCTTTAGCTACTTCTATAAACATTCCTTTATATTAATCAGGGTCAAGTTCAAATACAGCACATGCAGGGATATCGTCTATTCAATTTGGCAGACTTCTTAAGGCCTATATTGCATTGTCAAATTCATTCTCACGAGACAAACAATAGATCAGCGTTAGAGCGCTAGGCCATTAAAGGCCTACAATTCCATAATTATATAACATCGTTGATTGGATTTATAAACACGTCCAGTTTTAAGATAATTGGCAATGCATTACGCATTCAAAACCGTTGCTACTCAAGTTTGGAGGTCGCGTCGGCTGGGTGGGAAACGTCGCCTCTTTCTATGGGGATGCAGATGAGTCTGGCGCACTTGACATCTTTTCATCACCCATGGTCCCCCCCTCCCCCCCCCCCCTCCCTTCCTGTCTGTCATATTCGGACTGAGCATGGCATTGCCACTTGCCCCGAGCGTGGGAATGGGAGCGTCCAGTCGTTCACATCTCCAGCACTGCGGTTAACGGAATCAATTAAGCAGGGCCGACCCTCACTTACACAGACCCCTCCCACCTCCCCCTCCTCCTTAGCCTATACACCAAACCCCCCTCTCCGTTTTTGTCAGCCCTGTATACGTTCTAATTATTGCTGTTTGGGATGCCAGCGCCGTTTCCTGGTTGGAGTCGATCATGCTGAAATAAAAAAATGGGGAGGGCGCGCATCCTAAATGTCAATCTCATTCTCAATGCTATAGCCTACATTAGCCAAACAGATGGAGCATGCATGCTAGCCTAGGCTAGAACTCAAACAGATATATGTTCTATATTCTATTTGCCACATTTAATTATAGATAATAACGTATTTCAAGAAAGAATATAGCAAGAAGCATGAACAAGATAGATACAAAATCAGAACTCTCACACTCTGAATCTGCCAAAGGCCTATAAAAGCCTAAGCATATACTTAAAAAGTGAGTGTGAATGCAACATTTACTCATGCTATGATTAGTTATAGTCTAGGCTACCTGAAGTTTTCAAAAGTAATAGCCTGACACAAACATATAGCCTAATATAAGTAATACATAAATACAACTCTTTCACATTTCCAATAGGTGAAAATGTCCCGTCAATGCTAGCTGTAACAGCAATTATTTCAAATGTTAAGACTTTTTCAATAATATTTTAACGTCAGGTTCTTATTTTGTGCATAGAGTAGGTTTATGGGTCTTGTTATTTCCAGTTTATATTTCCAAGGTCCTCGATGAGTCTGGAAGTAGTTTTTACTTTCGGTTATCTAGCTTTATGACGGCCATCACACTCATACAGCTAGATAACCAAAGATAACAACCCACTTCCCATTCTTCAAAAATATTCCATAATAGTCTTCTGTTCTCCGGGCGTTGGATTATGCACCTGCTTTCAGAAGTGGTCACCCATACTTTGAGGCAAATAAACCAAAATATAGAAGTACGCCTAATATTACTCCCATACATAATCCTATTTTATTTCCATAAAGGCCATTTCCATGGAACGAGTGCCCCAAACTTCCACACACCAGTTGTTAAAAAATATAATATCCAAAAAATATAATATAATGTGTTTAGATTGTCATATTCAGATGACATTAGCCAACATTACTGAGTTGAAGGAAGGTGGAGAACTGTATGGTGCAGTCATCCTTGCACAGGCCCTGATTTGCAATGCAAATTAATTCAATCCCACAAAAGGCTCTTTCGCCTATTAAGTCGTTGTGGCAGGCGCAATAGATATCCTGTGAGGCCAGCGAAGAAGATACGGAGGAGGTGGAAAATCCGTTTCCTGGAGAAAGTGCGAAAATGACACAGGATCAACGTCGCGATTGTTTCGGGATATGGAGAGGACCTTGTTTGTGACCAAAAAAATATAAAGTTGTCCGCACGTATCCAGCGTGCTAGAGGAAAGAGATGCCGAGGACTCTAAGCCAAGGGTTCCGTTATGTTGGCTAGCCTCTGCCAACCGTCTGAAAGAAGTGGGAAAAGGGCCATCCCCAAGGAAAGGGGGGAAATGGGGAGGAGGGCTGGGCTTCCAATGCCAAAATCTGGACCAACCCGGCGAGGTCAAAGGCCTCAGACCACGGGAGTGTAAAGTAATGATGACGATGTCATGAAAAATCACAAATGCACGCTGATATTCATGCACGAGCAAGTGGCAAATCTCATCGCGTCATTACCAAGGCACCGGAATAATTGCGTTTCCGCTCGCGGTCTGCACGCGTTTTGTGGAATGACAAAAAAAAGGACGGAAAGACAAAATGATTGTGCGATGGTATGAGCACGATCATCTTGATACATTTTTAAGCCAGTAAGGGTATAATAGCCAGCAGTTTAAACCACAAAATAAAAGAGCTCAAATCAATGGAGGACATATGGCAGCATTCCAGGGCTGAGTAGAGCATTGTCTTGTATTTTCGTCGCAGCTAGTACCGAGTAGGGTCTTTGCTGTAGTTTGGAACTGGGCCAGGTTGATCGAATATACGGGTGTGAGAGAGAATGCGAGTCAAGCCACTTTCATTGACTCGATTTGAGTCGAAATCCTATTGGCTTCATGTGTTTTTTCATCGTCGAGACCGATGTAAAAGCTACAATGGTTTCCAGGTAGGCTATACTGGCGATGTCGCATTATCAAATACGCGTTCATCTTTCTACACAGTGACACACCTAAAACGTTTCATCTTGTCTGTATCAAACATACAATAATTATATATTCATATTTATCATACTTAGTAGGAAATATAAATATTCAATAACCTAACTATTAACGATATATGTGTTCATGCGCCCGGACGTTTTTTAAAATGTATTTTAAATATGAGTTTGGGATGTATGCCAGGGCTATTACCCATACTATAGGGTAGGTTACTGTATACGTATTGTTAGCAAGAATTCTCAAAATTTGGCACCAAAAAAGCAAGATAGTTGTGTGCTTTGTGTGTGTGTGTGTGTGTGTGTCAATTGAGAGAGCGCGAGAGGAGGGCGGAAGCAGTAAGGTCCAATTAGGGTATTGGGCTATATGATACACCAATATTGCGATTTCAATAGGCCAACTAAACAAGATCGATATTTCCATGCTATACTAATTGTGGTTCCAAACTTGGGTTATTTTCACAACGCAGAGATGATCCGCACAAAATGTGACTTTGTAGTCACTTATTTAATTATCTGTATTTTACAAACAACGGGTAGGCCTAATTAACTGCATATAGACCCTATAGCCTACGATATTGCCTAATCTTTGCACGTTAACTGAAATGTTTTTCATTTCCATCTATGTCGTGACATGGACCTGTTCACTTGTGTTTTTGCTGCGCGCTATATTCATGTATTGGCCCTATTGAAACATGTCGTTCAGGTGCTAACATGAAAGACCCAAATAGGTTGGAAGGCATCCAATTGCACAGCCAAAACACTTCTAAATTCAACGTTTATATGATCACGAAACCCGGCCCTGTGCAATTATTAAGCACAGTTATTATTTGGAACGCGGTTAAAATCTGACTGCAAGTTAAAGTATTCATAAGTGGTAGCCTTGATATTAAAATTCCTTCGAAGTGACACCGGTTGATCCAACTGACAGAGATTTGAAGGCTAATGAACTAATAAAATGTCCCTCCAAGAATGCGCCATGCACGACTCTATCCAATTATGTATCATTTCAGAGTGACCCATTTATTAAAGTCTATTTTTATACTTTTTAATAATGTATTTGCAAATCAGGGTAGGGTTAGGGTAAACCCTAAGTTCTGAACATAGGCAACACAGGCCGCAACCACGCATTTGTTGTATCATACAACCCCACATAGGCCTACAATTTTAACAGTAGGCTACCAAAGTGCTATATACAGTGAAGTGAAATTTCCCAATAGTTCTGACATAATATTATAATCTATATGACTATTATTTCTCAATTTCAACAGAAGTGAGTTTTAAACATAAAAAGCAAACATTTCTCCCACCTTGGGCTTTTTGCGCGCCATACAGCATGGAACATTTGCCCTGCAACATATAGACTAGCCTGCAACCGTGATCCTATACTGTAGGTTTTATATGTTGTCAGTCTGTACGATACGATACAGAGGTAGCCTACCCAATTTTCATCATGAGACGATGTGCAACCCAATCTTTACGCATACGTTGTAGCCTACATTCAATTTGACCCGGCATAACACACTATAAACTGATGTTCGGAGCAATTTAAGACATTCTCAGTTAGTTAATAATCACAGCTGGCCGTTTTAACTTATTGCACAAACCATCTACCAATAATTGAACTTGTCATTGCGCAAAGTCCGCACTTTGGCTCAATGCATGGAGAGGCGTTGGCTACTTTTGCACTGTGCATGTGCCTGTGGTTGCGACAAGCTCATGCAAACAGTCTGAAAAATGCTCCGAGTTTTCACCATGATTATTTATTTCAGCGAATTACGTAGGCCTACAAAATCTCCAAATGTGACCAAATGTATTTACGTGCCAGGGAAGAGCACTACAACCCTACGAAGCAGTATGAACTGCAACTGCTCAAATAGATATGAAAGCTAATCGTAGCCTACATGGTCCTCTTCAGCTAAAACAAATTATCTCTATACATTACGTCCACTAGCCAATAAGAACCAATGAATATAGTCTATTATTCACCGAGTCATTCAACTTTACTGTAACTTTTACGCACATCAAGCTACATAAACTTTACGCGCGGTCAAGGGATTTTCACCAAAATTGAACTTACTTCCTCAAATTGCGCAAGAAGCATCACCGCAATCAGACACAGCAATCAGAAATCATCCCAGGTAGGATATATGTTCTGTGGGACCCGGTGGACAGTCCCCCAAATATCCAGCCGTCCTCGGCCGTCACTTCATTTAAAATTGCCGCTAATACTCAGTTCATTATGCGTGCTTCAGTTGCTCTGAGTAAGCCTGAGCATATTCCAAGCACATGATAGAGGGAGGGGAGAGGGAGACCGAACTTTCCCATAACGTCTGCGGCACCAAATAGAAAGTGCACAGTTGAAGCTGTGAGAGTCTGCAAGTTCTTTTTTTTTTCTTCTTTTTTTGGGGGGGGGGGGGTCCATCCTTTCTCTGTGAGAAAGGACGTGCTCTGAAATTCAAACAAGTTCTCTCGCTCTGTTGTTGGGCACGAACTGAAGAGGCATTGTTCGTCTTTTGGCCTGGACTCCCCCATTCCCAGACCAGGTTACGGAGTGATGGCGGTCGGTAATGAATTTGCTGCAGGCCCTCCTTTAACGCGTTATGACAAACGGAACATATTTACAGTCGTTCAGACAAAAGGGTGAACATAATGTGTTTGATACAATCCCAAACCAAGACTGAAGGAGGCCAGTAATACATCATAGTCTTTGTGGGAAAAACATTTTATAATTCCACTCAAAATGTTTTCACCTAAGGATTTAGTTAATTTGTATACACCACCCCCCCCCCCCCCCCCACACACACACACACAGACACACACACACAAACACACACGCACCATGATGAGAGGACTTATACAATGTAACAATGATGTACCAATTGAACTTGTGATAAATTAATTTCGGAAGATCGCAAAAAGTAGTCAGCTATAAGATGGAAGCAATGTGTGGCCCTAACTTGTTCTTTAGCCTATGTTGTGCAAGCAGAGGCGTAGTGCCCATAGGGGGCACACAGACCCCCTCAGATGTGTCCCAGCAATTTTATGAAGTTGGCTTTAGCTAGCTCAGATAGGTTCCCAATCTCCCAACCTCATAACTAGCTCCTGTACCAAGAAGCCATTTCAGCCTACCAATCAAGTTAGATAGCTTGTCTAACTATCTTAGCTGGCCTGCCTACTTGCAAGGTTGGTAGACTTTAAAAAAGCAAGCAATTACTAAAAGTACTCAATAAGACTCACATTCCTTTAAATCTTTTACCAAGATTTTAGCAGATATGCAGAGAAGCACATTTAGTTTCTTTAAAATAACCACCAGTCAGTAGGATACTTACAGCTCAAGAGGTATGCTTAGATATACAGAAAAATATATTTTTTTATATATAGAATTAAGCGTAGTGATTATGGCTCTAGATTGCAGGAAAAGGCTATTTCAAGTGTTTGACAAATGCTACATTCTCTAACTTCCACCCCCAGCCATCCTCAGGTACTTTGTGCCCCCTTAGATTTTGGGGGTGCATGACACCCCTGTGTGGAAGGACCATGTGCCATGATATGCTTGGGCTGTTACATATCTAGCCTACAGACAATGGAAATATTGGTATTGTTACTAACAAGTTACAATAGGTAATACAGGTAATGTAATGAATTGCAATTCTTCTTGTTATTAGTATTATTACTACAACTATTATCGCCTATTTGTTATTACACTATCAACATAGCTACGCTTATTACAGGTTCAAATGCCTTGTTGATAGTTTGGAGGAGATAAAGTATGTCCTTTTTTTGTGAAACACTACATTTATATCAGGGCAAAGTCATTTCCTACAGCTCTCTTAGTCTTTTCCCTGCCTAATTGCAGGCATATCCATGTGATTTAACCAGATTCACGTTTTGGTTTAACAGCGAGGTCACGTTCAATGACGTAGACAAGCATATCATCTACGTGCAGCCATATTTAAATACATCAAGGAAATTAGTGCATCAAAATATGCAAATCCAGTTTACATAGTCTGTCTAGCCGCTGCCAGAGCAATTTCCCCCAACCGGTTCTTGGGTATTTGATTGCCGTTTGGAAAGCGAACATTGTCCTGTTTGTTTTTGACAAAGCTCCGAGGGTGTGTGAGCGGTGTGCTTTGGAGACATCAAGTGAAGAAACCAAGGGTTCTGCCTGGGAAATCGCCCATGCATAATGAGATGAGCCACTCTGCCATTCTCAATGCTCCGATGCTGTTGGTTCCAGCGTGCGTATTATTTTTTATATTGTTGCATATGTAAAAGGTAGATTTGCATTGCTTTACTTTTCTCTATTCTTCGTTTTCCATGCTATTACGTTTGCTTTAGGTTGTAGTGATTGCAATGGATATTTATGGATGATGACGCGCACCTACACGCGTTAACCTACAGTATTTCGAATTTCACATAGCCTATCAGCTGAAAAAAAGGACTATTCCGATTATAATGGGTTAAAATAAGGCAATAGGCCTACAGAAAGTTTGTAAGTTGACTAATGATGTAAAACTGTCAAATATAATATTATTATTGTTCTCGACAAAGATATGTATAAGATTCTAGCAGCCAATCAATGGAAGGGATTCAGTGCTATAATAATGCTGAGGATACCTGGATTTATATTTAGCCTATATTCCAGGAAAGGTGCTCGGGATTGTGTTTTACAACAACAACAAAAATATATAGGCTACATGTAGCCTATGGTCATTTGAATAATCTGAATAATGTTAAGTGTTAACCCACCTTACAGTATGTATCTCTATTGGCTATGTACAGGCGACATTTCCTCTGTATTGGCTAATGATGCGCACACAGGCCGCGTTTGCGGAAGCGCGCGGGCACACACACTTACACACGGAATGAAACACTGACTTATGAACCATTGTCTTGAAGTAGCTAATTGTTGAATTTTTAGTAGACATTATCGTTTTTTAAATCACAAACAATGATTGGTTTAGAATGAGCGTTTTGCTGTATCAAATCGAATTGCAACACATTATATATAGTAGGCTAGGCTAAACGAGATACGTTTAACTTACCCTTATATTTTACATCACCATTCAAATCTTCCTGCTGGGCTATGCACGCGCTCTCAATCAAGTCGTCGCCAATTTTCCAGCCCAATTTATTTGTGCGAGCCGTTGGAGATTCCGTAGTCCCTACTCGTAACTCAGCCTCCTCGTCAAAAGTGAACCTTTTCCCGAACTGCTCCTCTTATGTGTCACCCAATAGAAGTGGTCAGACGGGCACACGTAAAGATTTTTCCCTCCAAACAGGGTACATGCTGTCATCGACCTGCAAGTTGTTTGTTTTGACAAACACGCATGGGGTTGCGTGCATTCTAAGATTATTGCACATCAATTGCTCTTGCCACTTGTAAAACCAAACCACCCTTTTTCGAATTTGTAACATGGAATAGTGTGACGCACTTGAACCAATATGTCAAGTGAGGCATGTCAGCTATGTGAACTAGATACATGTGCAGTTCCAATCACACTATAGCACCTATTTGACGGTTAGGCTAAAGCAAGATACAGACCCAAACAAGGTCTACAGCAAAGTGTAATAATAGAGAGCTGCGTGAACATAAACCTATTTTTTACAAAAGCAATGACGTATTAATAATTTGCATTTGAATTGTCACGGATATTTCAAAATAGATAGGCATTGCAATTATTATATCAGTGACATATGTAACAGGGACGAATTTGACGATAGAGAAGAAACTGCGACATTTTTCCAATTAGGCTATAGGCTATATGGCTTGCTTTTCTGCAAACGATAGAAAACGATACAAATCCATTATAATCTTAATGTGGTCATCAATCAATTATCGAATACATATTTATGCCTGACACAGATTTCATATTGGAACTAGATCATTGGTAATACACCGACTGGTGATACCCGTCTTCCATATCGTGGTCTACATGGACCATCCTCATTATATGTTTAATGAAACATGCACGGTCAGCCTATAGTGAGAAAGAGAGGCCAATCGTTTCTATTCACTCGGTCTCTTTTACATCTTACCCCTTCCAGTTATATGTCGAATAACCAATCATTTCTATTTTCGCCTGCTTTAAAATGTAGCAATAAGTTACGATTTTGCAGTTTATGCGCTCAGTTTCGAACAAACCTCATCAATAGGCCTACAATGTAAACGCGTCCTTTATTGTAAATGATCTTTAAATCTTTAGAAAAAAGACATCTTAAGCATCTCACCATGACGAAACAGGCCTTGGATAAGAAGAGCCAATAGTTCCTTGGCGTGTGTGTGCGCGCGAGCGTGTGTGAGTGTGTGAGACAGAGAGAGAGAGAGAGAGAATGAAAGAGAGTGGTTGAGTGCGTGCCTTTGTGCGATTTGATTTATGATTTTTTTTTAAATTGTAGGGCGATACAATATATATATATATATATAAAATGTGAGTTATATAGTTTCAACGTCGCTGCAACTTAACGTCAACCAGAAAAACAAATAGGCTATTATTATTTATATTTGCATTACGATTATTATGATTATGATTATGATTATCACAAGTGTTTCAGTAGGCTATTATTTATTTAGTTATTACTATTAAACCCAGGCATAGGCTACTCTGTTTTATCAGTATAGGCCACCTCAATTCGACATTGATTAACAAAATATGTCCAGCGTGATTATTTATCGAAAACGAATCGATATTTACCAGGCTGATTGAGATTTGTGGCTTTGATGATACAGCGTCTGTGAATATTGGTGTCTGTTGAGATAGGCTAGAGGTTTGGACTGAGGATGGGAGAGTGTATGTACTATGTACCTTAGCTAATAAACGGCGACATCTAGTGGTTACTGTGGAGAAAGTATCAGGTGCCACGTAGTTATATTGAGGGTCACCAGTTTTTGGAACGTTTCGATTATTTCTTGTTTAGGAACAAACGAGATCATGTCAGCAAAAGGTCATGCAAACCACAAAGTCGGTAGCCTAAATAACGAACGAATTATTACAAAAATAATGCCTATGGATTGACAAAAGACCATACACGTCTAAAGAAAGCGATGTCTAGCCAATAACACATCCTTCAAATTTTACATTAGGTGGAATGTTTTTCTTCTTAAATTGAAGGGTAAATACAACGAACATGTTTTGAAATAAACTGCAATGGAATTGCATAGCCTGCTATTCCTCAATTTAATTGGCATTCTTCTCATGTCTGATTTTGAGCCATAGGCCTATGCTTTTATTGAATTTATTTCTAAACATGGCTCTGTGTTTGCATACTATTATTATTAGGATATGATATTCTTCGATTTAACACGCTTTGAATTAGCCTACACACGTTTATTATTTTTCTGTCGTGTGATGTATTTTTACAATTTCAATTAATGGTGAAGTATCAATGAACTGTCTAAAATAACAACAGTTCACTTCTTTCAGCATCGCATGCACTAGGGTCAATTGATTTTATTCGATTCGTTATTCCGATCAGTAACATTTTAATTAGCTTACATATATATAAAGTGAAAGTAATTCCACATATTAAACTTCAGATCTCTCTCTTGTTTATCATATGAAGAAAATGCGTATTTTAGCTCCTGACTTGAGCGGCCGTGTTTACCTTTCCAACTTGCTCTCCTTGCACCACTGCACACGCTGTGGCCGCAGCAATCCCGGTTCGAATCTAGGTCACGGCAGTTTTTATGTAACATAATCCATGTGCTTTCAATATCGAATTATCTTATATGATTTCACTCAGTCTTGATTCATGTGAATTCAACGAGGTTACCTATACAATGTACTAAAACAAATAAATAGGTTATGAAGCAATGAAATTCAAATAGGCTTAGGTCTGGATCTGTCCTTTAATTGACACATTCGATTTATGATAGCATGTTATTGTATTATTGTAGCCTACTCTAAGAGATTATATTATGAAAATGGAGGAAAAAAAGACATGGCGATTGGGGGCGCAGTTGACAGGAATAGTTACTTGTAGCAATACTTTCCCACTGGGCACAGACCGCAGTTCAACGTCCAGTTTTGATTTACATTTGGTTGAATTAACTCATGTAAATTCAGCGCGATATCAACAAAAATGTCACCCTTTCATTGGATGTAGGGTAAAAGTTGAGTGAAAAAATACGAAATTCTCTCAGTTTTCCCACGTTCATTCAATATCATCACATTTTTTTGATGTTGTTGAAATGACATGGAAATAACCTTGATTCAACCAGTTTTTGCCCAGTCGGTTGCGCAATTGTATTTCAACTGTTTTGTCCAAATGTCTTTGAAGTTTAGTTCTCTGCTTCACATTGCGCACAGGTTGCTTAATTCTTTTGTAGCAAATAGCCCAACGACTCCTTCCCTTATTTGGATGTAGGGTAAAAGTTTATTGGTTTCACATGTTTCAAATTTCACACATTTGCATCCATTTTAGATCAAGTTTTTCAGGATAAAAAACCCCACATTAATTCTACCAGCTAATTAATCACAAGCTAAAATGTGTCTTCCTGAAATGTCTTGTTCTTGATATCAAGTTCTCCCCAACCATTCATGGGACATGTGTTCTTGTTTGTCAGGCTGACAGGTAAAGGGTGAAATAGTACATTATTGAGCTACACCAGGAACATTGAAGGTTAGAGTGGCCTATACCATTCTCCCACCATTCCACAACCATTATAGCTACAACCATTCTCAATGTAAGACGAACATGATGAAGCACCTTCAATACATGCTTTTTCTTCTTCTTCGAATTAACCGCTCACGCTGTCTGTGATTTTTAGTACTCTGTGACCGTTGTTCCCTTGAGTTTGATGGGGGAATTATTTTCAGTCTTTCCGAAATGTGGATAATGCATTTTTTATTTTATTGCATACGCTCAGAATAAATGTATGTTTGCTGGCAAAATGTATCACTGAATGTGAAGTGAAATAAACCTGTAAATGTCAAATAAAAGTCTGCCAATTGAGTTCCCATGACTCAATGCCATGATTTGGTAACCTCACTACGCAACAGTTGGAAGAAATAAAGCAAGAAATGCCATTGCCGTGTCTCAATGTGGTGTCATCCATATTATGTTATATTACAGGTAACTACCAAAATTAGGGAAACAGTTGAGTAAATGAGGGATACAAAGTATATTGAAAGCAGGTGCTTCCACACAGGTGTGGAATATCCCATCATGCATGTATAAAAATGCTGGGTAAGCCATTATTTTGGCTACGCCCCACAATCCACAGAGCACAAGTGGTCACTGGGTGGATTGATAGGCAGTCACCAGATTTCAACCCAATTGAAAACTTGGGGAAGATTCTGGAGCAGCGCACGAGACAGCGTTTTCCACCTACAACAAAACGCCAAATTACGGAATTTCTCCTGGAAGATTGGTGTCGCATCCCCCGGATAGACTTCCAGACACTTGTAGAATCTGTTCCAAGGTACATTGAAGCTGTACTGGCTTGTTTTGGCCCAAGGCATTGCAAAGACACTTTATGTTGCTGTTTCCAGTTATTTTCGCAGTGCAGTACAGTACCTTGCAAAAGTATTCATCCCCATTGGTGCTTTTCCTATTTTGTTGCATTCCAACCTGTAATTTAAATCGATTTTTATTTGGATTTCATGTGATGGACATACACAAAATAGTCCAAATTGGTGAAGTAAAATGAAGAAGAAAAAAAGGTTTCCTAAAAATTAAAAATTAAATGGAAAAGTGGTTCGTGCATATGTATTCACACCTTTTACAATGAAGCCCCTAAATAAGAAATGGTGCAACCGATTACCTTCAGAAGTCACATAATTAGTTAGATTGCACACAGGTGGACTTTATTTAAGTGTCATATGATCTGTCACATGATCTCAGTATATATACAGCTGTTCTGAAAGGCCCCAGAGTCTGCAACACCACTAAGCAAGCGGCACCATGAAGACCAAGGAGCTCTCCAAACAGGTCAGGGACAAAGTTGTGGAGAAGTACAGATCAGGGTTGGGTTATACAAAAATATCCAAAACTTTGAACATCCCACGGAGCACCATTAAATCCATTATTAAAAAATTGGAGAGTATGGCCCCACAACAAACCTGCCGAGAGAGGGCCGCCCACCAAAACTTACAGACCAGGCAAGGAGGGCATTATTCAGAGAGGTAACAAAGAGACCAAAGATAACCCTGAAGGAGCTGCAAAGCTGCAAAGCTCCACAGCGGAGATTGGAGTATCTGTCCATAGGACCACTTTAAGCCGTACTCCACAGAACTGGGCTTTACGGAAGAGTGGCCAGAAAAAATCCAGTGCTTAAAGAAAAAAATAAGCAAACACGTTTGGTGTTCGCCAAAAGGCATGTGGGAGACTCCCCAAACATATGGAAGAAGGTACTCTGGTCAGGTGAGACTAAAATTTAAGTTTTGGCCATCAAGGAAAATGTCTGGTGCAAACCCAACATCTCTCATCACACTGAGAACAACATCCCCACAGTGAAGCATGGTGGTGGCAGCATCATGTTGTGGGGATGTTTTTCATTGGCAGGGACTGGGAAACTGGTCAGAATTTAAGGAATGATGCATGGCGCTAACTACAGGGATATTCTTGAGGAAAACCTGTTTCAGTCTTCCAGAGATTTCAGACTGGGACGGGGGTTCCCCTTCCAGCAGGACAATGACCCTAAGCATACTGCTGAAGCAACACTCGAGTGGTGGGGAAACATTTAAATGTCTTGGAATGGCCTAATCAAAGCCAAGACCTCAATCCAATTTTGAATCTGTGGTATGACTTAAATATTGCTGTACACCAGCGGAACCCATCCTACTTGAAATGGCTGGAGCAGTTATGCCTTGAAGAATGGGCAAAAATCCCAGTGGCTAGATGTACCAAGCCAATAGAGACATACCCCAAGATAATTGCAGCTGTAATTCCTGCACAAGGTGGCTCTACAAAGTATTGACTTTGGGGGGGGTGAAGAGTTATGCACGCTAAAGTTTTCTGTTTTCTTGTCTTATTTCTTGTTTGTTTCACAATAAAACATATTTTGCATCTTCAAAGTGGTAGACATGTTGTGTAAATCAAATGATACAACCACCCCAAAAATCTATTTTAATTCCAGGTTGTAAGGCAACAAAATAGGAAAAAGGGGGGTGAATACTTTTGCAAGCCACTGTAGCTCAATGACACCAGACATTAATTGAGACTCTCGCAGTCATTGTCTGGGGACCGTTGGTTAATTTTCTGTAAATACACAGTACAAGTCAAAAGTTTGGACACACCATTCGAGGGTTATTCTTTATTTGTACTATTTTCGAGAATAATAGTGAAGACATCAAAATTATGAAATAACACGCATGAAATCATGTAGTAACCAAAAAAGTGTTAAATAAATTGAAGTATGTTTTATATTTGAGATTCTTCAAAGTAGCCACTCTTTGCCTTGATGACAGCTTTACACACTCTTGGCACTCTTTGGAATGCATTTCAATTAACACGTGTGCCTTGTTAAAAATTAATTTGAGGAAATTATTTCATTGTTAATGCGTTTATGCCAATCCGTTGTATTGTGACAAGGTAGGGTTGGTATACAGAAGATAGCCCTATTTGGTAAAAGACCAAGTCCATATTATGGAAAGAACATCTCAAATAAGCAAAGGGAAACAACAGTCCATCATTACTTTAAGACATGTAGGTCAGTCAATACGGAACATTTCAAGAACTTTGAAAGTTTCTTCAAGTGTAGTCGCAAAAACCATCAAGTGCTATGATGAAACTGGCTGTTATGAGGACCGCCACAGGAATGAAAGACCCAGAGTAACAACTGCTGCGGAGGATACATTTGTTAGAAATTGCAGCCCAAATAAATGCTTCACAGAGTTCAAGTAACATCTCAACCCAATTGAGATGGTTTGGGATGAGTTGGACTGCAGAGTGAAGGAAAAGCATCTGTGTGAACTCCTTCAAGATTGTTGGAAAATCATTCCAAATGAAGCTGGTTGAGCAATTGCCAAGAGTGTGCAAAGCTGTCATCAAGGCAAAGGGTGGCTACTTTGAAGAATCTCAAATATAAAACATATTTTGTTTTGTTTAAAACTTTTTTGGTTACTACATGATTCCATATGTGTTATTTCATAGTTTTGATGTCTTCACTATTATTCTACAGTGTAGAAAATAGTAAAAATAGTAAAATCCCTTGAATGAGTAGGTGTGTCCAAACATTTGACTGGTACTGTATGTTAACCAACGATATGGTTGAGGTCAGGGCTCTGTCCAGGCCTATCAAGTTATTCCATACTGATCTCAACAAACCATTTCTGTATGGACCTCGTTTTGTGCCCGAGGGCATTGTCATGCTGAAACAGGAAAGGGCCTTCCCCAAACTGTTGCCACAAAGTTGAAAGCACAGAATCGTCTAGAATGTCATTGTATTTTGTAGCGTTAAAATTTCCCTTTACTGGAACTAAGGGGCCTGGCACGAAACATAAACATAAACACAACCCCAGATTATTCCTCCTCCACCAAACTTTACAGTTGGCACTATGCATTATGGCAGGTAGCGTTCTCCTGGCATCCGCCAAATCCAGATTCATTTGTCGGACTGCCAGATGGTGAAGCGTGATTCATTGCTCCAGAGGACGCGTTTAAACTGCTCCAGAGTCCAATGGCAGCGAGCTTTACACCACTCCAGCCTACGCTTGGCATTGTGCATGGTGATCTTAGGCTTGTATGTGGCTGCTCGGCGATGGAAACCCATTTCATGAAGCTCCCGACGAACAGTTATTGTGCTGATGTTGCTTCCAGAGGCAGTTTGGAACTCAGTAGTGAGTGTTGCAACCGAGGACAGACAAGTGTTAAGTGCTATGCGCTTCAGCACTCGGTGGTCCCGTTCTGTGAGCTTGTGTGGCCTACCACTTCGCGGCTGAGACGTTGTTGCTCCGAGACGTTTCCACTTCACAATAACAGCACTTACAATTGACCGGGGCAGCTCAAGCAGGGCAGACATTTCACAAACTGACTTGTCGGAAAGGTGGCATTCTTTGATGATGCCACGTTAAAAGTCATTGAGCTCTTCAATAAGGCCATTCTACTGTAAATGTTTGTCTATGGAGATTGCATGGCTGTGTGCTTGATTTTATACACTTGTCTGCAAAAGGTGTGGCTGAAATAGCCAAATCCATTCATTTGAAGGACTTTCCACATACTTTTGTATATATAGTGTATCAGTTTTTATATTTTGTCTACCATGTTCAGTTATCAAGGTGAAGGGCATACATGGAGAGAAATGGACAAACACAATAAAGTCACACCAGAACATCAGGGTAACTAAGAAAGCCAGTCATTTTACTGAATTCTCTGCAAAATACAAATATCTTTTCCCCAGCAGAAGGAACTTTGATTTTAGGATCCAGACTTTTTCACTACATACAGCTGAATCAAGTCCTATGAGATACAGAGATGTGGCTTTAATATAATAATATCTTATCTTCAAGTGGCAACAAAGGCCAGCTTATGCCACAGAGAGCTGCTTTTGGTTTCCAAACACTAACTTCAGACCTCTCCAACGTTTAGATTTCTAGAAGCTACATCAGTTATTACAGACTGTTAAGCATTTTTAGCTACTCATTTTGTCCCGACCTTTTTTTAATGTATACAACTAAAATAAAGAAAACCGCAAACATGGTGGAGCAATCAAATAATCTCAAGTGAATAGTTGGTAATAGTTGGCAATGGTATACCACATGACTGTACAAGTGTATGTATACCACATTACTGTACAAGTGTGTGGTCTTCCCTTTGCACTAGACGTGACCGATCAAACGGTAGCTGAGGTACTGGGGTGAGTCAATTAGAGGAACCAGTATAGAGGGTAATACAGAATAATGGCATGACAACTGATCAACAGGTGAAGAAATACAGAAGCTTCAAATCCATAACCAAAATAAAATATGAAATAAATCAAGCATGCTCAATGTCTTTGCTTACACAATATCAATAAATGCCACCTGCACCTCAAAAAACACACCACAGCTAAAATAAAGGGAGCTCTTGGTGTGGTGTATTCCGTAATTCACGAGTGAGCAAGTGGTACAAAACAGCAAAGTAACTCAATCAGCTGAATTAACAAAAGTGGGATTTGGAAAACATACTTTTCCATGTTACTCAATGAATATACAAAAAAATGACACTTTTGTTTTATGATTTTAACTGCAGTTCTCAAGGAAATGCGTTCTGATAACACGACACCATAGCTACTAAGTACTAGCTACTATACCTACCATGTCTCAAGGAGGACGTGTAATGGCATTCTCAACCTCTATCAGCTATGAACAGTATGACCAAATCAAATTGAAATGGGAAACCAATTCTACATTTTGAGCAAATGCTTTTATTGTTGTTTTTTTTCTCCAATGCTTGCAATAACCATAAATGAACGTGAAAATTAAAGTTGAATAATATTACAACACAGAAATGCCACTGGCTTTGGTTTTCCACACATATGCTGCCTGAAATATCATGTTTTTTTTTAACCATTTGTATTGAATTAAAAAAAAGAAGAAAGAACACGTTAGGGGCTCTGCCCCTGTTTCTGACTACACAGACTGTATACAGTAACAACATAGTGAACTCGCATGAAATATGCACATAGAAATACCATAACACTTGAGTGACAACAGACTGAGGAGTGAGAGGCAGAGAGAAATGTGACTAGTTTCATGTTAAAAAATATATATATATATATATATTTGTCTGAAATCAACTGTTGTACTTCTCCCAAACCAGCATGTACATTTTTCCTACAACATCTTGTTTGAATGCTTCATGTTACACTGCTGAGGAGGTTGTGGAACACTGAGCTGGTGATTGTACTGAGTGGGGTCAAATATGACACAGCTCCTTGTGATTAACAATAGACCACCGATATACTCAACAGCTTGATCATTTGACACAAATACAATTTGGAACTTTCAAATAAATATTGTAATCTGGACTTATGTGGTGTCCTGCACACAAGTTTGGGGTCTCATTGTAATAATTGGCAAAGGATTTGCAGTGAAAAGAGGAAATAAAATGTTCAAAATATACCGAATTACATGGGCCAAAGTCCCATCAAAGAGGATGTTGGTGGATATTGTTGTAGAAACTGTGAGTATCATGACACATGCACAGATGGGCCACAATGGGTGATGTCAAAAACGTTCATTTGACATGACACATGTCACCTGCATGGGCATTAACCCCAAGTTCCAATCCCCACACAGTTTCCACAAATATGTTGTTTGTCAGCAAAGAGATCTATCTTTCTGAAGTTACTCACAAACACAACTCTGTTCAACTGGTTCTCAAGGTTAGACTAAATACGCCTCTGAACAGCACTGTCCCAGGCTCAAATAAAACAAAAAAACAGACAATATGTGCAATTGCACATAGAAAACTCCACTAAGAAAGAAAAGAAAAAACATTATTATATATATTTATATATTAGAAAGCTATACACAAGCATGTTAATTTCACAGATTTTTTTTTTTTTTTTTTTTAAAGATTCTTAATATTATCATTATTATATATAATTAGAAACACGTTTAAAAACGAAACCTCTAGAAAGAGAAAACAGTTCAGCTAAGCATGGGTTCTCAGTCTGTTTTCATGGCTTAGGGTTTTTTAATTTCTCATCGGACTATCCGTCTTATATTAGCAAAGCTATCAAAAAACACATTCTGGCTTATAGAAACTACAAAAAGCCACAAAATTGCTTTGCATTGTATTCCTTTCATATGAAAATATAAGCAAGTCTATCGTACAACAGTTTTTTTTTTTACTGAATATTTCATACAAGACCGAGGGTTTCTTGATTCAACTAACATGGCTCTTGGGTAAAAGGATGGTCCTATCAATGTGCTCCGTGTTTGATGAGGAGCTTTATGTTTAGCATGGGTTCTCTCATCTTGGTTCCTCACATCTACCAATGGGCCTGCGGGGTATACCTGTACAATCCTTCAAATGTTGCATATTAGCTTTCATTTTGTATATGAATCATCTGTAATGTATAGCCACGTTTGACCCCTCCCCTTTGCCCCTGCCCCCTCTATTTACATAAATACGTTGAACCTGCAACATGACATCATCTATCGTAACATACATTTTGCAAGGGAGAACTACGGAGAAAGATAGCAATGCAATTGACTCTGTACACATGTTGACCAACTTGACCAATGTTGACCAACTCAAGTGCTAGGCTGTTCGCTCAGCAACATATGCTCTCAATTTTCCTCTAGTCACTGATTATCACGGAGGCAAGTTGTAAGTACTTTTACAAAACAGAGTACCTGACTTTTTTGTTGTTTATTTGTACACATACACACACGTGTAAATATATATGCATCATTTCTTTCTCACACGGCACAAATAATGCATAGCTCCCCACCAAAAATATCCCTAACCCCAACCAACACAATTTTTTTTCTTGGATCACCAGTCCCATCCCCACTGCTTTATAGAACTTCAATATGTATAGCACACATACTCCGCAAAAAGAAAACATTACAGTTCAATTTAGAAAAGCGTCCCCCCCTTCCTCCAATGAAACAGAGAGAGAGAGAGAAAAAGAGAGAGAGCATGGGGTCTGGAGGTGAGTGACGTGTCGCGTGGTGATACAGAGGGCGATGGTGTCGAGGCATCATTACGTCGCAGGGCTTGGGCAACGGCCAAAGCTGGGCTATCATGTGGCCCACCCTTCGGACAGGCGCACACGTTTGACCGAGGGACTCTCGCGCTCGTCCATGGCGGGCCGAGACAGTCCCAGTGGAGAGTGGAACTCGTTCCTGTGCTCGTCCCGGTCGCTGCCCTCATGGGAGCTGCTGCAGCTGCTCAGGCTGTCGACAGGGGAGTGGCCCGAGTCCTGGCGGGACGACGGGTTATGTTGCTGATGGATGCCGTAGCACAACGGTGTGCTACTGGTGCGATCTCTAGGAGGAGAAACAGGTTCGGACTTGATGTGCAGGCTTTGAGCAGAAGGCATGGAGAGATTTGAACTCTGACATAAGTGATTGCTATTGCAATTTCTGTAGGAAGGAAAGGAAACACAAGGGGTAAAGAAACATGATCATGCACCCGCAGTTACACACAGGCACACACGTTTACTCCAAATCTTCCCATTCATATATCATATCTAGTCAAAAAATATCAATATGTATCAGTATTTTCACTATAGTTTTGCCAACAAGCTTCATTTCAATATCCGTCCCTCTTCTCTTTGATTTGTCTACTGCTTGTTTGTATTTCCATATACTCACCCTAGCTGACTGAGGGCCGAATGCTGCATGTTCTGGAGGTGTTGCTGTTGCCAACCGCTCATGGAGCCCAGGTGGAGGGAGCTACCACTGTTAAAGCCGGACAGGGAGGATAGGTCTGCACTGCTCAGCGAGTATTCTACACAGACATACACAGAGAGAGAAGGCAACCAGTCAAAACCAGTTCAGGCCAGTTCAAACAGGTTTGTAAAGTACATTCGTTTTGAATTATGGCTACTGAAATGAATAGTATAACAGTCAATTTCTTTCTCCTTATACATTTTTTTCCAGCTGGGCCAACACAGGTGCCAATGAGTCACAAAGTGGCTGTGGGAGTGTTGCATTGAGGGATATATGTGTATGAACAGCACCACCTGCTGTTAGGTTTTTGAAATTAAATGTTTTTAACATCACATTACGATGAAGCCATGTTTCAGGGCCGGACAACTTATTGTTACCTGATTTTGCATTAAAATGTTATATTTATTTGATAATGAGCATGCTTGCATTAACTATCATGTCCGTGAAGTCAGGCAAATCTGTATGTATGAGATATAGATCTTATCAAATCAATAAGAATCAAATAAATCCTCAAATAAAAATATATATAGCGCGGCGAGTGTGTGCCATGTATAGTTCACTTTCCAGACTCATTGATACCCTGAACGTAGTAACAAGGACACACACACTGATGTAGAGTGTATATGTGACAAAGACTGTGTTTGTATGTATGTGCATGTGTATGTGTGTTTCTGTCGAACATGTGTTAAAGCAGTGGTACTTACCAGTACCGTATGAAGTGGAGATGGCTGATGGGTAACCGCCCATGCCTTGTCCTGGTAGGGTGGGCGTTGCTACTGAAACCACAGGGGTGGCCAATGACTGTGCTGACTGGGAGTTGTTTATTCTCTGGTTCTATGAGGGGAAGAGAAAAAGAGAGAGACGGAAAAGCATGAGTGCCATCACAAATAAAGTCAGCACCAAAGAAAAAAAAGAGAATAAAAATAGACTTAGTGGTTTTGTTTTTTTTGCTCCGCAGATGCTAGAAGAATGAACAAGATGCCAGCTTCTTGGAAATTAATCACTTGACACGCGGCACTGCTGAACCCTGCCAACCCTATCATTTACCACCCCTTCTGAGGTTCCGCTGTCTCTATAGTAACCCTGCTGGTCTCCACGGCAACAGAAAGACGGCTGGGAGAGGCACTTTATTGTGGCAGGGTGGTGCAGAAATTATGGCGGTTTAATGCCATATAAAAGGGTTCCTTTTGTTGCCTTTCATTTCCTGGTTCTGAGAGAGGGGAAGCATGTATGCTAAGGTGCCATGCAACGCCCCTCAAGCAGACATAGAAAGAAAGAATGAGGGAGGGGGTTGAAATGAGGGGGATGAGAGAGGAAAGATGATAGGATGCAATGACTCAGACATACCACTAGGTGTCACCCTAGGTCCTGGCTAAACGCCCCCCCTTCATCTCAACATGTACAACGCATGCCGCAGATCATGGAAGTTGCCCCTTTGTGGACAACGAGGATCATCTTACTCTTTACTTCAATCCTAACCTTAACATCGTAAAAAGTAATCACTGACCTTTGAGCAGCAACACAATTACACCCATAGAATTATAAGGCACTGGTTCAGTTAGGGTTGATGTACTTCTATTGTTAAAGCATAATGACTAGTCTCCCTTCTATCCAACTGAGGATGGTGGATGACATCTGTGTTTGGAGATTGTTATTATTTTTGGTTGCTAGTTTGAGTGACGTGCCAACTTACCAATAGCAGATTGACATCCTCAGACTGACGGCATTAGAGGGGAGGGCGATACATTCAAATTAGTTTCATTGGATGGAGGTAGCAGGTGGGTGTGGTTCTAAGGATGGAACTGCTAGTAGTGAGGCTACTAAACAGAAGCTCATTTAAAAAAGGAAATGTATTATTACTACTGTACTCCACTAACAGGCTATCTATCTTATTAAAATCATAACTTATGACAGCACATATATCGGACAGCTTCAGCCACTTAAAACAAACACTCAAGAAGATAATAGAACACATAGAAAGAAAATCAACTGAAGGGACATATGTAAAAAAGGACAAACAGGGGTGAGGGGGGATGGGATCAGGACTGGAACTGGGCCTGGGGGTAAAGTGAATGAGCAACTCACCATGGAGGGCATGTTGTTCTTGGCTCCAGGGGGGATGAGCACGCGCAGGTCTGGCTTGCGGTTGTTCATGCCCAGGTTCATGGGTGGGGGAGACTTGGCCTGCATGCTCTTGTTCATGCTACCCGGAGAGGCCAGCAGACCGGGCGAGTTACGGTGGTGGTTCCCGTAGCCGTTGCCTAATGAGAAGAGAGGGAGACGAGAGAGAGAGCGAGCCATCAATTTTACTGTTCAAAAGACCGTCATTACTGTCTGATTGTCTTCAGACAACAGTAGCATGTTAAAGCATGTTCGGCGTATTCAGCGCTGCTAAAGACGGCACCGAAGAGGATGGCTGACATTTTACATGCCCGTAACCAATTGTGCTATTCAGTGAATTTTTTTGCGTTGTTTGTAACTTATTTTCAAACATATTTTGTACATAATGTTGCTGCTACTGTCTCTTATGACCGAAAATAACTTCTGGACATCAGAACTGGGATTATTCACCACGAACTGGAAGAAGATTTTTCCTTTAACGAGTTAACGAGGCCCAGATCCCCGTCACATGCGTGAAGAAAAGACAGAGGAAAAGAGAACGCAGATTGGGCTGCCTTTTGAGAATCCGTAGGCGAGCGAGTAAACTCCCACTGCCATCAATTCTACTTGCTAACATGTAATCATTGGAAAATAAAATCGATGACCTACGATTATCCTACCAACGGGACATTAAGAACTGTAATATCTTATGTTTCACCGAGTCGTGGCTGAACGACGACATGGATAACACAGAGCTGGAGGCATTTTCAATGCACCGGCAGAACAGAGAAGATACGTCTGGTAAGACAAGGGGTAGGGCTGTGTGTCTTTTTGTCAACAACAACTGGTGAGCGATGTCTAATATTAAAGAAGTCTCGAAGTATTGTCCCTTATGATAAGCTGTAGACCACAGTATCTACCAAGAGAGTTCTCATCTATATTATTTGCAGCCGTCTACTTACCACCACAAACCGATGCTGGCACTAAGACCGCACTTAACCAACTCTATAAGGCCATAAGCAAACAAGACAATGCTCACCCAGAAGCAGCGCTTCTAGTGGCTGGGGACTTAAATACAGACAAACTTAAATCAGTTTTCCAAATTTTTACCAGCATGTCACATGTGCAACCAGAGGAAAAAAACTCTAGACCACCTTTACTCCACACACAGTATTGCATACAAAGCTCTCCCCCGCTCTCCATTTGGTAAATCTGACCATAATTCTATCCTCCTGATTCCTGATTACAAGCAAAAACTAAAGCAGGAAGTACCAGTGACTCGCTCAATAAGGAAGTGGTCAGATGAAGTGGTCAGGACTGTTTTGCTAGCACAGACTGGAATATGTTCTGGGATTCATCCAATGGCACTGAGAAGTATACCACCTCAGTCATCGACATCATCAATAAGTGCATCGACGACGTCGTCCCCACAGTGACCCTACGTACATATCCCAACCAGAAGCCATGGATCACAGGCAACATCCGCATCAAGCTAAAGGCTAGAGCTCCCGCATTCACTAATCCACACTGGACACTAATCCAGACGCCTATAAGAAATCCCGCTATGCACTCAGACGAACCATCAAACAAGCAAGCGTCAATACAGGATTAAGATTGAATCCTACTACACCGGCTCTGATGCTCGTCGGATGTGACAGGGCTTGAAAACTATTACAGACTACAAAGAGTAGCCCAGACGCAAGCTGCCCAGTGATGCGAGCCTACCAGACGAGCTAAAGGCCTTTTATGCTCGCTTCGAGGCAAGCTACGCTGAAGCATTCACGAGAGCACCAGCTGTTCTGGATGACTGTGTGATAACGGTCTCGGTAGCGAATGTGAGCAAGACCTTTAAACAGGTCAACATTCACAAGGCCGTGGGGCCAGATGGATTACCAGGACGTGTACTCAAAGCATGCGCGGACCAACTGGCAAGTGTCTTCACTGACATTTTAAACCTCTCCCTCACTGAGTCTGTAATATCTACATGTTTCAAGCAGACCACCATTGTCCCTGGCCTAAGGAAGCAAAGGTAACCTGCCTAAATTCGCATACCGTCCCAACAGATCCACAGATGACGCAATCTCAATCGCACTCTACACTGCCCTTTCCCACCTGGACAAAATAAACACCTATGTGAAAATGCTGTTCATTGACGAGAGCTCAGCGTTCAACACCATAGTGCCCATGACCCTGGGACTAAACACCTCCCTCTGCAACCGGATCCTGGACTTCCTGACAGGCCGCCCCCAGGTGGTAAGGGTAGTCAACAACACATCTGCCACGCTGATCCTCAACACCGGGGCCCCTCGGCGGTGTGTACTTAGTCCCCTCCTGTACTCCCTGTTCACCCATAACTGCGTGGCCAAACACGACTCCAACACCATCATTAAGTTTGCTGACAACACAACAGTCATAGGCCTGATCACTGACAACGATGAGACAGCCTATAGGGAGGAGGTAAGAGAACTGGCAGTGTGATGCCAGGCAAACAACCTCTCCCTCAATGTGAGCAAGACAAAGGAGCTGATCGCGGACTACAGGAAAAGGCCGAACAGGCCCCCATTAACATCAACGGGGCTGTAGTGGAGCGGGTCGAGAGTTTCAAGTTCCTTGGTGTCCACATCACCAACGATGGTCCAAATACACCAAGACAGTCGTGAAGAGGGCACAACAAAACCTTTTCCCCATCAGGAGACTGAAGAGATTTGGCATGGGTCCCCAGATCCTCAAAAAGTTCTACAGCTGCACCATCGAGAGCATCCTGACCGGTTGCATCACCACGCTACAGAGGTGCTACAGAGGGTAGTGCGTACGGCCCAGTACACCACTGGGGCCAAGCTTCCTGCAATCCAGGACCTATATAATAGGCGGTGTCAGAGGGAAGCCCATAAATTTGAGAGAGCTTCCAGTCACCTAAATCATAGACTGTTTTCCTTGCTACCGCACTTCAAGCAGTACCAGACCTCCAAGTCTAGGACCAAAAGGTTCCTTAACAGCGTCTACCCCCAAGCCATAAGACTGCTGAATTATTAATAAAATGGCCACCGGACTATTATATTGACCCCCCCCCCCCCCCCCTCCATTTGTTTTGTACACTGCTGCTAGTCATTGTTTATTATCTATGCATAGTCACTTCATCCCTACCTACATGTACAAATTATCTCTAACCTGTACCCCCGCACACTGACTTGGTACCAGCACCCCCTGTATAAAGCCTCGTTATTGTTATGTTATTGTGTTACTTTTTATTATTTTTTACTTTAGTTTATTTGGTAAATATTTTCTTAACTAACAGTGCAGTTCAAGAAGAGTTAAGGGCTTGTAAGTAAGCATTTCACGGTAAGGTCTACACTTGTTGTATTCGGCGCATGTGACAAGCAAAGTTTGATTTGATGCTGTACTGCGGAAACCATTACTTCAAATATTCAAATTATTCAACTAGTGGAGGAGTGGATATGCTACTGTCCTAGAGCCAGAGAGAGAGGTCACTTCCACCAAGTTGATCCCACACAATTCTCCCATCTCCACCTGATTTGGCTGGTTTGTGAGTACATATTCTTTCCTTTCTTAGAGAAATGTCCATTTTACCTCTGTCACTGTCATTTACCCTGCATCTAGCCAGTGAGTCGTGTTAAAAACATCAAATTATGGCCTAGGAGACCACAAAGGGACAGGACCCATCATTTGGCCATCAGCGCTAAACACATGTGTTGCCTCTTCTAGACAAAGACCCTGCTTCGGGGTAGACACCCAATCCACATTCCTCCTCCGACAGACTGACTGGAGGACTGAGTTTAGCACCCACGCCACACACAAACCAGTGGGGCACCCTCCCAGCAACATCCCATTAAAAACGAGAGAGAGTGAGCAGTGTATATGCTTTGTTTCTAACCCAATCCCGCAGCCTGCTTTCCCCCCCAATTCCGAGGGGTAGAACAGAGAGCGCAGTATGGACGTTTCCCACTTGAAAGAGGGGCAGGAATTATACGTTAGACATAAATGAATTTCCTAATCATATACTCCAGGGGAAAATGAGTCGCAGATGTCTTCCTGGGCAATTTCCCCCGCTGATCTTTGTTTAATTTGAGAGCGAGGTTTTTGTTGTTTGGAAATGAAAAGTCTCGAAAGCTCAATTTGAACAAACTGAAGAGTAAACGACCGCTAGCGGTGAAAGAAAATGAGGCTGTGACAAAAAACAACAACTAGAAAAACAGTGTGTGTGTGTGTGTGTGTGTGTGTGTGTGTGTGTGTGTGTGTGTGTGTGTGTGTGTGTGTGTGTGTGTGTGTGTGTGTGTGCGTGTGTGCGTGCGTGCGTGCGTGCGTGCGTGCGCGCACGTGCGCGCACGTGCGTGTCTGCATGCTTGGATCCCTATGTGCAAAATTGTGTTACTATAGTGTCAGAGTTTATGTGAGTATCAAATAGCACTTGTCTGTGTGCGTGTGACTTTGAATGTGTCTATTACTGTACATGTCAACGATGAACGCATGTGTCCATTGAGGTGTGCCTGTGCATGACAGCGTACGTGTGCACAGAGCACGTGTATGGATGCACCTGTGCGTTTTGTATGGGAGCCTCTCCTAGAGCCACTCCATCCAGCTGCCTCATCAGCTCTGCTTGCCTCTCTCTCATCCTCATCGCTGGACTATTGTGCCGGGGAGTGAGCCCACGTGGAGAGACATGAATAGCGAATCAAAACAGCCGGAAAAGACTAGAAAATATCGGAGAATTACGTGTAGAAAAACCGAGACTGTCCAAAACATCCCAGGCTAAAAAACGTGAACGTGACAGCTATCAATGTATGTCGGGTCAAGTCAAGGTAAGGCTGTTACTGTACAGCCCATCTGATTCATAGCTCCCGGCCCAGAGGCTGAGTGTACGGTGAGGAGGGGATTTCAGGCAGCCATTTTAGGACAACAGCTCAGGCTGTAAATATGACTGGAGACTGGCAATAGCCCAGGAGATGGGCTTTATTACTTAAGGCAGGCAATTGGCAAGCGATATGGATGCTAGAGGTTCTCTACAGCTGCTAGTGACTGGTTTACAGTAGGTTGATCTGAACTGAAGACACTTGGATTATATCATGGATTGGGTACGGATCTTAACAACTTGGCTACAGATAGGCAAATACAGTAGCGAGCATCTGACTACAGACGTGCAGCAGCTCTGTGAGTCCAAGGCATCAAGACACGATCGTCCCGACACTGACAGTCAAACCTTTCCTCTTCGCCCGCTACCACCTCGCGCTGCAGAATAGAGCAGTGAGTTGAGGCAGACAAGAAGCAACCGTTTTGAGGAAGTACCAAAAAATGGAAACTCGCTGCCCAGATAAGAGTCAGCGACATCATCCGATTTGAAGTGGAGATGCAAAGGTGAAGGCTATTTATGTAGGCAGAGGAAGTCTGGGGATGCCAAACTGTGACTGTACGCTAACACACTGGCTGCCTTGCCTAAAGGTGCATCTCTGAACTTTTAACGTGTGCCTATTGGGCCTCATGCACACACACGCACACAGACAGACAGACAGACACATACACACATGGCTGGTGTGGTTAAACCAATGTACATTTAACTGTTACTGAACAATTTCTGATGTCCTGTTGTGGTCTAACGGGCGAGTTCCATCCCACTTTCGATACGCAGGCACTTCCGTTGAGGTTTGGCCTAACGTGCATTGAAATCTGAATCCACCAACTGAACTATGGCGCCATGCTAGTTAGCTAACTAACACCTTCTACTGTATCTATGCAGGCAATGGACAAAGATATAGGGATCATTGAGCTTTTTCTGTAAGAATAGGCCTTGTGTCTTCGTCTCAAGGCTCTTGTCTTGGACGAGAGGATTGGCAAACAGGACAGAGTGCATCTATGTTTCTGTAGACCTGTGCCAGGGTCTATTCTGTGTACTGTATATCTACACTGTACAAACATTGTTATTTCCATGACATAGACTGACCAGGTGAATCCAGGTGAATCCAGGTGAATCCCTTATTGATGTTACTCGTTAAATCCACTTCAATAAGTGTACAGTCGTGGCCAAAAGTTTTGAGAATGACACAAATATACATTTGCACAAAGTCTGTTGCCTCAGTTTGTATGATGGCAATTTGCATATACTCCAGAATGTTATGAAGAGTGATCAGATGAACTTCAATGAATTGTGTTTAATTGCAATTAAGTCCCTCTTTGTCATGCAAATTAACTGAATCCCAAAAAACATTTCCACTGCATTTCAGCCCTGCCACAAAAGGACCAGCTGACATCATGTCAGTGATTCTCTCGTTAACACAGGTGTGAGTGTTGATGAGGACAAGGCTGGAGATCACTCTGTCATGCTGATTGAGTTCAAATAACAGACTGGAAGCTTCAAAAGAAGGGTGGTGCTTGGAATCATTGTTCTTCCTCTGTCAACCATGGTTAGCTGCAAGGAAACACGTGCTGTCATCATTGTTTTGCACAAAAAGGGCTTCACAGGCAAGGATATTGCTGCCAGTACGATTGCACATAAATCAACCATTTATCGCATCATCAAGATCTTCAAGGAGAGCAATTGTTGTGAAGAAGGCTTCAGGGCACCCAAGAAAGTCCAGCAAGCGCCAGGACCGTCTCCTTAAGTTGATTCAGCTGTGGGATCGGGGCACCACCAGTACAGAGCTTGCTCAGGAATGGCAGCAGGCAGGTGTGAGTGCATCTGCACGCACAGTGAGGCGAAAAGTTTTGGAGGATGGCCTGGTGTCAAGAACGGCAGCAAAGAAGCCACTTCTCTCCAGGATAAACAGGAGAGAAGGAAAAATATCAGGGACAGACTGATATTCTGCAAAAGGTACAGGGATTGAACTGCTGAGGACTGGGGTAAAGTCCTTTCTCAGATGAATCCCCTTTCCGATTGTTTGGGGCATCCGGAAAAAAACTTGTCCGGAGAAGACAAGGTGAGCATTACCACCAGTCCTGTGTCATGCCAACAGTAAAGCATCCTGAGACCATTCATGTGTGGGGTTGCTTCTCAGCCAAGGGAGTGGGCTCACTCACAATTTTGTCGAAGAACACAGCCATGAATAAAGAATGGTACTTTTGACACATGTCAAAAGTACCATTACATCCTCAGAGAGCAACTTCTCCCAACCATCCAGGAACAGTTGGTTGACGAACAATGCCTTTTCCAGCATGATGGAGCACCTTGCCATAAGGCAAAAGTGATAACTAAGTGGCTCGGGGAACAAAACATTTATATTTTGGGTCCATGGCCAGGAAACTCCCCAGACCTTAAACCCATTGAGAACTTGTGGTCAATCCTCAAGAGGCAGGTGGACAAACAAAAACCCACAAATTCTGACAAACTCCAAGCATTGATTATGCAAGAATGGGCTGCCATCAGTCAGGATGTGGCCCAGGGTGGATTGCAGAGGTTTTGAAAAAGAAGGGTCAACACTGCAAATATTGACTCTCTGCATCAACTTCATGTAATTGTCAATAAAAGCCTTTGACACTTATGAAACGCTTGTAATTATACTTCAGTATTCCATAGTAACATCTGTCAAAAATATCTAAAGACACTGAAGCAGCAAACTTTGTGGAAATTAATATTTGTGTCATTCTCAAAACTTTTGGCCACGACTGTAGATGAAGGGGAGGAGATAGGTTAAAGAAGGATTTTTAAGCCTTGAGACAATTGAGACATGGATTGTGTATGTGTGCCATTCAGATGGTAATGGGCAAGACAAAAGATTTAAGTGCCTTTGTACGGGGTATGGTAGTAGGTGCCAGGCGCACCGGTTTGTGTAAAGAACTGCAACGATGCAGGGTTTTTCACACTCAACAGTTTCCCTTGAGTATCAAGAATGGTCCACCACCCAAAGGACATCCAGCCAACTTGATACAACTGTGGGAAGCATTGGAGTCAACATGAGCCAACATCCCTGTGGAATGCTTTCGACACCTTGGAGAGTACACGCCCTGACAAATTGGGGCTGTTCTGAGGGCAAAAGGGGGTACAACTCAATATTAGGAAGGTATTCCTAATGTTTTCTACACTCAGTGTATGTGTGTGTGTGTGTGTGTGCGTGTGCGTGTGTATGTGTGTGTGTGTGTGTGTGCGTGTGCGTGTGTGTGTGTGTGTGTGTGCCAGGCCTGTGTGCATGTGCGGGTGTGTGTGCGTTTGCCTATGACCTGTGGAGATATAGAGAGAGACAATGAGAGCAGGTCGATGAAGGGTGTCCCACTCCCAGCTTTAGAACACCTTCCATGTCCATTTGTGTATTTACAGTATGTAGCTGTCAGCAGCGGTTTGATCTCTGCTCTGCCTGCTTGTTTCACCATGTAGGAGAATGAACCAGCCCCTGTCACCTCTCACCTCGATCATTCATACCTTTCTCTCTCTCCTTCTCTCCATCTAACTCTCTCTTTCCCAAGCTGGCAAAGGGGTTGAAAGATGAGACACACTCACATAGAGATGTAAAAATACAAGCACACACACACACACACACACACACACACACACACACACACACACACACACACACACACACACACACACACACACACACACACACACACACACACACACACACACACACACACACACACACACACACACACACACACACACACACAGAGAGAGAGATACACGCACATCCCTGCCACACCGCTTTTACACCAAGGACGTGACAACTCGCCCTTCCAGTATCAAACTGTGTCATGTGTTGCTTATCAATCAAATCTGTCTAACAATGTTGGCACCCGTGGCATGAGTGGCACAAGGGGCTCTGTGTGTGTTTCTCTAAGAACGAGGGACATTTGATAAGAAAATCAAACGTCTGCAGCAAACACTAGGTCAAAACACTCACCACTGACAATCTGCTTTTCAAAGCAAAAGCGAACAAATAACCTCACACTGAGTCACACACAACCCAGAACATCATTAAAACCTATGACCGGCTTCACAGAACGCTTCCATCTGTGTCTCTCCCTGTTTCTCCTCCTGCACACATGAATGGCTGAATATTCATCATGTGGTTTTTCCCCCTGTAAGATTTAAGAGGGACTTTAATGGAATATTTTTTAGTTCCACATGAATCTCTCTCCATGGCGTGTTTTCACCGCGGCTGAGCGCACTGGGTCCTCACAGAGTGCCTCTATTCATTGCCGCGGCGACACAAAGGCTACATTTGAAGCACGCTCTGGAGCACGCTGCCGACGGAACACACACTACAACAAACGACTCTGTTGTGTGTGTGTGAGTGTGTGAGGGGCCAGACAGAGGGACCGGGCTCTGACCCCTACCAGGGAGCCCTGGGGACCAGACAGGGCTGCCCAGCTGTGCTCCCTTGACCCCCCCCCCCTACCCCTTACTGAGAAACTAACCCCCCAGACCCAGTCTAATACTCCCCCCTCTCCTTCTGCTGTCTGTGCCCTATCTGCGAGGGCTTCACCAATTGCCTATTGGCTGACTATAAGACAAACCGTTGAATATCATCTGTACAGCAAATTGTGACCACATATAACCCCACAAACACACATGTACATCCATTCAAACTCATGCAAATAAATGCAGACACACACAAACACATGGCCTGATTTACTTTCCACAGGAACATTATGGCATGGCGAGCCACGCTCATGTTAAATGTATTTTGCTCAAGACATATGATAGTAGATAGCCTATTAATGAGTTAAAATATCCAAACAAAATTAGACGTATGTGTGTTGTCAAGATAGAGGAAATAAACAGTGGTTAAAGGGTCGTATAATGCAGTGTGATGATGCTCGGCTCATTAAGACATAGCGCGCACACATCCACACACACACACACACACACACACACACACACACACACACACACACACACACACACACACACACACACACACACACACACACACACACACACACACACACACACACACACACACACAAACACACACATGACACATTATAGTGCCCTCAAAGCTCATCAATAAGCTAAGGACCCTGGGACTAAACACCTCTCTCTGCAACTGGATCCTGGACTTCCTGACGGGCCGCCCCCAGGTGGTAAGGGTAGGTAACAACACATCCGCCACTCTGATCCTCAACACAGGGACCCCTCAGGGGTGCGTGCTCAGCCCCCTCCTGTACTCCCTGTTCACTCATGACTGCACGGCCAGGCACGACTCCAACACCATCATTAAATTTGCCGATGACACAACAGTGCTAGGCCTGATCACCGACAACAACGAGACAGCCTATAGGGAGGAGGTCAGAGACCTGGCCGTGTGGTGCCAGGACAACAACCGCTCCCTCAACGTGATCAAGACAAAGGAGAAGATTGTGGACTACAGGAAAAGGAGGACCGAGCACGCCCAAATTCTCATTGACGGGGCTGCTGTGGAGCAGGTTGAGAGCTTCAAGTTCCTTGGTGTCCACATCACCAACAAACTAACATGGTCCAAGCACACCATGACAGTCGTGAAGCGGGCACGACAAAACCTATTCCCCCTCAGGAGACTGAAAAGATTTGGCATGGGTTCTCAGATCCTCAAAAGTTTCTACAGCTGCACCATCGAGAGCATCCTGACCGGTTGCATCACTGCCTGGTATGGCAACTGCTCAGCCTCCGACCGCAATGCACTACAGAGGGTAGTGCGAACGCCCCAGTACATCACTGGGGCCAAGCTTTCTGCCATCCAGGACTTCTGTACCAGGCGGTGTCAGAGGAAGGCCCTGAAAATTGTGAAAGACTCCAGCCACCCTAGTCATAGATTGTTCTCTCTGCTACCAAACGGCAGGCGGTACCGGAGCACCAAGTCTAGGTCCAAGATGCTTCTAAACAGCTTCTACCCCCAAGCCATAAGACTCCTGAAAACCTAGTCAAATGGCTACCCAGACTATTCACATTGCCACCCCCTCTCTACAACACTGCCACTCTCTGTTGTCATCTATGCATAGCCACTTTAATTAACTCTACCTACATGTACTGTACTTACTACCTCAACTAACCGGCACCCCCCTGTATATATTGTTATTTTTTACTGCTCCTCTTTAATTACTTGTTACTTTTATCTCTTATTCTTATCCGTATTTTTTGAAACTGCACTGTCGGTTAGGGGCTCGTAAGTCAGTATTTCACTGTAAGGTCTACACCTGTTGTATTCGGCGCATGTGACGAATACAATTTGATTTGATTTGATTTGACACACAGAAAGCGAGAGCAAAAGACAGAAGGATAAATAAAAGCAAAGGCATAACACCTCTGATCCCTAAGATCCCTCAAACTCACATACACAGCACCTTCCCTTTTGCGATTGAATGTCTTCCTACCCACTCTAATATTATTTTCTTTCCCTTTTTCCACTTGTTAGAGAATTGCTGAGCCGAGACCAGGATGTACCACGGACACAGAACTGGACAAACATTCCCCGAGGAACTCCAAGACCATTAAAATCAACACGTCAAGGACAGGAACTCAATTTTAGTTTAGGTTTCGTATTAGTCATGAGTTTAATGGCCTGGGTGGGAGAGTGGGTGCCCTGTGTATGTGTGTTTATCTGTGTGTGTGTGTTTATCTGTGTGTGTGAGAAGGACGATGCCATCCTTACCAGCACTGGTAACCGCACCAGTGGTGAGGTCAGCACCCATGAGGCCACCTGAAAGATGAAAGAGGGATGAGAGGAAAAGAGGAAGACATTAGAGGAGAGACCTCCCTCCTTCACACCCACATCCTATCAGCTCCCTCCTCCTCTCTCGCCTTTCAGTGACACTCTGTCTAAGTTACTTTAACCATCAGCCCTTCTTCTTTTGTGCCAGGGCTGATGTGTGTGTGTGTGTGTGTGTGTGTGTGTGTGTGTGTGTGTGTGTGTGTGTGTGTGTGTGTGTGTGTGTGTGTGTGTGTGTGTGTGTGTGTGTGTGTGTGTGTGTGTGTGTGTGTGTGTGTGTGTGTGTGTAAACCCAAATTCCACTGCTTTCCAACAAACCATAAGTTCTAGTCAAACGGACGCTGCGAGTGGATACTGGACGATAGCGTCCCAAAAAAATGACGCATTTTGTATTTTTAAGTCGTGCGAGGTGGAGGAGTAGGAGGAGCGTGAGCGTGTGCAGTTAGTGTGGTGGCGGCAGCGCCAAAACTCATATTTACTTTGTGCCGGCGCGCGGTGCATCCAGGCCTAATGACAGGGTGAGGGTGTGGGCAGCAGGCTACTGCCCAGAGGGACAAAATAGAGCCTTCAGACAACAATAACAAACCGACAGGCCTCATGTGCTTATGTCACCGGCAACTTAAAACCTAAACATTGGGCCTGACATCCCCAGGACAGCGCCTCACAGTAAATGAAGGGGACTGCTGACTTGGTTTGAATGTAATATTGAGTCACCTTCCCTTAAATGAAATATCAGTCAGTAGAGCGGACCTTATTTCCTGTGTGCGTTACCCTGAATGGTTATGGAGGGCTTCTCTTGAAAGAGTTTGTGTTTGTTTGTGTGTTACCTGCACTGGCAGGTCTGTGTGTGACACCGGGGGACATGCTGGTCCTCTGCATGTGCTGTGCCAGGGGCAGCAGGTTGTGGTTGCCTAGGGAACCTCCTGGGTGGCTGTAGATGAGACTGTTCTGGTTGCTAACGGGGATGGACACCGGCATCTCGTAGTTGGAGGGGGGCACACCCTGCTGAGAGAGAGACAAAAGAAACACATGATTAAACACAATAGAGAGACAAAACAAAAGAACACAACAATTGAATACACAGGCATAGAGATAACTGTTAAACATTACAGTGGAAGAGAGAAACAAAATAATCCAATGCTAAAGAAATATCACAGCTAGAATGAAACAGTGAGCGAGAGAAAGAAAGCGATAAACGAGAAAGAAAGCACAGTCATACAAAAAAGGTCAACGACCAGATAATATCGCGACTGAAAGGGACTTTTACTTGTCACCCAGGACTGAGAAAAAAAATTGTTTGTTGAATGTGGACGGTCTCTTCCCACAGTGGCATCTTTAAAGGGTCAACCACCATCTACAATGTCAATATACTTGTCTCTCTATGTCCCCATCGTTGACTCTCTGTGCCTGTTTCACCCTTTGATTAACATTGTGACATCCTAACATAGCCGACTTCCAGGGAAAAGAACAGTAAATCTCAGAAAACACAACAACTTTTCACTGTGTGGTCATTGTTTCTCATTCCAATGCACAGATCCTTTTGAAGCAGATATGGAAGCTGATATCGTCTACTACAAATGTACTCGTTCTGAATGAGCTCAATTTTGTGGAGCAAGATGTTGGGAATCTATATACTGTATGATTTTGGTGAATGTACAGTATATTATATAAACACCATTCTAAGGTTTTTACTAAAATAGAGGTATGTCTCTGTCATGTCGAGATCAAGTGTTTTTTAAGTGGCAGGTAAGACTAGCAGCATGTGGATGAGGTTGGTTGGTTGGTAGCTAGGCCCCTAGGCCCCTAGGCCCCTAGGCCCCTAGCGACAGATTTGTCATGTTTATCGTGTCACTCCACCATAGGGCTTAACCTTGGGAGTGCCCTGGAAGTGGTCGCTCCTGGATGTTAGCTTAAAGAAGTAGAAAATATAGCCCTAATTGTAGCCATGTGTCCCAGAGCGATGAAAGGGCTCATCAGTGAGAACATCAGCCAGAGGAAATCGGATATGAGCTCTACCTCGTCTTCTTTTTACATTTTCTCTCCCCTCTAACTTTTCCCTTTAAGCCACACAAGTATACTTTTTGGGCTCCAAAACCCTTGACTTTCACCTCGTCTTCATTGCTGTCTCTCCCTCTCTCTCACCCGTTTTGGGGGCTTTTGCTGAAGCCCTTTGCAGACGCGGGTTAGCCAGCAGTCTTGGGTGTCTGGTTGATTTCTTAAATTGCTCAAAAGGGAGCACCTCCGATTCTATTTCACGTTTAAATACGTTTTTTCCATTCCTCAACCACTTTTGCTTTCTGGATGAATAAGCTTGGGGGCCAGTGTTTGTGTGTGTGTGTGTGTGTGTGGGTGGGTGTGCGTACAGTGGGCCCCCTCTGCAAGCTGTCATTTCAGTGGTGCCATCCTTCCTGTTTTCACTCATCCTCCCCTGCGACCCAGAGGCCCTGTGCTAGGCAGACGTCATGACCACACGCTGAACTGCCACTTGTTGTGTGCAGACACCCTTACTGCCACTGCCCCCCCCACCCCACCCAAACCCTAACCCAACCTCACTCCGACCCCGGCCTCTAACCACAACACCCCCTCCACCCCCTCTACTGTACTCTGCCAGAGGTTACTGTTCCCTTTCGATGATCTACTGTGGAATCATCTCTTTCTCCATGGCTATAATGCTAACCATTCCAAGAACTCACAACCTCTTGGTTCACAGCATTCCTATATTCCTGCTACGCCTCCATGTCTGTGTCAATAACGGATTACACCTGTATTCCTACACTTTGCTCTTCAAAGTAAATCTCAGCTCTGTTAAAAGTACACTCAAGGAAAACTATGTTATTTATCATACTGTTTAAGGAGTAACATTAAAACAGAATAATATGCCATACAAAAATTTGACAACTATCTAGAAAAAACCAAAATTGCTTAAATAAGTCAAACAAAGCAATGATGAGAGAATAACTGATAATTAACTGATAATTGACACAAACATGGTGGCGTGGCAGGAAGATCGAAATGCCACGAAGAAGTAGTTGTGTGTTCAAATCCCAGGTGCGACGTGAACAATAATTACTGTACAAACGAACATGCACAATGCAATTATGTATGTCCACGTGTGTCAAATAGTGTATGTTAAAAGCACTGTTTGTGTAACTAGTTTCACAGCCATGTTTTGAGGTAAGATGCCCAAATAATAATTTGTAGTTGAAGGAATGTATGAGACAATTTGAGCCAACACGTCACTTTAAGTTGACAGAATTTCTGCCAAAGTTTTCTCAAGTTGGAGCCAGGTTTGGGCCAACAATTTTTGTTGTTGTTCTGGGAACACTTTGACCAAAAGTTGAGTAAACAAAAAAAGTCAGGATCCTGTTACTTAATAATAATGAGTTGAATCAACTAGACTTGTGGGTGGGGTTTTTTACAGTGAGGGAGGGCCTTCATTTCATGTTTTATTCAAATTTATGTAATGAGGGCTACAGTAGGGTGTGAATTTGCATATGTGTTTGTGTGTGTGCGTGCGCACGTGTGCATGTGCCTATGTGCCTGTTGTTTTCGAGCTTTAGCATCTGTCCCTCTGTTGTTTCGGGTGACTGAGCAGTGTATAGCGTGGGCGCAGGAGAAGAGGAACTGCATGCAAACCACACCGCCCTTGAGAGCCAGGCAAGGGATCATGGGTAAAGGGTTAAAGGTGTGATGTCACAAATGGAGCCAGAGGTTTAAGAGTGTGAGAGGCGAAGCGCGCACTATACTTGAACTAAACCACTAAGGTAATGACGCTTAGGTGAGTTAGCTGCTATGGATACACGTATGTGTAGGGGCTTCAAAGTATGAGGAAGTCTTATCTTGTGTTTTTTTTCTTCTCCGGACGTGCAGTGCTGTGTCACACAATGCTGGGCTAATAGGGGGTTAATTTGGATGCTTGTTACTCAGTGTCCATCATTTAGCCAGCTGAGACTGCATGCTGTGTAAGTCCAGTACTTACAGGTATCTTATAAGTTTTGATCATATGATCAAACTCCTCGTTTATCTGTTTATATTTCTCCTCAGTGCGCGGGGTGAGGGTGAGAGCAGACTCGAGCTCCGGGCTCTCGCCACCTTTGTTCTCCTTCTTGCTTAATGCCTGCCGGGTCCCACCAAAAACCCCATCAGATGGACAGCAGACGCACGGATGGAAAAAGGGAGAAAGAAAGAAAAGAAAGAGAGAGAGGGGGGTGAGAAGAAAGCTCAGGGAGTGTCGGGCGGTACTTACACACAGTCTCTGTCTGCTGATCATCAGATCAATGTCTTCATTTATTTTCCTGTACTTGTCCTCAGACTCGGGGCTGTGGCCGACCGAGTCGTCTGCGTCGGGGTCAGGGCTGTCACAGCCGTTTAGACCCTTCTTTCTCAACGTCTGCAAACAGAGCAGTCGCACAACACAGTTGAAGGGCAGGGGAACAGGACCCAGAGTAGTGCAGGGGAGAGGACATGTGGATTAGTCCCTTGTTAGAATGGATCCTGAGAATGGACTCAACTGACCAAAGGAATGAATGAGATGTATAAAAAAAGTGTGTGTGTGTGTCATAGAGGTTAAAGTGGGTACTAACGGGCTAAATGGGATGTGGTCCTTGGTATGGCATAAAGTGCTTTGACAGGATCTATTCCCATGTCCATCAATGTGAGATGGGATGGAATGGGGTGGGGACAGAGCGGTGTCCTTGTCAACAAGTTAACATGTAGCTAAACACTCAGAAGAACATAAATGATTTAATAACATTCACTAACAATACATAAAATCCATACTCCTCTCTCAAATGAGGCGCCATGGGGACAATCAACATTGTAATAACACAGAGACACGGTCAGTGATGAACATGGAAATAAAACATATTTCTGACATTGGCAGCTGAGGAGGCCGGGACGGGACCGTTATGGCTACAGATGTATGTGTGCGTTGGGTTTGTGTGTGGCAGGTGTGTGGTAGTGTAAGAGTGTGTGTTTGACAGACTGTGTATGCAGGCAGCAATCTCTCTCTTGGCCACCTGATGGCCACCTGATCCTGTTTCTGTGGCCACAGCACGCCCCCCCCCCCCCCCCCCCCTCCTTTCTCTCATTGCCACCGAAGGAGGAAAGGGAAGAGAAGAGCTGTCTTTCTATCCCTCGTTAGACCAAGATATACAGTATCTCACTAAAGTGGTAGTGATACAATTATATCTAACATCGTTTCTCTGCAAGTGTTGTTCTTGTGTATCTACAGCACGTGTTTTAACTTGTGTGTGTAGGTATGTAAGCAACAAGCTCTCACAGTCTCACTGCAGATTTAGACGACGTTTATCCACGTTTCTCCAAACAACAAATGTCAAAGTTGCTCCAATCATCACATTTTGAAAGTTAAGGGTTAAGGTTTTGGATAGGGTTAAAACATCAAGTTTAGGCACTCATTCTGAATGGATAAGGTAAGAGTTAAGGTTTAGGATAGGGTTAAAACTAAAAAGCTATAAAATAGTGTCCACCACTGCGATGGAACACGCAACGTTCTGATCCAGGTTTTGGATAGGGTTAAAACATTACATTTAGGCACTCATTCCAATTGGTTAAGGTAAGGGTTAAAGTTTGGGATAGGGTTAAAACTTTTTTTTTTTAAACAAGTGTCCTCTGGGAGAAAAACACACATAATGTATTCATATACAGTATAGCATTAATTTATTATATCTCTGTCCATATTGTCCATGAGTTTCTAGTAGATAGACCATATGGTTCAAGAAAATAGCCTAATTAATGAACAAAGCATGTAATCAGCAATGGCATTATTTTCAATTAACTCTGCAACTCTTCCAACTATTGACTTTCTTCACAACTGCCACCAGTTTGATGCCAAAATATTGACAACAAATACATATTGATAGAGTAAAATAAATACAGTATGTAAAAAAAAATCTATAAAGGAAATGTCATGCTGAAACACCAATGGTATTCACTAAGTTGATGGTTTATATTTCGGATAATGTTTAACAGCTTTGTCATTCTATATTTAATTTTAAAACCATCTTATTCAACTATTTCATATATTTTACATGTGATGATGCCACACAGAGGGACAGAGATAATTACAGACACCTGTGATAATCTGAAGTACCCAAACGGGCCACTAGATGTCTTGTAATAGATTACATGAAATCCTTGAAAGATACCAAAATGCGGGTAGTTTACTGGTAAACTTCTAAAGTTTCAAGTAAAATACCCTCCCTTTGCAACCCTACTCTTGAGCGATCTGCATGTGCTGGTGTGTTTGTTGATGTGTGTGTGTACATACACACACTGCAGTGTTGAGTGCAGAGATGTGTCCCATATTGTGTAGATTAGATTTACAGTGAGTGAAGTAGTGAAATGAAAGGTGTAGCAACTGATAGTTAGAGCTTCCATCAAAGACCCACCTCCCCTCCCTCCCTCCCTCCCTCCCTCCCTCCCTCCCTCCCTTCCCCTCCCTTCCCCTCTCTCTCTCCTCCACAGAGGCCGGCTATAATAAAAGGAGATTAGTCTACAGGAAGAGTATCACAGACCCGCTCCTGTCTGCACAGACGACGGCGCTTCACGCTGCTTTCATCTGGGCCTCCCTATCACACCCACCACTGTAATTACATTATCTTTAATGCAGCTTAGATTTGATGGTGATCATATGTGTGTGTGTGTCTCAATGCTAGAGACAAATAGAGAGAGTGAGATAATGGGAGAGAGAGAGATGCTAAAATAAATTAATCTCACCATTTTATTCTCCTCATTTGTGTGACACTCTGCTTGTCGTCGCAAGCAGAGAAGCGCACTACTGTAAATTGATAGAAGTGACTAAGAGTGAGCCGCCTGTTTATAAAACAAATAACACTCCAGTCATCTCTGATGTCAGGAGAATAAAGCTATTTTTAAAGTGTGGTTTTAGTGAACTGAGGGCTTCGTTTGTGAGAACGCTGTTTGATGCCGGAGGCGTCTCGTGGTGAGGTAGCGTGTCAAGATTCACTAGCCTCTCTGTCCCTCTCTCTCTGTCTCTCTCTCTGTGTCTCTCTCTGTGTCTCTCTCTCTCTCTCTCTCTCTCTCTCTTTTTTAAATATTTGGATACTCTGCTCTGGTCTTTAGTGTAGTTGTGTAGTACAGTATCAAACTGTACTACAACCTTGAGACCCATATGGCGTGACTGATATGGGGCAGTGGGCCTGTCTGGGGGTGTTGATGAGGTAGTGGGATGGAGGGTGGGAGTGTTATATGACTTTGAGGCATGTGGCCCTGGCTTAGCTTTCCACGGGGGCTCAGCAGTTTAAGGGTGCCATGCAAGGTCGCTATGCCACTCATCCCAGACATGCCCACCTGTCAGACACATCACACCTGTTGCCAAGTGCTGCCATCCAGCCAATCAGAGGCAATGCAGCCATGACATGGCTATAGAAGGCCTTTTTTCTCTCTCTCTCTCTCTCTCTCTCTCTCTCTCTCTCTCTCTCTCTCTCTCTCTCTCTCTCTCTCTCTCTCTCTCTCTCTCTCTCTCTCTCTCTCTCTCTCTCTCTCTCTCTCTCTCTCTCTCTCTCTCTCTCTCAATTCAATTCAATTCAATTGACTTTATTGACATGGCAAGTTATTATTACTTACATTGTCAAAGTATACATATCGAAAAATTTAAATAAAATATATATGTATATATATACACAAAATATATATATATTTATATATAAATAAATGGTGGGATTAACAGCAATAATAATAGTAGTAGTGGACATGGGATTACCATTAATAACAGCTACAACAACAATATTAATCAGAACAACAATACATTAAAGCAACAGTAGTAGACCAGTGTCAACATGACTGAGAAGACACATGACCTGGTACGAAAGACAAAACAAAACTAAGCTAAATGGGAAATATTATCAACATTACTTTGCATTTTTCACTGGCTGTCCCTCAGGCTGTGGCAGGAGGACACATATTTGGCTGCCAAAACTGCACATTTTGGCTTTTCACCCAATAAATATTTGAATTTTTCTTCATCTTTTATAGTTTCAAATTCTTTGTATTGAATTATAATTTTGGGAAAGAAATATGCTCTTAGGTCTGAGTATTTGTCACAGTGTAGTAGGAAATGCACTTCTGTCTCTACCTCTCCCCTGGAGCAGAGTGAGCACAGCCTGTCCTCCCTGGGCAGCCAGGTTTGTCTGTGACGACCGGTCTCTATAGCCAGACTGTGCTCACTGAGTCTGTACCTAGTCAATGTTTTCCTCAGTTTTCTATCAGTCACAGTGGTCAGATAGTCTGCCACCATGTACTGTCTGTTTAGAGCCAAATAGCATTGAAGTTTACTTTGATTTTTTGTGGTGTCTTTCCAATAGGTTATATATTTTTCTTTTTGTTTTGTGATGATTTGGTTGGGCCAGATTTTCTGAGGGCTGTCCCGAGGCTCTATGGGGTTGGTTTGGGTTGGTGAACTGAGCCTCAGAACCAGCTGGCTGAGGGGACTCTTCTCTGGTTTCATCTCTTGACATTGTAGAGCTGTGTGATGGAATGTTTTAGGGTCACTTGTTTTTAGATGGTTGTAAAATTTGATGGCTCTTTTTTCTATTCGAATGAGGAGGGGATATTGGCCCAATTCTGCCCTACATGCGTTATTTGGAGTTTTTCTTTGTACTTGCAATACAGTCTTGCAAAACTCTGCATGCAATACTTCAATTGGATGTTTGTCCCATTTAGTAAATTCATTATTAGACAGCGGACCCCATACTTCACTGCCATATAGAGCAATTGGTTCTATAACTGATTGAAAAATTTTGATCCAGATTCTAATTGGAATTTCAATTTTGATGTTCCTTTTAATGGCATAGAATGCTCTTCTTGCTTTGTCTCTCAGCTCATTCACAGCCATGTGAAAGCTACCTGTGTTGCTGATATTTAGTCCTAGATATCTCTCTCTCTCTCTCTCTCTCTCTCTCTCTCTCTCTCTCTCTCTCTCTCTCTCTCTCTCTCTCTCTCTCTCTACTCCCTGCTTCCCTCTGTCGTTGTGCCCCATTGACCTCTGCTTAGTTCCCTGCCTCTCTTACCCAGTCTACTCCGTCATCCACTGCTGCTCCATTCGTGGCCTGCTGTTTTAGATTCACTGACATCATTTCAAAAGCGAGGAAATCAGTGGCCAGTGTTTCAGAACGATAAATAAAAGTAAAATTATACATTTTCCCGCTAATGTAGTCATAGTCGATATAGAAAGAAAGATAAATACACCATGTCAAGAAATGGCAGGAAAATAAAGAACTGTTCAGGGGATATGTAGATAATGCAAACATAGTGATAAAACACCTCACTCACGTCAAATGCTCAAATTTACGCTGTTTTATTCCCACATATTTTCACTTACATCAAATGTTTCCAGTCTGTCTATCTAAAAATAATAATTGTGAGGGAAAAAATACCTCGGTACGAAGATCAAGATGCTGACATCTTAATAGCAGTTGGAGATAAAAGCTCCGTGATCCACAGTCCAAAGCTATATTGATGATAACAAAGCGGAAAATAGGCTACCCTGGACACACTTTGAAGTGAGAGAGAGAGAGATGAGAAAAAGAGGAAGCAAGACAGGAGGAAAAGAGGGATTGAAAGAGAGAGAGAGAGTGATGGAGAAAGAAAGCAAGAATGCGAGAGAGGAAAGACTGCTCGGCTGCTTGGCTGTTTGTCTCTGTCCCTGTCTCTCCCTTTTTGGAGGCTTGCTCCTAGTTTGTGAGAACGCTGTTTGATGCCGGAGGCGTCTCGTGGTGAGGTAGCGTGTCAAGATTCACTAGCCTCTCTGTCCCTCTCTCTCTGTCTCTCTCTCTGTGTCTCTCTCTCTCTCTCTCTCTCTCTCCCTTTTTGGAGGCTTGCTCCTAATTAAACTCCTTCCTCGTGATGTTCCCTCCTGGCTCGGCCTGTCAGGGGGCCTGTGTGCAGAAGGAGGAGTGTACACACTGTGTCCTACATACCATACCCTCTTCATCTGTACCCTTCAACTCCACACCCCACCTCACACCCTAAGCTGAGAATATAGGCTTTTTGAAGGTGCATTACAAAACCATGAATGCAATGCACACTTATGTCATGCATAATAATATTTCTTGGAACGTGCTACTTTGTAATCAGGGTGATTTTGGGTGGGTATTTCAAGGGGTATACCACAGGTTATTTTGGTTTCTAGTTTATGCAGCGTGAGGGACAGCTGACGCTAGAGCCCATGCTATACCAGGGTTCGCTGTTGGGAACTCTGCCACCCTGACCATTTCTCTCTCTCTCTCTCTTTCTCTCTTTCTCTCTTTCTCTCTCTCTCTCTCTCTCGTTTGCTTGTTGGAGACAACCCTTGCCCAGGTGGGGGCTTTGGCTCGTATTTTAGGAGTGTTCAACTGGTGATCATTCCAGTGGCCTCATCCCTGGGTAATCTTGGCAGTGGGGTATGACGGCTAAGGCGTACATTCAATATTGTGTTTATGACCAATGGTGACAGATGGGCGGTTGATGTTTCGCAAGGTCCTCAAGACCAACAACATTAACTGCATAGATTTTGGGTGAGAGCAGAGCATACAAAATTATGGACAATGACTATGGCCTTATCAAGTAAAGATCAGTGAAAACTGAAAGAAAGATACCTTTCTTGTAAATACAGTACATTCGGGAAAGTGTTAGCCTGATTCTAAAATGGATTAAATAAATAATTTTCCTCATCAATCTACACACAATACCCCATAATGACAAAGTGCAAACAGGTTTTTAGAAATCAAATGTTTTGCAAATAAATACAGAAATACCTTATTCACATAAGTATTTAGACCCTTTACTATGAGACTCGAAATTGAGCTCAGGTGCATCCTGTTTCATTTGATCATCCTTGCGATGTCTCTACAACTTGATTGGAGCCCACCGTGGTAAATTCAAATGATTAGACATGATTTGGAAAGCCACACACCTGTCTATATAAGGTCCCACAGTTGACAGTGCATGTCAGAGTAAAATCCAAGCCATGAGGTCAAAGGAATTGTCCGTAGAGCTCCGAGACAGGATTGTGTCGCACGGCCAAACGGAGCAATCGGGGGAGAAGGGCCTTGGTCAGGGAATAGACCAAGAACACGATGGTCACTTTGATAGAGCTCCAGAGCTCATCTGTGGAGATGGGAGAACCTTCCAGAGGAACAACCATCTCTGCAGCACTCAACCAATCAGGCCTTTATGGTAGAATGGCCAGACAGAAGCCACTACTCAGTAAAAGGCACATGACAACCCGCTTGGAGTTTGCCCAAAAGCACCTAAATGACTCTGACCATGAGAAACAATATTTTTTGGGGTCTGATGAAACCAAGATTGAACTCTTTGGCCTGAATGCCAAGCGTCAGGTCTCGAGGAAACCTGTCACCATCCCTACGGTGAAGCATGGTGGTGGCAACATCATGCTGTGGGGATATTTTTCAGCTGCAGGGACTGGGAGACTAGTCAGGATCGAGGGAAAGATGAACGGAGCAGTACAGAGATCCTTGATAAAAACCTGCCCCAGAGTGCTCAGGACCGCAGACTGTCTGAATACTTCTTGTACTTGTGTGGTCAAATTCAGCACTTGCTGAACAAGCACAAACAAGCACATTAAAGGGTTTCAAATAACAAGGTAACTTATGGTTAATCATGTTTGGTGTGTGGAAGAAAGGGAAAATCATGAGGGATTGTTATGTGAGATAAACAACTTCTTACTGGTCACGTTTCTGACTGAGCCTAGATAGTGTCATTGTCTGGGTCCAATATGGTGCGCGCGCACGCACACGCACACACACACACACACACACACACACACACACACACACACACACACACACACACACACACACACACACACACACACACACACACACACACACACCATACCAGTGTGTGGCAACCTCTCATCCATGTGTGCGAAAGTGTGTGGGGTGAGGCCACAGGGCGGAGAGCAGAGCTCCCTCACCATTACAAAGTACCATGCTCAATTTCACCCGAGCAGATTGGTGAGAGCAGCCCATTGTGAATGACTAGGAGCTATGGGGAGAAACAATGTCCCTTCCCATCACAGCTAACAAGATAGCAGGGGCCATGAGAAGGGCCCACTGTGGATTCATGCCCCATCGTCATGTTACTGCACTCTAAGCACATTCACAGATGCCTTGTTGGTGGCAGCCAGCGGTGGGATACAGCAATAGAGTGCTCGGACTGCTAGCTCCCCCTCTCTCTATTTCTCTCTCTCTCAGCCACTTGTGCAAGTGGGGGAACATCAGAGAGATCAGCCTGGCTTAGCTTATTGGAAGCAGATGGCAGACCAAAGACAGGAAGGCCACAGTTTCATTAGGCGTGGTCTGAACATGCCAGTACCATGTAGAGAGAGGGGATATGCCTAGAGATAGGTGGTGTGTGTGTGTGTGTGTGTGTGTGTGTGTGTGTGTGTGTGTGTGTGTGTGTGTGTGTGTGTGTGTGTGTGTGTGTGTGTGTGTGTGTGTGTGTGTGTGTGTGTGTGTGTGTGTGTGTGTGTGTGTCTGTGTGTGTGTGTGTCTGTGCATCTGCGTGTGCATGTGTGGCAATCTATTGGACCCCGAATTCAGAATCCTTTTTGGTTATAATTTGTGAATCCCACTGCAATGGGGTTGAGGCGACGTTTAAAAAATGAATAAATGCATCAATGACTCCTCAGTGATTTGGCTGCTTTGAAGCCCCCTGGTCCTGGTATTCTGGAACACTATAATCAGGAATCAAAGGCTGGCAGTTAGAATCCGTTTGGTAATATCGCTCTCCAAAGTGTGCAATTACAGCTGTCTGGGATCACCATACTGGAGGATGAGTTAAACGAAAAGCAGAATACGAAATGGACAGAGTGTGTTTTCATGTGTGTGTCCTCTGCGAATTCATTTTCATCCCATTCAAACTGGGAAGGGGACATGGATGTGGTGCTTTTGGTGGAGTGGTCATGGAGTCCAAAGAGAAACAGGAGTGTTTCAGAGACAAGTCTCAGCCACTATACAAGAGGACTGTGCTGTCCATAAAGAAGGAGCAATCATGGCCCAAATCATGTCAATGTCAGACTGTATCAGACTGTTAGCAGAAGCAGCATCTTCAGTCAGGAGGACAGTGTGACCATTCACATTGAATCACTCATAATGAGCCAGCCACTATAAAGGCACAATGCCAGCACAGTGAAGATGGATAAAGAGGACACTTATACCCCAATCTCTACTGTCCTCCCCTCCTAGCCCCCAGTGTTTAAAAAAAAAACTATGCAGGGGACACCAAGAACATGTATTTGACCAGTAGGAGAATAACTGGACTTACTGTACCCCCCCCCCCCCCCCCCCTAGCTACATAAGGGCTGGTCATGAGTGATTGGTTCTGGCTGTAATGAGTGAGTCTACTCCCTGTCGTCTTGACCCCCCCGTCCCCCCGTCCCCCCCCGTCCCCTCTGTGGCCCACCAATCTTCAGTTATCGTCTTTTGTCTCTGTGTCGCTTATCGCTTGGTGCCACAACAGGAAAGAGGCCCGGAGGCCTGGTGGGGGCCCTGAGTAACAATGACCAGCCGTTTGACCTCTACGCTGTGACCTTGAGTTTCCACACTCACTCCCTGCCTCCCTCCCTCCCTCCCTCCCTCCCTGTCCACAGCCACCATGGGAGGGGCATGGCAGGAAACACCAGCTATAAAAATAGATATTCAATATTCAAAGTTTTCCACAAATAGATTTAAAGAATAAGGCATCATTTCATCTTAATGACTGGCGTGAAGTGTTTTTGGGCTGTGTAGTGAAAAAGCATGCGCTTGGCAGCGTGGCCTCAGAAGTGGCCTGCCACTGCACTACTACTCCATACCACAGGGACAAAATATTGGCACATTTCAAAAGGTCTATTTTAAAAGGCCTTTTGTTGTTGTGAGTACCTCAGACTTCCGCTTGTATGGACCTCAGAATGTTTGTGATGATCAAAACGCTAGTTGTAGTTCCTAGTCAGGAGTTCTGCTTTTCTGGACTGGCTGTCTGTCTGTCTGTCTGATGTGGAACAAAATGCTGAGCTAAGGACTGTAATCAGCATGCGCACACTGCCATTTTGTCTTGTGCTTCTCCCAAAAGAGGAATCTAAAAGCAAGCTAGACTTTTATTGTTGTCTTGTGTCTGTCCCCTCACAGTCCCTGCCATTCCATAAGACGTTGTTTAATCTTTTTTTTTTAAAGGTAATTTTGCAGTTTGCTTGAGCAATTGAAGGGAGCTCCACGCGATCATGGCTCTGTACAATACCGTGCGCTGCCGTGAACTCATGGCGAGGAGAGGTTTCAGCTTATCTTTAGCATGCAGGCCTCATTATGGTTCCACCAGCAGGTTGCCTTGGCCGTGGGGGTGGGTGACATCTCTCAGATTTGTAACTCCTGCTAGGGGTGATTACCTGCCAATTAACTTGTGTGAAAACGACTTGACATTTTCAAGCCCCAATGGAGGTGAAGCTGCCGTTAGTTCCCTTCTCAACCCTTGTGACAAATGTCATGAAGCCTTACTCCCATCATGACTTTAACTACCCCTTGAACATTTGACTACCTGAAACCTGATGAACAAATCATAGAGATTTGTCTACGTGTGACATAATGCGGCAGGTAGCCTAGCGGTTATAGTGTTGGGCCAGTAACTGAAAGGCTGCTAGTTCAAATCCTTTGAGCTGACTAGGTGAAACACCTGCCAATGTGCCCTTGAACACGGCACTTACTTGCTCTGGATGAGAGTGTCTGCTAAATGACTAAAATGTCTGATGCATAGGAGTGTGTGTGTTATTTTCTGTCTGTACGGGTTGAAACAAGGCTGCTCATAAAGCATTATGAACTTCAAGAAAGCTGTGCCTTTCATTTCTCTGAGAGGAGAAGAAAAAGACAGGGAGTCTAAGAGAGAAAGAAAAAAAGCTGTGAATGAAATCCTTTATCCCGAGGATCAAATGTCTATTGGCACCACTGGGTCTCTGACCACCCGGGTCATGTGCATGTGGTCTCTGGAGGCAAGTGTTCACGGTCGTCCCTGTGAGAGAGGGAGACTGAATGAACAACCTGGCGCTTTGCGCGCACACACACACAGCTATTCCATGCCTATTCTTCTCCACTCTCATAGCCAGCCCCGCCAACCAAGCACTATATTTAGCTCCGCCACAATCTATTTTTAGACCACTACCGGTTTTTGAGGCATTTATTGGGAAAAAGAATGACAAAAATAGAGAGGGAGGGAGAAGGGAGAGGAGTGGGGCCTCCCAGTTTGGACATCTGAAACATACACATTTTAACGTGGTACTGCTTGAACTCCGCAGCTGTTTATAATCGCAGGGAAGTGCGAGGAAAACACAGACTGGAGTGGGGGGAAAAAAGAGAGAAAAAAACATACGCAAATGCTCTTGGGACAGGGGGTTTAGGGAGGGCTGACTGGAAGAGTACAAAGAAATGCCTCAGTTGGTGGAATTCATGACGTGAAACCCTGGGAAGATGTTTCACAAGCATGTAATATGTGGCAGATAAAGATGAAATGGCATCCCGGTCTTTGTTTTGACCTATCCCTATGCCGCTAGGTTGCCAATGTCAGAAGGTTCATTGACTTAGGCAGTCTAAGCAGCTTCCGCCCTTTAATCCTCAACTCAGGTTGAAAAACAAGCAGCGTGGCTGATCTATCCACAGCCTCTTGCTGACACACCCTCTGTCTGTCTGTCTGTCTGTCTGTCTGTCTGTCTGTCTGTCTGTCTGTCTGTCTGTCTGTCTGTCTGCCTGCCTGCCTGCCTGCCTGCCTGCCTGCCTGCCTGTCTGTCTGTCTGTCTGTCTGTCTGTCTGTCTGTCTGTCTGTCTGTCTGTCTGTCTGTCTGTCTGTCTGTCTGTCTCTCTCTCTCTGTCTGTCTGTCTGTCTGTCTGTCTGTCTGTCTGTCTGTCTGCTTGTTCTGTCTGTCTGTCACAGCACCTCAAACACAAGCCCAACATCAACCTGGACAGCTGTAAGGCAGCGTATCATAACTTCCTTATTTCTCCTGGACGTTGATATGTGTAGAAATGGGGGAGGTAAATTAGTGCGGGCATTTAAACTGGAGGAGTTTACAGCAACCGGAGGAGTTGACAGCAGGGCTCTTTGTTAGGCAGAAGAAGCAGTCATTGAGCAGCAATCCACAGAGAAAACTCCTTAAGGCTAATGTTCTCTCTGCTGTTTAGAATCCAAATAAGTACATAGAATAGCACACATGCTCGCAAATATTTTCACAAGAAATAAGGCAAGAGCACACAGGCACTTTGAAAGGGATATCACATGCTCGGAGTCTGTTGACGTGCAAGAACACGATGGAGAAAAAAATGCTTTAATTAAGTCGTAAGGAAAAGTTTGGAGGCAAATTAGACTGAACGCAGATAATTAGTCTCCCTGGTATTTATAAATGTGGGGGGAAAAAATCACGTTTCTTTGCCAAATGAAATGTTGTGCGAGGCATATAATAAATGTGTGTGGATGTTGGTACATTTCTCTTTTTCTCTCTCACGCTCATGCCCTCCCGCCTCCATTCTCTCCTGCTCTCTTCTCTCCTCCCTCCCTCCGACGGACTGACGCTGGGCTGCAGTCACACCTGTGCTTCTCCTCACACGTCTCGGCACACGGGCGAAACATACGCCGGCGAAACATCGTGAGTGAGCTTTACTGAATCTCATTAGCCAAGCAGGTAGTCATTAACAGAATGACCTTTGGAAATAATTACCAGCCTGCCTCCCTCCCTCCTCTCACCATCCCTCTGCTCCCCCTCTCATTCAGAAGTTCCCGCTAGGTGAGGAGAGAGAGAGTGAGAGAGAGATAAAGGAGAGGGGAGAGGGAGGGAGGGTGGTCAGGCAGGCCCCCGCTGCTGCTCTTTAAGATTAAAGGGTGAAGTGAACTCTCAGATTAGGTTAATCTGGGGTGGAATGGGATTGGCCACTTGCCCTCCTCCTCTCCTGGCTGGGGGCTGTGCCACGTGCCTATGTGGCGCCCCATGTGAGTCCGTGGCCACTGCTTCGGAGCGTGGGGCACTAAACTAGGCTGAGGTTATGACCATCATCACGGCCACACCTCCTACCATCCCCTATCAAGCCAACCCCCACCCTCCCCTCTAGGCTGGTACTCAATCTATACCCTCCAGCGCCATCTGAAACGTGTGCTCTTTGTTTCACAGAGGAAAAACAAACACGTTGTGGGATGGGGATTTGGCACAGGCTGCACAGAGAGTGTGTCGTTGGACTGGGGCTGTTCGATTGCACTGAGCGCCAGCCACATTTGGCTTGGCTCTGTTACCCACTAGAAGTGAAAGGTCTTTCATGTGCACTGGCAATTAAGAATCCCCATATCCATGTCATAAATCTCCAATGAGAACTCAGAGAAGAGTCTTGGTGAGGAGGTATAAAAAGGAAAGGATAGATCCATTCTCCTGTCATTTCCCAACACGGCTTCCCATTTCTCCACTAATGCTGCTCACATGTCCAGGAAACCGCCCTGGCAGCTGGAGAGTATAGGAAATCTATCTGTGTGTTGGAGCTTTTCATCTGGAGCCAGCGGCAAACTGCACTATAGACCTGCCAAGAGGAGACTCAGAGGGCTGTTCGGACAACAACACAACCAGATAGCCTAGCTGTGTGTACACTACGCATGTTTTTTTTAACATTGATTAAATTAATTAATTCAAAAAATTAAATATTAATGTCTTTCACTTTAATTATGTGGACCTTCCCAACTTTTGTCTAGCATCTGATGCAGTCATGTAGGACTATTTAAATGAGAATCTAAAGAGAGTTTAAAAATACTAGAGTCCACCTAAATCCTTCAATGGAGGCAACTAGAAAATACTCAGAAACAGATGGGCCTATCATGTTCCAATTGAACATCCATGTTCCATTGGATTGGATCATTAATCTCTTGTTGCCCTGACTGCTGTGCTCCAATCACAGTAATTGGCAAGGAGCTGGTTTCCTTTGGTTAGACTTTGGTGGCCATCTTGATTCAATTTTCCACAATGCTTGTTCATGATATTACAGTTTGGAAGCGTTTTTCTCTCCCTCCAATTGATGGTGTCAAAATGGTTAAAAACACAGAATGTTGCTGAGAACAACATTGGTATCTTGGTCTCTTTGGTTGTACATATATTTGTGGTAGTGTCATCCTCAGCTGAGACAGTTTCCCCTAAGTGAGTCATCTAGCCATTCACAACCCCCTTCTCTATCTCCCTCTTCTCTTTCTGTCCTCTTCTCTCTCCCTCTTCTGTCTATTTCAATCTTCTCCCTCGTGGATTAGCATCAGGCACATGGACAGATAGAGATACTTGAGTAGAGCATGTCCCTTTGCCCTTCCAGTCTCAAAATTGCCCTTTTCGGTGGTGGTATAATTTCCCCCCAATTTTGGGGGGAGGTTGTAAATAATCTCCGCCTTTGTGGGATCAAGGGATCAAGTGAGTCAGCCTTTACCTCGATCTTCAGTAAGGCACTTGTGCATCATAGACATCAAATGACTTAAATTAAAGTTAGGAATGTGTACCGGGGAACGTATCATTCTCCGCAACCTGACTTCAGGCGAGTAAACTCCCTCTGCTGGAATCAGAGTTTTCACAAGCAATTTGATCAAATAGGTGGCCCGCTGAGGCAAATTGGTTATTAAAAGCACCACAGATGTCCATCTTATCTGTTATGGAACCAGAGGCTGTCATAACCTGCTGGGTTAATGAGGGGTTGGAGTTTTGTTTGAAGAGATTTGACTCTCTTCCAGTAGTCATCTGGATTCCCACCATTCTCAGATACACAGTTCAAGAAGTATAGCAATTTTGCTTTTCTAACCAGGGATAGACATCTATTTCTCAAGCACCTGAAGGACTACCAGTCAGACGTAGAATCTGTCAGCCTTAGCCCAAGCTACATTTCTCTCTGAAGATAATCGGATAGTTCTTGCGTGAACCAGGGATTAGCTCTATCCTTTACCCCTAGTTTGCTTCTCTGCAATAGAGTTGAGCAAAAAAGTTAAACAATTTAGGGCCTGATCCAAGTCAGTGATATCTGACACAACCCCCTTTCACACAATCACAGATCAGACTAGAATTGTATCTCATTGAAATTCCTATACTTTCTTTTTGTAATAATGCGAGGGTGAGATTTCGGTAGCTTTGCATCTCTTATGCAGGCAATTGGGACAATGGTCACTGAACTCATGAGCAAAAATTCCATTGGCTGTTTACTTACAGGAGTATTTGTCAAAATATATCTAATATTGTAGAATTTTCAGGGTGTTCAAAGTTGGGCCGGGTTGGTTCAGTTATCAACTGAGCTAGATTTAGCTCAATGCAGATATCTTTCAGCCTATCAGAAGCTGGGATCAACCAATCCAGATTAAGATCACCCAAAAGTAATAGTTCAGATTTAGCATAGTTAGATAGCAAGTCAGACAATTGGCTAAGGGCACATGTTGAGGCAGAGGGAGGGCGATAAATTCCCACTGGTATAAGTTGGGTATTATTATAATTTATTATATATATTTTTTTTATAGAGGGTAGATGAGCTTTAATATTGCAGATAGATTGTGGCTTCTATACATTTAATTGTCTGAATCATAATGGCTGGTGAAATGGCAGACGAGGTCCAGCATTTTACATTTTTTATAGTAATGGTAGGCTACAGTTGTAGGATCGTAATTTGAGCCTGTTTGCTACAGCAGGAAAAATATCCTGCTACAAAAGGAAATGTTAATTCTTATATGGATTATAATTCATGGACATTTTCGTAGGGGTTAATACATTTTTCGTAAAGGGAAAATCAAGTCTGAAATTTCTAAGTGGAAATTACCAACTTCAGAAGCTTCTTTAAACCTCAAAATACACTACATGTTCTCCTGCAACAGGGTGATCAAATTAATATCTTACATCTGTACAGTATTTCTTACAATCTTTTATTTTGACTGGAATTGTGTTGGTCATTGTTCATATGTCCAGCATTTATTCCAGTTCAAAGTAGTTTTGCAAAATACTTTACTGAACAGATTGTGCTGCGTTCCCCTCTTCTTGTAATAATTGCTCAATGAGTCTGTGACCGTGATTGTGGGAATTTTGTTTTGGGGGGGTGGTGCCCTTTTTTTGGTTTAGGCACATGCACCCCAAAAGGTCTGTGCACGGCCCTGATTAGCTCGATAGCAGCTACTGAACAAAGAGTAAAGTTACGGCCAGATGAATGAAGAATAGAAAGTAGAAAAAAACAGAGAGTGAGAGATAGGGCCCTGGAGTCCCTTTTAAACATACTGTAGCTGGAGAGGCTGTGCAACCCTCTCAGTGCCACTCTCCCAACAACGCTAATTATCAACCAAAGACACAATAATTACATAGAGCTTTATTGCTAATGTAGCAGGCCTGTCTGCCAGCCGCCCACACGCTGCACTGTGCTTCTCTACCACTGCCTCTCCTCCCACTACACCTCAAGGCACAGCAGCCCATCGCAAAACACTGAGATGCTCTGTTTGTGTTTATATCTGAGGAGTTGCAGATCTATAGTCATATACTAATATCAACTACATCACATGGTAGTCTATTGCTATCTGGTCTTTGGCCTAAACCCTCCTGCTCCGACCGGCCCTCCCTGTCCTACTGTCCTCCTGTCCCCATGCGCTGCACTTCCTACCCAACAGGAAGACTCCTTTGTCCCCCCCCACCCCCCTTCACACCCACCCACATCCTCCACCTGTGACGTAACTTAGCAGCGGCACACAAGGCTTGGCAGGAGAGATCCACCCCCCCCCCGTGCTCGCGGGTGCGCTGCGGCCAATCCTTTTAGCACACCGCGGCTAAGGCTAAGGCCTCTTCAGATCGATTTCTCCCGCTGCGAGTCGAGTCTGAGCGAGCGGAACCCATGTCCACCCCGGGATCACAGAAGCCAGCGCCGCAGCGCTCCCCCGCTCGACTCTTCAGCGTGCTCCTCAGACACAGCTGTTTACGCGTTAGCCATCCTCCACTCGGCTAATAGAGAGCTTCAAAGCCCCTGCAGGTCTGGTCACGGGCGCTTGTTGAAACATGTGACGGCTCTCTTCACGGTCTCTGTAGGAGAGACTATTACACCGACTACAGTTGCTGAAGGGCTTATATGCAGAGACTGGATATGTAGGCTATGATATGGATAAGAGGGTCTGCTAGATGAGTAAATGTGAAATGAATAACACGGAGAGAAGGCTTGTTATCTTTCTGCGTGTAGTTGGACATGATTTACATGCCACTGCATGGAAGGGGAACTAGGGTACTTCATAAGGACACAAGGAGGCTTTGGGGGTACTACATACAGTACATTACATGGAAATCCTATATTATAGATGGGCCGTAGCTAGGCCTACTGGATAAAATGTGTTCTTAAAATACATTCCACTACTTTGAAATGTATCATTTTCCAGTAATGAATAGATAGCAATGCATATGCCCAACGCATTTAACCAACATAAACTAATGCATCTGGTACAGTTGCATTTGCAAAGTACGAGTAGGTTTGAAATAGTAAGCAGAGCATATCTTAAGGCTACCAACATGATATATAGTACATGCCTTCCTTAAATGCATTCTATGCTAATGAATACGGTCTGGTGTGTCTATGTTTTCATCATTAATGTGGATAATGCTTTGAGTGCACGGTCTTTTGATAGAAGCTACTCTAAATAGGATATATTCCTTTTTTAGTTGACCACTTGAAATGGTAAGTATATGGCCTGTATGCAACATCAACAACAACAATGGAGCATGCATTCATTATTCTGTGTACTCTTTAATACTTTTGAGTGGTCAGTAAACTTCACTAAGAAATAACCCTCTTCTTCTATTTTATGTCTCCCTAAAACATAGTGATCCTATACTTCTGTGTCAAGGGTCCCTCTCACATGTTACCTTTGTGTGTCTGTGTGTGCAGCCAGGTATGTGTGTCTGTGTGTGCATCCAGGTATGTGTGTCTGTGTGTGCAGCCAGGTATGTGTGTCTGTGTGTACAGCCAGGTAATGTGTGTTTGTGTGTTCAGGTGCCTGTGTAGGTTTAAGAGGGAACCTTTGTGTAATCTTAAGTCACTGTGTGTGTGTGTGTGTGTGTGTGTGTGTGTGTGTGTGTGTGTGTGTGTGTGTGTGTGTGTGTGTGTGTGTGTGTGTGTGTGTGTGTGTGTGTGTGTGTGTGTGTGTGTGTGTGTGTGTGTGTGTGTGTATGTGTGCGTGTGTATGCGTGTGTGCATATGTGTTTGTATGTGGGCCACCAGGGTCAGGCAGATCAGCATGGTGACCGTTGTGTAACCAGGGTCACGTTGGTCACGTTGGAGCATGTTGGCCTGTCCCTGTGGGCTGGTGCGCGGCTCACCTGACACAGCCATTTAACGTCCTACTGAGCCAGGCTTACATCACCCATGTCCACGCCACGGCGACCTAGGATAACATGTCCCCTGGAGCACGAGTCACAACAATGCCAAGGGGACACTAACTATGGGCTAAATCTCACAGGGGCAATAGGGCCTTACCGATGCCAGGGGCTATAGGGGCCTTACCGATGTCAGGGGCTATAGGTGCCTTACCGATGACAGGGGCTATAGGGGCCTGTCTCTATAAGAAAGAGCCCAAGGGATAGTTGTCTGTACACTTTGGATGGATGCCTTACGCTTTTGTAGTCTAGATATGACCCCAATGGTCATTGAGTATCAATGTGTGTATGTATGTGTGTGAGTGAACATGTGTGTGTGTATGTGTGAGTGAACATGTGTAGTGTGTACGGTGTCCGGGGACTCACCTCCACGATATCAGAGTTGGTCCTGCTCTCGTGGGGCTCGTTGTACTCCGTGTACTTGAGCAGCACCTTGTCCATGTCGGTGCTGGCATACTGGAACAGCTTGTTGGTACTGTTGAAGATGATGAGGGCGATCTCACAGTCACACAGCACGCTCAGCTCATACGCCTTCTTCATCAGGCCAAACTTCCTCTTCGTAAATGTCACCTAGGGAGAGAAAGAGAGAGGGAGAAAGAAGAGAGGAGGAGAGAGGTTTCAGGGTGAACGGCTGAGGGTGAATTTAGGGGGAGGCAGGTTTTCAGCACTGGAATGTGTGTTGTGTTTTCCTTGTTGGGGGTTTGAATGGGGGGATTTCAGTTCTTGTACAGTACACCTGACCAGACCAGACCCCACTGTGTCAACACCAAACTGGATTTTCCCACATGTGATCCTACGTTTGATTATTAACACATTTCATAAATACATCTAATTATTTTGTATTATAGAATAAAACACCATCCTCGACCTCTTTGTTTTCCTTCATAATGTGTGAAGAAAGGAGAAATCTGGCGCAATCAGAGCTTTTCCACTCATAAATCATGAAACTGAAGCTGCATGAGAGAATTTCTCAACAGTCAGGGCTGTTCTCCACTGCGACCTCCCACTGAGAGGTTACTGCAACAGTCCATCTACTCTGGCAAGGGGAAGAAAAAAAAGAAGCCGAATAGAATTTTAAGGAACCGAGAGTGATCTGTCTTATAGAGATAATGAGCCAGATCAGTTTATCATCTGTGGGCGACATCAAAGCATACTGCACTTTATTATAGAACATCTGAGTCTTTATATCGACCCTTCATACGATTGGAGCGTATCAACCGCTCGCTCACAAACACACACACGCACACTAACTCCATTGTGCGCTTGCGAGAGTACCGCTAAGACTTCTAATAGTCTTAGAGATGCAACTTTGTATTGGTAAAAATAGCCCAGGGGTTTGCTCGCTGAGTTTTGTTTTATATAGCGCCTGAAGCACCAGGTAGATATAAATGTTGCTCCACAGAAACCATGCAGGCAGTCTTCACATATAGGAACCTTTGTGTGTGTGTGTGTGTGTGTGTGTGTGTGTGCGTGCATGCGTGCATGTTTGAGGCCCAGTACCTCAGCACATCATCTTGAAACACACACACACACATAAAAAGGTACCTTTAGGTTTCCAAATAGAACCATGCAAGTTGTTTTATTCATGTGTCTGTTACCTGGCCCTCCATGATGGGATAACACTGCTCAAATCAAATGAAATATTCAAAATGAAGTATTAGTCATACGCCGAATACAACAGGTGAAGGCTTTACCGTGAAATGCTTAATTACGAGCCCTTTCCAAACAATGCAGAGTTAAAAGGTAAGAAAAGGGGGGAAAACATGAATGATTCATGGGGCCCTAGCCTGGTAGGGTTCCTAAATGTTTAGAAAATTATTTGATTATCATTTAAAAAATGTTAGACAAAAAGAAATCTGGGATGAAAATTAAAACGAATAACCATAATCAGATCAGGCATTTTTCTGCGTGATAGCTTGCTGCCTACAGTGGACTCACTCGGCTCAGTCAGAGCAGTAATTATTAACATGACGATGATGAGCTACCAGCTACGGCTAGCTAATTAGCTATTATTTAGATATTATTATAACTGTATTCCCCAATCTTTGCGTGACATTTGTCAGCTAGCTAGAGTAAAATTAAAACCTAAAATGTAGCCTACCTACCCATACTGTAGATGCCACTACTACTACTACTGCTGTAGACAAAGATCCCAGCGTGTGTCTACTACATGAAGTTCAAACAGCGGACCTTGGAGGGGAGGCAATTGTTTTGTAGCAGTAGCAGCATAACTAGACCATTTTTAAATTGTAAAGTTCGGCACATGATGACTTAGACACACTTAAATACGTATTCTCTTTGATATGTATATTATTAACACGTTTTTTCTTTCAGTAGTAGATTTTTAGTACGGTAACCTTTTGTAGGAGCAAACATTAAACCTAAAATCCCCTTTGTTTACTCACTTCCTAGTGCCAAGAGAGCCCCAGGTAGGCAGAATGTCAGCGGAAAGCTGTCCGACAGACTCTGATGCAGAGGAGAGCAGGGAGGAGGAAGAGGAGTTAAGGAGTAGCAGCAGTGCCAGTGGAGGAGTGACAGAAGAGATTGAACAAGCAAGTAATAACGGAAAGGAATAGTATGGACAGTTTCGAAGTGAGGAAGATTAGGTTTTACATGATCCAGCACTGTGGCCAGAGAAGGCCATCTTCCTGCTCACTTTCTGGGGAAAAGTTTTGCAGTGTATTGAGAATAGAAGCCTAATTCTTCAGTCAGGAAATATTTCTCTGGACACTGAAGCAGCTCACATGCTTCCTGCACTACAGGAAGAAATACAGGCTCTGCGTAATCAATGGTGACGCTCTTCTGGCAGAAGCCTCCACGGTGGCAAATGAAATGGGTGGTACTACTCAGTTTCACCGTGAACAGAGGAGCCGCCAGAAAAAAATTTGACGTTTCCCTGATGAGACTGAAGATGACATAGGAGATGAACAGAAGTCAGACACTGGATTTCGCAACACAGTGTTTTAGGTGGCTCTGGATAGTATAATCAGTCATTTGGACGTGCGGTTCCACACGATTGCAGCTATATGCGAGGAGTTTTCACCAATACTTACATTTAGGATGATGACTGAAAACCAAATTAGTTTATCTTGCCACAAATACTCCAAAGATCTCACAGATGGATTTGAAAATGAAGTGTGACATATAAAGACGATATAAAGACTTTTTCAGATGGTCTTTCTCCTGTAGAGCTCCTAAATGCCATCCACAAGATGCAGCTACAGAGCATTTTTGGAGAGGTGTGCATTGCACTGCAAATCTTCTGTACAATGCCTGTAACAGTTGCTGGAGGGGAACGTGCCTTCAGGAAGCTGAAACTTATAAAGAACTATCTAAGATCCACAATGTGCCAAGACAGGTTGAACAGCCTTGCTATCCAGTTAGCTAGAAAACCAGTTAGCTAGTAACTTAAACTTTGAAGACATTATAAATGAGTTTGCTCACAAGAAGGCTCGACGCTGGGCTCTTGGTGCAGTGAAACCTCTGAGTTTTGTTTACAGGGAATAAACACAAGGACAAATGCCTTAACCTGTTCTACCCAAGCCTGCCCGGGGATGGGCAAAATACTGTTTCAGAGTATTTTCTGATTATGGTTTATCTCCTGTTGAACTTACTCAGGAATGCCCACATAATGTCTTGACACTACAGTTGCAGTTTCACAGAAGCTTGTTCTCTGTAGGTACCACTTTTATGCCTGCAGTCCACATAGTTCAGGATTTTCTTTCATCTAGGGTATGTTATTTGGGAATATATTTATGAATTATGCATAGGGCAGAAGAGGGTTAGCCTTGTTTATAAGAATTGGTAATACATTCTTAATCTGAAGCATGGAACATTGGTCATTTCTTCATTAAAACTGACTACAATGCCATATACTAAAAAATAAGTCACCAACTGTGTAGTTATTTATAATAAAGCATCATAAAAATCTCATGACACAGACAGCTTTTGTTAACATTAGGATCCAAAAATGTTTGCAATACTGTTAATATGGGCAAAGGATGAAGGAGGAAACTAGAATCTGCACAATTGTAGTATAGAGCAGCAGAAGCGTATAGTTAGTACATTTAATAACACATACTGTTCAGTACGTTATTCTAATCTGAAACATTATGATTTCTATGTTAGGGGCCAGGTAGTTTTTTTGTTCATGTAGATATGGGTAAAAGTGACTAAGCAATCAGGATAGATAATAAACAGAGTAGCAGCAGCATATGTGAAGAGTGTGAAAGAGTGTGAAAGTGTGTCTATGTGTGAGTTGTGTGTGTGTTTGTGTGTGTGTGAGCGTATGTAGTGTGTGTGTGTGTGTGTGTGTGTATATGTGTGTTGGAGTAGAGTATGTGTGAGTGTGTGGGTAGAGTCCAGTGAGTGTGCATAGAGCCAGTGTAAGAGAGTAAGCGCAAATAATAGTCAAGGTAGCCATTTGATTAACTCTTCAGCAGTCGTATGGCATGGGGGTAGAAGCTTTAAGAGACTTTTGTTCACAGACTTGGCTCTCTGGTACCCCTTGCCGTGCGGTAGCAGTGAGAACAGTCTATGACTCAGGTGGCTGGAGTCATTGACAATTTTTTAGGGCCTCACGACCCATACCAGCGCAGTAGGTGAAACCTACTAGGTGTAGGTGAAACCCAGTAGGTGTCTGCTTCATAAACACTATCCTGTGCTTTTACATTGATTCTCTGCATGGAGGAGGAATCTGATTGGTTCACGACCCTGTGATAACATGATCATTACCTGGGGTCTAATAGGACAATAAGAAACATTCAAGTGTCGTCTTTTCTGGCACCTCTCCAGATCACCAAGGCTATAGATACTCAATTACATCTCTCTCTCTTCCTCTCTCTCTCTCTTCCTCTCCTTTATCTTTGACTGGAGCAGGAAGCTGATGAGAGTGGAGCGAGAGAGAGAGAGAGAGAGAGAGAGAGAGATCTCCAGAACAGTGCCCAGCTGGTTGCTAATGATCGAGGCATATTGATTAACTGAAGCGTTTGTCTCTTCTGTTCTCTACTGACACCTTACACGAGCCAAAAACACAAGAGCTAAACCTCCCCAATAACAAAACCAATTACACACGTCCTGAATACAAATGGCTAGGAAGAGATTAGGAGCACTGCCAACTGTTTCGGTCTACTAGTGTGAAAGTTCTGGAGTCAACAACTTCAGATATGGATGGACCAGATCAATGTACCAGTGAAGGAATAAATGAACGTATCAATACAGATCTTTCCTACAGTGTCCTTCAGTGTCCTTCAGTGTATCATTGAGGTCTTCAGCAGCTGAGAATCTCTCAGGACTGAAAGAGGAGAAGAAGATGGATAGATATCCATAGAGTTTTGCCTTTCCTTTCCTGAAATGAAATCTGACAGGATGCACCACGGAAATCGAATATCAAATGACATCCTCTTCTCTACGATGATATGAGCAGCGCCATTCTGTATAGGCCCACCTCAGATGAACTACAGACCCTGTCCCAGCCTTCCCTCTGAGTTGGGGAATGATGTCACCACACCACAATGAGCTCCATATCGAATGGCCACCAAGGCTCAAGACAACAGAGGTTGAAAGAAGAGACAGGACACGCTTTCAACTCCCCTACCATGACGTATGAAAAAGGCTCTAGACTTCAGTACAACTCAAATGATTCACCACAGAATGGCTCCGCTGGGCTTTAAATACCATGGTGACATTTACAGTCATACCAAAATGCTAAAAAAACAAACCCCTGTTCAGACGCAAGGACCAAAGGCAGGTAGCGACTGGATGATTAACTGTCATAACAAGCCCACTGGAATCTATAATGCAGTGGGACAGAAATACAAACACCAAGGCTTAACTAGGCCTGCTGCTGCTGGCTACTTGCTACATGACAAACTCAACAAGACACCACTAGAAGGTCATGTGAGGCTAGTTTGGAACACGTCCTAAGTGGTGTCTTCCTCAGGTGGCAGGAAGTTGAAGGAACTTACAGGAAGTTGAAGATCTGGTGCCAGAGGCTTTAGGGAACGGTACATTCTACCGGAAGAACAGTAGCTGAGCGAACATGCAGGCCCAGAGGTGGCATCACCCACTCACTTTAAACGTTTTTTTTTGTTGTGGTTGGTAGCACACGGCACAGTGGGGGTCTGTGTCTCCAGCTCATATTATATCCTGTAAACAAAAAAAATCAGACCAAATGACAAGTAACACCTACATAAAAATAACAACCCAACCCCAGTCCATAATCTTAACACCTATACCTAAAAAACCACACACACATATGAACAGTACACACTGACACCCTTTCAAAGTCACATGCACCACAACCTCACAAGGAACAATGTTTTTTGTTTTTTTCTTCACATGGAAATAGAAAATACAAGTAATGCATCTGATCAACCATATGCGCATGTGAACATATCTACTACAACACGGAGTAGGTAGGCCTAGTTAGTTCTCTGAGTGGTGGTGCATTTCACTGGTTGGCTTAGCGAAACGTTGCACTGTGAATCACTGACCTCACATACTGCCCACATGTGAACGCAATTGACCGTCTGACACGACCCTTGTGCTGGTGATGTCACCGTAGGCACTTCCTGTCGCTATGGGATCTCTAACCAATGTTCTGGTCCCTATTTCCACTCTGTAACCCAATGCAGTCAGTCACGTTTGCCTTGAATGAGGTGTCCAATGGAGGACTAGCAATATTAACATGCTAATAACAGAACATTGTTGTAGCACCTTTGCTGCTATCAGGGCTGGAGGTTTGGTGGGGAGAACAGTGTAAACCAAACAAACTGTGAATGAGTGTGTTTTCACAGCAGAATTCTCAGGGGCCCCAGAGTTAGAAACCTATTGTTGCACAGAATGGTTCATGGTCTTAGGATGCACAGTGAGAATATACAGTGTGCATTAAAACCACCAAAGGCCTCCAGATTTGGCATTGTCTGCTAGAGCACTTCAACGGGTCAGAGGCTGAACATCCTGCCTCCTCACATACTATACACCCTCCTTCCCTGTCCCCTCATGACGGATCGCATCAACAAAGAGGACAAACATGTTTACCACAAGGAGCTCCATTTACCTACATGTACAAATTACCTCAACTAACCTGTACCCCAGCACATCGACTCGGTATCGGTACCCCATGTATATAGCCTCGTTATTGTTATTTTATTTTGTTACTTTTTATTATTTTTTACTTTCATTTATTTGGTAAATATTTTCTTAACTCTTCTGCAATGTTGGTTAAGGGTTTGTAAGTAAGCATTTCACTGTTTATTTATTTTATTTTACCGTTATTTTACCAGGTAAGTTGACTGAGAACACGTTCTCATTTGCAGCAACGACCTGGGGAATAGTTACAGGGGAGAGGAGGGGGATGAATGAGCCAATTGTAAACTGGGGATTATTAGGTGACCATGATGGTTTGAGGATCAAACTGTAAGGTCTACACTTATTGTATTCGGCGCGTGTGATAAATAAAGTTTGATTTGATTTGATTTGAGTGGCTGATTCTCTGCCATATGGGGGAGGATGAAGTGAGAGGTGTGGGGGGGGGGGGGGGGGGGCACAGGAAACACATTTGTATGCATTTCCTCTCATAACAGGAAGAGCCCGGTGGCTTCCCCTTCACAATGGCTTCGCTTCTGCTTCCCACCTCCTGCCTGCACTTCCCTGGGGGGGGGGGGGGGGGGGGGGGGGGGGTGGAGAGAGAAAGACAGGGACCGAGAGCGGGCATTTAACAAAGCAAACCGAGAGCGGGCATTTAACAAAGCAAACACACACACAACATTTTGTTAAGACTCACGCACAGATACAGACACATGCACGCCAGCACTCATTACCATGGCCCTCCTAGGGCTGTTGCGGTGACCGTATTACCGCCACACATGAGTCATGACAGCAGTAAAAATTCACGCGACCGTTGAGTCACGGTAATCTCCTCTTATGCACTCAGGACATGTTTTGGAAGTACCCTAACAACCATTAGGTCACTAACGGCCTGGTAGTCAGGGCTCTATTGTCCCTCTAACCACTCTGACGTCAATGCAAGTGCAATCGAAAATCACATCAGACACTTACCATCAAAACAGTACGCCTATCATACTTGTAAAACTCACCTCACTGTGACGATCCATTTGAAGAAAGACGGTCATTGTGGATGTTGTTTAAAAAGTCTAACACAACGAAATGGACAGCGCTTTCCAAGGTGATGATTCATTCAAACCCCCATATGCATATTTGAACTTATACATATGCATAGGCTTATGAGTCCAAGCCCGAAAAAAATACCTGAATTAAGATTACGATTGCAATACAGTACAATACATAGCCTGCCGCATATTATGCATTGCTGAGAAACATAAAATAAACTGATTGAAGATCAGATTTTGAGTAATCGCCTTTGAGTGTGGACTATATTTATTATGCATACTGGATGGACTGGGTTACCTCTCCAAAAGTTCTATCCACGAGTCGGGGAGAGAATGTAATACCATCGATGATGCTGTTGGTTCATTGATTGTGCAGGGCGGCTTACAATTCTGTTGAATTTGTATATGATTTTGAATAGTCAAGTACTAGGGAATTTTATATATTTTCATCATTAATAGGCTGAAACATTACCTTTAGCTATAGAGAACATCTCACCGCCATAAGTTTCCATCTCCTCCTCTCTCTGTCCTTTATTCCTTTCTCAAGTGTGCAGAGGGGCTGTCAACAGTTTAGTGAAATATGTTTCGTTGTGAAAGCTACCGATGTTCCCGAACCGATTTCCCTTGGTTTCTCAAATCAAGCACTGGGTAGCTGCAGGAACAGGGTTGGAGAGCCCCTGGCATACAATATCACCTGTCGCCCAGCGAGAGCATGCTCCTCAAACAGTGGTTGATGCGTGGAGTGAAATACGTGTTATTTATATCTCAGCTGCTCTTACACTTTAACATAGCCACTTCCTATGCACACCTGCTCCAGAATGGGAAAAATAATCTTTCTATTTCATTCAGCTAAGTTAAATGATATTCTTCTGACTATAAAATCATATAATATAAAATAATGTAATGGGATTTATAAACATACAGTATCTGGTCTGCTAAAAGAACAAACCTACAGACTATGGCATGGAGCATAGCCAGATAACATACAGTAGACTAACACATATTCTGTTCTTCTGACTTACATTTTCTTCATATCATAATGTTTCTTTAGACCTGACTAAAATAAATAATGGATTTATTGTGTTGGTGTTATTACATTTATTTATTAGACTTTTTAATTGTAGACGTTCCAAAGGCGCACATCAGCGGCTTGAATGCAGCTTATATACGTGGAAGCCTGGAGATGCTACATTTCATGACCGCCACAGCCCTACGCCCTCCACACAAACACTCATTGTCAGAAGCCAAAGCAGGAAGAGATGGACTCCTCACACAAAAGGATTAAGGAGAGGAGACCAAGACCTGGGCTTGAACTCTCCTTCTGGGCCAAACAGGCTTCTGGAGATGCATGATGACAACAGGAGCTTTGTTCCAGCTCACATCTCTAATATATGCGTACTCTACTCCCCTGCACCACCCAGCACCCACCCACTCCTAATAGCCTGTCCTAGACTTTCAGAGTACAGCAAAAACAAAGGTCCTGTGCAAGAGATTACATTTCAATTGAAGTTAATCAATTAAAGTCTATCAATAAGTAATGTCTGAATTTTTTTCTCGACATTACAATATGAAAAATGGCAAATGCAGAGACTGCATTGGCTTTTATTTCCCGAGGCACTGACTTCTGAGAAAAGCACTCCTGTCCGAGTATGGTCGTGCTCTGTATGTCCCTGCTTATTCTGTAAAACCACAAGTGGAAAGTAATATATCCACTGCCCGCTGTGGATGTTACTCTGCAAGGGCCGAGTTGGTGGCGAGATTCACCAAAATAGCTTTTCCTTTTCATTCATTTGTGAGGATGAAAATGCCTCGTGGCACAGAGCTCAAGTTGAACGACAGAGGGGAAAGAAGGAATAAGGGAAACCGCCAATAATTATATTTTTTACCTTCGTGTGAATCGTAGAGAAACAAGATGCATGAAAAGAGGACAAAGCGGAGAATGGCAGTACAAGAGGAGCACAAGAGGCAGATAAAAGAGATAAGAAGACAAAAGAGGGCATGAAGTGGAGGAAAGGTGAGGTATTTCTGCGAGCGCTCTCTGGGCTGAGCAGACTGACACAGAGGGAGCCTGACTCGCATAGGTAACGATCGCGAAAAGAAGAAGGAGAAGAGAAGAGGTGGGAAACTGGGGGAGAGAGGAGGAGTGCAGGGGTGACGAAATACCCTGAGGGCCTCATTATTTTCCCGCTGTTAATTTACCTTGCAAGCTTTCTCACCACACCACTGTTGATTGGAGACACGGCACAATTGTCGTGAGTGAAAGAACCATGTCTCGTTCTGCGGTGCTGTGGTTGTCTCGATAAGAGAAAAAGAAGAAGAAAGAGATATCATTGTGTTCGCTTCTCTCTGAGTCCTGACTGGGGGATGTGATTGGGGAGGGATGTGATTGGGGAGGGATGTGATTGCTGGGGTTCAGCGGTCTACTTCCTGTGACTGATGACCTCATCCATGTTTAACCTATGACCCCTCCAAAGGGGCTCTTCCCCTTTGCAACCCACTGTCACACAAACACGCACGCACGTGCACGCGCGCACACACACACACGGCTGAACTGTCACTCTGCATTACCCTCAATTATACCCAATTAGCTGGAATCCATGATGGCTGACCCTGGACATTAACGACAAGACGAGCGGTAGATGTGTTTACCTCAGTGTTTCTACTTAAATGTATGTGTGCTTGTGTGTGTTAAATACAAATGTATGTAAGTGTGTGTGTGTGTGTGTGTGTGTGTGTGTGTGTGTGTGTCTGCTCTCTGTCTGCGTCCCATGCGTTTATGGCACAGGGGGCTCTTTCATGTGCCCAGGGCTGGGAGAGGGTCTGAGTGGCCGGGGGGGTGGGAGCCAGGGCTCAAACACTGCTGCCCTCTGTCCAGAGCTCTGGGCAAGCATTCAACGCCCGGGAGGCCTGGCCGTGGTGCCCCTGCTCAGGGGAAGTGTTTCGGGGCCTGGGGTGGCAGGCCAAAGTGGCCGCCCAGAGAGACGGAGGTCCCGTGCCCGCGGTGATGGCGCCAAGGTGGGCGGCGGAGCCCGGTGGGTGGCAGGGTGGTGCTGACAGCCCTAACAGAACGGTGCCACTCAGTAAAAGGTAAGGAGAGCAGGGGAGCGGACGCTTCTAGTGAATAGAGGTGAAAGGCTCCCTTAATGTCTACACTGCGCCGCAATAGCAACGATACTATGAAATGAGAGGTCAAATGTCGACAGCCACATCGGCCTGAATGCCCACATACCAGTCAGAGTGAAACTAAGATCTACCACTTCAAACTAATTTTGATCTATTCCTCCATGTGTATAGATTGATTGTGATTTAGAGAGCGTTAAGTATATTTTAAGTCATAAGAGTTTTGTTCAGGGCAGGCTGGGAGCTCGTTTGCGTGAAAATAGCACAAACATGCGAAGAATGTGGAGGCTAAAGATAACACCTCTGATGTTTATTTGGCTGAAGCGCACAGAGGTTTCCTCAAAGGGGAAGTGAAAATATGCAAAGGCCAGGCAGCCATTTCGACAATAAAAAAAAAATATGTTTCTGTGTGCCAAAGGTCTCTGTCTGTCTTGTGACGGTCACCTTCATATCCTTGTTGCTTGGCTCAGACATAAGAGAACTGATGTCATTTTACCACCATTGCCACGTACGGCAAAAAGCAAAAGAGCTTATTCAAAAGTTGTTTAAAAGGTTTATATAAGGATTTTGTATCAATATGAATGCAAATTAATGTGTAAAAAGGCTGGTGTAAAATGACTTACATGAGACCTCAGGTATAAACTGTTATATGCTTGTTCACTTTCTTTCTCTCTCAACCCCCTCCTCTTCCTCCCTCCTTCCCTCTCTCTCTGTAAGCGAAACCCGGATATCTGTGGCATCGATTCCCCTCAGGTGTCCTTCCTGTCTCCCTCTCTCCCCTCCTCATCCTCGGGAGCCGGAGTGCCTGGTGCGACCGGTGAGCCCGGTCTGCGGTGGGACAGGGAGGGAGGGAAAGGAGACTGAGATAACAGCAGACAGGAAGTGGGCACTGGTGCAACGTGATAGCCTTCTCCACTGAATCTCCCTGACCTCCTCCACACTCCCTCTCTCTCCTCCTTTTGACTACAACACACTGACTCCAATAACCTGTCACTGATGTCTGGGAACAACTGTAGATCTCCCAGAAAGTCAAGTAGGAAATAACAGAGTTTATGACAGCTCCACTCCCCTCCTCCTATTTTCACCAATCTTCTCTCTTTTTCTCTTATTTCTTCTGTCTCACTAATGAGCACTCAGTCCACCCAGCTGCAACAGCCGCTTCAGGGGAGTCCAATTGATTTCTAGCACATTTTTATGTCAAGTCACAATGGCAGTGTGAAGAGAGCCCAATGACAGTGTTTATGTGGAGATATCATACTGCCAGAGGTTAGAGGGGTCAGTGAGCAACTCTGTTAGATGTTAGCCCATACAGAATGACAAGCACAGTAGAAGGATCTAAGAGAGTCTTTCAACAACTGTGCTGGATGTAATAACCATTGAATGTTGTGACAGTAAGTTGCATGGGATAATGGTTCACAGAGTGGTGAGGACTGGGGAGGGAGGGACAGCCTGGGTGTGTGTGACCTGTGAGGGGAGGGGGCACATTAGCAGCATATGGATCGAATTGGACTGACAGGGAGCTGACAGAGTGGCGGTGGTCACTGGTGCCACAGGAAGTGATGGATTGTGGGCCTGGAGGGCAGAGAGAGAGAAGTTTTTCTCCATCCATTTCCTGGGTTGTGTAGCTGATGTTTTGTCGTTTTTCATTTAAATGAACTGTCCATTGAAAATCTCACCTTTAAAAGTTAAATTCTGTTAACTCATACCCAAATAATGTTGTTGATAAATTGGAGAAAAAAAACACTTCAAAAACCGCACCTCAAACTTGATTCTCAAACAGACTGTTTCAAAAATGCTTGTTATTTCCTCATAGAGGATGATGTCATCCTCCTGAGCTGGCCAATATTTTTAATGACGCCCACACCATTTTGTGGAAGGAAAACTTTTTCACTCATATTGTAATTAATTATTAGTAATAATATTTCAGAGAAATCTAGAAGCACTGGACAGTTACACAAATGAAGCCAGCTGTGTGATATTGATGGTAAGTACTTTGCCTTTATCTAAATGTTTGCCTCATCTTCTAAAATGTATTAAACATTAAATTTAGAATCCTGAGTTTTACATACATTTTTGGACTTATAAATTAAAGATATATACCTATTTATTCTTAAAAAATACAACTTGTAAATGCCTCATGAGCTTAGTTCAACTCTCATACCACACCAGAACTCAAAATATAAGCTTGTTTTACTCCAATGGTTGGAAAGTACATTTAGTCAAACACTGTATAGCCTCAAAACATGTTAAAACTATCATTTTGATATCATGGATGGTCAGTCCTTGATTCCATAGCTCTGTCTATGAATTTGAGAATCGTTACATCCCTCAGACTTTTGCCAAAACAGAGGTGGGGTAACCCTTTGTTATCACAAAGTATAGACTACCGATTGCTGTCCATGGTGCTGAAATTGCGACATGTCTATGCGGCTGCATGCCTGTTGAATCGATTATAGGCTTTCTGCGGTACCAGGGTATGTATAGCATTGCATTAGCTAGTAGCCATAAAATTATTGGTAGGCCTGTTTTATTGTCATTTTCTCAAGTCTTAACATTTCACGAAGCTATACACAGTGTTGCAATGCTGCCACTTTTTGCCTGCTGGGTGGTGGCAATATTGTAATTACGTGTTCTGTAATTAAAAGTTGGAAATTCAAACATTGCAGATAGTTAAATACATGTTTGATGCAGCAGCATACGAATCAGCTACAATACATTTGTGAGAATATACAACTGTCCTGTATAGACAACATGAACCTGCATGACATGATCCGTCCTCGTGTTCTCTCCCAGCTTGGATAGAAAGTCGTTGTGCGTAAAACCTAATGCCAAACAATACAGTCAGTCCACCCTTAAAACACTAGCTTACTAGGGACTGTTTCATTATGCAGTGTACTATCTATATTCCGTATTTAGCTGTTATTTAGCTGCTATTCATGAACTTTTTTATAAAAAATGACACATCAAATAGCTTAACAGTTTTTAAAAAACGTAGTCGGCTTGAGGATGAATTCGCCCACTATTTATTGTTGAACTCGGCAGGTTTTGTCTGGCCAATACCCTGGTCTCCTTAAGTCGTACATTTTTGTTTGTAAATGTTTTCACCACGGTCTGTATGTAGGTCCAGGTTGCGGGCCTGACTGTTTTCTCTACTGAGTATTTCCAACCCAGACAGTCTTTCCTGAGACATTGTACATTATATTTCCATGGCGCTGCGCACAATTTCAACTTTAAACTGAATGACGCATTCTAAGATATACCAGAGATAAGGGACTGTTCATATTGCAACCATACAACACAAAAGCCAGTTCACCAGTATGAACAAAATCGGAAACGGCTTTTTTTGTTCAAGCCCTCAAGAACTGTTAAAGATGATAATCCGTTTGCATCTGCCAATTTATTGGCTGTCCGGTATCCAAACAACCTGTCCCCAGAGCTTCCTATACATTTCATCTCTTTACGTAATGTGTTGTGGACGGCGATTAAGGAGAATGAGAGGCTCAATTAAAGATGTGGCAGAACTGCTTATTTGAAGCACCACTCTCTTCTTCCCAGTTTCCCTGATGTTGCTATGGAAATCAAGCTGTTTTTACCATCCCTGTAACTGTCGCTTCGCATAAAGAACTACCTAAGACGGATTAGGCTCTTGGTCTGATATGCACCTTTTGAACACCTGAGGAAGCTCCACTCATCGCACTGGTGCCGTCGTAGTCTTGACCACGGCATTTGTTCACCGATATCCCCTTGTACTTTCAATCAGTAAACATTTTTTTATTTTTCAAGACCCGAGTCACATTCCTGAAGCCAAAGAAACAACACTTAGCTTCATAGTACACATGGAAATTAAAAAGGTTAATGAATGACTTTTCGGAGGGTTACTGTCAAAATGATTTAGAGCTTGTGCCCGCCCTCCTGAACATTTCAACTCACCACGCAATTAAAAAAGGCCTTCTTCAATTGTGCAAAAGGGGCGACACTTCAGGCTGAGTTGTGAGTTTCACAGATCCCCGTCTGCTACACTCGTGCACGTTTTCAAGATCCAGCAAAGTTACTCGCGTGGTTTGGTGATCCAATGCTTATGTGATGAGAACCTTGCCTGAGACCTGAAGACGTGTTAGTTTGATGTGTCAGTTTGTGTTTGACATAGTCTAGTTTCAAGCAGGGGCGGACTGGTCATCTGGCACTTAGGGCAACTCGCGACCGGCTGTGATCATCATAGAGGGGAGCATATCCATGCTCCAGAGAGTCTTAGCTTTCAGGAATGGGGTCATAATAGCTTATAGCCAAAGCGGTTCAAATGCTCGAGCCAAATTCATAGAAGGTAAATAAATTCAACATGGCTTCAGAAACCGCCAGAAGCTTCTGTTTACCACAGAGAGCATTGGAATCTATCTCTTCTACTTTCCGAGCTGGCAAAGTACCAGAATGTTGTCACTGGTTTTGAACCTGAATTTAGAGAACTGAATTTGTAAACTGAATCTGAATGCATCTGAGAAGCTGAATATTTTAAACGTTGGTTTACTTGAAATGATGGTTTGTAAACTTGATACACAGACAATTAATGCAATATGTATGTATACCATTTTGAAAATGTATGTATGAATATTGAATTTGAATATTCAATTAAATAGACATTTAATTTTTTAACTGAATGCAAATATCCATTCAATTCAGTTGAAATCATGAAATACAAGTTAAAATTTTGATTTCAATAATTCAATTTGTGCATTAAACATTCCAAAATATTACATTCCAATTCAATATCCTAATTGAAATTCCAAATTATAAATTTCAAATACACTTTTGGTTGGCACTGAAATTGCTCCGTAGATTATTTTCCCTGCTGTGAAAAACATATCAAATTAAGATAGTACATCTCTACCTTGAGAGGAAAACTACAGAAGCCCCAATAACCAGCTCAGCCACAGAGGGAGCATGTCCGCCTCTCAGTGCTCTCTCAGCTCCACCCACCTCTCTCGGGCTCTGCAGTGTGTAGTAAGTAAATCCCACCTCGGACCAGCCCGTTTCTGTTTGGTTGTTTGTTTGTGTTTTCTACCACCCTTCCCCTCCCTTCCCACCCCCATGCATAGTACTATTCCACTGCCATGACCTAAAGCGGGTGGCATGGTGTGATAGGGTATGAAAGGGTGCCACCAGTGTTTGTTGCCTGTTAGCCTCAAAGTGGGCCGCTAGATTTAACAAAAACAAGACCCACTACTACCCCTATGTAAACTACTACCCCCAGGGTACCCAGAACAATCATCCCACCTACACCCTTCTGCCTCCCCCCCCCCCACCACCACTAAGACACCATCCTATCCAGACTCCCTGAAGACTTCAGTCAGCACACCTACCGTCCTCTCTCCCAGGCCCACAATAAGGTGTTTCCCCACCCCCTCCTATACTCCTCCTCCTATCCAGCCCTCCACTCATCCATCCTCCTCTCTCCATGGGGCTTACCTGTCTGTTGCGTTCATCCATAATCCGCGTGATCTGAATCTTTTTCCTCCCCATCGTCCCGTCCTCTTCTTCTCTCCTCTCCCTAAAGAACGTTACGCTTTCTTCCCTCGCTCTTCTTCTGCCTTTCCTCAAACTGCTCTTTCTTCTTCTTTACTTGCTCCGATCAATTCAAAGATTCCAGCATCCGTATCTGCATGAGAGAAAGAGAGATAGAGAGAGGGAGAGAAAAGGAGAGAGAGAAGGAGAGAGAGAGGATAAACATTAAGTGAAATGAAATATGGCAACAAAAAAAACAAGGGGGGGATGGGGGAGAGAGAAAAGTCACATCATCGCAGCCACAAGGGAGGGTGAAGAAAGACAAAGAATCCGTCAACATGTTGTGAAAGCAGCGCTGTGTTTTTCACTGTTGATATCATGCAAATCAGGTTTGTTGCATTTCCGTGCCGACTATGAGGGGAGACAGTGCTGTCAGGCTCTCGCCTCGTTCACAGAGAGTTTGACAGTGTTTTGAAAGTGCTGCTAACTTAAACGCTCTAATCACCTACAGTGTAACATTACCTCCAGCCTAAGAAATACAGTTTGTTCCTCACGAAAAACAGCAGTTTGTTGACAGAACGACAGCAAGGTATGACTAGTCTAGTCTAGTCTACCTCCAATACGGTTCCAAAATGGGTACCATGGAGACTGGCTTGGATGCTGATATAAAACCTAGCCTTGCCTTGTTCAGACAAAAACACTATAGATTTTACCTTTAAAATCACAGCAATAGAGCTGATTCCCTACAATGGAAATGGAACCAAATTCCATAAAGAACAGAGCTTAAACCACCTGGACACAGTGTGTGTGTGTGTGTGTGTGTGTGTGTGTGTGTGTGTGTGTGTGTGTGTGTGTGTGTGTGTGTGTGTGTGTGTGTGTGTGTGTGTGTGTGTGTGTGTGTGTGTGTGTGTGTGTGTGTGTGCGTGAGTGAGTGTGCGTGAGTGTGTGCATGAGTGTGTGCATGAGTGTGTGCATGAGTGTGTTGTACCAAAGTCTGGGATATATGTGGTGGATTTTTCTATTTATTGTCATACTTGAGTAAAAGTAAAGCTTCCTTAATAGAGAATTGCCCAAGTAAAAGTGAAAGTCACCCAGTAAAATACTCCTGAAGTTCTGTCACTCTCATTGAAAAGCGTCTACGCAAGAAGCGGTAGATCTGTTCTATGTACGCTATTTCTATGCTTCTCATTCTTACATTTAGTTTCTGCATCTTTTACTTTTTGGTTTTGAACACCAGCTTCAAACAGCTGAAAATACAATAGTTTGGGAATGGAAAATATATTTCACAGAGGTTTAGATGGTACAATGATTCCCTACACTATATTTGCTTGTTTTGTCACATAAAGTGAAATACCATTAGAATTTTAGCAACCAGGAAATGGCAGAGTGATTTCTGCCCAGTGTATCTTTAGGCAAACCAGACGGCGCAATATTTTTGGTGTTTTTTAAAAATTGTATGGACAGACAGGGGCACACTCCAACCTCATTTACAAATGCAGGTTTTGTGTTTAGTGAGTCCACCAGATCAGAGGCAGTAGAGATGACCACGGGTTATAATGATAGGTGCGTGAACTGGACAACATTGCTGTCCTCCCTGAGCATTTGAAATGTAACGAGTACTTTGAGTGTCAGGGAAAACGTATGGGAGTAAAAAGTACATATCTTTTTCAGGAATGTAGTGGAGTAAAACCCCCAAAATAGAAATAGTAAAGTAAAGTACAGATACCCCAAAAAACTACCTAAGTGGTACTTTAAAGTATTTTTACCTAAGTACTTTACACCACTGTCTGTGTGTGTGTGTGTATGAGTGTGCGTGCACGTGTGTCTGTCTGTTTGTGCGTGCGCGTCTGTTTGTGTTTGAGCGTGTATGCAGTGCATACGTGTGGTCTGAGCTGGACCGATGGTGTGTGTGAGAGTGAAATAGCTGACTTCCAAAGAGGTTGTGCATGTGTGTGTGTGTGCGCTTGGGTAAGCCAGATCTCTGGTGCTTCTCTCCAGAGTGCTAAAGTAGGCCAACCCAATCTATCTCAGGGAAGAGCAGAAGAGCTGTTGTTGTGTTTTTTTCTTTTGACAGTAGAGGTGATAACGTCCCTCGTTATGCAAATGAGCATCCCATTATTTAAGCTCAGTGCAATGCAGGGAGCTGTCAGAGCCGTCGTAATAAAAACCCTCCATCTACCTTGCTTTTTTTCTCCTCCCCCTTTTCCTTCTTCTCTTTTCTCTCCTTTCTGAACCAGATTTCCAGCACCTGGCAGCGTGAGCCGGATACATTGATGTGGAAGACGACACCGCTTCACCAAAAGACATGTCAGTCTCTCTCGCTCTCTCTCTCTACTGCTCACACACACACACGCATGCGCACGCGCACATGCACACACACACATACACAGGCACACACACGCACATGCACACGCACACACACTTCCCTCCCCCTATCTTCCCTTTCCTGTTTGATCTCCCTCTAACCTGAATCCATGTGTTTATTAAGTGACATAAAGCACAAGAAAGCCCCTCCAAACCCCCATAGTGAACACACTGCTGTATATTTGACCCTTCCCTTGAGCGGAAACACAAGTCTTCCCTGTTACACTCCCATCTGATCTTGCTTGAGGAGCACAAGTGAGAATTATCCGCAGCATTGGAGAGCACAGGTTCACAACACCTGTTCTTCTGTATGCCACTGGTGTGGACACATCTCCTGAGAGGTGGAGTGAAGGGTAATCAAGCCAGTTAGATATAGCCCATAGCCTGATGGCTCCTAATGGTCTCCAGGTTGACAGTTTCTCAGGTTTCACATGTTCATTCCAACATGGCGACCAAGCTTGCCCCCTTGAGTCGATTTGCGTGCCCGCGCGGAAATGTAATTAGCTTAATAAAAAACATCAATAAAAATCTTTCTGTTTAAGGTAGAGACTTCTCCTTTTTGCATGGGTTGCGTCTCGATCCACCCAATTCATCACTGTCAGCGGTGTTTGTCAGACCGGGAGACATCCCGAAAATCGGTCTTGTCACAAAAACATCTGCAGAGTCCAAACGGTTCGTGCTAGAAACGACCCACTATGGAAAGCTGAGACTCTCATGAACACGATGGTGTTCTCTGTTTTGCTCTACGACCCCCACAAGTGTCACTGGACTTCTCTGAAGTCGGTCCAACAGATGTGCCAACTTCTGTCTGTAGAGTCGAACAGTTTGAGCTAAAAACTCATACGAAAGCTGAGACTCTCACGAACACGTACATGTTGGTTGTCTTGCTCTACGGCACCCACAAGCTTCACAAGACTTGTCTAAAGGTAACCCGTTATGGGGCTGAAAAATAAATGGAAGTGAATGGGGTAGTTCCACATCAAAGGTATACACATCATTCCATGGTAAAATTATTATAAAAACATTTCCTGAGCTTTCTTATATTTGGTCTCTCTCTCTCTCTCTCTCTCTCTCTCTCTCTCTCTCTCTCTCTCTCTCTCTCTCTCTCTCTCTCTCTCTCTCTCTCTCTCTCTCTCTCTCTCTCTCTCTCTCTCTCTCTCTCTCTCTCTCTCTCTCTCTCTCTCTCTCTCTCTCTCTCTCTCTCTCTCTCTCTCTGCATAATGATCCCATTAACGCCTCAACAAAGGCATGCTCTTCTTTCGCACCCTTGTGACAAAACCGTACTCACCTGATGATGGTTTGGAGCACCACTGCGAATGACACAAACATGGAACACCGGAAACAAGACCACTGACTGCATAAGCAACCATAGGAAACAACGACACTAAAGTTAATAGCATCAAAAATCAGACAGTGGTTCATTCTTCCGAAACACTTTCTATGGTTACACTGAATAAATATTAAGAAGTCTTCACAGTAAAAACAACAAAGTGCTTTCAGGAAGATAAAAGTGTCATCAGACAAACTAACACTAGAGCCTAACAGTGGTGCTCAACACTCCACAGACACAGACACAACAACTACAGTACATGTACAACGACATATAAATCCCCCAGTCAGGCCAGCATACCTCAATCAGAACCTGACAGTGTCTTGAACATTTAATCTGGGCTTTGACTCCAGCAACCAACGCGCCTGATGTGAGGTACGGCTGCGTAGCCCCATGCCGGTGATCCCCCTTCCTCCCTTTTCCTTCCCCTCCCCCCTCCCTCAAACACGAGGTCCCCCCCAGCTCCTTAACGCTCCCTCAACCCTCACCCCCCTTTCCCACACACCTGCTACCATCCCATTTGAGTGCAAGGCAACTCAGTCCTCCCTGAGATCGCCCACTGCCTCCCCAACATCAACTCCCTCTCTCTGTTCCTCCCTCCTACCTCCTCCAGGCCTGGCGAGGGAATCACCCACCACCCTGACAGATTACCACAGAGCAGCTCAATCCGATTTACCCCTCTGATGCCGTCCCACCATGAGACGCTGCGGCCAGAACGAGAGAGAGAGGGAGAAAGAGAGGGAGAAAGAGAGAGAGAGAGAGAGAGAGCAATCCACCCCAACAAGGTAGAACTAAACTCAGCAAAAAAAGAAACGTCCTCTCACTGTCAACTGCGTTTATTTTCAGCAAATTAAACGTGTAAATATTTGCATGAACATAAGACTCAACAACTGAGACATAAACTGAACAAGTTCCACGGAAATTGAATAATGTGTCCCTGAACAAAGGGGAGGGGGTCAAAATCAAAAGAAACAGTCAGTATCTGGTGTGGCCACCAGCTGCATTAAGTACTGCAGTGCATCTCCTCCTCATGGACTGCACCAGATTAGCCAGTTCTTGCTGTGAGATGTTACCCCACTCTTCCACCAAGGCACCTGCAAGTTCCGAGACATTTCTGGGGGGAATGGCCCAAGCCCTCACCCTCCGATCCAACAAATCCCAGACGTGCTCAATGGGATTGAGATCTGGGCTCTTCGCTGGCCATGGCAGAACACTGACATTCCTGTCTAGCAGGAAATCACACACAGAACGAGCAGTATGGCTGGTGGCATTGTCATGCTGGAGGATCATGTCAGGATGATCCTGCAGGAAGGTTACCACATGAGGGAGGAGGATGTCTTCCCTGTAACGCACAGCGTTGAGATTGCCTGCAATGACAACAACCTCAGTGCGATGATGCTGTGACACACCACCCCAGACCACGATGGACCCTCCAACACCAAATCTATGCCGTTCCAGAGTACAGGCCTGTGTGTAAGGCTCATTCCTTCGACGATAAATCTGAATCCGACCATCACCCCTGGTGATACAAAACTGCGAATCGTCAGTTTAAGAGCACTTTTTGCCAGTCCTGTCTGGTTGTTGCCGGTGATGTCTGGTGAGGACCTGCCTTACAACAGGCCTACAAGCCCTCAGCCCAGCCTCTCTCAGCCTATTGCGGACAGTCTGAGCACTGATGGAGGGATTGTGCGTTCCTGGTGTAACTCAGGCAGTTATGGTTGCCATCCTGTACCTGCCCCGCAGGTGTGATGTTCGGATGTACCGATCCTGTGCAGGTGTTGTTACACGTGGTCTGCAACTGCGAGGACAATCAGCTGTCCGTCCCGTCTCCCTGTAGCGCTGTCTTAGGCGTCTCACAGTACGGACATTGTAATTTATTGCCCTGGCCACATCTGCAGTCCTCATGCCTCCTTGAAGCATGCCTAAGGCACGTTCACGCAGATGAGCAGGGACCCTGGGCATCTTTCTTTTGGTGTTTTTCAGAGTAAGTAGAAAGGCCTCTTTAGTGTCCTAAGTTTTCATAACTGTGACCTTAATTGCCTACCGTCTGTAAGCTGTTAGTGTCTTAACAACCGTTCCACTCGTTCATTAATTGTTTATGGTTCATTGAACAAGCATGGGAAAGAGTGTCAAAACCCTTTACAATGAAGATCTGTGAAATTATTTGGATTTTTACGAATTCTCTTTGAAAGACAAGGTCCTGAAAAAGGGATGTTTCTTTTTTTGCTGAGTTTATTGGCCATTTATGCACTCAAAGAGGACTCCACAGAAAAACGAGACTGACACTTTTGAGGGCAGAGTGAAAAGAGAGGAAGAGAGAAGACTTACAAGACTAACACGTTTTCTACGCCACACTAAGCCAATTCACTAATCCAAAACCAAACCATATTGGGAGAGGACAGAGCAGACAAAATAAAGAGATGGGGAAGGAGAGACCGAAGGATTTTGTTTCTCTCTCTCCTTTACAAAGTGAGACGGATGGCATGTTCGCATCCCAGCACAACTGGGGGAGGGCCAGTGTGGGTAAATGCTAAAGTCATTGTGGACATTGGGAAAGAAAATATGGGCTGAGGGAGCGAGAGAGCGGGATAAAGAATGGTGGCCATACCTATACAGAATAGTCTGGACTCAAAGTAGCAGAGCCTAGAGAGAGCTGACAGAGGGAAAAAGAGAGAGGAGAGAAAACGAGAGAAAAGCAGAAAGAGGGATCTATGAACAGGCACCAGACCTCTCAGGGGGAGGGGAAGAGCTCTAACCACAACCCTCCCATCTGTTAGGCAGACGGAGGGAGAGAGAAAGGGAGGGAGAGAGGGAGATTCAGCACATAGATCTAATGAACACTAATTAACACTCTTTCTGTTTTCTCCAACTCTCTCTCTCTCTTTCAGAAGTAGAGCTGGGAGGGTGATGGGAACACATACACTCAGTACACCATGAGGCTTGATTCTAGGTCGCTTCACTCCCAAGTGTTTAGTCACCAAAAACCAATATACAGCACGTCGGCAGCATTTCTTCTCGCCTTAATAGACACTGTATCCACTGAGTGTACAAAACATTAAGAACACCTGCTCTTTCCATGACATAGACTGACCAGGTGACTCTAGGTGAAAGCTATGATCCCTTCCTGATGTCACTTGTTAAATCCACTTCAATCAGTGTAGATGAAGGGGAGGAGCCGTGTGTATCAAGAATGGTCCACCACCCAAAGGACATCCAGCCAAGTTGACACAACTGTGGGATAACATTGGAATCAACATGGGCCAGCATCCCTGTGGAGTCCATGCCCTAACGAATTGAGGCTGATCAGAGGGCAAAGGGGGGGGGGGTGCAACTCAATATTAGGAAGGGTATTGTTCATGTTCTGACGTTGAGGACTGCACCAGAGAGAATCAAAAAGCGAAGAGAAAAAAAGAGGAACATTATCTAGGCTGGTCCTCAGCTCTAATTCCTCTCTTTGATAGGAATTTACATGGTGCAAATCAAGGCTTTTGGGAGAGGGGGCGGGAAGAAAGACAAAAAAGAAAGAGCGAGAGAGAAAGAGATGTCGAGAACATATACTGAATGACGAGGGACAACAACTCTGAAACCCAGGTCCTCTCCATGAAGAACATATACACCAACATATGCTGACATTTTACATTTTTCAACCGTACTCGAGGTAGGCCTACGATGCTGAGAATTGGAGAAATACATTTATCATGACAGGATTGGTGGTGCTTTTCCTAGAACCCCACCTCGGCGGCGAAGCCGCTCTCTCCCCGTGGCACATCTGATACACATTTGGTAATAGCATGTCTATTGGGAAAAACTGCAGTATCCTCTATCCTCATAGGAAATTAGGTCGTGAGGATTTGAAATAACATATTACACTGCAGTAAGTAAACCTTTTAGGAGGTGTATGCTACATTAAATAAACCCTCTCTCTTTTAAAATAAACTCCCATTTCCTTGAAGAGGAGGGAAAAAACTGCTTTAATACAGTTTCCGAACAATCTGAATATGAGTACACACACACATACTCTCTTGGCTCCGTTTCGCTTAAGAATCCCTGTCATATATCTTCTCTTAATCCACCCCCCCCCCCCAAAAAAATGTCATACTGTACGCAGGGCTAGTGTTTAGAGTTGTGTACTGTTTGGGGAGGTGCAGCTGTTTATCTGTGTGTTGCCTGGGTGTGGGAGGGAGAGGGGAGACAGTGGCCAGGGGACTGTGTATTGCCTCTCTCATTGTGTCTCTAATGTCATTACAGGCAGTGACTCCTCTGTGTGGCACATCAACCAGCGCAGCACTCTCCGCCTGTCAGGCCCAGATAGGCACGGTGACGAATGGCTATCAATTCCTCTCCCTCCCTCCACTTCCCCATGTCCTTTAGGAACACACAGGAGAGAATGACCTAAACCTGGGCTGTCGCCCATGCGTAGGTGGGCCTCTGTGCTGGTGGTGAATCACACCAAATATTAGGGCTAATTTAACGCGTTAGCAGCTAAAGAGATTAGCAGAATGTACATCTGGGATTAGCTTGATAGCAGTGTCTCATGGTGTAATGTGTTCAAGCGTTCTTCCAATTCAGAGGCTGTGTAGATTGTGTGTGTGTGTGTGTGTGTGTGTGTGTGTGTGTGTGTGTGTGTGTGTGTGTGTGTGTGTGTGTGTGTGTGTGTGTGTGTGTGTGTGTGTGTGTGTGTGTGTGTGTGTGTGTGTGTGTGTGTGCGTGCGTGCGTGTGCGTGTGTGTGTGGGGTACATGCCTCTTTCTATTAACTCATGTTACATTTGGATCATTAGCAGACAGAGATGTTTTTGAGTAGAGAGAACTGTCTATTGTTAAAGGTGCAATATGCAGAAATCGCTCTGCCATTTCCTGGTTGCAAAAATTTGAATAGTTTGCCTAATTTCAGTTTATGTGACAAAACAAGCACTTATAGTGTAGAGAGTCATTGTACCATATAAAACGCGATGAAATATATTTGCCATCACATTTCTATGTGAATTTGGTCAGGTCGCCCAAAAAGTTACATATTGCAGCTTTAAGGAGAGAAGGGAGGCAAGTTGCCTCTTCATTTTCACAAAGTCTATTCTATCTGACATTGATTGGATTAGCTGGTGAACTGGATCTAGGCGTATCATTAAAGACTAACGTCATATTATACCTCAATTCCACAGCCCTGTATCCACTCTAAACCCAGCCCGAACCCCAAACCCCCGAACCCAAACACTCGCCTCATGGCACACCCCAACCCATCATTAGACCCTCTACCCCCTGTTCACTCCCCCTACCCCACCCCAGTCGCCCCCCAGCACCTCAGTGGACAGAAAGGCAGGAAACACACACGCAGCACACTCAGCGGAAGGATGTGACATCAGCAGCCACAGACAATTAAAGGTGTAAAGGTGCTTCCTTTCCTAAACTCCCTGCGCTTCCCTAGCCCTCCGCCAGAGAAAAAGAGATGTCCGAGTCTTCTGCCCACCTCAACCAGTCAGCGTTTCACCCTTGGGAAGACCATTGGGAAGACCAACAGAGGTTCCCTCCATATCCCATGTCATAAAAACAAGGCACTTCTGTGGCGAAAAGACTTCTGGAAGAAATCTCTCCAGCTTTTAGCCATCAAGAGAAATAAATCACCACAACCGCACTGCCCGCCATCAGATCTGGATTTCCTCATGATGCAACAGGACACATCGTTGTGATTGTGAAACCTAAACCGAGAGGACTAAAGACATTTTTTTCTACTGTATAAAAGATTTCTCAAAAAACCCGTTAAGCCTTCTCTAAAAAAAACAGGAGGGAAAAAGAGTAAACTAAAGGCTTTATAAGCGATCGTGTGACATTATGGATGAAGTGCATATTTGTGTGGCAGTGTTGGGTGAATAGAGGCCTTTTGAGTTACTACGCTAGATTAAACCCTTATAGGAGAGAGGAGCATTTGTATTTGTGCATTACAGAGCATCCTTTCAGCACCTCGACTGCAATTGCTTTCCTCCACAAAAACTACATCAAGTGGAAATTGGTTTCACAGCTCCAAACAGTACCCTGCCCGCCCACGATGAGTTTTGAGTAGAAAAAAAAAACTGAAGCATTCAAATTGCTTGAAATAGAAAACAAAACATATATGAGGAGGTTGATGATGTGTCTCTAGTTTGTTTCTGATGGGTAGTGGACAATAAGTCCGTTTTTCAGTCAGACAATATTTATATACTTTTTTTAACACACAATAAGAAGGTGGCATATGCAAGTAATTCTATTCAAATGATAGAGGCTTGGTTATTAACTTACCTTTTAAAAGCTACAAGGTGTTTTTGGCGAAACCTCATCCAATCAATGAACCTCTGCATTTCCAACTAGAATTCTGTTGCCATGCATTTTTATTAGACCAATGGAAATCCATTCAGCGCACAATGGTCTCCTCTTTCATCTCTGTGTGCTTTGAGAGACAAATAAAACCTTTTGAACCCCTCTCAACTCCTCTCTCGGTGGAGAGGCTGTGAGGTAACAGGGGCTTTTAGGTCCAGCGCTGATTACTACAGTATTGTGTTCTGACCTGGTAGAGCAGGGGGGAGAGGAGGAGGAGACAGAGGGAAACAGGGGCCGAATGGCGTACAGGTAGCCATCTGTCAGAGCCAAAATGGAGACAGGTGAGAGCTGTCTTTCCATAGCCCATTGCTGACTCCCCCAAGGACGAGGGGACTTGACACAATGCGTCAACCCCCCTTTGAAAGCAGGCCAATAGCTGTAAAACTGCAGCTGCTTCATGGGCCCAATGGAAGCAGCGAGTGAGAGGGAGAGCTGCCGGACAGCTGAATACTGCTCTCTGTCACCTGCCTGCCTGCCTGCCTGTTGGCTTTTGCTGCATCAGCGGCCATCAGGACTAGCGACGTGACTTGGGGACAGTAGCTACAGTTCATGCATGCAATAGCTGATATGATTATCATGGATTGAGCGGGTGATTAAAACCGCAATCAAAGCAGTCCCAATACCTCAATGGACAATGTGGTGGGTTTAGAGGCCAATGATACTATTTGGAAGAGCGTTACGCAATAATGGAATGTTGTGAATGATAAAGTGTTCATGTAGAAGCTGGTTCTCTGGGTGCTGTGCCAGATTATTGGGTGAACCGTAGCTACTCATCAGAGTGAAGTAAGTGGGCAGACTGGCGAATCTGACACACCAGTGTCCGTGTGCCACGGTGGACCAAAGTGCAGCAGCGAAGAGCAGAAGTAGAGGTAACCATGATTTGGGAAGGCCCCAGAAAGGCTCTGATGAATCACTGCTGTGGTGTGAGCATTTCGTTTTTTCCATGGCACGAGTAAAGATGAAGAGGGGGCGATGGACTGAGTAAAACAATCCTTGCCACACAGTGAAAAGACATCAGGGTGGACAGAGTCCAGGGGCCTCGTTTATCTACCCGTGCGTAAATGTCTTATTCAATTCTGGCGTATGTGTAGATTCAAGGGTTCGCGTGTGCCACAAACGATTGGGATTGATCAAACTGTTGCATGCAACATATATACACGTTTTCATGAAAGAAATCGGAGCCACATCTGTGCGCTCGTGAACTAGCGCTACAACCTTGCTTGGAAAACACCCTCCATTCACCTTTTATGGTAACAAAAATGGCCTCATTTGCTGTATGATTTGGAGATATTAGAACAGGGCCATTATAGTTTCTGGATAAATGGTAGCCTAATATTTGTTGTGTAGCGGGAATAAACCAGTCATGTCAGAAAAGGAGAGACTTGTCCTGCAACATGATTATGATTTAGGCCTATATAATAAAAGTTCAATACATATATTAGGTGACATGCTGCTATGCGATCTTCTTACCATTGGCAAATGCATGTGTTTTATCATTAAGTCTACATTTGAATGTTTTCATTAGCCTACCGTTATTATAATTCCAGTGCATCAAACACCTCCATTTCCCCCAAAAGCTTGCAATACAGTTGATCAACCAATAGAAATTGGTCATACGCATGGTCTGAGATTTGTGTGGAGATACGCACACTTTCCCAGTTAAAAATCTATAAATACTAACCTTTGCGGGAAAACTGCCGCACAAAAGGTATAGTCTTTTTTATACCTTTGATAAATGAGACTCCAGGTGGGGGATGATGGCTGGAGGATGAAGGTGTACACGAGTGAGGTGGTAGTGGTGGTGCAATGGTTAGGGACATGAAAGCGATTTCATTTGTGGTGGAGAAAGCAACCATCATTCAACGCTGAATCACATTGCTTTAGTTTCAGCTGATCACCGCAGCTTCTCCTTCTTCCTCTCTCGCTCTCCACCTGTCTCTCTCTCTCACGTTGTTTTCCCCACAGTCTGTGCAGTACGTTCACCTCAAGCATACACATCTGCGAGGGGTAATGTTTTTCAGTAAGCGTCCAACCACTGCCTAACATCACATGGTGCTACGTAGGTCTATAGGCCCAGGTGCAACCACCATTTAGACACAGACTACTGGACTGGAACATAAAAAATTTAAAAACACAGACTCTCATTTCTCACGCACGCACACGCGCGCGCACACACACTTACACACACACTTACACACACACACACACACACACACACACACACACACACACACACACACACACACACACACACACACACACACACACACACACACACACACACACACACACACACACACACACACACACACACACACACTTTATCCTTACAGTCACTAAAGATTTTTGACTTGCTTCAACTCATAAAGATGCCGATGAAGTAAACCAACACCATTTATGAAACTATCTTATTGTACTAAGACTGAGAAAGGAAGAGGGAAAACAAGCCATAAAGAATAAAAGCATTTCCCTTCAATAACTACTACCCCACCCCCATGATAACAGCCCACGGCCATGTCACTAAGAACACACAAATCACTGACATATTCTCCCAATTATGTTCTCCGCCAAGGATGACAATGTCTGTTGATATAGTTAACAATGTTCAGTAGCTCGGGGGTGGGGGTTGGGGTTGGGGTTAGGGCGAAGGGATAGGGGGTGGGGGTGGGGCCCGCTTTGTCTCCTTTTCAAACGCTGCAAACTTCCGTGACGTCTCGTGGCGGTGGCGTCTTCTAACACCAGACAACGTGGTTAGACGACGACGACCATCCGCTGACGATTCCGTCGTACTTTCTTTCTCTCTTTTTTGCTAATTCTAAATCAGCCTAATTAAAAGCTTTGTTCATTTAGAAATCTCTGATGACAATTTGTTTCACTCTACCCTACAGCAGTGACTGTGAAGAAGAGAAAAAAATGTGATCTTCTGACAGCAATTATTAAATGCTCCCTCCTGGCCCCAATTAGAGACACAAGCTAAAGCTAACATGGCTAACACTCCAGCGTGGGTGCCAGCTTATTTTCTTTTCACTTTTCACCACCTTCTTTTAGCACTTTCTGTCTTGTATGCATGCGGTATTGTGTTATCGTGTACAGTAATCTATTTTGCATACTCCATTATGGGACTGACTTGCCAAAGTTGCTTCCTTTTTCTTCCCCCTCTGTTCGCCATGGCCGATCCAGAAAGACAGACACAGAGAAGAATATGGGGAAGTTGAGGGATATATTTTTATATATATATATTGGGATCCGTCAGCGCACAAAAGTTGCATCATGAGCTGTCTTGGTGTCTATACTAAGTTCTATATGCAAGTGTTTATAGACAATAGACCTATTAGCAGCGTCTATGAGGAAACACTAAAACAAGTCATAGGTGCTACTGAAGTGTGACCTCTCTATAACCTCTTCTCTGCTCTAGTTTTCACACATACAGTACCAGTCAAAAGTTTGGACACACTAACTCATTCAAGGGTTTTTCTGTATTTTTACTATTTTCTACATTGTAGAATAATAGTGAAGACATCAAAACTATGAAATAACACAAGGAATCACGTAGCGACAAAAAAAAGTGTTAACTTATCCTCCGCAGCAGAGGTAACTCTGGGTCTTCCTTTCCTGTGGCGGTCCTCATGAGAGCCAGTTTCATCATAGTGCTTGATGGTTTTTGCGACCGCACTTGAAGAAACTTTCAACGTTCTTGAAATGTTCCGTATTGACTGACCGTTATGTCCTGAGCTGTTCTTGCCATAATATATAGGGCTATCTCTGTATACCAACCCTACCATGTCACAACACAACTGATTGGCTCAAACCCATTAAGAAGGAAAGAAATGTCACAAATTAACTGTTAATAAGGCACACCTGTTAATTGAAATGCATTCCAGGGGACTACCTCATGAAGCTGGTTGAGAGAAAGCCAAGAGTGTGCAAAGCTGTCATCAGGGCAAAGGGTGGCTACTTTGAAGAATAAAAAATATATTTTGATTTGTATAACACTTTTTTGGTTACTACATGATCCCACATGTGTTATTTCATAGGTTTTATGTCTTCACTATTATTCTACAATGTAGAAAATAGTAAAAATAAAGAAAAACCCTTGAATGAGTAGGTATGTCCAAACTTTTGACTGGTACTGTATGTTGGTTATGCTATGAAAGGGGATGGGGTGTTTGGAGGCAACGACGTAGGCACGGATCGGATCGCAGACTCTGACTCTGGAGTGTGGAGTGTGTGTGTGTGTGTGTGTGTGTGTGTGTGTGTGTGTGTGTGTGTGTGTGTGTGTGTGTGTGTGTGTGTGTGTGTGTGTGTGTGTGTGTGTGTGTGCACGTGTGAATGTGTGTGTGTGCGATTGGGGAGGGGTTTCGGGTATACTAGGTCAAGTCAGCCTTAAAAAAAACTTGCATGGCAACCCTTCACATCAGGCTCCCATGGTAACATTTAGATCACTAGAAGCTAAATGCTGAGTATATCTACCAGAATAGGCAGGCTAGACTGCTACTGTAAATGGTCCAGGATATTTTTACCAACCTCCTTAACGGACAGAGCCTTGAGCCAAAAAAGCTTCCTCTCTGTGACTTCGGATCGAGGCTTGATGATTACCTGTTGCTTGTCTTGTATTGTATTATCCTAAATTAGGTCTAAATACGTCAACCATTCCTTTGCAAGAGTAATGTGGTATTATTTTAACACGCTTTGCTCAAACTACAGCAATGATGAACAACAATGCTTTGCATTCCTATTTGTGTAACATTACAGTGGCATTGTGTATCTCTCTCTAACAGTCTGGCTGATCTAAAGCGAGAGCCACAGCCTTGTACTGAGACTGTGCACAGCGTGGAGGTCATTTGCAAAGAAGTAGAAGGCTGCACACTTCAACAAGGATGTCCTTCATAAATTCAACCTTCTGTTATTTTTTTAAAAGTCCCTGTGCTCCATAAGGAAACCGAGTAACCTAGATCGCAGAGCGGAGAGAGAGAGAGTCGAGCAGAGAGAGAGGAAGAGGGAAGAGAGTCGAGCAGAGAGAGAGGAAGAGGGTAGAGAGTCGAGCAGAGAGAGAGAGAGAGGGAGGGAGAGGGAGAGTCGAGCAGAGAGAGAGAGGAAGAGGGTAGAGAGTCGAGCAGAGAGAGAGAGAGAGGGAGGGAGAGGGAGAGTCGAGCAGAGAGAGAGGAAGAGGGTAGAGAGTCGAGCAGAGAGAGAGAGAGAGGGAGGGAGAGGGAGAGTCGAGCAGAGAGAGAGGAAGAGGGTAGAGAGTCGAGCAGAGAGAGAGAGAGAGGGAGGGAGAGGGAGAGTCGAGCAGAGAGAGAGGAAGAGGGTAGAGAGTCGAGCAGAGAGAGAGAGAGCTCTGAAAAAATACTGATTCTGATACCCCACCCCTCTTGTTCCCTCCCTGGCTTATCGGAAAATACGTGATCCAGTCTGCTAGCATGATGTCACAGTTCCTCTTATTTTTTCTGCCTACCGCAAGCTGATTGGGTTGATTATTGGTCAGCATTGTTGCCCTGTTGACGTTGCACATCATTAAACTGCGAATGTTCCAGTTAGTGTCTGTTTAAACAAGACTGGTGTAATGTTTCAGGGTAGTATCTCTGTAACACACGCACACATGCCAGATGCACACACACACACACACACACACACACACACACACACACACACACACACACACACACACACACACACACACACACACACACACACACACACACACACACACACACACACACACACACACACACACACACACACACACACACACACACACACACACACACACACACACACACACACAGTGAATGTCCCCACATCAGTAATTTAGGTTGTACTACAACATATTGTTTCAATTCAGAGTTGGCCAGAATATAGAGTAAAACATACAGAGAAACAAATACAAAATGGACACTTTTAGCTTATCTAATTGAATGAGTATGTGTATACGTATATTTAACTCTCCTCACAATCATACCAATTACATCATAAACAGGGTGGATCGAGCCCTGAATGGTGATTGGCTGAAAGCCGTGGTATATTAGACCGTATACCATGAGTATGACAAAACATTTATTTTTACTGTTCTAATTACCTTGGTAACAAGTTTATAATAGCAATAAGGCACCTAGGTGGTTTATGGTATATAGCCAATATACCATGCCTAAGGGCTGTATTCAGGCACTCCGCATTACGTTGTGCATTAGAACAGCCCTTAGCCTTGGTATATTGACCATACACCACACCCCCCCGTGCCTTATTGCTTAAGTATATCAATGGTATATCAACAGAGTTTGAAAGAAAAGCTCAATCCATGCCCAGTAGCTGAGCTGCAGCCTGCTCCTACAGCCCTCTAAGCAACAGTGGGGTGTGTCTGTGAGGGAGGGAGGGTAAAGTTTGTGTTGAGTGTGGAGAGCGGGCGGGCAGGCGGCATACCTAGAGATCACACTTTGTTAGTGGAGCTGAATGAGGCTGGGAGGCGGCCCCTCCAAGCCCAGACCCATGCCAGAGCCAGGCCAAGCCTCTCATTAGACGGCGGCTGGGTGCCGCGCTCCTGTTTGGAGTGGTTAGGGGGACCAGCGAGGGGCTGGCAGCGCCACCGTACTCCACTCCCCGCACCATCACAACCCGACCTCATCAAAGACAGCGCTCGTAATTTGTCACAGAAGGCAGCGAATTAACATATGTTAGGGGAGGAGGGAGGACAAGAAGAAGAAGGGACGAGAGGAGAGCAAGTGAAAAATGATAGTGTATGATTAAAGAGCCCGCACAGCTGCACAAAATCAAAAAGGCAAAAAGAGGTTTGAAAGAGACCTCAGCCCGGGTGATCTGATAAAGCTTACTGCTACTTAACCCCTGCTAGAGAGGAGGAGGAGGAGGAGGAAGTAGAGAGAGAGAGAGAGAGAGAGAGAGAGAGAGAGAGAGAGAGAGAGAGAGAGAGAGAGAGAGAGAGAGAGAGAGAGAGAGAGAGAGAGAGAGAGAGAGAGAGAGAGAGAGAGAGAGAGAGAATGAAAAGAGACAAACAAATATTAAATTACTGCCGCATGGCTACACGTCTTGGCAGAGACACTCGTCTTGTCTCTGTATGTGACTATAGCAAAGGCCACTGTATCACACACAGATGGCCCCTCTTGCCAAAAACCCTACTGCCGCTTTGGCCAAGCCCTATTTTTAGCCCACAGCGCACCATGAGAAAATCTGTCAAGGTACTCCCCCTCCTTTTTGCCTCACCAAGTGATACTGTATATGCTGTGCCATGTAGCAAGGCCATTTTTAGTGCTCTCAACATACAAGAGATTTTCTTTCTCTTTTAATTTCCCCACCAGAAACTTCCATACAACTTCTTTCACATTATATCCTCCTTGCTTGCTTTCAACTCCTCGGGTTCTTGAGCTAGGTTTCTTTCTGTGTGTGTCGTTGTTGTAGGAGTAGCGTGTGATGTGAAGATGTGTGATATTTTGCCTTGTTGTTGGATACCGTGGCAGGCTGCATGCATTAGCACAGCACAGGGAGGCTCTGCTCTGTTCTCTCCCTCTCTTGTCTCACTGTCGCCGCGCCGGCCCTGTTTCTGTAGCATGTGATCAGAAAGGGTGACAGAGAAGTTTGGTCTTTCTCTGACGTTCCGCTGACAATCTGTAGATTCAACCGTATCAAACTAAAACGGAAACGTTTAATCGTGCTTTCAGAAACGTTCATTCATGTATTTTGACTGTTATTCTGATCCTAATTTCCATCTGCACTGAATGAAAAGTGTTTCTTGAGACCAGAGATAAAAAGAGATAAGAAAACAGCAAATGCCTAGAGAGGCATATATAAATCATGTCTGTGTTTTTTCACCTCTGCAGTCTTATCCTTGCCATCAACATTTGTTTGTTCCTTATTTGGGAAGTGAAGAGCTAGCTGAGTAGGGGGGGATTTGGTTCACAAGGCTCAGCTCTGGTCCGACCGTACAGAACAGTGAAGAACCTGGCTGCTTAGCTGGAGTTCCTCCCTCAAATCCCTCAGCTCGGAGCACAGCTGCACCGTTCACATAACCTCGCCCCCCCCCCGCCCCTCGGATAATGACAGCAGAGCACATCCCCTTCGCTAACCAACGGCTTTTTCCATTTCACACACCCACACTGGTGGGCACATATCTCTCCCTCACTCTCTCCCTCTCCTTCTCTATCTCCGTTCCCTCCCTTCATTTTCTCATAGTTTTTTTTCTTTTTTTTTCTCCAGCCTGAGAAGAATTTCCAGGCCACATGACCTCAAGAATGGGCTGAGAATGATGAAGGATCCTCCTCCCCCTCTTCTCCCCATGACCCACCCAGTCCAGTAAGCGATCTGTCCCAGGGCTGTGTGTGTGTGTGTGTTTGTAGGGGGGAAAGGCAACTCTGGGCCCCTGCCGCTTCTGCTGCGCATTATCCCAAATAAACAACTCATTACATGTGTACTTAACCGAGGGGAGCTAGCGAGCGTCGGAAGCTGGTCCCTGTTATCGTTCCCAGCGTTTCTCTTCCGATTAGACTAGAGGGAAGAGGAGCCCAGGAAGGTAGGCAGCTACCCCGTAGAGGAGGAGGAGGAGGAGAAGTAAAAATATGGAGGAAGGGGAGGAGGGGAGTCAGAAAAGGATTATGAATTTACTTCCGGCAAAAATTAACAAGAGCTTTTCCTTCTTACTCTTTCTCTCTTCCCGCCTCTCCCTCGTTCTCTTCGCTCTATCCCTCTCTCTTCCTATCTCCCTGTGGAGTTTCGCTCTTCCTTGTTTTCGACCATCTGAGAAGTGGGTCATCGACAGGCTGCACGGCATCATTTTGAAGAACATAAAAAAACGGTCTGTTCTCTGAGAATAATCATAGCCCCATTATCATATTAAGCTGTCAAAAGCACATTAATAACAGTCAGTACTATTCCCTTCAGAAAATAAAACACTGCTCTATTACTTGATTGTTACTAGTGAGGCTTGCCAGCCCTGGCTCTCTCTCTCCCTTCTATCTCTCTCTCTCTCTCTCTCTCTCTCTCCCTCCTATCTCTCTCTCCATCCCTCCCTCTTCCGCCTTCCCTCCCTCTATCTCTTCACAAGGATGCCCTAGTTAATATAATAATGGGCCCACCATTAAGAGGACCACAGTGCACAGTGCTGCTCATTTAGAAAGAGAACAGTAACCTGAGGTAAGATGCCAAAGGCAGGGATGGTATGTGTAATGGAATTACTCGCATTGCGTGTGTGTTGTCTATCTAGATCTCTACCCTCCCTCAGAACTGAGTTAATTACACAGAGGAAGCCAATTCGCTTCTCTAAAAGACGTCCTATGGATGCCCTTTGCAGCCGGGACAGGGTGAAGCCCAGGCCCCTCTCTCTGGAGCGAAGGGGGGGTGGGGGGGGGGGGTGGGGTTCAAGGCCTCTTTCTCTGGATCCTAGGGAGGCTATGATGGCTGCATGAGGGTAGGACCTCGGACCTCCAGGGATAATTGAGAGGCAGCGGGAAAAACCAACAGAACTAGTATTTGTCCACTCAGCTCAGATCACTCAACATCATTAATTCAAATTACGCGAGGGTACATGCAGCCCGGCTCTTACTTCCACCTTGACTGCTGCCTAACCAAACTGAACATCACCAGCAGTTAACAGAAGCGTGATAAATATTAATTAAATCAATTCAAAGATTGATTCCATGCGTGTCCTATACTGTATATGGGAGGAATTTCAATGAATGTAAAATCCTTTAAAAACGCCCCACTACATTTGAGACCTGATCACCCAATGACTGAGTGCAGTGTGAAAACAACTATTTCTAAAGGGAGGCAAAGAGTGTCTGTGAAATGAAATTAACATGACAGGTCTGCATATAGATGGCAAAGAACAGTGAGGACATCGCGCCTCCAGTTTACACACACAGACGCAGTGGGTGTCAGAAGAGACTGCTCCAGCGTAACCCATTTTACACTTCTCTCACGACACCACCCTCACAGCCCAATACTGTCATCACTGCCGATAGTCTCAACAATCAGAGAGACATGCAATTATCACCAATTCACTAGCCTCATTTCCCAAAATGTCACCGTATTCGGCCACGCTCAAATCTACACTCTAAGACGACAACAGCAACGTCTCCAACTGTAGAGGAATTTCTCATTGGCTTGACTTTTCTCACACCCTCTATGTGAGTCCTATCCTGTTTGGTAGTCCCCCAGGGGGCTGAACTGGAGTAGCCCAGCGAAAGAGCACTGTAATGGGGAGGGATGTGACGTAGAAGCCCCCAGAGGGCCTGTGGAGGAGGGCGACCAGCACGGTGGGTATCCCCCCACACTTCCTCAACTATTTATAAACCATGAGCCCAGCACAGTGCCAAAAAAAAGACAGGGGCCATTTTTATCCCAAACAATACTGCTCACTCACACACACAAAAAACACAAACATGCTGTATAGAAAGATAGATAGGTACAACGATGCCAAAATCAAGAGAATATAACACTATGACCCTAACTGTTAGACCATTAAACAAAGCGATACACCCCCCCAGACAAAAGGCAATAACAAGGCAGGGCTATTTCGGTAGGGAGCACTACTTAGGAAGTGTGAGCCGGGTGCCAGTATTCTCCTTAGTGGAGCCTGGGTGTCACTGCAGCTCTGTTCCTATACAAACACTCATTGCTCTTCACCTCCTGCCCGCCCTCTTCAACCCTCTTTCCTCATCCCTTGTTTTACTGTCTGAGCTGACACACACAAAGATACCCAAAGGCACCATTATCTATCCTGTTGCCTAGTCGTTTTACCCCTACCTATATATATATACATAGCTACTTCAATGACCTCGTACACCTGCACATTGACTCCCTGCATATAGCCGTGTTATTTTGAATCTTTCTAATTAACTCTGCATTGTTGGAAAAGGACCCGTAAGTAAGGATTGTCCTTGTTAGTCTACACCTGTTGCTTACGAAGCGTGTCACAAATAAAATTTGATACACACACACACACACACACACACACACACACACACACACACACACACACACACACACACACACACACACACACACACACACACACACACACACACACACACACACACACACACACACACACACATAGAGGAGTTATTTGATTTTCCACTGGGCTAGTCCACAGTGGCAGCCAGGCGAAAGCATCCACCAGCAGAGCACAGAGGGAGGTTGGTGTTGAGCACAAGGCCCCACTCTGCCCAGCAAAGCTTGAAGTGAAGCGCCAGGCTGAAGTTTGGAACAAAGTGCCCCTCATTCATTATACATGAAACGCCGCACTGCAAATCTCCTTTCCGCAACTCTCTCTTCCCATCCATCTTTTCTGGTCTCTCCTTCTTTCCCTGTCTCCTTTCTTTCGCTGTCACTTTCTCACTTTCTCCAGACATTGTGCATCTACAAAGTGTGAATAAAACGAATGACATCACGAGCTGCACTTAGGAAGAGACACTTTCGGGAAAAGTCGATATATCAAAGCTAACAGCGAGCTGGACAGAAAACCCTTAACAAGTGAATAGATATAGAGAGAGTAACAGAGCGAGAGAGAGCAAGAGAGAGAGAGATACTGTATTTATATGTCATTTTCCGTGTCCGTTCCTACCCCTCCATGCCAGGCGGTGACACCCACACATTTTTCTCTGTAGACTTGCACAGGAAAGTTACACAATTTCATACATGGAGCACACTTATCCTAAATGCATATTTCAGTGGCACAAATTCCTATTTGGCACTATGAAAATTACCTGAAATCTAGCTGATAAAGTAGATTCATTAAATGTAAACTAAAGCTTCTAAACATATTGTTGAATTCAAGAATTATTACCGTAGTATAGAAAATAATCAAATAAAACTTGTTTCATTTAATAAAGAAAATGAAAAGCATTATTAATGAACCTTATAGCGTTCTGGAATATTGACTTGCTGAAATCCTCATTTCACTCTGAACCAAATTAGTTTCTGAATATGTACCTTTCTGCGTGGCACAGCTCAATAAGTTATATTTACCTGTTATTATTAATATGTTGTGAAGTTTTTTACATTTTTTCGAATGCAACAAAAATCTACCAAAAAAACCTGGAAACATCCTAAACGACTTCAGACAATCAAAGCGTTAAACTCCTTTTAAAAATGGAAACACATTGCCAATTGTTTGGAACATGGCAGTAGAAAGGGTACATTCTTCAAGACGGTCAGTGTTGTCTAACATTGAGCAATACAAATAGACTGCCTTCACAGCTATATAACACCCAGATGAAGTCAGCTTTAGGAACGTGTCTGTCTCTCTCTTTTATTCTCTCCCCCTCTCAGTCTCTCTGCGTCTCTCCTGCTCTGTTCCTTTTTCTTCACCCCGGCACTGAGTGTTCGAGACAGCCCTGTACGAAACATTCTTTCAAGGCCGGGCCCTGGTCTGGGAATGGCACAGATGACAGTGGAAAGCAACAATGTTGTGGACTTTGGCAGGACACTGCCTGGGTAAAGCTGTGTGCTCTGCAGAACAGAGGACTCCAACTGAGTACTTCCTGCTTCGAGATCTAGTGGTTACGGAGCTGTGGCTTGGGGACATAAAATCACCTGGAGCATTAAAAAAAAATGCACACTTGATAATCAGCTTGGATCAAATATTATTAACATTTATATATCAGTCAACGATTACAAATCAACTATTATAACAACATCTATTTTTTTTTTGTAATCTCACAGGGTGCATATAAGGAACTACACCTCTGGCTCCATTGTGAACACGGAATCTTCAAAAAAAATACCCATTAGTGAGCTGTGAAGCATTGCGGCAAGCAGAAGGCATTGGTGACAGCGGTGGGCTTTCAGATGGATGTCAGAGTATGTGAGGCCAGGGCACAGAGGAACCTCTGTGTGTCTTACCGGACCATGTTTCAGAGTGACTCGGCTATATTGCAGGGGTGACAAAGATAAATTACAGCCACTGGAAAATATTTGTGCACTTTTTTTAACCCCTCCTTTTTTTCCGTGTCATTGGGTGAATTCCAACAGCATGCCACACCAAAGGGGGAGGTGGGACTTGCGTCTGAACAGTGAGGGAGAAGTCGTCCCTCGCTACGCCACGCCACACCACGGCAGAGACACAGGTCAGCCACTGTGTTTTATCATGGAACATGCCTTCCATCTCAGAGTTTATGTGCACCACGAGCAAACAACTCACCCCTCTGACCCACCCCAAAAAAGGATTTGGAGTTAATTCCAGTTTTATTTCACACCACGTTTAGGGCAGGTAAAATAGACCCTTCCAGATCCAGGCAGGCTATATTTGTTTTTTTGGGAGACTAGCTACCCATGTACAGTACGAGGTGTCTGGATTTCGTCTGCAATAAGTCAGCTATTTAAAAAAAGATGTACCACAGGGAATCTTTTATTGAAAGTAAACATATAGAATCTAAATAAAACGTAAAGTCTTTAATGCCTTATGTCTGGCTTTTCTAATTCCTGAAGACTACATTTTACTGACACACTTACATATATGAATACAGTAAAAGCCATTCATATCTACTCTAAACGAATACCACCCAGGCTCATAATATAATTGTCAAACTTACTGGACGCATCGCGTACTGTTTAAAATAAATTCCCTATCCTTCTCTAAATGTTTCTCTCCCTCTTATCACATCCAATCCTCCTTTCTCTGTTGTCTTCTTTCCTCCTCTCTCAATCCAAATATTCAAGGGGGGAGGTCTATCTGGTGAGCTCCATATGTGGGTGTTTAAGGTGTATCTTAGCCTGGCCTGTATGCAGTTAAAAGCTAGAGCTGGTGACATGATTAGTGTACGTGGTCAGTAGCGCTAAGGTCTGTCCATCCTGGTCCTGTCCTGCCCAGACCACCCAGCGAGCAGCTGCCATGATGACCAGGCCTGACAGGAAACAGGAAACAGGAAGAAGCAGGCCGGAAGTCCTGTTAATCTAGTCGAGTTGACCGTTTGGATCCCAACACATCTCTCTCACACGTTATGAGATGAATCTACTCACATATTTCTGCCCAACAGACAGAAACAGTTATTCTTTCTCTCTCTCCTACACGCTCTTCAACCGTGCCAATCTCCCAACTATTTAAATTCCGTCTCCTTACTTTCTCTTCACAACTGTTTGTTTTCCCTCAGTTTATCTTTCCAGCCCTCACAATGACACTTTCTTCTATACCATTCCATCTTTCCAGACGTCAATTCCTCTATGTGAGAATGAAAGAAAACAGAAATACATACATTTTTATTTAAATGTGTACCAACAGACACAAAAAACTTAGACAAACAAACAAACACACACGCACACGCACACGCACACGCACACACACACACACACACACACACACACACACACACACACACACACACACACACACACACAAAAGGAACACCAAACACAAAGCACAGCACAGCTAGAATTCTACTTTATGCTGAAATATTCTAAAATGTGTTTTACAATACAATTAAACATCAAAGCATAAGCTATTCCTCTGTGATCTTTAACACCCCAGTGAACAAACTCCACACACCCTCTTCCACTTACAGTGCTGAGGAAAAGTTGCTGAACGTCATGGCTAATTACTAGATAGAGACAGAAGACTGCATCGTTATGTGAACCAGGACACACTCATATCTGCATTCAAACACATCATAAACCATTCAAGGACTACATTATTTCCTTGTGCTTATTTCTTAACTGTATTAATAATTGCATCTTAATAAAGATACTGAGACAATGCTTGCAAAAAACACAAACACCAGGGAAAATATGTCTAACACATACAGCAGTTAGGAAAATAAAAGTGAGATCTGCACTAAATTACTAAATAAACAGATGCAGAGGTCGGCTCGGATACTTTTCATGAGCTATAAAAATGGTGCAAAAAGGGAAAAGATAACAATATTCCTTCCATACCGAGCTATAGAGGGAACACCTGCCGTAAAATAAACACGGGCTCATACTGAACCCCGGCGAGTTACCCGGCGAGTGCTGTGTACTGTACGATTGAGTTCCTAGGTGTATGATCGTTACGTTTCCAGTGGGAAAAGGACGCAAAAAATACAAAGTAATTTGTGAGAATATGATGTAAACTTTAATGTGCCCTCCACATCTGAAATATATTTGCTTCGTATATCACTCACTTCTTTCAGCTTATGGGTTTAAAGAGTACTTCAGTATCTACCACCAGATCTTGCAAACCTGCAATCTGCAAATGAAAGTGTTTTACTGATGTTTAACTGAGCAAACTCTGCAAACCCCTTCCGAAACATTTGCAACCATTGCAACAAAAAGAAATACAACTTTAAAGTACAGTAATACGGGCTATTAAACTATTTACTTCAACATAAAACGCATGTGATGTTTCTATTTATAAAAATGTTTTCATGGATTTACTTTTTCCTACGTTAGGGTGGTAGCCTATTTTGAACCATGCCTTATATAGCATATGCTCATAGGTATCAATGTCGAGACCATTCCCTTCAAACCTAAGCGACCAAATTTAGCAGTCCTTTTTAGAGTTTATGGAGCATGCTAGTGTACGCCTTAAATCAAGCACTCTTTGACAGATTCCCTTATTTCACTGAATGCCAACAGTGAGCTGAATTCTCTCAGGTCATGCTGTTGAATATCAACCAGTAAATCTTCTCTTTATTCATAAATTACTACTACAAAGCAAAATTATAACTACACTGGCCACTCAGAGGAGGCTGAAGCTACTTTTTGGGATTATCGCAAAAGCATTGATCCTGGCTCAAAAGGTGTCCCTTCCCTTGAATAAAGCTTTAATGAGGCCCTGGTGTACGGCAACGTGCCCCGACAATTGGCTCAATGCGCTGGCCAATCAGAGTGACACGTGACCCCCTAATCCCTCTTTGTGAGAAGGGTAAGAGCGTGTTGTCACTGTTGGTTTTGTGAATCGGCAGCCAAAATCCCCAATGATTTGTTAGGAAGGACAGGTCTGAGAAGAGTAAGAGAAACAAAGCAGCGTCGGGGAGAGAGCGAGAAAGAGAGGGAGAGAGAGAGAGAGTATGTGTGTGTCTCTGAGATTACAGAGCTTGGCTGAGAGAGTCCTCTGTGTGTAATCGTGTGTCCACATGCGAGCGCTCACCTTCCCTCTGAGCAGATTAACCTAGCGCTCAATCCCAAGAGAGCAACAGGCGAGCGACACACAGAACAACTTCATTGATGGTGGGGTTGGGAAAGAGTAGAGTATAGGCGTGAGCGTACGTACATTACTCCTTGCCAAAGACAATTTCACCTCTAGTATTTCACAACAGAAAGTCAAGGACATTGAGTAATCCAAAATACAACGGAGCCTCAAATATCAACCAAACAAATCACACTTTACTGAAATCTAACTAAGCTAATATAACTAATAAAATCAGAGACATTAGCCTTGCACTGAGCTGTGCTTGTATTTACAGTAGTCACAAAACAACCCAGAGGTGGTAGGAACACTAAATGCCTCTGGATGTGGCTATACTTTTCCAGGATGTCTTCACAATCACGTCCTTTACTCAATTACTTTTCACAAAAAAAGTAGTTAAATAAAGTTGAATAGTTTGCAGAAATCATGACATTGAGTAAATAGTTCATTTGCATCTCAAATCATGATACTAATTTATAGTAGCATATAAAAAGTTGTATTATATTATTCATCTTAAATATACGAGTGAATACAATTATAGTGTGCATACGATCTGCATTTGACACACTCAGTCTTAGCTATAGCCTATACACACTGTTTCCCTATGGTAACAGAAATGAAAAGTACAGAGCCACAATCTAACATGTGAGACATGCCTTACTCTATGTGCAAATATCTATAAGGGGTTCTATGCCAAAATATGAATGCAAATGTATTTTACATTTCTTAAAAGCAATGGCAATTGCCACAGGTTATTTGAGGTAGTGTTCCCTGTCCCACCCTTTATGACAAACTCAAATTAGCCTGGTAAAAGAGATGGGCACATTTCAAGAATACGGTCTGAAAAAAGTTAACAGAACATGTCTACTGTACTAAAAGCTATCAATATCGATATATTTAATGTATAATATATATTTTAAATATATTTATTCAATTAATATAGAGCCCTGATTTACAAGCACCATCTACACTATACACAGCTGAATAAGTGACGTATATTTCTGATGGGTAGAAACGGCCACGTACTATATCTTCCTTAACTCCCAAGAAGACAGACAAGCTTCAGTTTGACAGAATAAGCTATCTTTCCTCCACAATTTAGCTACATTGCTTGAGAGCCTTACTTTGCACCATTAATTAATTTCCAGAGACTGAGTATAATTCCACATGGACTGACTGGATATTTTATTAGACTGTGAAACGACACATATAAGTAGGGAAGCTGAATCATTTGGCCCGGCAGTAATGTAAGTTAACAGGTGTGAATGTGACTTATTGTACACTGTTTAAACAAACAGTAAGGTATAATAACTAACCCTCATCTTGATAATATGCCAGAAAAGCATGTGATGTTGAGTTGGATTCATTCAGAGTTCTTTGGAGAACTTTGTCGAAATGTAAAATGCGTTTATCTAATACAAGCCTAACTTTTGACAAGTTGAATTTAACCTAGAAAATGAGCCGCTCATATAAGCCTACAATTATTTAATTATTAACAGTCCATACTTTCCTAATTTGTGGGACCCGCAGAAATTGTGAATGTTATTCTGGGTTGTGACCCGTTATAAATGCATAGGCTTCAGTAGATTCACACGCGACTACCGGTACATATATTGAAACTAATAGGCCTATACGAATATTTCAGAGTAATCATTTTTAAATACTACATAATACAAGTCATATACCGAGAATATGAGTCGCCCTAGTAGCCCATTGTGCGCCTGTTGATAAGGTGTTGCGATATTGTGGGAAATAAACACTTCAAGGTCAAAGCACACAAACAATACCACAAGACAAACCTTGACTCTCGTAAATAGACTCCGTAAAACGCTACTTTGCTGCGTGTAGCCTATAGGTCTGGAGGTACAATGGTCATGGTTACGTTGTATAGTTTGTTGGGAGGCAACGCGCTTCAAAATCGCGCTCAAGTGTACCGGTGATGTCAAACTGACACATACGAGTATAAATAAAGAGCCCTTGCTGCTTGAGATATAACGTGTCCTCTGGATATGACAAAAAAAATTATTATAGATGTAGTAGCACGTTACTCACTTTATTATGCATGAAATCTGTCCGGTAAGTGCGAGATACCACAGGCAGTCTCCGGCTGTGTCGTCCGGCCGAATGACAGCGTTGAGGAAGCCGTTGCGTGCCAAGGATGGACTTCGCAAAGACGCACTTAAATCCAGCACGGGCAGGAACGCAACATGAAAAAGAACCGTGCCGAAAAGTCGCCTATTTGTGTCTAAAATGACAACAACAAAAAACTAGTCGGTCTCTCGTCTGAAAGTGTATTTGAGGACAGTGAGGATGGTTGCTTGGTCTCCAGTGATGTGTCGGCGAAAGGAATGGGACGGTTAAAGCCGTGGACGTCTGTAGCTGATGATGTTGTGAGGGCTGTTTCTGATCGCTCCCACAATCCTGGTCGAGTCTCTCCCTCACCCTCTCTTAGCGCGAGGAGAAATAATCGGTTTTACTCCTGAAAGGGGGCGGGCTCACATTTCCCAACTACTTTAATGAAAGAGGCATAGCAATAATGCATTACTATCTCAAACCTGATCAAGAGGACAGACAATTAAGCACTGTGAAGGGACTGTCAGTGTATGATTATGCGACTATCTAAATAACCGTGGAGGGTGCGTTTTCAACTACATCAAATTCAAGTGACCAAACTGTTGTTGTTGTCCTTGTAATATATTCTATTAACTTTACGCACTGACATTAATTAAGCGCTAAATATAGTTGACTTTAATCAGTTTTTTTTTTAAATCGGATGTAGCATAGCCTATAGGCCTAGATGAAACAACCACAGTACTACTACTACTACTACTACTAATAATAATAATAATAATAATAATAGTAATAATAATAATATATTGTTTCAATTTGTCAAAGGATATTTTCTAAAAACATTCAAGATCTTTGCATAAGTAAATGTTTCTGTGAGAAAATGCAATGATCTACAAGAGCTGTCCTGCATCTGCCAATCATTCTCCAGGCCCCAGTTATCTCACAAGATAAGGCCTGACACAGACAGTAAGCATGAGGAAATTAGCAAGTGTTATCCCCCAACCAAATGATTTGAAAACATCCACTCTATTAGTGTGAAGATTACAATAAAAACAGCAAGCATGCCTCTTCAGATAAGACAGAGGAGCCAAACATATTTGTGAGATGATCCCAGATAGGCCTGGTAATACCAGGACTCTATTATATTCAAATGATATGCATCTCAGCCTCAAGTTTCTTGAATAGTAGTTGGACAAATAATCATCTTCATTTCCCCTTTGTGTCAAAAGTCTACCTGGCCATAGACTAGCTTAGCATTATTAACCCCTGTACAGACCTTTCCACCTCAGTACAATACAAGGCAAGTCAGAGAAAAAAGGAGAAACGTGAAATCGGACATAAATAAATCACGCTTGCTAATCTGCTTGACGGGCGGACATTACTGCCTGCAACTGAAGCCTGTGGTGTCCGATAACTCGGGATACCACCTTCACATCACGTGACCCTTTCATCTTTAATCACATTTCCTCTGGCTAAACCCCGGAATAATTGATAGGCTAGAATGTGTTAGACAGAGTAGGCCCATCGCAAAACATGACAGTTATCAATGGCAGGCCGTGAAGCTCAGCATGCTGAAACCGTGAGACCCCCCCCCCACACACACACAGGTCACATAGTAACTCTAACATATCATATCACTTTGTATAGGATGGTTGAATCTGAGTGTTAGGACGATCATTTGTGGTGCCTTGCTCACAGGGTGGCGCCGTGTATTTTCATTGTGTCGTGTGTTGGGGATTGCTACGGATTGACAGACTGTACAATTCATGGGGGATCGTACCCACCACATTCGCCATTCCTTCGTTTTCAGTCGTCAAACTCCGTGCACCTTTGTGGTGTGTGTGTTGTTTGTAAGTCTGTCAGTGATTCATCAGAATCCATCAGTGTTTGAGGTCGTCTTTAAACGGTTGGCACTTGGAGAGATCAGAGGATAATGGTAATCAGACTGGGAGAATCCTGGGTAAACCAGTCACTTACAGAAGAGTGTGTGTGAGACGCAATGACTATATTGAACGTATACAATTATTGGGAAAGGTGACCTGAAGTGGCAAGGATCTAGAGGGAGGAGTCTACGGTAAAGAGACTTGCTGAGTCAACGCACACAAATGACGGAACTTACGCAAAGGTGTTGTAAATTAGATGTCACTATGGCTGCACAGTCAATGGCCTCTGGACAGTATGAAAATAGTGATAAAATAGTCCGTGCTCTGCATCATTGGCAAACACTATGTGTATGTAACGTTATCATATCATTTACATTGGATAACTTTATATAGGGATTTAGTTATTATAGCACTGATCGTATTGCAGAGAGGCGTGAGACTGATCGGGTCAGCACATCTAACTGAGTCTGTTTTGTCTTGTGGGTATACAGTTACTGACAAAATGGTACAAATCTGAAGACATTGTTGTGCCACTCTGTTTTCATGTGAACAACAGTTCCAGGACATTGTTACATCTTCTCATCTCCCATTCTCCTCATAGTCTTTGTCCTGCCTTGTAAATAGATTGACTTGCTAGTATCCTAAACTAGCCTGACATATCCTTATGGCACGCTGATAGCAACCCCTACACCCTCTTTTATCTTGCCACCCACTGGAATGTTGAATGTTGTCCGTTAATCAACTAACCGTATTTGAGTAAATCTAATTCCCCTAGTAATGCGTCATGTCATCTAATTGAAGCAGGGTCGCGGAGCATAATATACAGCATTCCTTTGCTTTTAACATGGCCCGACATAGAAGATTTGGCTAGTTTACTATTTTGTGTACAACAGCATATAGACCTATATTTCCCATAAAATGACATGTAGCCCGCCCCTGGATCCCACTGTCCCATCATGACACACTTATATTGTGGCTTCCCTCCCTTTGTCCCCCCCCATTATGAGAAATTCCCAACTTGTACATGTTTATCACTTTAAGGGAATTGACAGTCACATGAATATAATGTACTGTTTGCACAGAATGATTATGCAATTTGAAATATGTCACTCTGTATATACACACTGTAGGCTTTTGGTCGAATGCAATTTCATGAGGTTTGGCATGAATTGTGCATAGAGGAGATGAGGAAAACGACGACTGGTTGTGAGTCAAACACACAAGTGCGGTCACGGATATTGATCCTACTCAGATCGTGTTTAAAGAATTCTCTGGCAGTGACTTTATAGCATGTGACACATAATAGGCTGCCTGATGTGTGTGTGTTTTTGTAATGGGTAGAAAAAAGGGAGCTGGTCTGCCTTTCATAAGAGCACTGTAAACACCAACACATTTCCTGGGCAAACAGGAACAGCCCAGGCCAGGTGTAATCTGTTGTCGATCATGCTCATGTGAAAACACAATCTGCCTGTCACAGTTGATAAGGTTGTCAAGCACTCAGTCCCACTCCAGAGAATCAGCTTAGCGCTGCTGTGACATATTTGAAGAGGCTTCCCATTGTTGGTGTGTAACAGTCTCTCTCTGTCTCCTATTCCGTAATGAGTTGGAGAGAGACAGGTGTTATTTTGACATTGGCTCGATTTTACATGATGAGGCCAAATGCATTGTAGTGACCTACAGGCCAACTTCACACAGGATCCATAGGTCTATAGATTGTTTGTGTGTGTGTGTGTGTGTGTGTGTGTGTGTGTGTGTGTGTGTGTGTGTGTGTGTGTGTGTGTGTGTGTGTGTGTGTGTGTGTGTGTGTGTGTGTGTGTGTGTGTGCGCGTCTCTGCGTACCACACTACAATCTCCGTTACTGTGTTTAAACAGTAGCGGAAGTGCCAGAGAACTCTAGATCAGTCCACCATATGTACTGGATATTGATCTCATGGAAGATACACCAATACAATACTCACTGCACAGTGCACAGGAGAATATTCAGAGACAAAGATAGTGCATATCAAAGACATACACTGTAGGATCTTTCTCTTCCCCTCTTCTGCAGTATTTGTGTAAGTGATCCAAAGCATTACATTACATATAATTTTGTCTGCCTTATTAATAAAGCCCATAATCAAACTCTGAAGGCAATATCATTAGTAATTACAGTTGTAGAATGATACCACTGTACAGTATAATTAGAAAAGCAACGGAAAGAAAGCCACTTTTTAATTAACAGATGCCATATGCCCTTATGCAAGACAATTGTGTTTAATATATATTTCTGTGCACAATGAAAATAGTTTCCCACATTTCCAGGGTTCGATTTTTGACAACATCGTGCAACCAAGTGCATTTGCATGTGGTGAATTATGAAACGGTTGTGTGGCGCTCACTGTGTACACTGTAGGAATTGAAAAGTCCGAAAAATCAAGTATCAGCAAAATATCTAAATATGTTTTGGTTTGGGTTTTTCCCCTCTCTACAGGAAGTGAGTAACGGTTCAGTACTACTAATGGATCAGAACTACCAATGGTTCAGTACGGCCTAGTGGTTTTCCAGTCACCCTCTCTGGCCTGAGCTACTGAATTCACCCAAAGAAGCAGTGTAACATTAGCAGGAGACACATGGTGATTATACTGTACTGTGTAACCCCCAGACCTACAGGCCAATACAGGGCTCAACCAGCATTACTATCTTTCTTTTACTGCCCGACCCCCTCACTATTCCCCCCACCAGCAGTGGATCAAGAGCACTGTAAAATATTCCTCCATACAATGCAGAGATCCAGTCTTTTCACTATTCATTGTGGCAGTACTTTATTTTATTTCCCCCATAAAGTCCTAAAGAGCTTTCATTTAGCTAGAGGCAATTTTCTGGGTGAGGCATGTATAATTACATTTTTTTGTAGGCCGAAAGCTACAATACCACGACGCAATGCACATACAGTGGTAACATGTTCACAATTGCACTTCTCAATGTTAAAAGCTTATTAGATGTCTAATTCATTCGACATAGTCGACTGACTATCATAAGTGCACGGGAAGGTTTTTCACAACTTTTGCTTGACGATTGGTGAAGTAGTGGTGAAATCGTGACAGAGCTTCGCCACGTGGGAGATACTTTTGGTAACTTGCATGTTGTCTCGTTCAAACAGCGGTCCGAACACTACACCTCTGACACATTATGGATGAGGCACAAGCAGTAGGACAAGCTCTCCCTTTATTTCTTCCTGACACTTCTGTTACCCCACAAGAATAAGGCCCACGGTCGTCTGACTGTGTTCGCTGGCTGGAACTACTGCTATTGGTACTGAAGGGTGAGGCCACCATTGGGGACGTGTTGGGTCTTCACCTTGAGATACCCTGCTCTGCCAAACTGTTCACTACTAAACATACGCTCCAAGACAAGACTTGGCTGGTCATTATGTAGATAAACTCATTCATTATTCAAATAATGATAAGATAATCATATGGGTTTCCCAGGGTTTGATGTTGAAAGCTCAAAGTATTGTTATATCCTCCATGTGGAGACCAAGGCACTGTATGTTGAGTTATTATGCAGTTATAGGTGCTGTCTATAGGGGAGCCATAGACCCTTGTCAAAGCTGATTCAGCTGATTCATTTGGCTTAGCAAATGAGCTATGCGTGGCATTGGCCAGTGAAACTTATGATGACTCATTGTTCAACTATCTAACGAGAAACTACAAATTATATTATCCCACACAGTTTTCTTGTTAATGGAAGGTATACATGTCATTGCTACATCTTTGTTTCAATGGATTGTAAAATATTAAGAACACATTCCTTTGTAGATAGCGTCACACAGCCTCATTAATAGTGCTGAATATTTAATCAATACATGAAGTTTTAATATTCACATAAACTTCCATTTGCTGTAGCCCTTCAAGCTGCTAAAATTACAAATGCTGACAGGGACAGTCGTCCCTGCTTCCTAAACTCCTCTTTTCTTCTCTTCAGAGAGCGCAGGATTGCTGTGGTTTCACTCTACATTTCAGTCTTTCACTCAAAGTTCCCTTTGTCTCCAGATGACTTCATGTGAGAAAAAATAATAGCTTCTCCCTCGCTAATGATTTTTCCTCCTTTTGAATGGCTGGAAAGTAATTCACTCCTAACTGCTCAGAAAACGGGCATAGTTATTTTATTGTTTCAGCCCCTCTATAACAGAGCCTGTATAGTGGGGATGCCAACGTAACATTTTCTTTCTCCAGTGGAGGGGTGCCAACCAGTGTTTCCTGAGGCTGAGCAGAGGCTGTACCTGACAGATGTTGTGTGTTACCCTGTGGCAGTGGAAAGATCACACACGTGATCTGACATTTCAGCAGTCATGGTCATAATGTGAATATTTAAACGATCAAGGTAGAGTATTGTCGTTGTTAACATAAATCCTACTGCCGTAAGGTAAATCATATTTAAGAATCTGACATGATCATCATTTGTAGTTTGAGCTGTTATTATACAGCATATACAAGAAGTTTACACAGTCTGAAAGCTCTTCACCAGCTGCTGAATTCATTTATATTATAAAATGATATATTTGCCCCTGAAGTATACATGCAATTAGGCATGCTGCACACACACACACTTGTGTACAGTACATGTATACACTTACATAATACAAGTGCACACCTTGCTTTAGCACCATAAGAGCTGGTATACTGGGCAGAAGAAGAGTGGTGTAACAGAATTGGTTGATAGGTTAGGGGGTGTACAGTGCAGTATGTGTGTGAGTGGGGATGGGCCCTGTGGCGATATTGCCCTACTCCTTTGGCACGCTACAGGGGGAAAGAAATCCAATCATAAATTATTCAAATGAGAACTGAGAGTCCAGGCCACTTGCGTGACAAGGATGTCCTTCCACCTAGGTCTTGTTCAGCCTGGGCCCCAGGACCTCTCAATACTGTACCCAGACCGTATCTAGGGTCAGTCCATACGCAAGGCTTTGGGCCTTTCAGAGACCACCAGGTTAAAGTGGTACAGCTGTTTATGCATCAGTAAGGCTGGGGCCTAAAATGAGGGCTTTAGGTCTGTGCACGGGAGAATAGAACTGATCATTCCCATGACGACCATTACACAGCACAACTACCTACAGCAGCGGTGACCTCCACCCATTCTCCTGACTACTTAACATCGCTCGGCAGAACTACGCAGCATGTATCTCCCACATACAGCAACTGACGCTGATAACGTCTAGCTGTGAAGCAAAGCAAATGGTCGATGTGCTTTAATGTGAAACGCAGCTCTAACATGATCCAGTAGGCCCGGCGACCCCCGGCAAAGGAAGACACAGTGTGGCAGACGCGAGGCGACGTCTAAATCTCTCTGTGCCTCCAGCGTCACACTTATTCTTATTCAGACGCCATCAGACAGGAGGCAAGCCACTGAGATTAGCTGCAGATCAAAAGGCTTGCTGCCTCGCGTAGTGCGAGCACCATTAATGTTTTGTAGATTTAGGCAGCCCCAGTGCACTGGCACTCTATAGGGGCGGCAGAGAAACCGAGCGGCGTACTGTACAAACGGCACCGACACTGCTCAGGGGGGTAGACTTAGACTGGAAAGGTATTTTTCATAAACGAGGCCTGACTGCCGCTGGGACGTGGAACTTTGAAATGAAATAATAAAGCGAGTAGAAGAGAAAGGAAAAAAAATACTAGGCCCTTTACTGCAAGCAATTACAGTGGAACAAAGATACTTGTCCTTTCTATGCCTTTGCGATGAAACTGCTTCCATGTGTATAATACGTCTTGGTTCAGTGATCATTTATTTTGAATATGAAATGCACTTTCTACGATAACATGGCTTGTGTATCCAAAGATCATGGCGTCCGGATCAGCAATATCCAGCATAACCATAACAACTACTGCAAAGCCATATAACAAGAGCAATTAAAACACAACAGTAGCTATGGACGCCTAAAGATCCCGCTTTCTCCGCAATCTATTTTCTACGTAAGGCTTAATGTAAATCCAAAACAAGCATATCGATTGCACCAGACTTATAAAATGACCAGTGTAATGTGCTCAAGTCTAATCTCTGTAATCAAGGTAGCCACGTTTAGATACAAACAAAGACCTAAACACATGGTTATCTTTTTGCTGTGATTGTCAGGTGTACTACTGACCCCACAATAAGCATAATTTGTCGTTACTGATAGAAGGTCAATTTGGAGTGGATCAAGACTGTGAGAAGCTTCCAAGAGGATGGGTAGGTACAGAAAAGCGACACAGGAAATGGTACAGGGTGGTAGCGAAGCGACAGGATGGGGGTGGTGGTTGGAGGTTCAAAGGGAGAGAGATGCCTGCGTAAGAGAGCTCGCCACCCTGCAGAGAGGGTCTCCTCAACTCCGCTTCCGATCAAAGCGGTGGAATTTGGTGGCAAAAAGTTTGTAAGAGAAGAGCGATTATTGTAAACTGGTTTGAAGAGATGTCTCCTCTCTTCAGGGTTAATGTTAAGAGGAAAAAAGGTTGTGCCTCACAATGTATGCCTAAAACCTACTACTAAGCTATATGAAATTGTTTTAAGAAGGTCATACCAATGATCATTTTTCTATTTGATTTAGAATTTTAAGATCCCTTGAAGTATTAAAAAATTATATGAAAAAAGTATTTGATGGAAAATCATCTGTACCAACTTCAGACGAGTCCCAAGACGTTTGTGGGGGATCGTAGAGCAAAATGGAAAACACCACATAGTGTTCATGAGAGTCTCATATTTCCATAGAGGGAGAGTCTCATCTTTCCATAGAGGGAGAGTCTCATATTTCCATAGAGGGAGAGTCTCATCTTTCCATAGTTTGTAGGCCAAACCGTCCGGACACTAAAGACGGTTTTGTGAGAAGACCGATTTTCGAGATGTCTCATGGTCTGACAAACATCGCTCTAGCTCTGTCACCTTTCACTTCCGATGCGGAAATGCGATGTCCTAAAACAGTTGATTGATGCAAAAGAATACAGATATGTCTAGCTTAAACTGACAGATTTTTGTGGCGATTTTTATAATATGCTAATTTCGATATCCGCGGGGGCACGGACATCGACTCTAGGTTAATACTCTATATGACTCTGGGTTAACCCAATCATCTTGGTGGGAGAAATAAGAATGGTACAATGTATACCATTATACAAATGTACATTTGTTCATTTGCAGTAATTGTGTTATTATTATTATTGTTATTATGGATATTATTACATTGTTATAATATATATTACTGCTACTGAATTGCCTGCTGATGGGCCATCAACAGTTGTCTTTAAACTGATTTCTAAGTTAGGCTCCCAGAACATTCCCACATGCCCAATCGGCAATACAACAATGACTTCCTTAAATCAAAAGTCTGAAGAAAAAGTTTAACAAAGCCATTCAGCATCCATAAAAATCTAACTAAACTTTTGTTTGTATATGGAATTCTTCCTAGTTGTTTTAGGATGTTTGCCTGCTATTGAGTACATTTGTCTACCCCTGCCTTCATAGAGGTAGTTGGTTCAATATCAACTCCCTTCAGTTGGTGTAATATGACACATTTCCTCTTTGTTTCACAGTTCAGCGTGTAATATCTGACTTAGTGTTAATCTGTGTGACAAAAATTGATATTGAAGTCTGCAGCAGCCATTTAGGTAGCTACCTTGCAGGTGTAAGCCATTTGTAAGGAAAACAGCATGTTGAAGCCAGGCGCTTTTCACTCACAGAGGATTTCAGAGAGCGCAATGAGGTGTTATTAGCAATTAACCTTAGGATGATCAATAACCCAAACTGACTGAAGAATTAAAACAAGAAATACAACACAGTATTATTATTATTAAGTTCTTTAGAAAGTCAATCCTTTTGTCATGCCTTAGAGAAGTAAAAAGTAGACATATGTAGCTACAGGAGCCTCGATTGGCCATTCACTCGCACAGAAGTGATTGGCGACAGCTGTTTGCGACTGCCCGATCTCCAACGTCAGCGTTGCTCAACCCTTAAGATTTCCCATCCACTTGGTTCTCTGTCACGCACTAAGTGTAAGTACCTAAGGTAAAACAACCCAGCGTCAATTATCTGCCCTTGTCCGTCCATATGGGTTCGATAAACACAACAAAATTATTGTTTCACTTTTCAATAAAGTCAAAATGAATAATTTACTAACAATATGCAAAGACTATATTACAAGAGAGTTAGTTGTTTGACAGATTTATTGCTGGTGGCTTGGAACATGCCATCATCCACTCTATGGCAAAAAAAGAGTACCACTGCCAGAACCTGATTTTTCCACAAGCAGAAAGTCACAGTACACCATGGAGAGGAAAAGGGGAAGGTGGGATTGTGTTCTGTAAACTCACCCGTGCCGTTCTTTGCTTCTCCAGGAAGTATCACCCTACAGAACCAATTGAAGGCCAGCTCAATCAAACAGTCACAAGTGGGGAAAAAAGAGATACATGTTAGAGATAAAAGTAAAAGAAGAGTAAAAAGTGAAAAAGTGAAAAATAAAACCAAAAATGTCCTGCATGTATAAAAGCCAGACCAGCTGGCTTTGAACAGAAACCCCAGTTTAGGGTTGTGTTTTGCCTGATCTCTTTCCACACTGAACTCAGGAGTTGTTCTGGCCAACCACCCATCCCCACCCCATGTCCCCCTTCCCCTCCAGCCGGTCCACCTGCCTCAGTCACTCCTGAGTATATTTAGCCCTCTGAGGGATCAGTGACACCCAGACCTTTGTCAGCGGTGGCATATATTCGCTAGATTATTGCCCCCAAAATAATATTGCCGTCCAATAAAGGGGTACAAAAAATAAAACAAATTACAGTCTTGTATTTTTTTTTAAATAACCACAATATTCAGGAAACAGTTAAATTAATACCTGATAAAATCATCCAAAGCAGCAAGAAGAAAGTTGAAGAAATGAAATGTGCCTTAGTATCAACTAAATAATCATAAAAGAAGAGTTCAGAAGAGGAAGAGTTCAGAAGAGGAACTTCTTTTTACGTGATTATTTTCCAGTGAGGAAATATTACAATCTCAAAATCGAACAATATTGAATGGTACTCCTATATTATTTCATGCTTCCACTGAAATCAATAAAACTGATGTACAGATGGATAATATTATATGAGGGGTGATATATTGGAAATATGAGTGAAATATGGATGAATATTTTTCATAAACTGAAAAGGGGGACACTGTTATTAAAGATTGGGTTGGAGCACCGGCATCCTCTGATGTTTAGGGAATCACGCGGTTGTCTTTGTGCAAACACATTAGTATTGATCTGATCCTGTTATATTGTTTACATGATTCTGGACAATGGAAATTCCCTTATCTGTTTTTTTAAGTGAGGGGATCTCTTTGTCTACAATCTTTATATTAATGTATGGTAGAGTCCATATGAGTCCAGAACAATACCACTACAGGATGTTGAATCATCACAGGAATTAAACAATATTATTTACACACTTTTACAAGCTTCTCTGTGTTCAAGAGTGTATGCTCTCTCCATTGGTCTGCAAGGCAAAGCATACTCCCAGAGAGTACAAAACACACGCATGCCTTTACACACGCAAACACTAACTGGTGTCCTGCCGTCTTGGTTTTGGCTGGGGCTTCCCCCCGCCGTGATTGGGCCAGGCTTTGGAGGCCTGATCCTGAGCTCTCTCCCCTGTCTCTCTCCCCACAGGAGTCTGCTCCAACGAGGGGAGACCGAGCCCCGGGACCTGGCTGTCTATCTGTTGGTCTGGGCAAGGTGGAGGAGGAGGAAGAGGGATTGGCACTATATGGCAGTTTTGCCTGGTACAGTGTACAGTGCTGGACCGCAGGAGCTAGTAGGGCTACCAGCAAACATACTGTCCCTCTTAAACAAGGACCTGTCTGGCCTGTCTGAAGAGTCTGTCTGTCCACACCATGGCCCTATGTGTGAGAATGTGTTTCTTTGAGTATTTTTGTGTTTTATAGTGTGTGTGTGTGTGTTTAAGTTATACTATCCTTGTGGGGACCAGAAGTCCTCCCAAGGATCGTAAAACAACGAACATTCTGACAAGTAGGGACATTTCGCCAGTCCCCACAAGGAAAAGGCTATTTTAGGGTTAGCGGTTAGGTTTAGTGTTACAGTTAGGGTTAGAATTAGAATTAGGGTTAGGGGTTAGGTTTAGGATTAGGAGTTACATGTAGGGTTAGGGTTAGGGGTTAGGTTTAGGTTTAGTAGTTACATGTAGGGTTAGGGGTTTGGGTTTAAGTTAGGGTTCGGGTTAAGGTGAGGGAAACTATCCCACAAGGATAGTGTGTGTGTATGTATGTATGTATGTGTGTGTGTGTGTGTGTGACAGAGGGTGTGGCTGGATGTACGTGCCACTGCTCTAGAGACTGCAGGCTGCGGCAGAGGTGGAACGCAAAGCGTTCTGTCGAAGACAAGGTGACAGAAGATCGATAGGAAACTCGGCATGGCGCCTCCCCTGAAAACTCCTTTCATCGTTTTCTCTTTTTTATCTGTTGCTTTATCGTTAAATCATCAACAGCAAATTAAAGTAATTATGAACAATAATAATGAAACCACTGACAGATTTGTGGAAGGCCGGCTGGATTTATGTATGTTTTTATAACATCACTACTGCTGTTGGCTGGCCGGGCTGAGAGCTACTGATTCAGCGTCACCTGATTCATTTGTACTTCTACCTCTTTTGTCTGTGTTTATGTTTCTGTCCATCGCTTCGGGTTTGTGGGTTCATGACTGACTAATGCATGTGAGTAAATATTGTATAATGCTGATTGGCATGATACATGCCACATGCACTTGCCACATTTTGTTACGTTGCAGCCTTATTCTAAAATGTATTAAATAGTCCCCCACTCCCGCATCATTCTACACACATGACCTCATAATGACAAAGCAAAAACGGGTTTTTGACATTTTTGCAAATGTATACAATTGAAAAAATGGAAATAAAACAATTACATAAGTATTCAGAGCCTTTACTCAGTACTTTGTTGAAGCACCTTTGGCAGCGATTACAGACTCAAGTCTTCTTGGGTATGATGCTACAAGCTTGGCACACCTGTATTTGGGGAGTTTCTCCCATTACTCTCTGCAGATTCTCTCAAGCTCTGTCAGGTTGGATGGGGAGCACTGGAAGGTGAAACCTCGACTCAGTCTGAGATCCTGAGCACTCTGAAACAGGTTTTCATCAAGGATCTCTCTGTACTTTACTCCGTTAATCTTTGCCTCGATCCTGACTAGTCTCCCAGTCCCTGCCCCTGAAAAACATCCCCACAGCATGATGCTGCCACCACCATGCTTCACCGTAGGGATGGTGCCAGATTTCCTCCAGACGTGATGCTTGGAGTTCAATGTTGGTTTCATCAGACCAGAGAATCTTGTTTCTCATGGTCTGAGAGTCTTTAGGTGCTTTTTGGCAAACTCCAAGCGGGCTGTCATGTGCCTTTTACAAAGGAGGTGTTTCCGTCTGGCCACTCTACCATAAATGCCTGATTGGTGGAGTATTGCAGAGATGATTGTCCTTCTGGAAGGTTCTCCCATCTCCACAGGGGATCTCTAGAGCTCTGTCATAGTGAACATCGGGTTCTTGGTCACCTCCCTGACCAAGGCCCTTCTCCCCCAGTTACTCAGTTTGGCCGGGCGGTCAGCTCTAGGAAGAGTCTTGGTGGTTCCAAACAACTTCCATTTAACAATGATGGAGGCCACTGTGTTCTTGGGGTTCATCAATGCTGCAGACATTCTCTGGTACCTTCCCCAGATCTGTGCCTCGACACAATCCTGTCTTGGAGCTCTACGGACAATTCTTTCAACCTCATGGCTTGGTTTTCGCTCTGACATGCACTGTCAACTTTGGGACCTTATATAGACTGATGAGTGCCTTTCCAAATCATGTCCAATCAATTGAATTTACCACAGCTGGACTCCAATCAAGTTGTAAAAACATCTCAAGAATGATCAATGGAAACAGGATGCACCTGAGATCAATTTGAGCCTCATACCAAAGGGTCTTAATACTTATGTAAATAAGGTATTTCTGTTTTTTATTTTTAATACATTTGCAAACATTTCAAAAAAAAAAAATCCGCTTTGTCATTATGGGGTATTGTGTGTAGATTGCTGAGAAGAAAAACAAATATTCAATCCATTTTAGAAAAAGTCTGTAACTTAACAAAATGTGGGAAAAGTCAAGTGGTCTGAATAGTTTTTTGAAGGCACTGTAGCTGTAACATAAAGTATTACCTTACCTTACCTTACGTGACGTGTGTGTTTGTGTGTGTGTGTGTGTGTCTGCACATCTGCGTATGTACAGTGTGTGTGAAAGACGGGGGGGGGGGGGGGGATCAGCGGTGGCGGTGTGTTTTTCCTGCGTTTGTGCTCTGTGTGGCGTGAGCTGACTTCAGCGTGTCTTCTCAGCCCTCTGCTTCACACAAAGTCTCTCTGTGTGTGTTCGGCCCTGGAGACAGAGGGCAGACCGCGGCTCACAATCACCACCTAGCACATACCTCTTCCCCGCAGGCAGCCCCAACAGCCCGGCCTGGCTCAACATGGACCAACCAGACCCCTCCTCAGAAGACCTATTCTGATGAGCACTGTTGGTTTTCTGAGAAGGCCCCTGTGACATTGGCTGATAAAACACAGCACAGGAAAAGTAAAAGAACGATATATATATATATAGATATATAGATATATATATATATAGAGAGAGACATAGAGAGAGAGAGAGTGAGAGAAATAAATAAAGAAAGAAAGAAAGAAAGAAAGAAAGAAAGAAAGAAAGAAAGAAAGAAAGAAAGAAAGAAAGAAAGAAAGAAAGAACGAACGAAAAAGAAGAAAGAGATGAAGTGGGAGGGCACGAGGGAGTGTGCACACCTCAGTCCAAAAACAATATTTTGACTGAAACTTTATCCCTTCCATTTGGCTCTTTTGAAAGATGGATGATGACTGGTGCCATGGCTAACTCTTTATTCAGCACCTACAGTACACACGACATGAAGCGAATGCTATGGGTTTCTTTTGCCTGTTGAACTTGCGGTAGACGTGTGAGACTGATGCTAAATTGAGTATGCTGACGAATAAAATGTACCCATTTTAAAGTTATAAAAATACTGCAGCAAAAAATACAACATTTCTAATTGTTTTAAAAACTATCAATATTTAGTTGTTAAATATAAAAAATATATATGTAAAATAAAATAAACATCCAGGCATCAAAATGTATGTTTTCTACACGTCAAGGGAGTTGGCGGTCACTCTGAAGGGCTCTCCCCCTCTCTCGATCTCCAGAACCCTCTTTCTTCCTCTCCTACATTCTCTACCCCATTTTTCTCTCTTTAGTGTGAGCTCTTATTTTCTAATTGTCCAAGAGGCCCTCTGCCTCAGGCAGGGGGGAAGAAGGAGGATCCATATTGCCCCTGTTTATTACTATGGCAAATTCTAACATCAACTTTAGTAAATCTAGAGTGTGTCTGAAATGTAGGGATAATGTCATAATCCCAGTTCTCTGATAACATGAGCCAGATTTATGACATTGGGAAATGCTTAGAATCACTAATCGGGGAAGAACCAATCACAAAACGTCTGTTGGAGAAAGACAGGTTGAGTGTCAAGTGAGGTGAGTCCATCCCCTACTTATAAGGCGCCACTGCCCGCCCTCTGGTTATTCTCGAACATGCTTCTATTCCTTGCGTTCCTGCAAGCAGGGAAATGCGATGCTACATCTCACTCATATTATCAGAGAATCGGGGTTACGGCAGTAACACCAAGTTCTCTTTTAAATACTTGCTTCAATGTATCACATTGGCATATGGCCAAGTCCCATATCGCAGACATGCGATGGTTGAGATGGTCGGCCAGTGACGGCTCCACTGTGGGGGGTTGCAAAACCCAGATTCCTCCATATTTTGCATGTCCAGGATACGGGAGCCCCTATTTATTTATTTATTTGTATTTATTTTATTTTACCTTTATTTAACTAGGCAAGTCAGTTAAGAACAAATTCTTACTTACAATGACAGCCTACCAAAAGGCAAAAGGCTTCCTGTGGAGCAAAACACACATCACGACAAGAGAGACAACACAACACTACATGAAGAGAAACCGAAGACAAAAACATAGCAAGGCAGCAACACATGACAACACAGCATGGTAGCAACACAACATGACAACAACATGGTAGTAACACAGCATGGTAGCAGCACAAAACATGGTACAAACATTATTGGGCACAGACAACAGCACAAAGCGCAAGAAGGTAGAGACAACAATACATCAAGCAGAGCAGCAACAACTGTCTGTAAAGGAGTCCGTGATTGAGTCTTAGAATGAAGGGATTGAGATATAACTGTCCAGTTTGAGTGTTTGTTGCAGTTCGTTCCAGTTGCTAGCTGCAACGAACTGAAAAGAGGAGCGACCCAGGGATGTGTGTGCTTTGGGGACCTTTACCAGAATGTGGCTGGCAGAACGGGTGTTGTATGTGGAGGATGAGGGCTGCAGTAGATATCTCAGATAGAGGGGAGTGAGGCCTAAGAGGGTTTTATAAATAAGCATCAACCAGTGGGTCTTGCGACGGGTATACAGAGATGACCAGTTTACAGAGGAGTATAGAGTGCAGTGATGAATCCTATAAGGAGCATTGGTGGCAAATCTGATGGCCGAATGGTAAAGAACATCTAGCCGCTCAAGAGCACCCTTACCTGCCGATCTATAAATGATGCCTCCGTAATCTAGCAGATGGATATGATGGTCATCTGAATCAGGGTTAGTTTAGCAGCTGTGGTGAAAGAGGAGTGATTATGATAGAGGAAACCAAGTCTAGATTTAACTTTAGCCTGTAGCTTTGATATGTGCTGAGAGAAGGACAGTGTATGGTCTATCTACTTGTATGAGGTGACTACCTCAAGCATTAAACCCTCAGAGGTAGTAATCACACATGTGGGGAGAGGGGCATCTTCTAACCAAACCACATGATCTTTGTTTTGGAGGTGTTCAGAACAAGGTTAAGGGTAGAGAAAGTTTGTTGGACACTAAGAAAGCTTTGTTGTAGAGCATTTAACACAAAATGCAGGGAAGGGCCAGCTGGGTATAAGACTGTATCATCTGCAAATGGATGAATGAGAGAGCTTCCTACTGCCATATGTTGTTGATGTAAATTGAGAAGAGCGTGGGGCCTAGGATTGAGCCTTGGGGTACTCCCTTGGTGACAGGCAGTGGCTGAGACAGCAGATTTTCTGATTTTATACACTGCACTCTTTGAGAGAGGTAGTTAGCAAACCAGGCCAAAGACCCCTAAGAGACACCAATACTCCTTAGCCGGCCCACAAGAATGGAATGGTCTACCGTATCAAAAGCTTTGGCAAGGTCAATAAAAAAAAATAGGAACACAACATTGCTTGGAATCAAGGGCAATGGTGACATCAATGAGGACATTTAAGGTTGCAGTGACACATCCATAACCTGAACGGAAACCAGATTGCATACCAGAGAGAATACTACAGACATCAAGAAAGCCAGTCAGTTGATTTCTGAGAAGTTCTTCCAAAACTTTTGATAAACAGGGCAAAATAGAAATAGGCCTATAACAGTTAGGATCAGCTTGATCTCCCCCTTTGAATAAAGGACGAACCGTGGCTGCCTTCCAAGCAATGGGAACCTCCCCAGAAAGGAGAGACAGGATAACATGGTCAGATGATAGGGGCAGCAACCTTAAAAGAAGAAAGGGTCTAAACCATCTGCCCCAGATGTCTTTTTTGGGGTCAGGTTTCAGGAGCTCCTTTAGCACCTCTGACTCAGTGACTGGCTACAGGGAGAAACTTTGTAGCAGGGCAGGAGAAAAAGAGGGAGAAGCATCAGGAATGGTCGCATTAGAAGGGGTGGGAGATGAGGAAATGTTTGACAAGCAAGGAGGCATGTCAGAGTCAAATATGAATCCTGACTTAATGAAGTGGTGATTAAAGAGCTCAGCCATGTTCATGAAGGAAGGCTTGCTCATTAAAGTCAGCTATAGACACTTTTTAGCAAGTGTCTATAACAAATCAGGACAGGTCGTTTCACTGAGCAGCCATTACGAATACAGGCTATAAAACAGTGATCACTTAGGTCATTACAGAAAACACCAGACTGATACCTATCTGGATTATTTGTGAGGATAACATCAGGGAGAGTAGCCTTTTCTGGGTGTTTGGAGTCCTACCTTGTGGAATTGGTAATAATCGGAGAAATATTTAGGGAGTCGTATTGCTTTAGGACTTGGTCAGGTGGTTTAAGCATGTCCCAGTTTAGGTCACCTAGCAGGACAAATTCAGACTTTGTGTAAGGGGCAAGGAGAGAGCTTAAGGCAGATAGGGTACAGGCCGGTGCTGATGGAGGACGATAGCACCCAGCAACAGTCAACAAAGAGCTATTTGAAAGTTTAATGCTTAAAACCAGCAAATCGAATTGTTTGGGGACAGACTTGGTAGAGACAATCGAGCACTGAAGGTGATCCTTGGTAAAGATTGCCACTCCCCCACCTTTGGAAGATCTGTTTTGCCGAAAAAGGTTATAACCAGAAAGGTTAACATCGGTATTCAAAACACTCTACCTTAACCACGTCTCAGTAATGACCAACACATCCTGATTGGAACTGTGAACCCACACTTTCAATTGATCCATTTTAGGTAATACGCTTCTGGTGTTAACGTGCAGAAAACCCAGGCTTTTACGAGAGTAGAAATCAGTGAAGCAGATATCAGAGCACAAGTCAGAATTGGGAATCCCTAGCAAGGATCTTACTGGTTAGGGGCCTTTCTTACGACCTGAGACCGCGGGAAGCAGTTGATTAACAGGGGCCATACCTTATGGGAGTGTCTTCCCATCATACAGGTCCCTATACAATCTACCAAGGCCTGACCCCCTAAGAGAGCCGGCTACTCAATGCCAAGTCTGGCCGCAGCTCAATTGCAAACATCGAAAGGCCCAAACTCCAAGTGGGGGAGAGTAGCTCCCTTGTTCTGGGTGCAGGGATACCTAGGCACTTGATAGGGTGGGAGAACAGAGTCTTCACCCTACATTTAAATCACAAAGTCGAGGAGACCCACAAGATTCATACCGTCGTTATCCAAGTCATCCCCTAGTTTGTCTTCCTCTGACACTAGGTCCTCAGACAGTGAGGGGAGGGATTCGAAGCTATCCATAACCTCGCCCCAGCATGGATCTGTTGTGGGGAGCTGTGGCCTAGAGGTGAAAGGGGAGGCCAAGACAGAGGTATGTTTGAGCCTCCTCCTCAGATCTGCCCTAGTCAGTGTTTTACAGTGCTCACAGGACTCAAGGTCATTGAGTGATACCTGAGGACGTTTCTTTTCCAAGCAATTTATGCATCGAAGGTGAAAATCCTTCCGTGAAATCATGGAACTGCAAGCGCAAGAACCTGGGGTTTTGAGTGCTAGGCTTGGATCACCCTGGGATGGGTAGCAGTGACCTTTGTATGGAATAGGGCTTGCTAATATTGAGCCAGGAGGCTTAGAATAGATGTTAACTAGCTAGTTAGAAGACTCACTGCCAATTTTTTGCTAGAATGAGCACAGTATGACTCACTATAGCCACTAGAATACTAAAGCGTTAGCTAGCTAGCAGTTACCCTGTAGCTAGCCCAGAGCTAGCCGAAGGGAACTGTGTGGGGACAGAGTTTGACTTCAATTGTGGAGCTGTGAGGCTAAACCAGTTGGTCTAGTTGACACAAACAAGTGAACATAGGTTAAACTAAAGAAAAGGGAGCTAGCAATGTTACCGTTTGTGCAGGTAGGAATGCTAGTGTCGTTAGCGTGCTTTCCAGTGAGCTAGCCAAGATAGCTTAAGCCTTGCAACGAGGGCTAAACTAGTCGCGATAACTAGCTGTGTGATGCTAGCTACCACCAGAGACTGAGAAGTAGGAAACAATTTCTACACAAAGCAAAAACGTTATTTTCGGTCGGTACTCAACACTACCGACAGGGTCTGAGGTCCCATGTTTGGCAGCGTTAACCTCACAGTTCCCTTGAGAACATTTAAGCAGGAAGACAAGGATCAAGTGCTGAGGAGAGCTTCAAGAGAGTAGTGCTCTACACAAGGAAGCGAGGCTGGAATAACCAAAGGGCAGGGGAGTGGCACCTTATAAGGAAGGGAGAGACTCACCTCATTTGCCACTCGACTTGTCTGTCTCCAACAGACAATGTATGATTGGTTCTTCCCCGATTAGTGATTCTGAGCGAATCCCAATGTAATACACATGTTCATCTGTGGATGTGTGACTCATAGTAGAAAATCATCCTGTCACTTTTGATCACCGAAACTACATGAAACTATTTTGCATGATCAAACACGGTATAACCCTATAACAGTGTTATTAAGGCTTTGTAACTGTCTTACCAGTACAGAGTTTTAAGCAGCTGTGGTTCCAGTAAAGGCCTGTGGATCATCTCAGTCTGCTGTTATTGTCATCTTGCGTGAGTCAGGCTGAGGCCTCAGGCACCATCTCTGAAGTGATGGCCAGGCCAATCTGAGCGCCAGCCCTATATCTCTGGTTTAAAGAACACAACACAGAAAGACAAGAGAAATTGGATGACTGCTTGATTAACTGAATCTCATAAGCTTTCATGAGTAAATTAGACCAAACTCGCAATATCAAAATTAAAACCAGTAGATAGGGTCATTGTAAAATAAGCATTTGTTCTTAACTGATTTGCCTAGTTAAATAAAGGTTATATAAAATACATGAATAAAGATAGTGATAGTGCTGATGTCATCCACCTATTCCTATGTGAAACTTAATTAAGTTTTATGAAGACGGAAGTATTTGAATTTAAAGCGCGTCATGTTGCTGAATGGCACCAAAACATTGCTAAGGATCATGGTTGATGTAGTTGTTTTCATCCTGCCTGAAAGAGTCAACCAGGAGCTTCCTCGTAGCCTGTCGGCCCGTGATTGGTATGTGTCAGCACGCGGTCCTGTGTGAAGACAAATGAAGTAGTCAGAATGGATCACTATTTATTAAATATCTCGATTTGGAGCAATTAAAAAAAAAAGATTGTTGTGGGGATCTAACATGATCATAATAAACTGATTTTAGAGCCTAAAATAATTAGTTTGGTTGTTCTGGCAATTGTAATTTTGCCTTGCAAAAATATTAGAATCACTGCCAAACTATCAGTTAAGAATGTTTTTAACTTCAAATGATATTGTTAATGTGTACCAGTCTGTTTATAGACCTTGACATAGTAAAATTTTAGCAGCTACGCTTGTCTTAAATTATATATTGCATTTCTTAGATCATAGGAGTCACTGTGCTGCCATATTTATAGACCTATCCAAGGCCTTTGATAATGTCGACCATCCCTTACTCATTCAAAGACTGTCTGAAATGGGCCTCGACCAGGTGTCTTGCAATTGGTTTGGGGAACTATTTGTCAGATAGGACATAATGTGTGCTTTCTGATGGTGTCAAGTCAAGCCACCTTGAAATTACTAAAGGTGTCCTGCAGGGATCAATGTTGGGACCTGCCCTCTTTACTATTTATATAAATAATATTGGTCTACCTGCAAAAACCTGTAACATTCATCTGTATGCAGATTACAATGTTATTATGCACGCTATTGGCCCTACGCATAACCAGGCTTGGAGCTGCAATCGGATTTTGTTGCCTTGCAGAAAGTTCTCGTTGATTTAAAAATGGTACTTAATAAAGGAAAACCTAATGTGTGCTGTTTTCTAATTCTCATAGAAATATTTATTTTAGATGGGTTATATTTATGCAAAGGATGGTTCTTTCATCAAGTTCCTGCCTATACTGTACATATCTGGGCTTTTGAACTGATAACAATTTTACGTTTAAAAAACTCACGGTTGAACTGGTTAAGAAGCTGAGATTTAAAGTAGATTTATTTTATAGAATGATATCATGTTTCTCCCTGAACAGCAGGAGGCAGATTGTATAGTTTTTGACTGCTGCTGCAGTCACTACTCTTAAACCTTTGGATGCCATTTACCATGGCGCCCTTCGCTTTATCACAGGTGATGTTTTAATACACATCACTGCATCCTGTATCAAAAAGATGGCTGGTCCCCATTAAAGTCCCGTAGATCACTTCATTGCTCCCTTTTTGTTTTTCAAAGTTCTACTATACAAGCTTCCGACTTACCAAACTTTGTTGTTAAAGCATAAAGACATGAGATACTGAACCCGTTCACAGGGTTGGTTAGGAAACGCTTTAGATTCCTCGGGTCTCAACCGGACTAGGTAAATCCGCTTTCAGTTTTAAAGCTCCACATTTTTGGAAACAGTTACCAAATTCTTTACATTTGGATTCCCTGTTGCTGCTGGGGCAGTTTAAAATCGCTGATGATAAATGAGGTCATCGAGGTGTGCAATTGTTGTCATTGATTGACTTTAATCATGTGTTTATGATGTTTGTTATGTACTTGTTATTGTATCTTGTTATTCTATCTTGTATCTTGTAGTTGCATCTTTCATTTTATGTCCTCAGGGCACCATTGAAAATGAGACCCTGCTCTCGATTGGGCTCCCCTGATTAAATAAAAGTTCATATTGAATAAACATAGGCTTTCTAGGGCAGACCAGGGCGTTTGGCCCCGCTAGGTTGCTATACAGTAGCCAACCAGCAGAGCTTGTGACTTTACACTCCAGAGTGGACACTGGGGGCCTGGTTCATTCTTGACTAAACCTTTGTGGCAGACACTTAGGTTTGAAAGCCATCAGGAACTGCTATGGTGATGATGTATGATGCCAAATGAACTTAACTTAATGATGTACCACGTTCAATAATGTAAAATTAGACCACATTAGATGACTGTATGATCCTGACTGCCTTTGAAACGGTGCCAACCAAGAAATTGGCTGTCAGTATCATTTTCTAAGGAGTGATATTTAAAGCATTGGTGCAGACACTTACGTATGTGGCATCTCACTGGAGAAGATGAAGTAGTTCCATAATGTGTTAAAGATGAAGTATTTCGTTTTTAGTGGATTCATGCAAAATATGAAGATACAGGATGCATGCATATTTCAAAAAATGTCTTCATTCACGGGACATGTAAAAACTTTTACTGCATTTGATTTTATGTACTGAACAACAACAAAAAATGCAACATGCAAGGTGTTGGTCCTATTTTTCATGAAATGTTGCATATGCACAAAAAGCTTATTTCTCTCAAAAGATAGTTCATATACCTGACAGGTGTGGCATATCAGGAAGAATATTAAACGGCATGATTATTACATAGGTGCACCTTGTGTTTGGGGACAATAACAGGCCAGTCTAAAATGTGCAGTGTTGTCAAACAACACAATGCCACAGATGTCTCAAGTTTTGAGGGAGTGTACAATTGGCATGCTGACTGCAGGAATGTCCAACAGAGCTTTTGCCAGAGAATTTAATGTTCCTTTCTCGAACATAAGCCACCTTCAATGTCGTTTTAGAGAATTTGGCAGTACATCCACCGGCCTCACAACCGCAGACCATGTGTAACCACACCAGACCTGGACCTCCACATTCGGCTTCTTCACCTGCGGGATGAGGAGGGGGGGTGCCACAAAAGCTCCCTTTGTGGGGAAAAACTCATTTCGATTGGCTGGGCCTGGCTCCCCAGTGGCTCCCCAGAAGGCTGCGCCCCTGCCCAGCCATGTGAAATGCATAGATTAGGGCCTAATTTATTGATTTAAATTGACTGATTTCCTTGTACGAACAGTAACTCAGTAAAACCTTTAAAATAGTTACGTTTACATTCCTTTTATGTTTACGACCTAATAGTTAGAGCAAATTTACTCAACATACTGTACAGTAAACCAAGGTCAAATGTTAGACCTTTGTTTGACATGATGTACTTACTCTTAGTGTGCCGGTGTCCATGTGTGTCCCACTAAATGTGTATGAACATACAGTGCCTTCAGAAAGCATTCACACCCTTTGACTTTTTCCACAAATTGTTGTGTTACAAAGTGAGATTAAAATGGATTTAATTGGCACTTTTTGACAACGATCTACACAAAATACTTTGTGATATCAAAGTGGAAGAAAAATGTGATTTTGTTTTTATTCATGGAGAAAAAAGGCAAATATTTTAGATATGTAGGAGGTAGGGCAGTAGTCAATAACCAAACTCGAGGTTGGGTATCCTACGCCTCCTCCAACTACCAAGAAGACTAGGATGGGTGTAAATACCTTTCCCAGACTGTCTGTACCAGCCGTCCCATACTGCCTGTCATTGGTGGAGTCATTCTGGGTGGAGCCACTTAAGTCACTTTCTCCAGTGACTGGCTACTCCCACTTGGAAATGTATGGCATGGATTCATTGGGATGATTCAGCCCTCCTCCTTCAGCCCTCCAGGGAATGGAACATTCCCTGGCTGAACACCTCAGACCTTGACGACCAGAGTCTTCTCGGGTGGTCACACATGAGCCCCCCACCTCAAGACCCATAAGTGCCCTTTGGGGTGGGTCAACACCCCTGTTTACCTTGTTCAGCTCTCCTCACAGGGTGTGTAATCTCCCCCTGGGTCTTCCGCACCGTAGGCCAGGGGTACAGACTACATGGGAATAGTGCAGTCCAGGGCACAGGTGGAAGCGGCATGAGCCCTCAGAGACAATATACAGTCACTCTTGGCCAAGAAAGGGAGGAAGCTCACCAGGGCTTCTTCAGCCGCTATTTCTTGGTCTCCATCCTGGATTTACGGCACCTTAACAATCGCCTCAGGGTCAGTAGACCTCAATGATCAGAATTTATCCTGCACACAGGAGAGATCTGAGGTTTGCCTCATTCGGTCTGTCACTGGCCCCATGGACATTCACGAAGTGTGCCAAAGCCACCCTAGCCCACCTTATGGGAGAGACGCTTAAGAGTCCTGGCTTAAGTCAGTCTTAAGAGTCCTGACATACATTGACTATGGTTGATCTGCGCCGACACTCAGGCTCAGACAGCGGAGCAAACAGCCCAACTGGTGTCGCATCTTCTCGCTCTGGGCTTCAGGATAAATCGGGCTATGAGCTCGCTATTACTGACCCAGAGGCAAATCTATGGATTGTCCCTTATCTTTGTAACCTGTCAAGCAGCCCTCAATGTGGAGAGAGTGACGGCTTTCACAACTGCCTCTCAGTGTTTTGCCCAGCAACATCAGTCAGTTAATGGATGTTTGTCTGATTTGTCTTTTGGTTCATGGCCTCCGTGATGGTGATAATCCCCCTTGGACTTCCAGCGTTGGGTGACCTCACTCCGCTTGAACCCATCTCTCCACTGGCACGGGCGCGTGATTCCCTCTGTCTATTGGCACTTCAATGCTGAAGAGACCCAATCCTCTTTACGCAAGGCTGCCCCACTGGGAGTCCTCACGCACAAAGTAGTGATGACGGATGCGTCACTACAGGGATGAGGGGCAGTTTACGAGGGGCGTTTGGTGAATGGCATTTGGTCAGACTCGCTGAGTCCAGCCCATATCAATGTTACTAGCCCTCAGGCACTTCCGTCCATTCCTTGCTGACCTTGGCCACTGCCAATCACGTTAGTGACCTACATGCGCTTTCGGTTCATCCTTCATTCACTCAATTTGCCCCTGCCCACTCCAAGGTTAGGAGACGTAATAACGCCACCTTCGTTCCTAAAGTCATTACCATGACGTATAGTAGTCTAGACACTGATCTGTTTCCCTTCCACCGTCCACCATTCTCTTCCCATTGTGTCCGGTGTGTGCCCCGCACATCTACATGGACAGGACGAGGCCATACCGGAGGTGTGACCGACTGGTTGTTTGCTTTGCCAACCCATCTTGGGGTAGGTCTTTGTACAGACAACCCCTCTCCCACTGGGTAGTGGAGGCTATTGCCAAGGCGTACAGTTGTAGGGGATTGCAATCTCCCCTGGGTATCCGGGTGCATTCCACTAGAGAAATTGCTACGTCATGGGCACTGTTTAGAGGCATCTCCGTCGCTGAGATTTGTGTGGCAGCTAATTGGCCTTCCTCTCACACCTTGGGAAGTTATATCGTTGGGCTAGTAACCGAAAGGTTGCTAGACCGAATCCCCGAGGTGTCAAGGTAAAAATCTGTCATTCTGCCCCTGAACAAGGCAGGTAACCCACTGTTCCTAGTCCGTCATTGTAAATAAGAATTTGTTCTTAACTAACTTGTCTAGTTAAATAAAGGTTAAATAAAAAATGTAATCAAAATATTGGCTGTATGTCACTATGCCTTCTCTGACCTGAAGTGTAGGCTGCTTCTTCCTACAGGACTTGCTACACGAGGGCAAGGCTATTGGCAATTGGGGCATTTTGCAAGTGTCCCACAGTGAGATGTCAAACCGAGTCGACTGAAAAAGAACTACGGTTACAGTATGTAACCCCGGTTTCCTGAAGGAGATGAGGGAGACGTCTCACCAGATTTCCCCTCTTGTACGACTCGTGTAAGAAGTATTTCTTAGAATGAGAAAACCCGAGCATTGCAGGATGCTATATAGACTTCAAGATGCACACACACAAAGCTCTGATTGGTCTTTTAGGTGATAGAATACGGCTTCAACCAATGAAACTCTACAGAGGCCGTGTCCCATGGTGAGATGTCTCCCTCATCTCCTTCAGAGAAGCGGGGTTACATACCGTAACCCATAGTTATTTTTTTGCCTTGAGAAAACAACGTCTCAGACCAGAGGTTTAGGGTGTTGGCTCTACTGTCAACTTAATTTAACATGATAAAAAACAACTCACAATAGGGGAAAACAGAGAACCAACCTCTTACTATGTAAGGGGAAAATGTCAGTTGTTTTGCTGTGGCAAATATGACTGCCAGAAATGTAATTCGATAAGGTCATTCTAATTACAAGCATTATGTGAGAAAAAAAACTGTCTGTCTTAGCAGAGGTTCGACATGAACACATTTGCAAAGGTAAAAAAGTATTATGATAAAGCTTTGAGGTTTTATTTACAATGAAAGCCTTCCTATTTACCTTTAGACAACTAAAAGCATCAAGATATCAAGCGACTGTGCCTCATTTTCTGTCTAACTTAGTTGTGTCTTAGAACACAGTGATGTGTTTCTTAAATAAGCATCTTCATTAAGAGATGTCCTGTTTCCTCCATTAGCTCATGTTATGGTGACAGCGAGGAAATCTTGCTGATGAAACTCCACTCTTGTTTGTCTTCACCCAATTTAAAGTACTTCTACAGTAGGCCTACTCGTGTCCTAGAGCTACATGAGAAACTCACACAAAATCACAAACACACTTGTACAAGCATGCATGTGTACGCATGCATCATATACACACACACACACACACACACACACACACACAAAATTATAATTACACACACACACACTTACAGTGCCTTCAGAAAGTATTCAGTCCTATTGACGTATTCCACATTTTGTTATGTTACAGCCTGAATTCAAAATGGATGAAATATGTATTTTTAATCACCATCTACACACAATAGCCCATAATAATTTAGCCCACAATAGCCCATAATAATTTAGCCCACAATAGCCCATAATAATTTAGCCCACAATAGCCCATAATAATTTAGCCCACAATAGCCCATAATAATTTAGCCCACAATAGCCCATAATAATTTAGCCCACAATAGCCCATAATAATTTAGCCCACAATAGCCCATAATAATTTAGCCCACAATAGCCCATTTTTAGAAATGTTTGCAAATGTATTGAAAATGAAATACAGAAATATCTCATGTACAGTACATCATTTTTCACACCCCTTAATCAATGCATGTGAGAATCCCCTTTGGCAGGGATTACAGCTGTGAACCATTCTGGGTAAGTCTCTAAGATCTTTGCAAACCTGGATTGCACAATATTTGACCAAAATTATTTTCAAGTTTCTTCAAGCTCTGTATAACTTGTTGTTCATTGATAGACAGCCATTTTTAAGTATTGCCATAGATTTTCACGCAGATTTAAGTCAAAACTGTAACTTGGCCACTTAGGAACATTCCCTGTCTTCTTGGTAAGCAAAAACAGTGTAGATTTGGCCTTGTATTCCAGGTTATTGTTCTGCTGAAAGGTGAATTAATCTCCCAGTGTCTGGTGGAAGCAGAACAAAAAGTGAATTGCTTTGCCATTTTTTTTGGACTGTTGTAATACTTTAGAGCCTTGTTGCAAACAGGATGCATGTTTTGGAATGTTTTTATTCTGTACAGGCTTCCTCCGTTTTACTCTGTCAATTAGATTAGTATTGTGGAGTAACTATAATGTTGTTGATCCATCCTCAGTTTTCTCCTATAACCACCATTAAACTCTGTAACTATTTTAAAGTCACCATTGGGCTCATGGTGAAAGCCATTAATGGTTTCCTTCCTCTCTGGCAACTGAGTTAAGAAGGACACCTGTATATTTGTAATGACTGGGTGTATTGATAAACCATTCAAAGTGTAATTCAGAACTTCACCATGCTCAAATGGATATTCAATGTCAGATTTTTTTTTTACCCATCTACCAATAGCTTCCTTTCTTTGCGAGGCATTGAAAAACCTCCCTGGTCTTTGTGATTGAATCTGTCTTCACTGCTTGAAATTCACTGCTTGACTGAGGGACCTTACAGACAATTGTAAGTGTGGGCTACAGAGATGAGGTAGTCATTCAAAAATCATGTTAAACACTATAATTGCACAGAGTGAGTCCATTCAACTTATGTTGAATAAAATAACATAATTCACTTTGAGATTATGGGGAATTGTGTGTAGGCCAGTGACAAAAAATCTACATTCCTTCCATATTAAATTTAGGCTGAAACACAACAAAATGTGGAAAAAGTCAAGGGGACACACGCGCGCGCGCACACACACACACACACACACACACACACACACACACACACACACACACACACACACACACACACACACACACACACACACACACACACACACACACACACACACACACACACACACACACACACACACACACACACACACACACACACACACACACACACACACACACACACACACACACACACAGTGACTTCACGGTTGTCCCGGGGCCCTGTCAGGAACAGTAATCATTTCAAAGTGTTCCCTCGGAGGCCTCTGCCACACGAGCTGCAGGCTTAATAGCACCGAATTTAAATGTCTCCCATTCAGCCTTATGCCATTTTCAATTACACCTTTCCACCCCAGTGTTTGTGTCATTTTCTAATCTGGCTGAGAAGAGGACCTCCGACACAGCAACCGGCAGAGGAACAGCAGAGAACTCTGCCACAGCGTGACAAATGTAGGCATCCAGCCGCATTGACAAAACACTGGACCTCGATGCTGGGAGGTCAGAGTGCCAACATGCTGAATTTACAATCTCATCCCATAGAACACTGTTGGCCTATGCTGGTGCTACTTATACCTTTCAGAGTCATTAGACTTCTAAGGAAACTGATCAATTAAACCAGGGGCCCTCAGTTCCATCCCAAGTGTTGGAAATACAATAATATATATATTTCTATTTTTTTTACCACGATAACAAAAATGTTAACACAAATTGACTTGTAACACAACAAATGCATTCTACCGTCTTTGCTTTCACAAACACCTGAAAAGCTAGTTTGGAGTGCATTTTGAGTTCCTAATACATGTTTCAAATGAGTCGGAAACAGGTTATCATGTCATTTCACATGCCATGGAACATGTTAGAATTGCAAACGGAATGTCTTAGTTTAGTGTGAAATCGCTGGTATGGTGAGTAGGTTTGGCAGTAGTTTTAGATGTAGGGCTTCCTGTAAAAGCTTGTATCTTTGTATTGATTTTCCATCATTTCTGAAGTCCACTACCTATTGTGCGCACAGAGATAGGAGAGACTGAGAAGTAAAAAGCAGCTTGAAAGGGCAGCACTGGGCCCGGCTTGGGTTCTGCTGCGCTGAGGAGGGTCAGAGTGCCATTACACCCCCTGATCAGGAGTACCATTACACCCCCTGAGGGGGTTATCCATTATTGTGTGTTAGGATAAAGTGCCCACCACTCAAAGAACAGAAAGAGAGTCAGGAAAAAAAACGGCCTAAAAAACAGTCAGAGAGAGAGGTTGTTAAGGTCACACACTCTCTTTTTGTGTTAAGCACAAGAGATGCACAGCCTCTGGTGCTACAGAGATGGTTTGAGACCAGGAAAAAACGACTGCAGACAGTAAGCAGGCCTTCATTGAGCCAGGTTTATTCGACAAAAGCAATGTTGGCCAAAAAATATGTGGGAAGTGCAATGGATTCGGCAGATTTAGGAGAAAGTTTGTAAAGATTGACAAAATGTTAATATGTTCGACAGCGGTGGATTTGTCTTTTATCTAACTTGAATTATTGTGTCAAATGATGATGGAAACAGTGTTTTTCAAATAAATGATGATTGCCGAATTATGATTTCATCACAACTATAAAGCTCCACTCCACATTTAATTCTAAATGACTACTGCTTCCAAAAGAAAGAAATAACAAGGATATCCTGGCTTTCAAGAATGCCTGCATTAGTTCACCTTGCTTTTCTGGTTGGCTGGATGCAAGTTTCACCATCCAATTATTTCAGATCTACAGTAGTGCAACTTACCATGCTGCATGGACCGTGGCGATACTTTGGCAAATGAGAATTATTAGAATATGGCAAGCATTAGTCTATTCTTGCATTCATCCATGCTGAGATGTGAAAAGGATGAAACAGGGCATATAGGTTGTCGGCAACTTGTTAATGCTCATTTTGCCTAATTAGATATGGAATGGAAACACTTCGACCACATCATTTTTATTCAGCATTGTAGGTTTATACTGATTATATATATTTTTTGGGTGGGATGTCTTTACGTCCACCTGTTTTTATCGACACAACATTTAATTGGAAACGCAACGTTTCAGGCAATTCCTAGCATCTATTTTCTATGCAAACTTTCTAAATGCCGACAAGAAAATCACTGGACAATTTGTAAATCTAACTACGGATGTCTGTATTGTGTTGTCAGGGACCATCATCTGATAGAAACTCACGTTGCCGCCCAGGGATATGTTTAGATGTGCATATGACTTTTGAAAATACAAAATTCCAGTCTTATATTGAAGCTTGACTCACACTAAGGTTGCCTTTTTCCAACTCTGAGTAGCTATCACTTTGGAACCTGGAGTCATGTAGACATTTTGAAGCAGTCAGTCAGACACACTAGACTATAGGCCTACAGTATACTGTATATACCCAACCATAAAAACAGTTACATGACCACACCAGTGTCTCTCTCTTAACGGAGGTCTATCTGATTGCCTGGTGAGGAGCGTGGCGTGGAGAGTGTTTTTAGGCTGTTGCACCAGGAACGGAAATGAGAGATCAATTGGATTCTAAGGCAGTTACTCTGCTACAGTAATTCACTCACTCACCACATGTGGGGGTCCACAATTGCCTCCTCTCTCTCTTTGCACACACACACTCACACATGCACAGACACAAATACACACATGCACATTTGCACACAAACACACACATGCACATTTGCACACACACGCACGCACGCGCACACACACACACACACACACATTGTGATTAGGTAATGTAGCTCGTTACTAACGAATGTGATGCCTCATTTCTGCTGGCAAATCAAAACGCTTTGGATTGTAATGTTCAGCGTCATTAGACTTCTAAGGAAACTGTTCATATGAAACATGTGTCCTCAGTTCCATCCCAAATACCTGTTCCAATCCATCAGCTCTCAAAATGATCCCACGCCAGAGCTAGCAGATGAGGTGAGCTACAGTAGACCCGACATTGTCAGATGCCTTTGTTTTCCCTCAAGTTTGCACAAGCTTTTACATGTTTCTTGATAATCTGATTTAGAAAAGAAAAAACAGAATATCTTGCTTTCTTTGAACCTCATGCATATTCATAAAGTATTGTCATATCCAGGCCTTCACTGATCTCATACTTTCATCTCTCACCTCTTCATTTCACTTTCCTGTGAGTTTGATAGGATTCTAGGTAACAGTTTTGGTTTGCGATTTACAACACAGATGTGACAATTTAATAACGTAAACCGTGGTCCCTCCATTCCAAAACAAGCCTTCTCTTGTAAGCCATCTGTTTGGCGTACTTTAAACCTCCGCACGGCATTACATTTAGTGTCATCCGCCAAGAGTGTCAATATGCAGTGGAAGGATCCTCTTTGGTTGTAAACTACAATAAAAAGAACATGCTTGTATGATGACTGGCATAGGCAGAGAGCATAAGCATAGTCCAAAATCAGTTCAGATCTGATCAGTGCTAGCTTTCAGAAAGGAAGATGTTGATAGATTGTACAAAATTGCCATGTGAATGACCAGTTTAGCTTTGGATTTGTGTTTTCACTGATCCCTATGTTCGAGGAAACGTTTGGCGGTGCAGGTTTTCCCAACTGGACTTCTGACAGATACACACACAAACAGAAATGCAACACCTCCCCATCAGATTCCTCACTATGACCGTAGGAGGGAGGGAAGGAGAAATGCAGAATGAATATCAGGTGTTTGAATGACTTGAGACATCAGAATATCAGTCTGGTCTCAGATGTACAGCAGTGTGATCTGGGTCACTTACAGTAGCTGCACAAACATACAGTACCTTAGATCCCAAGTGACAATCAATGTCACTCATCTGTCAACATCTGTTCAAGCACACAGTGCTCCAAAAGGACACAGAAATGCTGCACACTTCTCCCTTGCATTTAACTCCCAATTTGTTTTCCTTTTCAAAATTGGGACGGGAAATAGACACCAGTCATAAAATGTAATCTTTATATTGACAGACAGCTGAAGCAAATCCTTAATTGAAAGTGGAAATCAAACGTACCATGAATTATCATCTTTACAAGTTTAGGATGCGCGCAGAAACGTGGAGTAATCCAATGGAGCTGGCTTACATGTTAAGGCGTAGCAAAATGGTGTCATGCTTTCCTGTAATGTGAAATGACACCGAAACAGCAAAACCAATGTTGAACATTTAGGATGTGGTTCCTGAAATGTTATTCATGTGTAGTTGCGATGACTAAACTTTTCATCAGCCATGAGGACGAAAAAGAAAATGATTACAATTCAGTAACACAACAACAACAAAATTTAAAGTAGGCTGCATATACTGTATGTATATATATATATATATATATATAGAGAGAGAGAGAGGGAGAGATGGAGAGGGAGGGAGAGAGAGAGAGAGAGAGAGAGAGAGAGAGAGAGAGAGAGAGAGAGAGAGAGAGAGAGAGAGAGAGAGAGAGAGAGAGAGAGAGAGAGAGAAAGAGAGAGAGAGAAAGTGTCACGTTCTGACCTTTATTTCCTTTGTTTTGTCTTTATTTAGTATGGTCAGGGCGTGAGTTGGGGTGGGCAGTCTATGTTTGTATTTCTATGTTTTCCTATTTCTGTGTTTGGCCTGATATGGTTCTCAATCAGAGGCAGGTGTTTTGTGTTGTCTCTGATTGGGAACCATATTTAGGTAGCCTGTTTTGTGTTGGGTTTGGTGGGTGGTCGTTTTCAGTCTTTGTGTGTCTGCACCAGATAGAACTGTTTCGGTTGTCACTTTTGTTGTTTTGTATTTTTGAGTATTCACCTTTATTAAAACAAGATGAACAATTACCACGCTGCGCATTGGTCCTCCGATCCTTCTAACTTATCCTCCTCAGACGAGGAAGACGACAGCCGTTACAGAAAGAGAGAGAAAGAGAGAGAGAGATAATCCTAAATCTGTAATTGTCTCTGTAAACTCTTGTCGAGCTGTAAGGGCTTGGACCTACACTGTAGCTGATAAGTCAGTGCTGCGTTATTTAGGCAAGTGCAACTCGACAGAGAGACTTTATTGATTCAAATTAATTAATCCAGTTACCAAGGGGGGGATTTTGTGGCTCTGGAGTGATTTATATAATCCACACAAATTAAACTGGAAATTTGTTGCCTTTAATGATATTCCCAAGTAATTGAATTGCAGGAATGTTTCATAACATTTGGCATTAGCATGCAAAAAAACCTGTGTATTAGCAATGGATAACCCAAATATAATTTGGCATTAATTCTTTTTTGATACGGTTCAAGCCTATTTAGCATGGTTGTAATTATGTGCTGTATGGAAAGGCTGTAGTGAGGGGGATGTAGTGCGAGGCTTGTAGATAAAGCCAATGTACATTTTCATTTGAGATAGCTAATTATAATAAATGGAGAAATATAAGTGGTTGCAAACAGTGTCGTTAGAGCTCTTACAGGAGCAGTACCCTATTTCGATGTATGCCACCAACGTGGTTGTTTGGAAATGTCGAAACATTTGGGTTGTATGACACAGTATACGGTATAACACAGTTAAATAAACCTGTGAAAGGTGTCTATGTTATTCCAGTATGGCAGTGAAGTTGTCCCAAATGGCTCCCATTCCCTAGTCGATGTAATAATGTCACAAGACAGCCTTGCCACAGCATCCTCTGGTAATCCCAACAGGCAAAGCACAGATTAGACAGTTTATACCTGCACATATGATTTTACATGCCCTCGTCACCACTGCCAGTACCTATGCCAAAAAGTAAGAGTGACAAAAAGACAGAGGCAGAGGGAAAGCAGTGAGATATTGCAAACCTTTTCTAATTGACTCTCTTAGTGAGCTGCTGGGATATTCATGAAGCGTTGTTGCTCACACATCTGTTTGCCGTGACATACAGGTAACCGCTAACATAAAGGAAACACAAACATAAAGTATCTTACGGGCACCTGCTTCAATATACTTTGTATCCCTCATTTACACAAGCGTTTCCTTTATTTGCCTGTATGTCTCTGTCTGTGTATGACACCCCCAGATTTGAAACAGGTGAGAATACACCTGACACGGGCCAATGAGCAGTGCAGTTCTCTGCATGCATGCACACACACGCACACACACTTCTGTGTGAGCTTGGCCGAACACCATTGTTTGCACCATCCAGGTACACATCAAGCAGTTATGCTAACACAGCACAAAATAGTCTGCCGTTGCCACACACAATTCTCCCATGTCCTCTCACTGTTCACCCTGTTCTTGGCACCAAATGTGAGCAAACTTATCTTTCTTGCAGTGAAAACCTGCATTCAATGTTTTGTTGACAATAGAGCAACGTGACATTCCTTTAATCCCTGTAGGTCTAAGACCTTAGATAGAAAAACCTACTAAGCTAGCATATGGAATTGTTTTAAGATGGTCATAAAATGTATAATTTAGCCATTTGATTTTGAATTTTAGGACCCCCGTAGGTATAAAAAAGATACATAAAACAATTATTTGAAGAAACATTGAATTTGGCCTTTAATGCTATAGCCCATATAAACCATTTGAATAACACACTTGTACATGGCAAAACAGACAATCCAAAAATAAATCATAAGGAATACCATTTTTGACATGTCTGTCCTATATCTGAGAGATTTTTAAGTTTGGTCACGTTATTCGTGGCACAGACGAATCCCCTGAATCTTGTGTGCAATTTTACAGTCCTGTACTAGGTTACTGTTTATGTGCATCGTAGAACAGAACAACCGACACCTTCGGGTTCGTGAGAGTCTCCCCTTTCGATATTGGTGACATTAGTTTATAGCTCCTATGGTTCGATCTGGACAGTCAATTTTGTGAGAAGACCACTTCGAAATGAGGACGACCCTGGCAGAGAGTTCAGACGACTGCCGTAAAGCTTGTGGATGTCAAGGAGCCAATTAAATTGACACTGCCGTGTTCGTGAGAGTCATATCTTCCGATGATGGTGGTGACTTGTAGCTCAAATGCTTTGAGTTTTACAGATATCTTGACGATTTTCTGGTCTGGATCCTCTCATGTGTAGAAAAAGATCGCTTTCACAAGCCCCATGTTATGGAATAGGCTTTATATCTGCGGAAGGAGAGGATTGAGCTGCAGCTACTAGAAGAAACAGTAAGTATGTAGCATAAACTTGCAGGGAGATAGCTATTCAATAACAAAATGACCTCGCCGTGTGACACACGGATGCGTCAATCAACTCTTTAATAACCATTTGATTTTTCCTTTTACCCCTTCCATTATGTTGTTTATAAAGGAGAGGATTCTGACAAGGTGTCAAATTCCTCGCCCCCTCGTCAACAAACTCTGGACCTTTCATGGTGGCAGCCAGAGAGTGGCAGGCTCTGTTAGATGGAACAGTCCCAGGCCAGGTACTTTCAGAGGATGGAGCCGCTAGCTGGGCGTCCTGAAGTCCACGCTCAAGTGTTCACTAACACTTTATGGACGCACACATGTACACTTGTGCACCAAGACACCCTTTCAAAAAGCACTCTGATTAAATACCTGTTGTTTCCATGTAATGCTTGTCATGTTCACTGTACATCCCTGGATACCAAGGCAACAGATTGAGCTGCCTGGTCTAAGCTGAATGAATGTCATTGTAATGCCTGTGGTGAAACTAAATAACTGCATCTCTTTTCTTCTCTCCACCTCAGTCTGTTAAGGACGCTTTTCTGAGCGAAACCTTCCTGGAGGTGTCTTGCTTGGTTTGTGAAACGTTGTAATTAATGCAGGGGCTCTCCTCCCTCTGTGTTTGTGGGGGCTGAGTCGCGTTCACTCCCGCTCCGGGGTTCTCCCTCAGTTCAGCACACTTAGGCCCGTCTAATTAGGGTCTCTGCCACGTCTGCTCGCTCCTGTCTCAGCGCACAGCTGGGGACGACCCTTCAAATCAACTGCTAGCGAACGCTCACCACCCGACGCTCCTCTAAAACAGGCAGCGCCTCGACAACGCAAGCAAGCAAGCGTTCCTCCCTCCTCCACCTTTACAACTCTCATTCCCTTTCCTCCTTTTTTTAGCCCTTTGTTTGCTGCCGAGCTCAGGCACTGCGGCTACAAAGAGCCCAGCATAAGAAGATGAGAGATATCACAGAGCTGTGTGTGTGAGTTCACATGTAGAGAGGGAGCGTGTGTGTGCGGAGCGTCTGTTTTTGAGATGGTGGGAGATCACCAGGGTTGGAAGAGAAGGTAGCATGCCCAGGGGCACTAGAGAAGAACACACTGAACACCCCCCCCCCCCCCCCCCCCCACCTCTCTATCAGGAGCAGTTGTTCACCCCTTGGGCAAAGGGATGGAGGGGGAGGGGGTAGGAGAAGTGAAAGCTAGTCAACTTTTTGTCTTTACCTTACAATTCTCTTCTCCCTATTTTCCCCTCCTCTCACTAACCCCCTATGGTCTCATACAGTTTGGTGTTGATTTCTATTGTGTTGTTCTCTTGCTTCCAGGTAAAGTTTCAAGCACAGCAGTTGCTCTTTATTATTCCTTCAAATCTATAGTAAGGTGTCACTCTGCATTAAAAGGTGATCAAAATCAAAGAGTATTGGTCGCAAACACATATTTGCTGATGTTCTTGCAAACGCAGCAAAATGCTTATGTTTCTAGCTCCAACAGTGCAGTAATATCTAGCAATACAATAACACGACACAAAATATATGAAATATGACTAGTCTCCCTAGGCGATATCCGTCACTAGGCGATAACCGCCTAGTGACAGTGTCTAAGGTGCTGGTCAGAGTGCCTGCGGTGGCCGGCTAGTGATGACTGTTTATCAGTCTCTCGGTCTCGGCTTTGATACACCTGTACTGTCGCCGTCTGCTAGATGGTAGCAAGCTGAACAGGCTGTGGCTCGGGGGCTGAGGTCCTTGATGATCTTCTTGGCCTACACCGGGTGCTGTAGATGTCCCGGAGGGCAGGCATTGTGCCCCGTAGATGCGTTGGGCTGACCGCAACCACTCTATGGAGGGTGCGGGCGCTGCAGTTGCCATACCAGGCATTGATGCTGCCCTACAGAATGCTCTCGATGGTGCACCTGTAGACGTTTCTGAGGGTCTTAGGGCCCATGCCAAATTTCTTCTGCCTTCTGAGGTTGAAGAGGTGATGTTGCGCCTTCTTCACCACGGTATCGGTGTGGTGAGACCATTTCAGTTCCTTGGTGATGTACAGTACATTGGGAAAGTCTTCAGACCACTCCCCTTTTCCAAAGTTTGTTAAGTTACAGCTTTCTTCTGAAATGGATTAAATAAAATAAAAATCTTAATCAATCTACACACAATACCCCATAATGACAAAGCAAAAACAGGTTTTTAGAAATGTTTGCAAATATATAAAAAATAAAAACAGAAATACCTTATTTAAATATGTATTCATACCCTTTTCTAAGAGACTCTAAATTGAGCTCAGGTGCGTCCTGTTTCCAATGACTTTCCTTGAGATGTTACTATGACTTGATTGGAGTCCATCTGTGGTGAATTCAAATGATTGGACATGATTTGGAAAGGCACACAACTGTCTATATAAGGTCCCACAGATGAGTGCATGTCAGAGCAAAAACCAAGCCATGAGGTCGAAGAATTGTCTGAGACAGGATTGTGTCGAGGCACAGATCTGGGAAGGGTAGCAAAACATTTCAGCGGCATTGAAGCTCCCCAAGAACACAGTGGCCTCCATCATTGTTAAATGGAACAAGTTTGGAACCACCAAGACTCTTTCTAGAACTGATAATCCGGCCAAACTGAGCAATCGGGGGAGAAGGGCCTTGGTCAGGGAGGTGACCAAGAATCCGATGGTCACTCTGACAGAGCTCCAGAGTTCCTCTGTGGAGATGGGAAAACCTTCCCGGAGGGCAACCTCTCTGTAGCACTCCACCAATCAGAACTTTATGGTAGAGTGGCAGACGAAAGCCACTCTTCAGTAAAAGGCATATGTCAGCCCTCTTGGAGTTTGCCAAAAGGCACCTAAAGGACTCTCAGACCATGAGAAACAAGATTCTCTGGTCTTATGAAACCGAGATTGAACTCTTTGGCCTGAATGCCAAGCGTCACATCTGAAGGAAACCTGGCACCATCCCTACGGTGAAGCATGGTGGTGGCAGCATCATGTTGTGGGGATGTTTTTCAGTGGAAGGGACTGGGAGACTAGTCAGATCGAGGGAAAGATGAAGAGAGCAAGTACAGAGAGATCTTTAAAGAAAACCTGCTCCAGAGTGCTCAGGACCTGAGACTGGGGTGAAGTGCCTGCCCTCCAGGACACCATCCAACAGGACAACAACCCTAAGCACACAGCCAAGTAAACACACGAGAGGCTTCAAGACAAGTCTCTGAATGTCCTTGAGTGTCCCAGCCAGAGCCCAGACTTGAACCCTATCCATAATCTCTGGAGAGACCTGAAAATAGCTGTGCAGCAACATCCATCCTGACAGAGCTTGAGAGGATCTGCAGAGAAGAATGGGAGAAACTCCCCAAATACAGGTGTGCCAGGCTTGTAGCGTCATCTCCAAGAAGACTCAAGGCTGTAATTGCTGAGAAAGGTGCTTCAATAAATTACTGAGTAAAGGTTCTGAATACTTATGTAAATGTGATATTTCAGTTTTTTAAATAAAAAGATTTTAAAAAATATATGTTCTGTTGTCATTATAGGGTATTTTGTGTAGATTGATGAGGGTAAAAAGCTATTTAATCAATTTTAGTATAAGGCTGTAACGTAAAAGCTTGGGGGTCACGATGGTATTGAATGCCAAGCTGTAGTCGATTAATAACATTCTCACATTGGTATTCCCTCTGTCCGTGGATCTGTTGGGGTGGTATCCAAATCAAATCAAATTTATTTTATTGGTCACATACACATATTTAGCAGATGTTATTCCGGGTGTAGTGAAGTGATTTGCTCCCTAACAACAATACACAAATCTAAAAAGTAAAAGAATGGAATTCAGGAATATATAAATATTAGGATGAGTAATGTCGGAATGGCATTAACTAAAATACAGTAGAATATAGTATATACATATGAGATGAGTAAACCAGTATGTAAACATTATTAAAGTGACTAGTGTTCCATTTTTAAAGTGCCCAGTGATTCCAAGTTCATGTATAAAGTGCAGCGGCCTCTAAGTTGCAGGGTTGAGTAACCGGGTGGTAGCCGGCTAGTGATGGCTATTCAACTTTCTGTTGGCATTGAGATAGAAGCTGTTTTTCAGTCTCTCGGTCCCAGCTTTGATGAACTTGTACTAACCTTGACCGTCTGGATGATAGCGGGGTGACCAGGCCATGTCTCAGGTGGTTGATGTCCTTGATGATCTTTTTGGCCTTCCTCTGACATTGAGTGCTGTAGGTCTCCTGGAGGGCAGGCAGTGTGCCCCCAGTGATGCATTGGGCATACCGCACCACCCTCTGGAGAGCCCTGCGGTTGCAGGCGGTGATACATCCCGACAGGATGCTCTTAATTTGTGAGGGTCTTAGGGGCCATTCCAAATTCCTTCAGCCTCCTGAGGTTGAATAGGGACTGTTGCACCTTCTTCTCCACACTGTCAGTGTGGGTGGACCATTTCAGATTGTCAGGGATGTGTATGCCGAGGAACTTGAAGCATTCCATTTTCTCTACTGTGGTCTCGTCGAAGAGCATAGGGGTGTGCTCCCTCTGCTGTTTCCTGAAGTCCACAATCAGCTCCTTCATTTTGTTGATGTTGTTGGAGAGTTATTTTCCTGGCACCGCTCGGCCAGGGCCCTCACCTCGCTCCTGTACGCTGTCTCGTCATTGTTGGTAATCACACCTACTACTGCAAACTTGATGCTTGAGTTGGAGGCGTGGATGGCCACGCAGTCTTGGGTGAACAAGGAGTACAGTAGGGGGCTGAGTACGCACCCTTTTGGGGACCCTGTGTTGAGGATCAGTGAAGTGGAGGTGTTGTTTCCTACCACCTAGGGGAGGCCCGTCAGGAAGTCCAGGAAACAGTTTCACAGCGCGGGGTTGAGACCCATGGCCCTGAGCTTAATGATGAGCTTGGAGGGTACTATGGTTTTGAAGTCTGAGCTATAGCCAATGAACAGCATTCTGACGTAGGTATTCCTCTTGTACAGATGGGATAGGGCAGTGTGCAGTGCGATGGTGATTGCATCGTCTGTGGATCTATTGAGGCGGTAAGCAAATTTAAGTGGGTTTAGGGTGTCAGGTAAGGTAGAGACGATATGATCCTTAACTAGCCTCTCAAAGCACTTCATGATGATGGAAGTGAGTGCTACGGGACGATTAGTTCAGTTACCTTTGCTTTCTTGAGTACAGGAACAGTGGTGGAGATCTTGAAGCAAGTGGGGACAGCAGACTGGGATAGGGGGAGATTGAATCTGTCCGTAAACAGTCCAGCCAGCTGGTCTGCGCATGCTCCGAGGATGCGGCTCGGGATGCCGTCTGTGCCGATATTAACACGCTTAAATGTCTCACGTCGGCCATTGAGAATGAGAGGCCACAGTCCTTGTGAGCGGGCCAGGTCGGTGGCACTGTGTTATCCTCAAAGGGGATGAAGAAGGTGTTTAGCTTGTCTTGAAGCAAGACGTCAATGTCCGCGACGTGACATGTTTTCAATTTGTAATCCATGATTGTCAGTATACCCTGCCACATACAGTTGAAGTCAAATCAAATCAAAGTTTATTTGTCACGTGCGCCGAATACAACAGGTTTAGACCTTACAGTGAAATGCTTACTTACAGCCTCTAACAAATAGTGCAAAAAAGGTATTAGGCGGAAGTTGACATACACCTTAGCCAAATACATTTAAACTCTGTTTTTCACAATTCCGGACATTTAATCCTAGTAAAAATTCACTGTCGGATCAATACTTTATTTAAGAATGTGAAATGTCAGAATAATAGTAGAGAGAATGATTTATTTCAGCATTTATTTCTTTCATCACATTCCCAGTGGGTCAGACGTTTACATACACTCAATTAGTATTTGGTAGCATTGCCTTTAAATTGTATAACTTGGGTCAAACGTTTCGGGTAGCCTTCCACAAGCTTCCCACAATAATTTGATTTGAATTTTGGCCCATTCCTTCTGACAAACTGGTGTAACTGAGTCAGGTTTTGTAGGCCTCCTTGCTTGCACACGCTTTTTCAGTTCTGCCCACAAATTGTCTGAGAGATTGAGGTCAGGGCTTTGTGATGGCCACTCCAATACCTTGACTTTGTTGTTCTGGGATTGATTTGCACTTTTCGCACCAAAGTACGTTCATCTCTAGGAGACAGAACGCGTCTCCTTCCTGAGCGGTATGACGGCTGCGTGGTACCATGGTGTTTATACTTGCGTACTATTGTTTGTACAGATGAACGTGGTACATTCAGGCATTTGGAATTCGCTCCCAAGGATGAACTGAGGTCTTGGCTGATTTCTAGTAATTTTCCCATGATGTCAAGCAAAGAGGCACTGTTTGAAGGTAGGCCTTGAAATACATCTACAGGTACACCTCCAATTGACTCAAATGATGTCAATTAGCCTATCAGAAGCTTCTTAAGCCATGTCATAATTTTCTGGAATTTCCCAAGCTGTTTAAAGGCACAGTCAACTTAGTGCATGTACACTTCTGACCCACTTGAATTGTGATACAGTGAATCGTAAGTGAAATAATCTGTCTGTAAATAATTGTTTGGAATAATAACTTGTGTCATGCAGAAAGTAGATGTCCTAACCGACTTGCCAAAACTATAGTTTGTTAACAAGAAATTTGTGGAGTGGTTGAAAAATTAGTTTTAATGACTCCAACCGAACTGTATGTAAACTTCAGACTTCAACTGTACGTCCTGTGTCTGAGCCGTTGAATTGTTGAATCCACAAGTCAGACCAGTGTTGAAAGGGAGGAGCAAAATGGATAACTTAGAAAGTTACCCGTAATACACCCTCCCTTTGCCACCTTACTAAATACAAATGTACACCTTGATGTTATGCAACATCAAATAGTGTGATTGACACTAGATATAATCGACCGTCCTCATGTTATGACCGTGTAACTCCTTCAAATTATTCCTATTACAACATCAAACATGTTTACTTGGTTATGTTTAAACCAGCCAGATCTAGTTTGGGCCAGAGACATTGCTGTCATGTCTCTCAAGCTACTGGGCAACAATAAATGACCACGTATCAGCTTCTGAAGTTCATACTGGTCTGGCTATTTCGATCTGGCAGAGAAGGTCAGTGTATAAAAATAAGATGGCAGTTTTCCAGGGCTGTGACTTGTACAGACGGTTTAGGTGGCCACAGTCTTTCTCTCCTACGTTTAGGTACAGAGAGTGATACGGTTAGGTTTGTTTATCAAAGAATGGCGAGGGTACCACTTCTAACTTTCCGATTCTGTTATTCAGAGTAGCGCTTTGAAATTGCAAAATAACTTTTCAACACAGTCTAGATTTTGATACTTGTAATATTTCCCCTCGTGATTTCACCAGTGGACTTACTGCCAGTAACAGTGTCAAAGAGGCACCTTTTTAATGCACTGTTTTTATTGCACTGTGTGTTTTCCCCTTAGCTCCAGATGTGCAGACGGGGTTGTCATCGATTCAGTTCCCGACCCCTGTTCGCACGTCTCTATGGAATCCTGGTTTTGTGGGCAGACATGAACTTGTTTTACACTGGTCTTTAACTCGTTTCTTGACAGGTAGGCCTTACAGACCAAGTTTGTTGCAACACTACCAGTTGAGTTTCATTCAAATGCCTCATTTTTGGTTTCAGTCCCAGAGAAAAGGACCGCCCCATCCCTGTGACTGACTTTACAGTATGTCTTATTCACACTCTCAAGCAAATACAAAACCGATTCAGTCTGTTTTGAAGCGCAGTCATACAGGAAATTGACCAGTTGAGAAATTAGTAATTTAAATGGAATATACTGTAAGTCAATGGTACTTTGTCTTCTAAATAAGAACAGTCCTTTTCTATTACAGTGAGAGGGAGCAAAATTGAAACAGTGGGCCGGCCAATATTCCTCTTTGTTCTGTCCACGAGTTACCAAGGTTTTCCTTCCGGTGTCTAAGTGGGGATGTGAAGGGCCCCTCTGTCTGTATAGAGGTTTACATGTGGAGCAAATGATGGAGGAGTAATTTGAGGGACAAGGCCAGCTGGGGAACACCCTTCTCAGAGAGAGAATAGTCTGGAAGAGCAAGAGAAGAGGAAGAGGGAACGTGAAGATTCTCTCTCTGTGGTGCGGCCTCAGGGTTCATTAGCGGTACTGCTCACAATCAATGATGGATTTATGGACTTAAGTAGGTACTCCTGATAATGGTGCTTAGTCTCTCAAGGTTAGCAGAATCGAGAAGATAATCTAACCAGGGCTTCTCAAGAGCACACAATCCATAAGAGGATACTAATTTGGCCTTGTCCACGAAATTAAACAAGCATATAAACAGGCATTCACATGAGCCTGAAGACTGTCAGCAGAAAGACACACATTGTAAAACACACACACACACACAAAGCATAGAGTACAGAGCATAAGTCCTAGTCCAATAGGCACTACCAACGCCACAGAAAGAGAGGAAAAAGAGAGAGAAAGAGAGAGATATAATAACTGAGAGATGAAGAAGAAAGAGAGTGCAGAAGTGAGTTAAACCGAGGGGATGTGGGATGTGGGCGGGTGGGTAGGTGGGGAATTCGGGGTGCCCATCCAAACCCATTTTCAAAATCAGAACTTCTTTTCTAATGTCAGCATTTCGAATTGGAGCGTGTCCCCTCTCATTTAATGCATCATTTTGCGAAGTGATAAATTTGCGAATTAGACATACATCCTTTTTTTGCTCTTAAGATACACAGCCTCATAAGGGAGGGAGCAGTGTGAAGGATTTAAGAGCGTTTCGCTGTGTCAAACATTAAAACCCACGGGATCTTCTGCACAATTAGACTGGGTGAGAGCAAGAGAGAAAAACCCAGGCAAAATCAGGATCTTAAGAGCAGCGACGTTATTCGTCTGTACAGTAACGCGGTTATCTGTCACGGGTGATCCTTTTAAACGCTTCGTTTGCAAGGATAAAAGTAGAGCAGAGGAAATAAACTTAGTTCTGCCTCCAATCTGCAAATCCTTGGTGGTCATGGAAGATGATCCCAATTTGCTTCTGAGCAGCACTGTCAGATTTCACAATAATAAATAATTGAAGACGTTAAGTGCCAATTATGTTCAATAAATGTGAAAGCCTATGGACCACTTGCTCTACCCAGACTACATGTGGCTCCTGCATAAAGATACCAGTCATACTTAATGTAAAAGGTTAGTAATAGTTGTTGATGTCTGTTTGCGCTTCATTCTGCCTTCACACAAGCTGAATATCAACTGATTATAAAGAATGATATTAAACTGTGTGATTTTTTTCAAATCCATTGATTGCATTCTGAATTTGCATTCAAGTGTTATCATTTAGGTCAACATACTAAAACATTGAAATACGACACAGCGCAATCAACAATGAGTCGCGCTGTAATTGACCGCTATCATTGCCAATAGCTGTGTCTGACTCTCTAATGCAGTTATCCAACCTACCATAGTCACAAGCACTTTGGTTTCTCCCCTCTCCTTGCCTTGTCTACAAGTTTGCCCCACTATTTCAGAAGTTGAACAGTGGTGTCTCTTAGTGATACGGAGTCGTTGTGGTAATGTGAGAAACGTGGGTCTCACCAGTGGGTCTCACCAGGGCTGCCTATCCCCCAGAGAGACCTACGGTACTGCCTGTAGTTACGCTATCAGCAGAACCGCTGCACTGCTGCACTGCGGCTGCCACCCTGTCCATCATACCAGTCCACACTGCATTATAATAGTACAGTGGGACAAGGCCGAGCAAAACCCTGAACCAATCAGATTCTGGATTTGTACCCACCTCTGCCTGGGCTACAGTACAGGGGGGGAATCAGACCACAGCTTTATTCCTTCCTGTCACATTGAATTAAAACCCATTTATACTATAACGATAACTATAATCATAAGAAAACAAAACGGACAAATTTTAAGTAATGGTGGGAATCAAACTAAGTAAACTATGACATACCAAGTAATGACATGAATACTCATAAAACCACTTACTGTAACATATTATTTCGCATAATTTCCAATGATGGGGGGCAACAAACGTGCAAACAAACACAAAGAGAGTAATTGAACGCATAGAGATTACGTGACCCTGATGCGGAAGGAGGGAGGGCTGCATGCATGTGGTTGTGTTTGTTTTCACTGGCTGTGGTCGGGGTTTGTTTTCTCACGGACTGTTTGCTTTCTCCAAAGCCTCATGTTTGCCCTTTGTCTCTGCCAAGAACATCTCAAAACATGAAGCCTTCTCCAGTCCTGATTTATTGAGGCCAGCATGTAAATGGATCAATCATTTGGACAGATGATCACTTATAGAGGTGAAGTCCCTCTACTAGCATCCAAAATGATTCGCATAATGTAGTGTCTGTTAATCCGAGTTGATTTCCGGTTTCTCTGCACAGAAACAAAGTGCCAACACAGCTTTGAATGTTTACTACAGGCAATATTCACTTCAATTTAATATAGGATGAGAGTGCTGTGAAACAGAAATTTACTCATTTTCATTATTCGGGTAAGAAAGCCGGAACCAGAAATAGACTGAACATTAGACTCGTAGAGGCCTCTGCCGGTCAGGGCTGTGTTTTTGGCACAACTCTGTATTTACCTAGAAGAGCCACCATGTCTGTTTGGACTGGATATTTCGGTGGCCGCTGGATTCCTGGACTGAATACCTGTATTCATCCGTTTGGGAGAGGCAGGCAGGCCATTGAGGCCATGGACAGTCGGGAGCCGAGAGCAGCCACAGTTTGAATATGATGCCCTCGGACCGGGTGCCCCCCTCCTCCCCCTGACCACCTGTGTGTTTGCTCCTGCAAGGATATGAAATAGCAGCAAATATGATGTGATGTGTGTATTTAAAAGGCATCCTGGACTGATGGACATCATGCACTCTCCAGTCCGCACATCCTGTTCCTGTTTAGGTGAAACACTAATAGCACATGTACAGTATGTAGTATTTATGTTAAATTCAATTGATACGTTGATATACAGTAGAAGTGACGAAAGATTACGCATAATGTTCCGTAATTAGATTTTGATACGTCTTCAAAACATATGCTGCACAAGTGGAGAGTAGACAGTCACTGAATGTTCTGCACAGAATGAGCCAAGTGGTTTTGACTAAAATGCTAAAATTATGTGTACCTTATTTTGCAGCTGGGAAAGATAAATTAGAATTTCATATTTAATCGAATCAAACTAACTGGTGTAGCAAATGTAATGTAACTCTTATCAGAAAGCCAGGGCCTTTCTCCAGGTCTAGATCTGGTTTAATAACGCCAAATTGCAACTCAAACTTTAACATAAATCATGCTTTAGTGGAATATTTCAATCACAACGCATCTTCTGTTCATATGTCCACACAACAAATGTGGACACAATAAGAATGTTAACACAGAACAATCACAGGATGCACCCCAGCTAACAATTCTAGGTAGAGAGAATGATTTTGTAATGTTGCTCTCACGGATTCCCCCGGGACTGCTGCTCATTCCGTGCACCAGTTCCGGAGGCGTCACTGAACTGTCTCATTACGCACACCTGATTCCAATTTCCCTGATTAGTAGTTGTATATACTGTATGTGCCGTGCCCTCTGTTCACCATTGTCTTGTCGGTTATTGATCCCATGTCCGTTGGTCTTGTGAGTACCTGTGCTTTGTTTCGGCTTTCGTGCTGCATGTATTGTGTACTCGCTATTACGGGTCTCGTCCCGTGTAGTATTATGCAATTGTTATTAAGGGTCTCGTCCCGTGTATTTCTTAGAGGCTTAACCTCACTCTTTTTTTGGGGTTACATCCCTGTGTTTTTGTATACGTGTTTGTTTTGGGCTTCGTTCCCGTGCGTTGTCATGGCATGTTGTATTTTTGGGTGGAGTATTAAAACCCTCTATTACATACTCTTGAGCCTGTCTACAATAATTTATACCACGTGACAGTTACACGTAATGGTCCTTTGATGTTTGAGTGTCCAGTTTTCCATTAGTTAGGGGAACATTCTATGTATTTTAGGAAAAACCTCCTTAGAACCTACACTATATTTTCAAAGGTATGTGGACACCCCTTCAAATTAGTGGATTTGGCTATTTCAGCCACACCCGTTGCTGACAGGTGTATAAAATGGAGCACACAGCCAGAGCTCAGTGACTTTTAACGTGGCAGCGTCATAGGATGCCACCTTTCCAACAAGTCAGTTCGTTAAATGTCTGCCCTGCTAGAGGTGCCCCGTTCAACTATAAGTGCTGTTACTGTGAAGTGGAAAAGTCTAGGAGCAATAACGGCTCAGCCGCGAATTGGTAGGCCACACAAGCTCACATAATGGGACAGCCGAGTGCTGAAGCACGTAGCGCGTAAAAATCTTCTGTCCTCGGTTGCAACACTCACTACTGAGTTCCAAACTGCCTCTGGAAGCAACGTCAGCACAATAACTGTTCATCGGGAGCTTCATGAACTGGGTTTCCATCGCCGAGCAGCCTAAGATCGCCAAGCGTCGGCTGGAGTGGTGTAAAGCTCACCGCCATTGGACTCTGGAGCAGTGTGAACATGTTCCCTGGAGTGATGAATCACGCTTCACCATCTGGCAGTCCGATGGACAAATCTGGGATTGGCAGATGCCAGGAGAACGCTACCTGCCATAATACATAATGTCAACTGTAATGTTCGGTGGAGGAGGAATAATGGTCTGTGCGGTTTTACATGGTTTGGGCTCCTTAGTTCCAGTGAAGGGACATTTTAATGCTACAGCATACAATCACATTCTAGATGATTCTGTGCTTCCAACTTTCTGTGCAACAGTTTGTGAAAGCCCTTTCCTGTTTCAGCATGACAATGCCCCTGTGCACAACGCGATGTCCATAGAGAATTGTTTAGTCGATCATTGTGGAAGAATTTAACTGGCCTGCACAGAGCCCTGACTTCAACCCCATGGAACACCTTTGGGATGAATTGGAACGCCGAATTCGAGTCAGGCCTAATCGCCCAACATCAGTGCCCGAACTCACTAATGCTCTTGTGGCTGAATGGAAGCAAGTCCCCCGCAGCAATGTTCCAACATCAGTGGAAAGCCTTCCCAGAAGAGTGGAGGTTGTTATAACAGCAAATTGTGGACCAACTCCATTTTAGTGCCCATGATTTTGGAATGAGATGTTCGACAAGCAGCTGTCCATATACTTTTGGTCATGTGGTGTATTTAGCATGTTTTTGCATTAGGAGAACATTCCCTTAATGTCAAACAGAAGTTTCCCAGAATGTAGTAACCATGTTCTCAGTGTCCAATATTAATGTTCTAGACAAGTTTCATGGGACGTTGCAAGAACATTCAGTTGTACATTTTTCTGAAGGTTAGGAGAACATCCCCAACCAACGTCACACCAAACATACACAAAACATGGTTGCCATGTTCTCAGAACATGTAAGCATTCACACATGACAGACTGTGCATTGCCAGGGAATTACCGCACACCTCAGCGGTGTCAGAAGCCATGAGGCAAATGACTGACTGTTACCATGTCGCTAGGCTACAAAAAAATTGTCCCCCCCCCCCAATCCACTTACTGACATCATGCAGCCACGGCCAGAGCATTCACTGGCCATGGCGAGAGGACTCTCATTAGATCTCAGCTCACAACATGCTGCAGCAGCCACGAGTTGCCACCACGAGTTGTCAAGTCAAGACAGCTAGATACGAATCTTACAACCACCAATTAGTAGCTAATACATATTTTTGTAATTTGACTGGTTTTATTTAAATTTCTAACATTATAATTTGCTAGACGTGATGCTAGTTGTTGAACTTCAGCCATGCAGTATATGTGTGTTAGCTAGCTAGCCTCGCTAGCGCTAGCTAATTACGATTTAGCTAGCTGTGCTTTGTAGGTAGCTAGGTAGCTTAGTTGCGTTGTTGCTAGTCAAATTAGCCAGCTGACTCACCAATTACTGTGTGCTTTGTAAGTTAGCTAACCAAGTTAAGCAATAGTTTTCGAAATCATTTGAGAGTCAACTGACACTACAATGATTAGCAGATGTTATTGTGGGTGTAGCGAAATGCTCGTAAGATCAAGTGTCCTTAAATTTTTTTTGTTGAGAAAACATAACATGGAATGTACACCTAATTACCTTCATGCATAGATTGACATAGAAAACAAGGGAAATCAAAGTTGTAGAGTTGTTTGTCTCAAGATTGATGCATATGTGATTCATAATATTGCAGAACACTGCTATTGTTACTAGGTTCCTGTAGCAGCCTATGGTTCCTGTTCATGGTTGGTTACTATTGACCAGTAGACAAGTATGATAGCTAGCTAGCTACATTTCAGCACAGAGGAAGAGGTGAAGCCTCTAGTCAATATAGTAGATTATCTTTGATTTTAGTCAGTTAGCCTCTGAAATGTGGACTGTGAAAAAAGTAGTTACAAGTTGAACATACTGTATTTGTCTGAAAACGAACTAGTCAGCAGTTGTTGATGATGGTGTAATCATAGCTGGCTAACCAGCTGCATAATGGCAAGCTCTGAGTACACCTAGCTACGTTTAGAAAATGGCTGAGAACTCAAATCCTGTAGCTGGCTAGCAAGTCCACCTTAGCGACAATGTTATTGGAGTGCGGGAATGTTAGATTAGTCTTTACCTTCTAAAATAAAGTTTATTTACTACTGGTTACGGATCTGAGGCGAGATAAATTGTCTGCCATGTTTTTATATTTTGGTCAAGGCTTGGAGTTGGCGTCTTGATACTTTGACGTCATGTACTACTTCAGGAAGTGATTATCCTACTTCACAGTGTGGATAACAGGGAATTGTCAAAGACTTAGAAACCCAATTTCAGTCAATCAGATTGCAGATTTCTCCGAACCCATATTATGAAATATATATTAATGTTCAAGACATGTTTCATGGGAACGTTGCAAAAACATCCTAATGGGCACACACTGGTTGAAACAATGTTTATACACGTACTTTCAATTAAATTACATGGAACCAACATGGAATAGATGTTGAATTGTCATCTGTGCCAAGTGGGATTTCTGTGTATCAGTTGTCAGGAGATCGCCTGATAGTTCCAATGAAACGTTCTCCCCCCACATCAAGCCTTGTTTCTTTTGCCAATCAAGGCCATGATTGGTAAACCACTGACGCATTCACAGCTCTTTGTCTGTAGGCAAGGTTAAGGACACACACACATCTTAATAAAGTGTTTATAACCTACATATTTTACACACATTGTGCATGTCATTTTACAGTCATTTCTATTCAACATGTCCTCACCTGGGAATTGAACTAAAACTCTTGGTTCATGGTTCTCCAATTTTCCTGTTATGCCACCATTTCCGTGTCAGGTATCAGTTCTTCTGACTATACTCTCATCATTGAGTTGTTTTACTTATTTCAGCAATTTAAAGGCTTTCTGTAAGGGCTTTCTGAGCAGAGATGTACTTCAAAGTGCATTCACCCTATTGCTTACACCTATCCAGATGTTTCTGAACAACACAAGTGCTTAGTAAGTTGAAAACACGGAATAGGTGGTATATAATATTACTATCCCTTTCCTGACAGCCATAGCTCCATGGACAGTGTTGGTACCTCTACAAACGCAGATTAGTGTTCAGGATTTCATGCCAGCAGAGAACTGCCACCGCACCAGGGGATTGGAAATGGCCATGAGGGGAAAGAGAGTGGGGAAATAGAGGAGGGGGAGGCAGAGAAGGGGTTGAAAGAAAGGGAGTAAGAGTCCCCAGAGATGAACCTCGGGACAATTGAGAGCATCCTGTCGGGCTATATCACCGCCTGGTATGGCAACTGCACCGCCCGCAACACCAGGGCTTTCCAGAGGGTGGTGCGGTCTGCCCAACGCATCACCGGGGGCAAACTACCTGCCCTCCAGGACACTTACAGCACCTAATGTAAGAGGAAGGCGAAAAAGGACATCAACCACCCGATCCATGGCCTGTTGACCCCGCTATCATCCAGAAGGCGAGGTCAGTACAGGTGAATAAAAGTTGGGACAGAGAGACTGAAAAACAACTTCTATCTCAAGGCCTTCAGACTGTTAAACGGCCATCACTAGCCGGCTTCCACCCGGTTACACAACTCTGCACCTTAGATTCCAAAACTTGGAATCACTGGCCACTTTAAAAATGGAACACTAGTCACTTTAATAATGTTTACAAACTGCTTTACTCATCTCAAATGTATATACTTTATTCTATAGTCCTGTTTTTTAGTCAATGCCACTCCGACGTTGAGCAATCTAATATTTCTATATTTCTTAATTCCATTCTTTTACTTTTAGATTTGTGTGTATTGTTGTGAAGAGTTAGATACTACTGCACTGTTGGAGCTAGGAACACAAGCATTTTGCTAGACCCGCAATAACATCTGCTAAATATGTGTATGTGACCAATACAAGTTGATTTGATTTATCCTCCCTCTCTTTTCAACGCAAACGAGAATCCCATGTCTTCTGTCATTACAGAGGCAGTGATTTTACAGTAGAAAGAAATATAAAATGGCGTTATAAAAATGACATTATGACACGTTGCGCTGTCGAGAGATTCATTCTCCAGCCCTGTCCCAAAGTGCTATTAAAAATTCTCCACCCCGTTTTCTTTCCTTCCCTGAGGGTCGGGGTTAGTGGTGGAGGGGGGGTTGTGGGCGAGGTGAAATAAGCGTATTATCAAATGTTGCTCTCAAACGGCCTCATTTCTTGGAAGTGTGAAATGCCTTGTCTCTTCTGGGCGTGCCACTGGTAATGCTGAGTGGCAGGTACTCCAGCGTAGTAGCCAGAGTACTGGGCCATCGCCAAGGTGGTGACGTTACGGCAAATGTCAGCCGCCTGGACAACCGCTGTCGTTGGAGATGCTCACCAGACCCAGATGCTGGTAACATTTCCACCAATTATGACCGGGGCGGCTGTCTGACCAAAAGGAGAGGAGTGACAAACGCAGAGAACAATGCAGTCACTGTCAGACACGGGCCCGCCGACGACTGAGTGACAACAGAGCAGAGAGAGAGAGAAAGGGAGTAAGACTGAGAGAAAAAAAATACTGGGGCTGTTGCCTGGTTACTGGAGAACTGATTGATTCAGGAACTTCATCAACTTGTTCCAAACGAGACAGAGAAAAATAAAGAAATGAAAGGTATTCTATATCTTTCTACACCGTAGTTTGGCTCAGCCTGCCTCTTGCAGAGTGCTCCTGGAACACAGAATCCTTTGTGCGACAGTCTAAGATGTCCCTTCTATTTCCTGTCCTGGAGCCAGGGTCGACTGCAGGCATAAGTGACATAAGCGGTCGCTTAGGGACCCCAACCCATAAAAACAAGTTAGGAGAGTAGAATACACAAGGTGTAAGTTCCAAATTTGGTTGTGCATCAGAAACTTTTCTCTTGTTATGTAAGGCACTGACAGTCACTCAATTAGCCATGTAAAAAAAAAAAAAAAGCCAGCTATCTAAATTTGTAGTAATCATGGCCGAATACCGACCAAGAATGCAAGGTACGAGGCGCGCAGGGCACGTGCCCAGGGGCCCTGACCTCCAGGGTCCCCATTGATTTTGTTAGTCACTCTCACACAGATATCATTAACATGGCATAAGCCATGCCAAAATGTGTAGAATAGCAGGAAATTAGCTTTAAAACTGAAAAAACGTATCTTCACCCTATGGCAAAATGGGTAAAATTGCAGGGAATTAGCTGGAAAACTGACATTTTATCCCTCTGCCCGCTGGCTAAATTAGTTGAGTTGCATAAAACTTGTCATAAAATTGCAAAAAAAATATCTCTGCTCCATGGACCACCAAATCTCGCTTATGATCCCCAAAGGGCTAGAGCCAGCCCTGCCTGAAGCCTCTGACACGTGGCTCTTCCAGTAAGCTGGAAGTACTTATTTGTCATTTCCTCCCTGGGCTGAGAGAGCCTGGTTCAATTCCCCTGAAGTCCTCCCAGCTGTAGGGAAGGATGGAGAGAGGGATGAATAGTGCCACTAAGGAATTTACTCGCACAGAGTATTTGTCTATCACTCACAAGTCTATCAACCCTCCCCATAGATACTTTGTATTAAAGATATTCTTTCCTTAATCAATGTATAAGTAGGCTAACTCTGTTTAATTATTTAATTATAAAAAATGTAAGCAATTTTTGTAAAAATGTTTATGCCCAAAATGAGATGAATGTTTCTCTCTCTCTCTTTCTCTGTCTCTTGTTCCCTCTTTCTCTCCTTGCTCTGCGTCTAGCTTTGACATTGAAGTGAGAGGTGTTGCCAACGAGGCCATAGTCATTCTGTCACCATCACCATCATCATCACCATCATTACATGGCCACTAGAGTGGCATGTGGGTAATTAGAGTGCAGAGAGAACATAGCACAGGAGAGGAGAAGAAAGGCTCCTAGCCAGGGTTTAGCAGGGCAGTCAATAGTCGATCCGCTGTCCACAGTATATCAAGTGCCTTGTTGTCTAACAGCACGTTCTGAATGGAGAGTAATTTCATGTCCTTGTGTAAAAGTACACCATATTGTTTGGGAAATAAGTACAGCATAGAAGGCCTGTAGTTATATGTTCACAATAAAGTTTTTTTAGAAAGGGCCTGAAAATAGCTTGGAGGGTTCCGGTCTGTGTTTCGCTCCAGACAAACTACAGAGCAATGGGCTGACTGGCTATAAAATGGCAGAGCGTCTCAGAATAGCAGCAAAGTACTCCAATTTTATTGCTAGTGGATTTCTAGGGGGCTGGTACCATTGTCCAGTGGCTTCCTGATTTTCACTGTGGTTTCAAAATGTGGGTTCTAAGCGCCAAGAAAACATTGTTATAGAGGAGAGAAAAGGGGGATTAACGGGTGGGGTATAGGATGGGAAAACACATCTAAGGAATGAAGAACAGAGGAAGAAGAGAAAAGAAATAAGGCAATAGGAGGATATGAGAGAAGAGGTGAGAAGTGAAGAGATGGTGTAAGTGATTTAGATTATTAGTGGTGGATAAATAAGAAGACAAGATGCCAATCTTTTCATTCAAAGACTCAATCATGGACACTCTTACTGACAGTTGTGGCTGCTTTGCGTGATGCATTGTTGCCTCTACCTTCTTGCCCTTTGTGCTGTTGTCTGTGCCCAATAATGTTTGTACCATGTTTTGTGCTGCTACCATGTTGTGTTGCTACCATGGTCTTGTCATGTTGTGTTGCTAACATGGCGTGTTGTCATGTGTTGCTGCCTTGCTATGTTGTTGACTTAGGTCTCTCTTTATGTAGTGTTGACTCTCTTGTTGTGATGTGTGTTTTGTCCTATATTTATATATATATATACACATACGTATATATTTTTTATCCCAGCCCCCGTTCCCGGAGGAGATGTGTTGCCTTTTGGTAGGCCGTCAATGTAAATAAGAATTGACAGCACCAGCATACAGAGAGGAGGACGAGGTGGGGAGGAGTAGGGGAGAAGGTGGTCAGGTGTTGTGGGAGGAGGTGTAGCGGCCTAGGTGTATGTTTTTGTCTCAGTAGTTGTCATCATTGACTTTGGCTTTCTAATAGGCTCCCTGGGCAGTGCTATACCTGGGACTTACTGTAATCAGTCAGAGGAGGGGGTTGTAGATGGCTATGCTGAGCAGAACAGCATTTTGGAAACCAGCCCAACCCCGCGTCCTCAGCTCCACAGCCCACGGCTCTCTCTGATAGGCCACAGTCAAGGTGATCTTCTGCTCAGTAGTACACACCCATCTGTAGTTTCACACACACACTCCTGGGCACACACACCTAGATTACACAGACACAGCAAAGAGGCACACAACCATACAATGAACAGATACAGAGATATAGAGAGAGTACAGGCCTACATATGGATGTATAGAAACAAATAATGGATACAATTGCACAGACCACACGCACACACATACACCCTCCCTCACACAATATGTTCAATGGTGCTAAATAAATTTGGGTATGTCATTTTAAGCAATTGTGAATTAGTCAAAGAGTAATTCCATTCCAGTAAACCAAGGGATTTCCTAGGTTTCCTTTCCTAGGATGTTGGGACTTGCCAGAGAGTGACGCTAAATTCAGTGATTCTCGTCTCGTCAATCAGTGTAGCCTATCGAATGGTTTAGGCGACACTACCCACTCACATAGGTGAGAGAGCTGTTCATATGGCTCCCTGACTTGCATAGGCTACTGGTAGGCTTAGGCTTTTTGGCGATTATCTGCAGATTCATTTTGAAAACATTCAATGAAGATGTTGAAGAATCACTGCAAGAACAATAGGTAGTGGAGAGCCTCATTCTGGACCAAATATGATCATTATGGCCCTGATGATATCCAGTCATTAAAACGGAATTCAACAATATACAATTTTTTATTGACCTTAGTTCTATTAATTTGCCCAAGTTTATCATAAGACATGAACAGAATGCATCAGTGATTCTTATTTCCTGAAGAGTCAACAAGAATGCCCCTGTATGTGTGTGTGTGTGTGTGTGTGTGTGTGTGTGTGCTGTGCATGCGGCTACCACTTTGTGTAGCCGTTAGCAATGCTGCTAATGAAAACACAATTCAGGTAGATGGAAAACCTTGCTTAAATGTTATCTACAAAGTAGCCTATGCTTACTTGGCAGAACGATATCATGATTATTGTCATCAATTTGTTTTTGTGCCATACAAAAACACAGCTAAACAACAGCCTCTTGCTAGGTGAACACCTGAAATATTTTTCTTACATATACAGTGGGGAGAACAAGTATTTGATACACTGCCGATTTTGCAGGTTTTCCTACTTACAAAGCATGCAGAGGTCTGTAATGTTTTATCATAGGTACACTTCAACTGTGAGAGACGGAATCTAAAACAAAAATCCAGAAAATCACATTGTATGATTTTTAAGTAATTAATTTGCATTTTATTGCATGACATAAGTATTTGATACATCAGAAAAAAAGAGCTTAATATTTGGTACAGAAACCTTTGTTTGCAATTACAGAGATCATACGTTTCTGGTAGTTCTTGACCAGGTTTGCACACACTGCAGCAGGGATTTTGGCCCACTCCTCCTCCATACAGACCTTCTCCAGATCCTTCAGGTTTCGGGGCTGTCACTGGGCAATATGGACTTTCAGCTCCCTCCAAAGATTTTCTATTGGGTTCAGGTCTGGAGACTGGCTAGGCCACTCCAGGACCTTGAGATGCTTCTTACGGAGCCACTCCTTAGTTGCCCTGGCTGTGTGTTTCGGGTCGTTGTCATGCTGGAAGACCCAGCCACGACCCATCTTCAATGCTCTTACTGAGGGAAGGAGGTTGTTGGCCAAGATCTCGCGATACATGGCCCCATCCATCCTCCCCTCAATACGGTGCAGTCGTCCTGTCCCCTTTGCAGAAAAGCATACCCAAAGAATGATGTTTCCACCTCCATACTTCACGGTTGGGATGGTGTTCTTGGGGTTGTACTCATCCTTCTTCTTCCTCCAAACACGGCGAGTGGAGTTTAGACCAAAAAGCTAAATTTTTGTCTCATCAGACCACATGACCTTCTCCCATTCCTCCTCTGGATCATCCAGATGGTCATTGGCAAACTTCAGACGGGCGCTGGCTTGAGCAGGGGACCTTGCGCTGGCTTGCGCTGACATGCGCTGACATGCGCTGGCTTGAGCAGGGGACCTTGCGTGCGCTGCAGGATTTTAATCCATGACGGCGTAGTGTGTTAATAATGGTTTTCTTTGAGACTGTGGTCCCAGCTCTCTTCAGGTCATTGACCAGGTCCTGCCGTGTAGTTCTGGGCTGAACCCTCACCTTCCTCATGATCATTGATGCCCCACGAGGTGAGATCTTGCATGGAGCCCCAGACCGAGGGTGATTGACCGTCATCTTGAACTTCTTCCATTTTCTAATAATTGCGCCAACAGTTGTTGCCTTCTCACCAAGCTGCTTGCCTATTGTCCTGAAGCCCATCCCAGCCTTGTGCAGGTCTACAATTTTATCCCTGATGTCCTTACACAGCTCTCTGGTCTTGGCCATTGTGGAGAGGTTGGAGTCTGTTTGATTGAGTGTGTGGACAGGTGTCTTTTATACAGGTAGCGAGTTCAAACAGGTGCAGTTAATACAGGTAATGATTGGAGAACAGGAGGGCTTCTTAAAGTAAAACTAACAGGTCTGTGAGAGCCGGAATTCTTACTGGTTGGTAGGTGATCAAATACTTATGTCATGCAATAAAATGCAAATTAATTACTTAAAAATCATACAATGTGATTTTCTGAATTTTTGTTTTAGATTCCGTCTCTCACAGTTGAAGTGTACCTATGATAAAAATTACAGACCTCTACATGCTTTGTAAGTAGGAAAACCTGCAAAATCGGCAGTGATTCAAATACTTGTTCTCCCCACTGTATATAAACTAAGCAAAAAAAGAAATGTCCCTTTTTCAGAACCCTGTCGTTCAAAGATAATTAATTAAAATCCAAATAACTTCACAGATCTTCATTGTAAAGGGTTTTAACTCTGTTTCCCATGCTTGTTCAATGAACCATAAACAATTAATGAACTGTCACGGCCGTCAACAGAAGTGGACCAAAGCGCAGCGTGGTGAACGTATATATTCCCTTTTATTAGGATGACGCCGACAAAAACAATAAACAATACAAAAACGACCGTGAGGCTTAAGGCTATAGTGCCAACAAACAAAGACAACTTCCCACACAAAAAGGAGGGAAAAGGGCTACCTAAGTATGGTTCCCAATCAGATAGACAGCTGTCCATGATTGAGAACCATACCCGGCCAAAACATAGAAATACAAAATCATAGAAAACAAAAACATAGAATGCCCACCCCAAATCACACCCTGACTAAACCAAATAGAGACATAAAAAGTCTCTCTAAGGTCAGGGCATGACAGTACCCCCCCCAAAGGTGCGGACTCCGGCCGCAAAACCTGAACTTATAGGGGAGGGTCTGGATGGGCATCTATCCACGGTGGCATTTCAGGTGCGGGACGAGGACCCCGCTCCACCACTGGCTCACCCCACTTTGGTGGTACCTCTGGTGCAGGGACCCTCGTCGCCGACCCCGGACTGGGGACCCTCGTTGCGGGCCCCGGACTGGGGACCCTCATTGCGGGTCCCGGGCTGGGGACCCTCGTTGCGGGCCCCGGACTGGGGACCCTCGTTGCGGGCCCCGGACTGGAGAACGTCGCTGGAGGCTCCGGACTGGGGACCGTCGCTGGAGGCTCCGGACTGGGGACCGTCGGCAGAAATGTAGTTTGTGTACCCAGTTGCTGTCACCTTATCCCATGACAACAGATCACATGACAGACACTCACCCAAACAGGCCATGTAGCTCTGGGGCCTCCGCAACTGGCAGGCAGCTCCATGCTGTCCTGAGGTTTGTCTCCATGCAGTCACTGGTGAAGCGAAGCCCACAGTCCATGAATATTTGACTGGTGACCCAGTTCCCCTCAAAGGGATGTCCTGTGCCACAGTAGATGTGGTGTCATATATTCCAGGTGGCCCTGTGAGTCACTGTACAGTAGAAATTTCAGCAGACTTCCATATGGATATCTGATGTGTGTGCTTGAAAGACTTACACAACTGTATTATTCACAGTTATTTACATATGAAGTGGAAAGATTAATTAAATTCTTTATTTGCCTATATTCCACCAACCTTTAGGCCTTTCCTGAGCTAAAAGGCTGCAGCTTGAAACACAAACACACACATACACAAACATACACACAAACACACCCACACACACAGCTCATATCCCCCGTGGTCCATCCTGTGTGTGTAGAAACTCTTCCTGGATAGAGGAAAACTCCTGATGCTGCTAGGCTTGCTACTCCAAATCGATACAGGGCTGCTTTTTCTGCTGTTTGTGGGCACCTCATCTGAACTGTGTTATTCACTCCTCTGTTTTGCTCCGTTCATTTGTTGTTGTTCTTTTCTCCACTCTGTTGGTTCAATACATCTTATCATCTTTATTTTTCTCATTACACACAGCAGGCAAGCCTTTCTCAGTGTCTGAGTGTTGGCTTGACATCAGTTGTTGTGTCTGTCCAGTCTTAGCCCAGCACATCGTCAAACCCATTTGTGTGAATTCAGACATGATTGGGCACGCACGCATGCGCACGCACGCACGCACGCACGCAAACACACACACACACACACACACACACACACACACACACACACACACACACACACACACACACACACACACACACACACACACACACACACACACACACACACACACACACACACACACACACACACACACACACACACACTGCCAGTACCCCATTTATAGATGCAGTCTGGCCTGCCAATGGTGGTCTTCCTGTCTCTGAGTGTAACAGCCAACGGACGGTGACAATCAGGATAGAGGGATAGGAAGATGGGTAAGCTACAGGAGGAGGGGAAGTGTGAAGAGACAGCCATAGATATTTGGTAGAGAGAGAGGGGGAGAAAGGAGGGGTGAAAGAGGAGGGGTGTGTAATGTCCTTGACGCCCACACTACCACCACAATAGGCGCCAGAATCGCCAGCGAAGCTGTCAACCTCTCACATCCGACGACCCTGCTCCCACCCGCCTCTGTTTGTGTTTCCCCTTCGCTTCCTCGTCATGGTAACTCACTACATTTCCTCTCCTCGTCCTTTTCACTTCTCTCTCTCCGTCTTGGGCAAAGTGATTTTCAAGGTGGAGGCCTGTGGACTGGCAGTGTATTGACGAGTGGTTGGTCTCTGAACCCTCTCTAACCCCAGGGCCCTTATAGGCCAAGAGTGGCAGACGTCCACATCTCCTCATCGGGTAAGACTGCTGCTTCGCCACCGCCGGTGTTCCCACTCACAGACTGGGCCTGCCAGTGCCAGTAAAATTGTCAGAAGCATTTAGGAACTACAGTGAGGCCTGATTAATTTGTACTAGCCAATTTCCTCGCGTTACAGAAGGGGTCACATTTGACTAAGAAATAAAGATGACCTTATTTAACAAATCATACAATTCTATGCACAAGGACTACTTTGATCCAATTTCACAGAATCACATTTACTGGAATAGCTCTGAAGAAGAAAAGTTTGGTAACAGAACGATGGTAAAATCTCCCTCAGTATATTATTTCCCAAAATGTGAAATATCTGCTCCGGATGAAGATTCAAAGATGTGTGTAGAAAGATGTATTTTTTGAAAGCTATGAAATGTCACCTTGAGTTTGACAAAGAAAATGGGTTATTGAACTACAGTAGGTGAAGTGAATTTACATCCGGTAACGGAATAGCAGTAACACATCATGGGTCCCTGATCTGTACTATAAAGAAATGCATAATTATGGACATGAATATAATTCACTTCATGGTGACATATCCTGAATAGGTATGCAAAGTTAGAAATAAACATATTTAGATATTATTCTACACACTTGCTATTATTATAATGAGCTCCGCCCCCAAACAAGACCACATTTGGTTGGTTGGGACCAGACCACATCTGAAACCATCATAGCTGTCTATGTTTTACAAGTTTGGACATCACAGTACAGAACAGTACAATTCAGTACATTTACATTTTTGTAATTAAGCAGATGCTCTTTTCTGGTCCCCCATGGGAATCGAATCCATAACCTTGTCATTGCAAGTGCCATGCTCTACCAACTGAGCCACACGGGACAGATACATTTTACATTTTACATTTTAGTCATTTAGCAGACGCTCTTATCCAGAGCGACTTACAGTAGAGTGCATACATTTTATTACATTTTACATACTGAGACAAGGATATCCCTACCGGCCAAACCCTCCCTAACCCGGACGACGGTATGCCAATTGTGCGTCGCCCCACGGACCTCCCGGTTGCGGCCGGCTGCGACAGAGCCTGGGCGTGAACCCAGAGACTCTGGTGGCGCAGCTAGCACTGCGATGCAGTGCCCTAGACCACTGCGCCACCCGGGAGATCAGATACATTACAGATACATTACAGTAAAGTCATTATGTTCAGTACAGTATAGTAGAGTACACTACAACACAGTACATTACACAGTGCTCTACTCTAGTGTGCTCTATTGTACTGTACTGAACTCTACTGTACTTTACTTGAATTTAAAGTACTGTTCTGTAATGTGCTTGACTTTAAAGTACTGTTCTCTCCTGTGCTCTACTGTACTGTACTGTCCAAACTTGTGAAACATAGACCTCTGCAGTGGCGATTTTAGCACGTAAATCTTGGTGGGGCAAACTACACAACACAACACTAAACAATACATTAATTGCATTATAACGGTGAAAAACGGTGCCCACAGACTGTCAGAGCCTACATAAAGCTTATTTTTAGCACCATCGAGTGAATCCTTACCACTTCTACACCTGGCTATCAACGTAACCTTGTATGGCAGCAAAAAAGTTAATTCAGCCTCATTTACTGCCTTTAAAAAAGCATAGCTGATATGGCTGACTTGCTTAAACAAATGCGGATTCTACGAACAATTGAGATGTACAAACTATGGCATCAGGGGACGACGAGCGTATGAGAGGCAAGCCGTAATTGCGATTAAGACATTAAAAAGTGAGCTACAGTAGGATGGATGTAGTCAATATAACTATTTGTTCAACACTTTTGAAATGTACAGCAACAGAATTCAGAACATGGGCCATTCTTACAGTTTTCTCCCTGTACACCAAGTCAGAACCGTAGGATAAATAAAGGGGGTGTATGAGCAGACAGTTAAAGCTCTCACAATATTTGATGATTACATTTCTCTAAAACAGGCTATAGGATATACAGTGGGGCAAAAAAGTATTTAGTCAGCCACCAATTGTGCAAGTTCTCCCACTTAAAAAGATGAGAGAGGCCTGTAATTTTCATCATAGGTACACTTCAACTATGACAGACAAAATGAGAATTTTTTTCTCCAGAAAATCACATTGTAGGATCTTTAATGAATTTATTTGCAAATTATGGTGGAAAATAAGTATTTGGTCACCTACAAACAAGCAAGATTTCTGGCTCTCACAGACCTGTAACTTCTTCTTTAAGAGGCTCCTCTGTCCTCCACTCGTTACCTGTATTAATGGCACCTGTTTGAACTTGTTATCAGTATAAAAGACACCTGTCCACAATCTCAAACAGTCACACTCCAAACTCCACTATGGCCAAGACCAAAGAGCTGTCAAAGGACACCAGAAACAAAATTGTAGACCTGCACCAGGCTGGGAAGACTGAATCTGCAATAGGTAAGCAGCTTGGTTTGAAGATATCAACTGTGGGAGCAATTATTAGGAAATGGAAGACATACAAGACCACTGATAATCTCCCTCGATCTGGGGCTCCACGCAAGATCTCACCCCGTGGGGTCAACATGATCACAAGAACGGTGAGCAAAAATCCCAGAACCACACGGGGGGACCTAGTGAATGACCTGCAGAGAGCTGGGACCAAAGTAACAAAGCCTACCATCAGTAACACACTACGCCGCCAGGGACTCAAATCCTGCAGTGCCAGACGTGTCCCCCTGCTTAAGCCAGTACATGTCCAGGCCCGTCTGAAGTTTGCTAGAGAGCATTTGGATGATCCAGAAGAAGATTGGGAGAATGTCATATGGTCAGATGAAACCAAAATAGAACTTTTTGGTAAAAACTCAACTCGTCGTGTTTGGAGGACAAAGAATGCTAAGTTGCATCCAAAGAACACCATACCTACTGTGAAGCATGGGGGTGGAAACATCATGCTTTGGGGCTGTTTTTCTGCAAAGGTACCAGGACGACTGATCCGTGTAAAGGAAAGAATTAATCGGGCCATGTATCGTGAGATTTTGAGTGAAAACCTCCTTCCATCAGCAAGGGCATTGAAGATGAAACGTGGCTGGGTCTTTCAGCATGACAATGATCCCAAACACACCGCCCGGGCAACGAAGGAGTGGCTTCGTAAGAAGCATTTCAAGGTCCTGGAGTGGCCTAGCCAGTCTCCAGATCTCAACACCATAGAAAATCTTTGAGGGAGTTGAAAGTCCCTGTTGCCCAGCAACAGCCCCAAAACATCACTGCTCTAGAGGAGATCTGCATGGAGGAATGGGACAAAATACCAGCAACAGTGTGTGAAAACCTTGTGAAGACTTACAGAAAACATTTGACCTCTGTCATTGCCAACAAAGTTTATATAACAAAGTATTGAGATAAACGTTTGTTATTGACCAAATACTTATTTTCCACCATAATTTGCAAATAAATTCATAAAAAATCCTACAATGTGATTTTCTGGATTTTTCTTTCTCATTTTGTCTGTCATGGTTGAAGTGTACCTATGATGAAAATTACAGGCCTCTCTCATCTTTTTAAGTGGGAGAACTTGCACAATTGGTGGCTGACTAAATATTTTTTTGCCCCACTGTATGTGCACCACCAAGTCAGGAAGGTATGGCTATGTTATGAGGGGGAAAGGAACCAAATTATTAAGGTGAAGCACAAGGGCTACTAACAGCTTACTACAAAACATACACATAGTAATACTTTCTTAGACACAGTATACATATCTCCCTGGCATATTACATAATTTATGCAGCAGCATAGAATACATTTTTGAACTCACCTTGTTGTGCTCTGCTTACTTGAACAGGAAGGAGGTGCGGCTGTCCTTCTTGAGGGCAAATTTTGTCATCAAACTCTGTCATCAAAGTCTGGCATTGTCTGGATTTATGGTGCCTTCAAGGTAACTGGGAACTTAGAAAAAAATCAAGGCCGAATCATGACGTTAGAGATCTTCAGGTCAGAGCTCTAGAAAGAGGCCAGAGTTCCTGACTTGGAATTTTTTCACCAGTTGTCTTGAACTCACTGAAGTCTGAGACTTCCAAGTTCAGAGTTTCCAGTTGTTTTGAACGCGGCAGAAGTCATGCTGGATTGACAGCATGGCCAATGTAGTCAACCTTTTCTGGCCCATGGTGTTGAATGTTTATCATTTTAAGCTTGGAAAAGAGACCTTTAAACCCAGATTTGAACCACGCAATGCTTGCAGTTAGCCACTGATTCCTTCCAAATCACTTGTTGTTGAATTTGCGATTTCCAACTGGTTGTGTGGTGTTTATGTGCAATTGCCGATGAGCACCGATACGTTTTATGTATACTTTCTCCATATGACAAGGATTGAAAAGGATTTGCCAGTAGATTGTTGACTTAATTCATGATGAAGACTGCTTGTCTAGCTTGATGATGATGTTGATATCAGTCCAATCAAAGCTACTGTAGATATAATGTGATTTGACATAATTTTATCTGTGGCCAATGACATTCAGCCTTCTTGGATGGACACTTCTAATGTAACTCTTTGGCAGCATCCAAGGGGCATGAATTTTCAAGCTCTCCCCGTAGATGTTGCAGTGATGTAGTGTCCCCATGAGTGACAGAACACTGAGCCAATCACGGCGCAACTAGAGAACATTACCAACCCCTACGCTTCATATTTTCGCGCAGGTTGCCCCACTGCCACAGAAAGCAATGAGCTAGGATGAAACACCTGCATTTTGGAGCTGCCTTACTCAAGAAAGCAGACCCTTTTCTATGAGACTCGAAATTGAGCTCAGGTGTATCCTTTTTCCATTGATTCACCTGTGGTAAATTCAATTGATTGGACATGATTTAGAAAGGCACACACCTGCCTATATAGGGTCCCACAGTTGACAGTGCATGTCAGAGCAAAAAAAAATTGTCCGTAGAACTACCTGCCCTGAATAAGGGGTCGCCACTGAACTTTATTATTAGAAAAAGTTTTATTTCACCTTTATTTAACCAGGTAGGCCAGTTGAGAACAAGCTCTCATTTACAACTGCGACCTGGCCAAGATAAAGCATAGCAGTGCGACAAAAACAACAACACAGAGTTACAGATAAACAAACATACAGTCAATAACACAAAAGAAAAGAAAAATAGAAAGATATATGTACAGTGTGTGCAAATGTAGAAGAGTAGGGAGGTAGGAAATAAATATGCCATAGAGGCGGAAATAATTACAATTTAGCATTAATACTGGAGTGATATATGTGCAGATGATGATGTGCAAGTAGAGATACTGGGGTGCAAAAAAGCGCAAGAGGGTAAGTAATAATATGGGGATGAGGTAGTCGGGTGTGCTATTTACAGATTGGCTGTGTACAGGTACAGTTATCGGTAAGCTGCTCTGACAGCTGATGCTTACAGTTAGAGAGGGAGATATAAGACTCCAGCTTCAGAGATTTTTGCAATTCGTTCCAGTCATTGGTAGTAGAGAACTGGAAGGAAAGGCGGCCAAAGTAAGTGTTGGCTTGGGGATGACCAGTGAAATAAACCTGCTGGAGCGCGTGCTACGGGTGGGTGTTGCTATGGTGACCAGTGAGCTGAGATAAGGCAGGGCTTTACCTAGCAAAGCCTTATAGATGACCTGGAGCCAGTGGGTTTTGCGACGGATATGTAGTGAGGGCCAGCCAATGAGAGCATAGAGGTCGCAGTGGTGGGTAGTATATAGGGCTTTGGTGATAAAATGGATGGCACTGCATCCAGTTTGCATCCAGTTTGCTGAGTAGAGTGTTGGGGGCTAATTTGTAAATTACATCGCCGAAGTCATGGATCGGTAGGATAGTCAGTTGTATGAGGGTATGTTTGGCGGCATGAGTGAAGGAGGCTTTGTTGTGAAATAGGAAGCCGATTCTAGATGTAATTTTGGATTGGAGATGCTTAATGTGAGTCTGGAAGGCGAGTTTACAGTCTAACCAGACACCTAGGTATTTGTCGTTGTCCACATATTCTAGGTCAGAACCATCTGGAGTAGTGATGCTAGTCGGGAGGGTGCACGCAGCAATCGGTTGAAGAGCATGCACTTAGTTTTACTAGCATTTAAAAGCAGTTGGAGGCCACGGAAGGAGTGTTGTATGGCGTTGAAGCTCGTTTGGAGGTTTGTTAGCACAGTGTCTAAAGAAGGGCCGGATGTATACAGAATGGTGTTGTCTGCGTAGAGGTGGATCAGAGAATCACCAGCAGCAAGAGCGATATCATTCATATATAGAGAGAAAAGAGTCTGCCCGAGAATTGAGCCATGTGGAATCCCCATAGAGACTGCCAGAGGTCCGGACAACAGGCCCTCCGATTTGACACATTGAACTCTATCTGAGAAGTAGTTGGTGAACCAGGCGGGGCAGTCAGTTGAGAAACCAAGGCTATTGAGTCTGACAATAAGAATGCGGTGATGACAGAGTCGAAAGCCTTGGCCAGGTCGATGAAGACAGCTGCACAGTACTGTCTTTAATCGATGGCGGTTATGATATCGTTTAGGACCTTGAGCGTGGCTGAGGTGCACCCATGACCAGCTCGGAAACCAGATTGCATAGTGGAGAAGGTATGGTGGGATTCGAAATGGTGGGGAGAGGTGACATTAACTGGGGGTGAGAGAGAGAGAGAGAGTGTAAGAGTGAGAGTGATGGGTTGTCCAGACTGTTTTCAGTCTTGCTTTGACCACTGGAAAGAGATGACAGAAAGAGAAAGAAAAAAAAGTAATGAGCTGAACATAACAGTATGCAAGTAGAAGGGAAAACAATAACAGGTGACCCAACTGTGGTTTGTGTTGTGACTACTATCGTGTCCCATTGTAGCCAATTGAATTGCATTAATTCCGTTACAGATGCTTCTGTAATTCCATTACCGATTTGGTAGCAGAGTTACAGATTTTGAACAACATCTACCAGAAAAAGTATTAAAAGGTATAAGAAATACATTAACACACAATTATGTTGAAGTAAAGACCCCTGCCAAAGAATATCAACATTTCCTTTTGGAGAAATGATTTGTCTTCTGTAAATTTAAGAAACATTGCCTTGTAATTCCGTTCCCAAAAACCCACATATAAGATATTTTCTCATTTCTCTCCCTCATGAGGAGGGAGGATTATACAGTTCACAGAAGTAACAAGTAAAGACAAACCCACCAATTAGTTAGTGTTTTTACTGATATCAAGTTTGATTATTAATTAGGAATTGATTAAGACCCTTTTTCCGTCTGTTTAATCAGAAATCAAAGCTTTTGCTTATTACACATTTTTAGGATTGAAATGGTTAAAGAATGTATACTGTATATGCCTTAATTTAAAATAATATATACAGTAGACTCTTATCTTTGACACCGAATTTGCCATGCTCCGATGAACTTCACATGTTGGTACTCATGGGTCCTTTTAGATGGAACTTCCCTTGTCCCAATGCAATAGCATGGACATGTAACCACACTGCATAATTTATGAATGACAAAGGGATAAAAGAGATTTATTCAGTCAGTTTGACACCTTTAGTAAACGTGTCAACACTTGCTGTTGAGTTGTCAATCAAAGCTTAGTAAATAGTCTACTACAGTATGCCCCATGACTCCACGTGGCTGGCTACGTGAAACACGCGAAAGAAAATAAGTGAATGTGCCAGAAAACAATCATTAGGTTAAGGCCTATATTCAATCAGATCAAGTGTTAACCGCCAATAGCAGATACCCGCATAGTAGATGTCTTGGCTGGGTCAGAGGTGGAACTGTGTTGGAGCCCTCAAAAAATGAGCAGCTGCTCTTGCAATCATTGTCACAAAGCCACACCCGCCCCACTCTCATTAGAAGTTCAGAACGAGAAAGGGTGGGCTGTATATAAATAATTATGCTCACATTTAAAAAATCATTCAATGAAATAATGACAATCCTAATCAAGGTGCAGATTACAGCTCACATTCCAATGTTCGAACTTGTAAACAAGGCTGCATGGGATTTGTCGTTATGCATCTCGGTGCAGCCAGTGGCATTGTATACATATAATGACAGGAGCCGCTTATGGATTTGACAGCTCTAATGCAGTTCCACCTCCTACACAGCCAAAACAACAACTAGGCAGATGTCGGCTAAAGCGGATCTGATTGAATAGAGCCCTAAATCGTCGATTTCGATTAATCGTTACAACCTACATTAGGCCTACATGGGACGTGCAAATTCACGGGCATCATGCCCTCTCCCTCCTCGGTGTGAAGAAATTCGACTTTAACCAACCACAGGGCAAACAAATTGTACTGGGAGGCAGGACAGACAGCAGACTGCAATCCCTTGTTAACGCTTGCATTGTGACTGACTGGCGCCAATCTTATCAATAGCTTACTAGACAATGCATATTGTTCATTCTAGCGGGAGAGGGCTCGACGTACTTGCAAATTTAAACTTTTAAATGAAAAGTAGCCTATTTAATATGAAGTGGAAAAAGTAGCCAGCTGAAAATGAGTCTGTAACCGGCTGATTAGCTGACGTCCAGCGCTAATGGAAAACACGGTGCATTAATTTGTGGTTGTCCATCATTCAATTCGTAAGATAAATTACGAATTACAATTTGTATGGTATGTTACGGATTCAAATTTGTATGATATGTTACGAATTCCAATTTGTTGTGGCTAATGTTACCTAGGTGGCTAATACTAACATTAGCTAGGTGGCTAACATTAACCAGGCAAGGGGTTAGGGTTAGGGCTTGAGGTTAGGGTCAAGGTTAGGGCTAAGAGGTAGGTTAAAGGGTTAAGGTTAGGGTAAGGGTTAGCTCACAGTAGTTGCAAAGTAGCTAAAAAAGTAGTAAGTCATTGCAAAGTTGCTAATTAGCTAAAATGCTAAAGTTGTCCGTGATGAGACTCGAAAATGCAGCCCTTGTGTTGTGAGATCTTCGCGTTATACATTAGGGGATGGTTTTCTGTTTCAGATAGTCAATTAAAAAGCAATCTCAGAGGATGAGAGACCTGGTTCAGGGGTTGTACGTGGAAAGAGTGGCAATCAACACAGCAGGAGCAGACAATGTCGCATCAGGTTTCTACAGTATGTGTGGAAAAACACCACATCCCACTTGGCAGGAATGTATACCTCAAAGGTTTTCCTCAGATAATATACTGTAGATAAGACACACGTTCCCCTTTTGTAGTTGGTTTTATAGGTTCGGGGCCATGCCATGCACAGCACAGCAGGCCTGTGTACCATATTGTTTCACAAAGCATAATGTTCAACATGGCACACGGATGCTGTTGTTATACTGGGGGGAAAAGTTTTTGGGTCGCCACAGTGGAACAGAGAGGATGAGACTCAGCACTTTTCAGATACTTCTGCTTTACACCACACATGCTAGACACAGAGAACACAGCCTGCACAAACAAACACACTAAAAATACAAACTAGGCATATCCAAACATTCCCCCTTAATGAGCTAGCACTTTTAAGAGACTCCACTAACTCCAGCGACTGAGATACCACACACTGATACCTTGAGGAGAAGTGCGATCGGAAGTAAAGAAGAAAAGCACCGTGGAATATGAAAGGAGGAGAAAAGGAAGAGGTGAGAGAAGAAATGTAACAGTGCCGGGAGAGGTAGAGAGGAGAGCAGTAAGAGAGGTAATGTGCTGCTCCTCGCTCATCATATCTCAGAGGAAGATGATAGGGCAGAGGGGAGGATGGAGGGATGGGTTGTCTAAGTGGAGGGGGGGCAGGTTCAGTGGATGCTGTCGCTGCTGGCGAACAAGCGGATGAGTAAATAGACTCATGGGGGTTGGGGTTGGTGGAGGTAGGTGGGGTGAGGTAAGGTTGGGGAAGGGAGAGGTAAGGGTTGGGTAGGTAGAGCTCAGCTGTTTGGGATCTTTCCAGAACCAGTGCTGATGGGGGGGGGGGGTTCTGCCTGTTCTGGGCACACCAAGCCCTTATACACCCTTCCCCAAAATCTTCCCCTCACCCCCTCCTCTCACTATCCTCAGCCCTCAGGCCCTTACCCCAGCTCTCATCCCTCCTTCCCTTTCACACCCCTCCCCTAATGCTTTGGTGCCAATGCTTTGATCCAGTGTACGCTGATCCAGCCAAGCAGAGCCACTGGGGATCCAACAGAGTTGCAGTAGTCTAGACGGGAGATGACAAGTGCTTGGATTAGGACCTGTGCCACTTCCTGTGTGAGGAAAGGTCGTACTCTACGGATGTTGCAGAGCATGAACCTGCAGAAGTGACTGCTTTGATGTTTTCAGAGAACAACAGGGTGTTGTCCAGGGTCATGCCAAGGTTCTTTCCACTCTGGGAGGGGGACACTGTGGAGTTGTCAAAAGTGATGGAGAGGTCTTGGAGCGGGCAGGACTTCCCCGGGATGAAGAGCAGCTCCGTTTTGTCAAGGTTGAGCTTGAGGTGGTGGGCCGATGTCTGCTGGACATGCAGAGATGAGCAACACCACCTGGGTATCAGAAGGGGGGAAGGAGAAGAGTAGTTGAATGTCATCTGCATAGCAATGATAGAAGAGACATTGTAAGGATTTAACAGAGCCAAGTGACTTGGTGTAAACAGACAAGAGGAGAGGGCCTAGAACCGAGCCCTGGGGGATACCAGTAGTTAGAGCACATGGTCCAGACACAGATCCTCTCTACGCCACCTGGTAGTAGCGACCTGCCAGGTAGCATGCAATCCAGGAGTGTGCAGCCTTGGTGTGACCCTGGACATACAACCTCCGCAGTCTTAGCACCAGCTAAATCTAGCAGAATTGTTCCCAAAATTTATTTTCTAGAAAAGTAAATTAGTAAATCATTTCAGGTTGAAATGTTAAATACTATATTAGCTGTAAATATCTTGCTCTCCACCATTGATATTATATATATTTAGTTTAATATATTTAGCAACCACAGATTTGAATATGCTTCCTGTTTTGACAGTGTTCCCACGAGTTCTCGCGGTAATTGGGGCCGATCTCACGGGAATACAGTCAGGTTTTGCGGTAACACTGCCAGAACAGTGAGCAAATTTAACCTAGCAAATTACAATGCTCAAAATACAAATTTAAGAATGAAGAACAAGACAGTTTAGCTTAGGATTTGATATTTGAACCTATCATTTGCTAACTGACTTTTTGTGCCAAGTTTAAGTTGTTTTTAGGAACAATTCTGCTAGAATTTACTGGTGTATTTTTTTCCCGTTCCTTCTGGGAATCTTGCCTAATAAATCAGACAACTGGTAGATCAGACTGTGTTTCCAGCTTTCCTGGTACACAATCTGTATTAAAGTACTGCAAAAGCCAGAATGTTTAATACAATTACAAGTTCAATTACATTTGAACTTACATTTGTCTGTGCGGTTAATCCTTATTTGCGTCAAAAAAGTATTATTTACCTGACTTTTTAGGGCGCCGGTACTGCCGTTGAGATTGCTATCACCAGAGCCATATACTACAAATGAGGTTTGAGGAGTTAGCGAGTAACTTTGGTCAACTCTGAGTTCAACTCGGGATAACCAGTGACACAAAAGTGTCACCTTTTAACCAGGTACATTTCTATGGAATCTAATCCTTCAAAACTAACTTTTTCCTAAGCATGCTAAATCAAGGCTAAATCTGAGCTGCAAATTGAGTGTCCCAGCCGCAAATTGAGGACCAATTAAATCAGATTCCCTTTCTCTTGCAAAGGTTGTGTCGTCATCCTCTTTGCATCATCATCCCATTCATTTGAGGAAGACGACTGACTAAATATTTTATTAATCAAATGTTTTTTGTGTGTTCAAATATAGTAATGTTACCATACCTATCCCATTACACATTTAGTAATGACAGGATGCATTTGAAACTCCATACACAGTAATCATTTATCGATAGGAGTGGGAAAAAGGTACTTGTGCAGTGATAAGGACACCAAAAGCACATGTAGCCTGGCGAAAGTAAACCCAGCACAGGACACAAACTAATTTGGGATTGTTCATTCTGTCGAAGTCACCATAAAGTAAAGTTCAGTCAATCACAATCATGTGAAATAAATCTGTTAGTACAGTGCATAAAAACAATCTGAGTACAATGAAATGCATAAACGGTAGTGGCTCTGCTTTAAATAAAGAAAAACAATGAAAATACAAATACCACAATGTTCACAGTTAGAATAGACTTTCTAACATGTCAAATGTCTGAGTACAAGATGTTCATTAACAAAGTGACATAGTGCATTAAAAACAAAAATACAATTTGTCATAAAACAATAGGAATGCTTTCAAACACACTGTCAACGTGATACCCTAACCCCAAACGGAACAGTAGATCTGGCACACCCTGATCTGTTTCACCTGTCTTTGTGATTGTCTCCACTCCAATCCAGGTATCGCCCATCTTCCCCATTATCCCCTGTGTATTTATACCTGTGTTCTCTGTTTGTCTGTTGCCAGTTCGTCTTGTTTGTCAAGTCAACCAGCGTTTTTGTCGCAGCTCCTGCTTTTCCCAGTCACTCTCGCCCTCCTGGTTTTGACCTGTGCCTGTCCTGCCTGCCTGATCACTCTGCCTGCCCCTGACCTTGAGCCTGCCTGCCAACCTGTATCTTTGCCCTACCTCTGGATTATTGACCTATGCCTACCCTGACCCTGAGCCTGCCTGCCGTCCGGTACCGTTGCCCATCCTCTGGTTTACTGACCCCTGCCTGCCTTTACCTGTCTATTGCCTGCCCCTGTTGGATTATAAAACCATTGTTAATTCGACGTTGTCTGCATCTGGGTCTTACCTTCATATCTGATAAAATCCTCATCTCACCCATAAAGCACTGGGGAAATGCCTTAACACATAAATTACAATAAAAAATGAAACAAAATCCAATACCCTGAAGCTTTACTTGAAATAGAATGTCATTCTGATAATTACTCACGATTTAAACAATGTTATCAATTCTTCAACATGGTTCTGAGAGCACTGGTATTCAGCTAGCAAGAAGCTAAGATCCTCATGTCAATCTGAAAGTATCAACAGGCTATCATGACCATCTGGCATAAATATTACAAAACAAACTCTTATACACTGCAGATGATGCAAAATAAGATATATTCCGGTACAGTATAAATTACCCATCTAAAGTAAGGTTGGACCCAAGAGGGATTTCAACAGCTGTAATTGCTTGCTCTCACTCTTACACACTGCTTTTACCACCTGGCTACATACACTTTTAACAACCTATTTCACACCATATAGCCTGCTGAATTTGCAAGAAAACTTTTCTTTCATTTGTGAAAATAAGGCACTGACTTGCCCATGGATTTATGTTTCAGCATTGTCTCAATAAAGAGTACGGCGTACGACTAGCCACATGCGCATGCAGTCACAAGCCCAGCTAAAGCAGGCTTGAGCAAGCGGCAGGTGCACGACACCTTTTGTAACGTGGATGAAGCCTGAGCTGGAACGTGAAGCTAACTGTAGCTGGATACCTTTAGAAAACCCTGAGCTTATCTAGCTTGCATCGTAGCATACCCTTCTGGCACATAGCAAAACCATGTAAACAACTACAAGCAGAGGCCCCCGACACCAGCCCATTTTCTGACTTGAGGACCCCTTTTACTAGTCAGTTATTGATCAATTTGCGTAAAAAAAGAAGTTACACAGGCCCACTGGGCTAAAACTGGACCAGCCTATCTGGAATTTTGGGTCCGTCTGCCCCTGGCTTCAAGACTTTGGCAGAGAGCAAGTGGCGAAGTGAGAGGTTTTTTGTGTGGAAATCAATGAGAGAGTGTCAAATTCGGTCAACAAAAAATGTCATTGCTATTTTGCTATGTGAGGCTTATTTGATCGATTATACGTTTTGTAATGGTTAGGTTGTTACAAATACACTGATGTAAGTGGTCGCATGTAGCATTTCGGGAACAAAAAAAAGAAAGACTTTATATCAGAGTTGTGACTGTTGTCATAGAGAGGACTCAATACAGATATAACCCATTTTAGCATGGACATTGCCATTGAGTGCTTCCACCATTTTAAAGTAGTCAACTGTTTGGGAATTCCTATGAGTTGGGAGCAATCAGCCAATGAAGAAGAAAATGTACTACTTTAAAATGGAGATTGCCTCTGTGGCGCTGCCCATGCTATCAAAAATGCTATAATGGCACAAATACAAAGATGCTCTACGTATCTATATGGCCTGTTGTTCATATGCGTATCTGCCCTTTCTTTGGCTAGAATGGCACCACCTGATCTCGATCTTTAATGACATGTATTTCCATTGTTAGAGTGGTCACTCAAATATTTTGTCAATATAATAGATCATCTTTAACTTCGGTTAGTATGCATGCATCACATTCATATACTACCGTCTTGTGCACTTGCCTTAGGTGATAAGCAAACACATTGTTATAGTCACACAGAGAAACCCATGTTTTGAAGTTAGTTTAATAATGCATTCCTGTGAATATTTTGCCTCAAATTCCCATATAAGAAATAACCCCAAGGAAAATCGACAGAGTAAGTTCAAATAAAATGTAATTCAGCGTTCGTGACAGACATGGGACATTTAGGTTTTCGTTTATGTAAAAATGTGTGGTGAGGCTGTCTAGGCAAGGGATCTTCAAATCGGACTACAGGGAATAAAGACTCCTGAGGTTTTTATGGAATAATTTAGTGGGAGGATGTCTTTAGGACAAAAAGGTATGAAAATGTTTGTTTCAACACCTTTAAAGTCAGTTGTTTGTGCCTGTTTTTCCATCCCCTCCTCTGGTCATATTCATATTTGTTGATCTATGCAGACCGTAACAGAAGACACATTGAGTAAAAGCACTCATCTTATATCCAACGTGGGAGAAAACATACTGTGCATTCGGAAAGTATTCAGACCCCATGACTTTTTCCAAATGTTGTTGCTTTACAGCCTTAAGATGATTAAGAGATGTTTGATCGGGTTCAAGTCCAGGCTCTGGCTGGGCCACTCAAGGACATTCAGAGACTTGTCCTGAACGTGTTGTCTTGGCTGTGTGCTTAGGGTCATTTTCCTTTTGGAAGGTGAACCTTCACCCCAGTCTGAGGCCCTGAAGTGGGTTTTCGTCAAGGATCTCACTGTACTTTGCTCCATTAATCTTTTCCTCGATCCCGATCCTCGATCCTGATTTTCCTCAGTCCCTGCCACTGAAAAACATCCCCACAGCATGATGCTGCCACCACCATGCTTCGCGGTAGGGATGGTGCCAGGTTTCCTCCAGACGTGATGCTTGGCATTCAAGCCAATCTAGGTTCATCAGAACAGAGAATCTTGTTTCTCATGGTCTGAGAGTCCTTTAGGTGCATTTTGGCAAACTCCAAGCAGGCTGTCATGTGCCTTTTACTGAGGAATGGCTTCCGTCTGGCCACTCAACCATTTTGGCCTGATTGGTGGAGTGCTGCAGAGATGGTTGTCCTTCTGGAAGATTCTACCATCTCCACAGAGGAACTCTGGAGCTCTGTCAGAGTGACCATCGGGTTCTTGGTCACCTCCCTGACCAAGGCCCTTCTCCACCAATTGTTCAGTTTGGCCGGGCGGCCAGCTCTAGAAAGATGGTGGTTCCAAACTTCTTCCGTTTAAACTGATGGATTTCGATGGGGATTTTTTTGTGATGTAATTTAGATTGACACACTAGTGCACTACTAGCACTACAATTTAATTGCATTTTACAATATGCATGCCCGTTTACAGTCATCATAGGGCTTGTATAATCAGATTGAGATACTCTTCAATATGCCGTTGAGTAAAACAACGTGGAATAGTGAAGTGAACTACACAGACGCCAAAGTGTTCTTCACAAGGCTTTCTCTAATGAACAGTGTTGGGTACATTCCTGGGTTAACGGTACAGGCCCTAGTTGCCTGCTCAGCACTCTCAACCATTTAGATGGGATTTGGGTGGAAGCAAACGCCCAGGCCGCAGAAGAAATCAAACAGTCATGAAAGCAGTTTAATAAACAAGAACAAAGAAAATGGCTCCCTGTAATTACATTAAAAAACAGTTCAAAACAAAGCAGGGCTGTGCGCACAGCCTGCAGGCTGAATTTTTGCCAATGATGCCCGAGAGTGGAGCCCTGGGTAGGAATGGGGAGACCTAGTGGATCCCCCATAGTGGCCATTTTGAGTTTGTTAGTGTTGTGAGGTATTGTTTCCAGAGAGCTGGCAGAGAGGGAGATTCTATACTGCCCAGTAGTCCATTTACAGTGTATTAGGAAAGTATTCAGACCCCTTACATTTTTCCACATTTTGTTATGTTACAGCCTTAGTCTAAAATGAATGACATAAAAAAATATCCTCATCAATCTACACACAATTCCCAATAATGACAAAGGGAAAACAGTTTTTTTGTGTGAATTTTTTGTGATTTTTTTGCAAATTCAAATAAAAAAAAGGAAATACCTTTTTACATAAGTATTCAGACCCTTTGCTATGAGACTCAAAATTCAGCTCGCGTGCATCCTGTTTCCATTGATCATCCTTGAGATGTTTCTACAACTTGATGGGAGTCCAGCTGTGGTAAATTCAATTGATTGGACATGATTTGTCTGTAGAGCTCTGAGACAGGCTTGTGTTGAAGCACAGATCTGGGGAAGGTTACCAAAAAAATGTCTGCAGCATTGAAGGTCCCCAAGAACACAGTGGCCTCCATCATTCTTAAATTATGCTCGAGATGTCTGTTTTTTTGCGTTGGATGCATCTCAATCCACCGCATCCACCAGTGTCTCACTTCCGCATCTGCGGTGAAAGGTGGCAGAGCCAGAGTGGTGTTTCTTATGATTGATTTTTTGACTGTCCCTTTTGCCATTTATGAATGTTTAATTAAATGTGTTTCTATGGGCTTTAGTATTTATTTATTTAACCCTTAGTTGACTGAGAACACATGCTCATTTACAGCAATGACCTGGGGAATGGTTACAAGGTAGAGGAGGGGGATGAATGAGCCAATTGTAAGCTGGGGATGATTAGGTGACCGTGATGGTATGAGGGTCAGATTGGGAATGTAGCCAGGACACCGGGGTTAACGCCCCTACTCTTACGATAAGTGCCATTGGATCTTAAGTGACCACAGAGAGTCGGGACACCTGTTTAACGTCCCATCCAAAAGATTTAGCTGAGTGGGAAACTTCAAACCAACACAAACTTAGCTATGACACAGAATAATGATATATATTAACAGAGTGTAATGGAAATACTCAGCTCTTCCCAGACTACACTAAGTGTCTGGCTGGTTACATCAAAGACATTGTGAAAAATAAACAATTAACCATGGACTGGGAATATGTTCATAAATAATGCATTTCGCTTTTCTCTTAGAAAATAAGTTGTAACCTTATATAGATCTTAAAGTTTTCATGCTGTGAATTGACACACAAGATATTAGCCTTTCCCCTACAGGCCACTGCCAGAGAAGAATAAAGGATTGCCAATGTCATTTGTGAATAACCAAACAAACAGAGAAACTTGGGAACAAAAGTTATATGCCAGCACGTGCATTTTGTAAGTAATTGTGGGGCAAGCTCACTACCCATTTTATTAAGATCTTCTTTGTGATAGTTGGTATCTTTCTCACCCTGCTAATGGTTGCTTTAAATATTTTCAGGGCATTCATTTCAGTGAGGTACATGACTATTAGTGTCAGTGATTGCATGCATCATCGTCATTACATTCCGTACAAAGTTGATATCAACAACACAATACACACTCTGAGTTGTACCTGGAGCAGGCAGTAGGCAGGGCAACCCACTATCAGAAATGATGGTGAAATGGATATCAATTATTCATGTGAAGATTGTCACACACACAATAAAGTTGTTAATTTCCAACACACTATTTTGTATAGAGTGCATTTCAATCACAGATGAAGGCAGTAGGTTACTTAAAACAGAACATCCATGACAATCTATCGTGACTTTGGTCATTTATACTTGAATAACAGTAAAAAAAAAATATATATATATATATATGTATATACACTACAGGTCAAAGATTTTAGAACAACTACTCATTCAAGGGTTTTTCTTTATTTGTAGTATCTACATTGTAGAATAATCGTGAAGACATCAAAACTATGAAATAGCACATATGGAATCATGTAGTAACCAAAAAAGTGTTAAACAAATCTAATAATATGTTATATTTCAGATTCTTCAAAGGAGCCACCCTTTGCCTTGATGACAGCATTGCAGACTCTTGCATTCTCTCAACCAGCCTCATTAGGTAGTCACCTCTAATGCATTACAAGTAACATGTGTGCCTAGTTGAAAGTTAATTTGTGGAATTTCTTTCCTTCTTAATAGGTTTCAACCAATCAGTTGTGTTGTGACAAGGTAGCAGTAGTATACAGAAGATAGACGTATTTGGTAAAATACCAAGTCCAATAAGCAAAGAGAAATGACAGTCCATCATTACTTGAAGACATGAAGTTCAGTGAATCTGGAAAATTTCGAGAACTTTGAAAGTTTCATCAAGTGCAGTCACAAAACCATCAAGCGCTGTGATGAAGCTGGCTCTCATGAGTACCGCCACAGGAAAGGAAGACCCATAGTTACCCAAGTTCATCAGAGCTACCGGCCTCAGGAATTGCAGCCCAAATAAATGCTTCACATAGATCAAGTAACAGACACATCAACATCAACTGTTCAGAGGAGACTGTGTGAATTAGGCCTTCATGGTTGAATTGCTGCAAAGAAACCACAAATAAAGTACACCAATAATAAGAAGAGACTTGCTTGGGCCAAGAAACACGAGCAATGGACATTAGCAATGGACATTTTTCTAGCTGTGTCCAGTCCAGGTGGTACTTATACAGGTAGACCATTTCAAATCAAATCTAATTTTATTGGTCACATACACATGGTCAGCAGATGTTATTGCGAGTGTAGCGAAATGCTTGTGCTTCTAGTTCTGACAGTGCAGAAATATCTAACAAGCAATCTAACAATTCCACAAACTACCTAATACACACAAATCTAAGTAAAGGGATGGAATAATAATATGTACATATAAATATATGGATAGGCCATGACCAACCGGCATAGACGAGATGCAGTGGTATAAAATACAATATATACATCTGGGATGAGTAGTGCAAGATATGTAAACATCATTATTGAAGTGGCATTAATAAAGTCACTACTGTTCTATTTGTTAGAGTGGGCAATGATTTCAAGTCTGTATGTAGGCAGGAGCCTCTCAATGTGTTAGTGAGGCAGTGTATCAGTCTGATGGCATTGAGATAGAAGCTATTTTTCAGTCTCTCGGTAACCAGCTTTGATGCACCAGTACTGACCTAGCCTTCTGTATGGTAGCGGGGTGAACAGGCAGTGGCTCGGGTGGTTGTTGTCTTTGATTATATTTTTGACCTTCCTGTGACATCGGGTGCTGTAGGTATCCTGGAGGGAAGGGAGTTTGCCCCCGGTGAAGCGTTGTGCAGATTGCACCACCCTCTGGAGAGCTCTGAGGTTGTGGGCGGTGCAGTTGCCGTACCAGGCGGTGAAACAGCCCGACATGATGCTCTCAATTGTGTGTCTGTAGAAGTTTGTGTGGGTTTTGGGTGACAAGCCAAATTTCTTCAGCCTCCTGAGGTTGAAGAGGCGCTGTTGCACCTTCTTCACCACACTGTCTGTGTGGGTGGACCATTTCAGTTTGTCCGTGATATGTACGCTGAGGAACTTGAAACTTTCCCCACCTTCTCCACTGCTGTCCCTTCGATGTGGATAGGGGGATGCTCCCTCTGCTGTGTCCTGAAGTTCACGATCATCTCCTTTGTTTTGTTGATGTTGAGTGAGAGTTTGTGTTCTTGAGACCACACTCTGAGTGCCCTCACCTCCTCCCTATAGGCTGTCTCGTCGTTATTGGTGATCAAGCCTACTACTTTTGTGTCGTCTGCAAACTTGATGAGCAAGTTGGAGGCGTGCATAGCCACGCAGTCATGGGTGAACAGGAAGAACAGGAGGGGGCTGAGCACGCACCCTTGTGGGGCCCCAGTGTTGAGGATCAGCGAAGTGAGGGTGCTATGGTGTTGAAAGCTGAGCTGTAGTCAATGAACAGCATTCTTACATAGGTATTCTTCTTGTCCAGATGGGATAGGGCAGTGTGCAGTGTGATGGCGATTGCATCGTCTGTGGACCTATTGGGGCGGTATGCAAATTGCAGTTGGTCTACGGTGACATGTAAGGGGGAGGTGATATGATCCTTGACTAGTCTCTCAAAGCACTTCATGATGACAGAAATGAGTGCTATGGTGCGATAGTCATTCAGTTCAGTTACCTTTGCCTTCTTGGATACAGGAACAATGGTGGCTATCTTGAAGCATGTGAGGACAGTAGACTGGGATAGGGAGAGATTGAATGCACATGTTCTGAGGATGCGGCTAAGGATGCTGTCTGGGCCAGCAGCCTTGCAAGCGTTAACACGTTTAAATGTCTTACTCACGTCGGTCATGGAGAAGGAGCGGGGGGCACAGTCCTTGGTAGCGGGCACTGTTTTATCATCAAAGTGGGCAAAGAAGGTGTTTAGTTTGTCTGAAAGCAAGACGTCGGTGTCCTTGACGTGGCTGGTTTTCATTTTGTAGTCCGTGATTGCCTGTAGACCCTGCCACATATGTCTCGTGTCTGAGCCGTTGAATTGCGACCCCACTTTTTCCCTATACTTACGTTTCGCTTGTTTGATAGCCTTGCGGAGGGAATAACTACACTGTTTATATTCGGCCATATTCCCGGTCATCTTTCCATGGTTAAATGCGGTGGTTCGTGCTTTCAGTTTTGTGCGAATGCTGCCATCTATCCACGGTTTCTGGTTAGGGTAGGTTTTAATAGTCACAGTGGGAACAACGTCTCCTATGCACTTCCTTATAAACTCACTTACTGAATCATTGTGTAAATCTATATTATTCTCTGAGGTTACCTGGAACATGTCCCAGCCCGCGTGATCAAAACAATCTTGAAGCGTGGATTCTCATTGGTCAGACCAGCGTTGAATGGATCTAGTCATGATAACATCCTGTTTAAGTTTCTGCCTATAGGAGGGGAGAAGCAAAATCGTGGTCGGATTTGTCGAATGGGGGGGTGGGGGAGGGCCTGGTATGCACCGCAGAAGTTAGAGTAGCAGTGACCCAGTGTTTTGTCAGCCCAGGTACTACAATCGATATGCTGATAGCCTTGTTCTCAAATTTGTTTTGTTAAAATCCCCAGCTACAATAAATGCAGCCCGCGGATATATGGTTTCCAGTTTGCATAGAGTCTAGTGGAGTTCCTTGAGGGCCGTCGTGGTGTCGGCTTGGGGGGTATATACACCGCAGTGACAATAACTGACGAGATTTCTCTTGGGAGATAATACGGACAACAATTGACTGTGAGGAATTCTAGGTCCGGTGAACAGAAGGACTTGAGTTCCTGTATGTTGTTACAATTACACCATGAGTCGTTAATCATAAAAACATACACCCCCGCCCTTCTTCTTCCCTGAGAGATGTTTATTCCTGTCGGCGCAACGCACAAAGAATCTCGGTGGCTGTACCAACTCCGACAGCACGTCCCCAGAGAGCCATGTTTCCGTAAAACAGAGTATGTTACAATCCCGGATGTCTCTCTGGAAAGCAACCCTAGCCCTAACTTCGTCTGCCTTGTTATCTACAGACTGGACATTAGTGAGTAAAATACTCGGAAGCGGTGAGGGTGGTGTGCGCGCTTCCGAAGTCTGATCAGAAGGCCGCTCCGTCTCCCTCTCCTGCGTTGACGTTGTTTTGGGTAAGCCTCTAGAAACAGTTCTAATGCCTTGGGTGGTTCGAACAAAGGATCCGCTTCGGGGAAGTCGTATTCCTGCTCGTAGTGCTAATACGTTGACGTCACTCTGATATCCAATAGTTCTTCCCGGCTGTATGTAATAACACTTAAGATTTTCTGGGCTAACAATGTAAGAAATAATACATATAAAAATGAAGGACTAAAAGCCGAGGCGATCCTCTCTTTCGGCGCCATCAATGGGAGGAAGGATGTCAGCATTGCGAAGCACCTGAAACCTGGTCCCGACTCAGTCCGAACGTCCTTTGCGACAACAACACCAGGCTCCACAGCATCGAAGCTGTAAAACAGGAAATAACGCAAAAAAATATATGAGATCAATACAAGTAGTGCCAATCATGTTGGAGGTAAATTAAATAATCAAAACATGTTGTTTATGCTTTACATACCAAGTGTTGTCATTGATTCCTTGTAGAGACGCCCAACACCGCTGCTGTTGTCACATGGGATGGCAGCAGCTTTCCACCAAGTGTTTGTGTCCTGGGTGGCGTCCTGGTAATACTATTGCATTATCCTCTGCGTAGTTGTGGATAAAGTTTACAACTCGCTGCAAGTCTTCATGCTTCAGGTGAAACCTGTGCTTGCTCGGGCCAGCTCTCTTTTTTGATGGGAGGCATTATACCATTCTCCTTGTATGACCGATGGAGGAGAGTCAGGCGTGTTCTACTGCTGAAAGACAAATTCCAGATACAAATATTTTGGCATTATTATACAATAGATAACCATAATCACCGTCAGACACACATGGCTGACTCGATGGGTCATGTAATCATCTGGCGAAATGGAGTCTTTTGTCTAGACATGCTAGCTAAACAACAAACCATAATCCTAATCCATAGAGTACTAGCAATACAAACCGATTGTCATAGTTAACAAAATAGGTTAGCTAGTTAATTAGCTAACATTAGGCTATAACTAGCAATGAAAATGGCTTTCTGATATAACATTACTACACAGATCATACATGAAATGTTAGCTAGTGAGCCAGCCATCTAACGTCAGCTCGCTTGCTAACAGTAAGCTTTAACTTGGGGTCTTTTGTTTAGACATGTAGCTGGTTAGCTAAACAACGAACCATAATCCTAATCCATAGAGTACTAGCAATACAAATTGATTGAAATACAAATGTTAGCTAGTTAGCTAACTAACAGTAGAATATAACTAGCAATGCAAAATGGCATCTGAGATAACATTACGTTTATGATGTGTGTAGTAATGTTAGCTAGCGAGCCAGCCATCTAATGTCAGCTAGCTAGCTAACAGTAAGCTTTAACTTGCAGTGAAAACAACTTTCTGACAAAATTAGAAACGTATAATATCTGAAACTGTAGATAGACTCTTACCTGTATATATGGATGAACGCTTCATGGCAGACTGCAACCCCTTTCATTAAATATGACTTCCTGTGTCGTTTCCGTTTTGTTTGAACAGCTTGCTTGGCCCGTATTGTCAAGTCACTCTTTACACTGACCTTGTGTAATGCCATAATCATCTTCATCAAGCTTTAGCCCCTACCCAAACTCTGACCATTTTACTTGCCCTAGCAGAGCTGGTTAGGCTTTTTTCATGTTATCCAGAGTGTTGGTGACTGTAACTGTGCTCCTGTCAACAATTTAATTTGGCTTTTTTGCCGGCGTTTACTTACGCCTTATTCAACTGGTGTTGAGCTTTCGTAAATTCATCAGTTATTCTGTGCTCTGGCACACTCACACGAAAGTACTCTGAAACATTTTTTGCAGTGACATTCTATTAAAATGAATACTTGCATAGTGGAGTCTTCTGTAAAGTTTTACTACGAGATACATTTAAAAAATAGCTGCGCTAGACAGGATTACCTACACATACTGACCAGCTCAAATAGACAGAAGCGGGCTATACGGTATACCAATCCAATCTCATCTCTCGGCATGTCCAGCCCACTCATTATCTCAGACAATCATGGCAAGCGGGAAGGTTGCTGACTTTCTCTGTGGCTTAACCAACTATGCTCGTAATTTAATAATGTTATTCGTATTAACAGATGGCATACAAGTTTGTTATTAAGGCACATGAAAGTTCACATGTTCGAGAAGGCATTTCTGCCAAAAAAACACATTGAATAGTACCCGCAAAACACCAGTCTCAACGTCAACAGTGAAGAGGCGACTGAGGCAACAGTGAAGAGGATGCTGGCCTTCTAGGCAGAGTTCCTCTGTCCAGTGTCTGTGTTATTTGCCCATCTTAATCTTTTCTTTTTATTGGCCAGTCTGAGATATGGCTTTTTATTTGCCAGCATCCTGTAGTCGTCTCTTCACTGTTGACGTTGAGACTGGTGTTTTTTGGGTACTATTTAATGATGCTGCCAGTTGAGGACTTGTGAGGCATCTGTTTCTCAAACTAGACACTCTAATGTACTTGTCCTCTTGCTCAGTTGTGCACCAGGGCCTCCCACTCCTATTTCTATTCTAACGAGACAGAAACAGCGTCAGCAAACTAATACTAAAGACAAAAACAATACAATGCAGCCACGGGGAACAGAGCTGGGGAACTGACAAATATAGGGGAGGAAATGAACAGGTGATAAGTGAGTCCAGGTGAGTCCAATAATGCTGATGCATGTCACGAGGGAAGGCAGGTGTGCGTGATGGATGGATGGAGTGCGTGATGAAGGGCAACCTGGCGCCCTCAAGCGCTAGGGGGAGGGAAGAGTGGGAGCAGATGTGACATTCATTTCTCAGAACAAGAATACACTGACAAGTTTCAGAAGGAAGTGCTTTGTTTCTAGCCATTTTAAGCCTGTATTTGAACCCACAAATACTGATGCTCCAGATACTGAACTAGTCTAAAGAAGGCCAGTTTTATTCCTTCTATAATCAGAACAACAGTTTTCAGCTCTGCTAACATAATTGCAAATGGTTTTTCTAATGATCTATTAGCGTTTTAAAATGATAAACTTGCATTAGCTAACACAACGTGCAATTGAAACACAGGAGTGATGATAATGGGCCTCTGTATGCCTATGTAGATATTCCATTAAAAATCAGCCGTTTCCAGCTACAATAGTCATTTTGAACGGTAGTGTACTGTGTGTATATATATATATATACTGTATATATATATATATATATATATACATTCAGTTGAAGTCGTGAGTTTACATACACTTTGGTTGGAATCATCAAAACTCGTTTTTCAAACACTCCACAAATGTATTGTTAACAAACTAGTTTTGGCAAGTTGGTTAGGACATCTACTTTGTGCATGACACAAGTCCTTTTTCCAACAATTGTTGACAGACAGATTATTTCACTTATAATTCACTGTATCACAATTCCAGTGGGTCAGAAGTGTACAACACTAAGTTGACTGTGCCTTTAAACAGCTTGGACAAATCCAGAAAATGATGCCATGGCTTTAAAAGCTTTAGAGGCTAATTGACATCATTTGAGTATATTGGAGTTGTACCTGTGGATGTATTTCAAGGCCTTCCTCGTGCCACTTTGCTTGACATCAAGGGAAAATAAAAATAAATCAGCCAAGAACTCAGAAAGACCTCCACAAGTCTGGTTCATCCTTGGGAGCAATTTCCAAACGCCTGAAGGTACCACATTCATCTGTTCAAACAATAGTATGCAAGTATAAACACCATGGGACCACACAGCCGTCATACTGCTCAGGAAGAAGACGTGTTCTGTCTCCTAGAGATGAACGTACTTTGGTGCGAAAAGTGCAAATCAATCCCAGAACAACAGAAAAGGACCTTGTGAAGATGCTGGAGGAAACAGCTACAAAAGTATCTATATCCACAGTAAAACGAGTCCTATATCGACATAACCTGAAAGGCCACTCAGCAAGGAAAAAGACACTGCTCCAAAACCACCATAAAAAAGCCAGACTACAGTTTGCAACTGCACATGGGGACAAAGATCATACTTTTTGGAGAAATGTTCTCTGGTCTGATGAAACAAAAATAGAACTGTTTGGCCATAATAACCATTGTTATAATTGAAGGGGAAAGGGGGAGACTTGCAAGCCGAAGAAGACCATCCCAACTGTGAAGCATGGGGTTGGCAGCATCATGTTGTGGGGGTGCTTTGCTGCAGGAGGGACTGGTGCACTTCACAAAATAGATGGCATCATGAGGAATGTAAAATTATTTGGATATATTTAAGCAACATCTCAAGACATCAGTCAGGAAGTTCACGCTTGGTCGCAAATGGGTCTTCCAAATGGACAATAACTCCAAGCATACCTCCAAAGTTGTGGCAAAATGGCTTAAGGACAAAAAAGTCAAGGTATTGGAGTGGCCATCACAAAGCCCCGACCTCAAACCTATAGAAAATGTGTGGGCAGAACTGAAAAAGCAAGGAGGCCTACAAACCTGACTCAGTTACACTAACTCTGTCAGGAGGAATGGGACAAAATCCACCCAACTTATTGTGGGAAGCTTGTGGAAGGCTACCCGAAACGTTTGACCCAAGTTAAAACCTCTTTGGGCTAGTGGGCAGTATTTTCACGTCCGGATGAAAAGCATGCCCAAAGTAAACTGCCTGCTACTCAGGCCCAGAAGCTAGGATATGCATATTATTAGTAGATTTGGATAGAAAACACTCTGACATTTCTAAAACTGTTTGAATAATGTCTGTGAGTATAACAGAACTGATTTGTCAGGCGAAACCCGGAGCACAATCCATCCAGGGAAAAATGTTTTGAGCTCAATGTGTTTTCCATTGTTTTCTATGGTAATCACTTTTTTTGTAGAAATATGCTTGCAGTTCCTATGGCTTCCACTAGATGTCAACAGTCTGAGAAATTGGTTGATGTTTTTCCTTTGAGAAATGAAGAACTATTCCTTTCCTTTCCATGTGTCACACAAAGGGACTCAAGTCTTTTGGAGCGCATGACCTGGAACGCGCTTCACTTTGTTTTCGTCCGGTATTAAGCACAGTATTTCCCGTCTTAAATTTGATCGATTATTTACGTTTTAGGATACATCAGTTTGGATTAGGAACGTTGTTTGAAATGTTTGGACCAAGTTTACAGGTAACTTATTAGATACTTTGTAGGCATGTTGGGCGAGTTGGAACCGGTGTATTTCTGAATCAAACACGCCAAATAAATGGACATTTTGGGGATATAATGAAGGAATTTATCGAACAAAAGCATCATTTGTGATGTTTATGGGACATTTTGGAGTGCCAACAGAAGAAGATCTTCAAAGGTAAGGCATGAATTATATTGTTAATTCTGACTTTTGTGTAGCACCTGCCTGGTTGAAATCTGATTTTCATGTGTTGGTATGCGGGGCACTGTCCTCAGAGAATCGCATGGTCTGCTTTTGCCGTAAAGCCTTTTTGAAATCTGACACTGCGGCTGGATTAACAAGAAGTTAAGCTGTATTTTGATGTATAACACTTGTATGTTTTATGAATTCTTATTATGAGTATTTCTGGTTTACACGGATTAAATGTCAGGAATTGTGAAAAACTGAGTTTACATGTATTTGGCTAAACTGTATGTAAACTTCCAACTTCAACTTCAACTAAATATAAATTATACAACAATGGCATTATTTTCTATTAACTCTGCAACTCTTCCAACTATTTACTTTTTTCACAAGTACCACCAGTTTGACACTAAAACATTGACAACAAATACGTATTGGTAAAAAAAATAAAGGTTTGTAAACACCAATGGTTTTCACTAAGTTGATGATTTGTATTTATGATAATGTTTTACAGCTTTGTTATTCTTTTTTTTACTTTTAAATCATCTCATTCAATTACTTCATATATTTTATATGTGATACGTCCACATGGAGGGCCAGAGAATATTACAGACACCTGTTATAATCTTAAGTACCCAAAAGGGCCATCAGATGTCTTGTGATAGATTACATAAAATATTCCAGTAATACCCTTCATTTGCAACCCTAATCGGGTAGGATGGGTGGGGATATAAAGCAAAGGTCTATAAGCAAAACACTGTGTTCCAATCGCATTATGGACAACTTTTGCATTTTAGCTAATTAGCAACTTTGCAACTACTTAGCTAGCATGTTAACTAACCCTTTAACTACTTAGCTAGAAAATCTTATGGTGGACCAAAAAATATATGATTTTTGAATAAGTCCTTTTTGTCTATTTCACAATGGTTGTGATAGTGTGTTGGGCAGGGAGCAGGGGGAAGTTTCCCGCCTGTCCGTCACCATGCTGTCAGAGCGCTATCTGTGCCAGACGCCCACGGCCCTGCAGCACCACAGAGACACGTTCCAGGATCCAGGAACGCCGCGGGAAACAGAGCAGGATTCCGGGAGAGGTGTGACAACGTCATGCAGAGCACACACACTCTCAGACACCAGTACCAACACAAAGACGCCACACAACTGTCACTCTGGCACTCCTACACCAAACAGACGCTTTTAGAAATACATAAAGGCTGATATGGTGTCACAGATGGGTGGGGGCTCGTATTTCATGACTGAGTTCAAACTAAACTTCAATTGTATTGATAAAAGGAACGTTCAATTGTGGGAATATTACGTAAAGTAGAGGACGGTATTTGATAGAGGTAGTAGTTTTGATCAAAATTAAATGAGTGGCATGCTGTATCTGTAACAGATTGATGAGATTCAATGAGAGGCAGATTCATGAGATTCAAGAGAGAGGGAGATTGAATGAGTGAAGAAGTTATGGTTTAGCCTGTATGTATGGGCACATACTCCCAAGCCTGGCTACTATACCACTTTAAAGCAGTGGCAGCAGCAGCAAGCTGTGATGAGAGCCAGAACTGGGTGGTCTGAAAGGCCAGACAGAGCCGTAATGTCAGTCTCTCTGATAATATCTCACCCACTCGCCTGCCCCTATCTCTTTCTCTCTGTGTGTGTGTGTGTCTTCCCTCTCTGATGAGTCAGGCCAAATCTTCACCAGCTTGCCTGCTTGTTTGTTTGGGATTAATTTGCATCTCCCAAAAAAGAGTAAAAACAATTAAGTGAAAAACAGCCATGTTGTTCAATATTTGGAAGACTTGAGACTGTCTACTCAAATATTGCCCCATGGCTGTTAGGAGTTGAGAGAGGAACAGGACTTACAGTGAGATCTCTGTCACAGCCCAACGGTCTGTTTATCTGTCTGTCTGCTGGTTTATCTGACTGTCAAATTATCTCCCTCCGCAAACATCGTGGCAGGAGCAGCATGTAAATAATATGGCCATAAGTCACATGATCTGGCTCTTAGGGTTTCCTTATTCATTTCCATTGGTCAATCCAGAGTGGTGCATTAACCTAGGGTCTATGTCTGCACCCCCACGGAAATACAAATAGCATAATAAAAAAGATAGAGATATCTGTTTTTTGAATGGGCTGTGTCTCAATCCCCCACATCCGCCAATGGCGGAACTTAAAATTGATTAAATTATCAAAGTGAAATTATGTTTTTTACAAATGTGTTATGAATTAATTAAAAATGAAAAGCTGAAATGTTTTCAGTCAATAAGAACTCATGAACTTTGTTTTGGCAAGACTAAATAAGTTCAAGAGTAAAAATGTGCTTAACAATTCACTTAAGGAATTGCATGGAGTCACTCTGTCTGCAATATTAGTGTTTAACATGATTTTTGAATGACTACCTCATCTCTACCCCACACATACAATTAGTATCTATAAAGGCCCCTCAGTAAAGCAGGGAATTTCAAACACAGATTCAACCACAAAGACCAGGGAGGTTTCAAAAACAAACAAAAAAGGAAACAGGAAAACTACTACTATAGAAAGCACAGAAAATAAAAAATAAAAAAGATGAGATTCAGCTGAATGTGATTCCAAATCCTTGTTTACACCTGGTGGAGGCTGCTGAGGGGAGGACGGCTCATAATAATGGCTGGAACGGAGCATATGGAATGGCATCAAACACATGGAGACCATATGTTTAATGTATTTGCTACCATTCCACCTATTTTGCTCCAGCCATTACCACGAGCCCGTCATCCACGATTAAGGTGCCACCCACCTCCTGTGGTAATGATAGATGGGTAAAAAAAAAAGCAGACATTGAATATCCCTTTGAGCATGGTGAAGTTATTAATTACACTTTAGATGCTGTATCAATGCACCCAGTTACTACAAAGATACAGGCATCCTTCGTAACTCAGTTTCCAGAGAGGAAGCACACCACTCAGGGATTTCACCATGAGGCCAATGGTGACTTTAAAACAGTTAAAGAGTTTAATGGCTGTGATTGGAGATAACTGAGGATGGATCAACAACATTCTAGCTACTCCACAATACTAACCTCAATGACAGAGTGAAAAGAAGGAAGACTGTACAGAATAAAAATATTCAAAAATATGCATCCTGTTTGGCATAAGACACCAAAGTAAAACTGCAACTAACAAAATCTAAGAAATAAACTTTATACAGCACGTTATGTTTGGGGAAAATCCAATCCAATACATCACCAAGTACCACTTCATATTTTCAACCATGGTGGTGGCTGTCATTGGCAAGGACTAGGGAGCTTTTTAGGATAAAAAGAAACAGAATATAGCTAAGTACAAACAAAATCCTAGAGGAAAACCTGGTTTAGTCTGATTTCTATCAGATACTGGGAGACAAATTCACCTTTCAGCAGGACAATAACCTAAAACATAAGGTCATATACACTGGAGTTGATTACCAAGATGACGTTGAATGTTCCTGAGTGGTCTATTTACATATTTGACTTAAATAGGCTTGAACATCTATGACAAGACTGAAAAATGGCTTTCTAACAATGATCAACAACCAACTTGACAGAGCTTGAATCATTTTTTAAATAATAATGTACAAATATTTTACAATCCAGGTGTGCAAAGCTCTTAGAGACTTTCCCAGAAAGACTCACAGCTGTAATCCCTGCCAGAGGTGATTCTAACATGCATTGACCTAGCGGTGTGAATGCTTATGTAAATGACATACAGAAATACAGGTATTTTATTTTCAATACATTTGAAAACATTTTCACAAAACGACTTTTCACTTTGTCATTATGGGGTATTGTTGTAGATTGGTGAGAAAAACATCTATTGATTCGCAATATGCACCATATAGGAATTCATCATAAAACATTTTAAACTGATGCAAACAAATAAAAACAGTAACTCACATTGAACAGCCTTTATGGTGATTTAAATTATTTGGCAAAATGGTCTAACCAGAATCAATTATTTTTATGCAAGCCACAATGAAGCCGTACCCAACTGTGTGTGTATTGGGTACCGGCCAGAGCATAAATTTCAGTTCCATTTAACTTCAGAAATGGTTGCTAAGGAGTTGGTGTATTGACCAAACATCTCAATCACTGCTACTCAGTGAATGGGCATGAATTGTCACAAACACTTTATTCATTGCCCGTGACATAAGCACAAGATTTGACATTTGTAAATAGACACCCTCTTTGCTACCCTAGAGAAACCGTTACAGTCACTTGAAAAACCCCAAAGAGTTTCCAGTAAACCCATTTGTCTGCCTCTCGCTTCAATTAGGTATATCAGACAAGCCTCTTCACTAGCCTGGCCTTATTCCAGACTACAGTACATCCAAGCCTCTTCACTAGCCTTACCCCTTACTTTACAGTACAGCCAAGCCTGTATTGGGTGTTAATATTGAAACAATGAATATTGTGCTGTATTTTCACAAAAGCTGTGCACTATACCAAAAGGAAAGGGAAACCATTTCAAGTTGTTCCACTGTAAATGTCCACGCAAACCCCAGGAGGTAACAGTGCCTTTCCAGTGTTTATGTAGGCAATGTCACACCAGCACTGTCTACTTTCATAGCCCTATGTCACACAAGTGCCCAGGAGGGAGGCAGGTCAGGGTGTCATGACGTTGGCCCGTGGGTAAGGTTTATGACCCCCCCCCCCCCCCCCCATAAATACCTTTCTCTCTTCCCTCTTTCTTGACTCTACAGAGGGACTCTTGAATAGCCTTTGTTAAACATAGAGAGTCTGGGAACATCAAACAAGTGGAGGGAAAGGAACCATATTTCAGTAATAGAACCAGTTGAAAATATGAGTTGGTACTTAATGAATATGATGTCAGTTCGGTTGTCATCTGAGACATTATGACTGATGACAGGACGACCTAAACTGTATCTGGGAAAGTCTACACATTATAGTTATCAGATTCACATGGAATTGTTGTGCAATTCAAATGTTTAAATATCAAATTATTTGTGAAAAGATGAAATGTAATTTAATTTTTGGGTTTTCATACGGTTAGGGTTCTACTCAATCAGTGGCCCACCCCTGTGAAGAGACATGGGTTATTAACTATGAAACACACCCTTCTCCCTCCACTATATAAGCCCTTGATGAAAATGTAACCTCCTGTTCCGGGTACATTAGGATGACGGTCCGATGTCAGAAGGATTCAGATAATAACTACAGAAGGAAGCCAACCTCAGCGTGAGCTTTGGTTGCAAATGGTATGAACTTTTAACTCTTATTCACTACAGAAGTAATACCTCCTAGCCGTTGAGTTAGCAGCGGCCGCTGTAAACGTGGGCTAGGAAAGGATGGACAGAGTATCCCGTCTACCACACAACGACGACACTACAACGTTTCCCGTTCACCACCAGAGACACTCTTCATAGGACAAAGGACTCTGTTGGTCAACACGGCCTTCCATCTACCACCAACCTATTGAAGTGCAGCCCAGAGTAAATATTTATTGCATTTTCCTTTTCCAAATGGGCGGTAATTTAGAATGCATAAGATTCTGTATTTATGATAGAGTAGCTGCCTACGGCCCGATATTACAGCTTCTCCCTTTGTTCTTCAGTCTTCCCGCTCTTTCACTCAAACCCAACCCCCTTTTCTTTGTGTAACCAGCTGTCATATCTGTTCCGTCCGCTAGGGACGTTTTCCTTTATGACATAATTTGTAATCACGGTATGTTTCATTCTGTGTATATGTAATTCTGTGTGATTAGTTAGGTATTTAGTAAATAAATAATTAAACCCAATTTTGTATTGCTGATTCAACTTGTTAGCCAGGTTTCCAGAAGATAACCAAGAATTTACAACTTTCAGATGAGACTGAAATAAGGTGACGATTAATATTGACTGCTATTGATGTAAAATATTACTAGGTCTTTAAGAGTTTATTCGGAAGATAACTGCTCTATAAATATTATTTTAGTTAATTACATTTACATGATTAGCTCAATCAGGTAATATTAATTACAGAGAAAGGATTTCATAGAATAGCATGTCATATCACTTAATCCGTCACAGCCAAAGACACGACAAGGGTTTTACCCGCTGAATGATACACCCTATGATGGATTCCGGTGTTTTGATGATGGGGGTACTAACAACAATTCTTTGGGCAAAACTGAAAGAACTGACCAGACACAATGGCTTCAAATGATTCCTCTCATCAATTTGAGGATGGAGCAACTATTACCTACATGGTGACATTCAACCGGAATATAGTGAAGAGAATTCTAAACAAATATTTGGATTTAGCTAACATTAGAATCTCATCTACAGTCGATGCAAGCACCAAGAGGGCAGATGACAAATACGGTGCTTAGCTAAGTAAATTACTGAAACCCATAGTGTATTGCTTGCTAACATACTATTGTGTTACAGTGGGGGAAATCAAATTATTTTGCTAGCTTAGCTAACTATGTAGTTAGACAACTACTGGTAGCCATACATGACTAAAAATAGACATTTTGTATCTCAATTGTAAAACCTCTCCTCCTTTAGTCGTAGATATGGCTAGCTACTAAACAGCAAGTTACAATGTTACACTCAGCCTCCTAAAGTTAGGTTTACCAGCAAATGTTAGCACATGACTGGAGTTGGTTAGCCCGTTAGTAGCCTGGCACCTGCTAACTTGTTAGGCGCCACGCTTTGCATTTGTAACTTGTTAGCAAATGTGTCAGATCAGCAAGTGTAACTAACTTTAAAAGCTAGCTATGTAACATAATTGACGAGGGTTGACATTGGTTATGATTATGTCCTTGGATGCATTTCGATCACAAAATTAAAGGCAAGATAGGATTCCAAACAGATGTAAATTATAGGTATTGCATATCCAGCTAAGTTTACTAGCAATCAGTGAGGAGAAGCAGTAATACAAAAACTTATTGTTGTAAATCTCTAAAATTGAAGCTGGTTTTACTATAAAAAAGACTTGCCTAAGCATGCCTGATAGACATGGCTGTAGGTAGATACGGTCTGTCTAGGCTCATTTGTATAGTCTGATCACTGTGCAAAGGATTGAGGGTTATGCCCCATTTCTTTTTATTGGCTAGATAATGTTGTACATGTTATCTCTGTGCCTGTGCACATGTATGCATGTTCAACTAGTGTTCCGTAATGTTGATGTTTGCTGGCACAGTTCAACTGTTGCTCAAATTGTACAAACTCATTTTTGTTCATTTTTTTGTCCTACTGACAACCTGGGCATATTCCTGGAGTAGTTACAGAAACAGAATTCCTTTGCCTGCGTGTGTCATTGTAGCTGAACTGAATCCCTCTTGAGGGATTAGACATTATGCTTGATTTCAATCAGATGACTCATTAGGAGCTGAATGGCAGTTTGATCATAACACTCTTCCCACAGCTTTGCAAGTATTCCCTGAACTTACTGAATGTTTCTATGGAAATGGCAAATTCATCATGACCACCTCTCCCATCATCTGCTGATCACCAGTTCTCTTAGCTACAGATTGCTCCAATAGATAATGTGATTTAACCAAATAACTGTTGGTATCTATTACTGGAGTTACATGAGAAGTACTGTTTGGTGTAGCTCAGAGAATTGTGGACCGACATTAGCGATGTCTTTTTCATCCTGGATTCAGGGTATCAGGAGTCTCGCAAAATGTCGGTGTCCAGTCAGAGGGGGTCAGTTTGAATAAAAAAAAATTTCCGTCATGAACAAAAATACTTATTTTTGCGACATAAAGTAATCCAACAATATGTGCGCCACCATCGTGTGTTTTCGTGTGCTTGTATGCATGTGTCTATGTTTGTGTTGCTTCACAGTCCCCACTGTTCCATAGGGTGTATTTTATCTGTTATTTAAATTCAAATTTTACTGCTGGCATGAGTTACTTGATGTGGAATAGAAATCCATGTAGTCATGGCTCTATGTACTACTGTGCACCTCCCATAGTCTGTTCTGGACTTGGCGACTGTGAAGAGACCTCTGGTGGCAAGTCTTGTGGGTTATGCATGGGTGTCCGAGCTATGTGCCAGTAGTTCAAACAGACAGTTCGGTGCATTCAACATGCCAATACCATGTCAATACCTCTAGCCACAAGCAGATCACATACGTCATCAGAGTGTGCAGCTGAACCCTGTATGCTGGAAACACTTTTTGATTCCAAAAAAATTGATATTCATTAAATATGATTATCGAACGTGTTTATTCTTGGATTCCGTGACTCGGTTAGCTTTTAACAGCTAGGACCGCTATTTCTTGTCCCGGAATCCCTCTTAACAGACAGGTTGAAACCTGCTTGACAGAGATGCTAAGCTGCTAGCTATCAAGTTATTTAAGTTGGTACCAGATGAGTTTTGCAATGGAGCCCTCTTTTTTCTGGAGAAATAAATTAACGGTTCCAGCGCTGTGGGAGCTGTATCTACTATGCCTTGTTTCGGGACAAACCGGATCAGTCAAAGTTCCAGTGTGGGAATTGTTTGCTTGCCGAGGATTATAGACTTGAGCTGTCTTCCTTGATCATGCAGGTCGCCAGCCTACGTAAGAAACTGGGGAAAATGCAGAGTGGAATGTTTACATGTTCTACACCGGTGGCTGGGCGGCGTTTGCGCTTGTTGGACGCATCTCCGCTGTTTGTCGTAATTCGACTGGGCGGTGTTGCCCGGAGCTCCCCCATCTGATAGCAGAGTTGAAGGAGCACAGAAAGAGGAGCAAGGCAATCAACAATGGTTGCATATCACAAGCCGCGGAAGCCAAAGACAGCGGCCTCCTGCAAGCAGCCTACACTCCCAACGAGAGGCCCGAAGCGGATATAAACAACGAATAGTTTCACCATCCTGGAGCCTGATTTTCCTGCACCTTCGTCACTGAGATTGCCTGTGTCTGCGGCCGCAGTGCCTACTACTACGATTTCGAAGTCAACCTTCCGTCCCTGCTCTGGATCGAGCGGGGCTTCATCTGTCGGCGGCCTGCACCTGGCGCCGGGAGCAACGGGCTCAAGTTATCTTGTCTCTCGCCCATCCATAAACGGTACTCCGAATACTGTGAAGCATGGGAGTGGATGGATTTCCTCGTCCTTCTCACCAGCTGTGATTTTGGGCAGCTCCATGGTAAGAAATGTGACCGTTCCTGGTGTAAAAACAATGTCCTATCCCGGAGCTTGAGTAAATTAAATTACTAAGCTGCTCCCGAATGTACTAGGTCAGCACATGGGAATCAATTCTATCGTAGTCCATGTGGGTTTTAATGACATTATGAAGGGCAGCTCTGAACAGTTGATATTGGATTTTAAAGAGCTGATTGACTCTCTGCTAAACAATGACAAAAGACACATCATATCTGGCCCTCTCTGAATCGTGGCATTGAATCTTTAGCAGGATTCTTTCTCTTCACAATGCATCTGGTCAAACACAATTTTTTCCAAAAGTTTACTAAGAGTTGGTAACAGGCTGATTGGTCGGCTATTTGAGCCAGTGAAGGGGGCTTTACTATTCTTAGGAAGGGGAATAACTTTTTCTTCCCTCCAGGCCTGAGGGCACACACTTTCTAGTAGGCTTAAATTGAAGATATGGCAAATAGGAGTGGCAATATCGTCCGATATTATTTTCCATCCACATTGTCAGACACCGGTGGCATGTCATTGTTGATAGACAACATTCATTTTTTCACCTCTTCCACACTTAGTTTATGGAATTCAAAATTACACTGCTTGTCTTTCATAATTGGGTCAGATATACTTGCATGTGTAGTGTTAAAGTTTGTTGCTGGCATGTCATGCCTAAATTTGCTATTCTTGCCCATGAAAAAAATCATCAAAGTAGATGGCAATATCAGTGGGTTTTGTGATGAATGAGCCATTTGATTCAATGAATGATGGAGCGGAGTTTGCCTTTTTGCCCAACATTTTATTTAAGGTGCTCCAAAGCTTTTTTAATATCAATCTTTGTCATTTATCTTTGTTTCATAGTGTAGTTTCTTCTTTTTAATCAGTTTACTCACATGATTTCTCAATTTGCAGTACGTTTGCCAATCGGTTGTACAGCCAGACCGATTTGCCATCACTTTTGCCTCATCTCTCTCAACCATACCATTTTTTCAATTCCTCATCAATCCACTGGGATTTAACAGTTTTTACAGTCATTTTCTTAATAGGTGCATGCTTATTAGTAACTGAGATAAGCACTTTCATTAATGTGTCAAGTGTAGCGTGTGGTTGCTAGTCATTAAAAACCACACACCAACAAATACTATTTACATCAACAACATAGGAATCACTACAGAACTTGTTCTATGACCTCTTATACACAATATTAGGCCCAGCCTTTGGAACTTTGGTTTTCCTAGATATGGCTACTATATCTGATGGATTTGGATAATGCTTTCAAACAAATTTCTGCAGCATTAGTAAAGATATGATCATTGCATGTTAATGATTTCATTCCTGTACTGTTAGTAACTACCCTGGTAGGTCTATTGATAACTTGAACCGGGTTGCAAGGCACTAGTTACAGTTTGAAGCTTTCTCTTGAGTGTGCAGCCTGATGAAAGCCAGTCAGTATTTTAATCACCCAGAAAATATACCTCTCTATTGATATCACATACATTATCAAGCATTTCACACATGTTTTCCAGATACTGACTGTTAGCACTTGGTGGTCTATAGCAGCTTCCCACCAGAATGGGTTTTAGGTAATGCAGATTAACCTGTAGCCATAGTACTTCAACAGTATTTAACATGAGATTCTCTCTAAGCTTTACAGGAATGTGGTTCTGAATTTGAACATAATCACCTCCACCTTTGGTATTTCTGTCTTTTCTGTAGATCTTATAACCATGTATTGCTGCCACTAATATCAAAGGTATTATCTAAGTGAGTTTCAGAGATTGTCAGAATATGAATGTCATCTGTTACTAGAAAATTATTGATTTCATGAACCTTTCTTAAGCTACATTTGTTAATGTGGGCTATTTTTCTCACTTTTCTGCGATGCTTGATTGTTTTTCTTACTTTACTGGGAAGCTTAGCAGAGGTAGACATGCTCGGGTTATTTTTATTAGTGCAGGGTGAGCTGCACACAGTGAACTTCATACTAGGACACACCACCTCAGTGCTAACCATATTATTCTGGTTCATAGGCATATGATTACTGCTTATAATAGCTGTAGGATCAGCATTGTGTCTTTGTAAACGCTGCGTGTAACACATCCGGTGTCAGGATAAATAAAATGCAAGGTCTGCTAACTTTCTTTAATTATGTTTAATTACCGCAAACAATGAATGGCAAATGCAATTTTCGTATATACGGGTTCGCTGTTTCACCGCGCAGGATGAACAGAGAACTGTGGAATGTACTCAAATAGTAGTTTTTATACTATGACAATTTTATTCTCAACGTGTCCAGTTGGCCTATCACAGTAGAGGCTGGGCGTGGTTTAGACTTTGCCCCCCTTTGTCCACATCTGGTTGCTGGGTAGATTAGCTCCGTCTTGGGTCTGTCGATTCTACACTAAAACAGTTCCTAATATGGTATTGTCCAGTATTCTAAACTCTTGGTTGGTCTAGAGAGCTGCACCCCTCCCCTCTCCAGACTGTCCACAGCTTTTATGGCCTGTGTTGGTCATTCCTTACACCTACACACACTATACAGAGGGGGTTGTGCGTGCATGTGTGTAAGAAAACAATATTCCTCTTCAACCAATATGCTAACAGGCTATTTTGCATAAACATAAATCCTAACATCTTCCAACACTCCTAAGATAATGTACATCTGCTGAAGCATTATGACAGCTCAGCGACACAATGGTAGGGATTAAATGAGCTGGACTTGGTCAGTGATAAGTCATTGTCTGAAAGCAGCCTTATAATGATGTGAAAGGATCCAGGAACCCAAATGATTTTTGTGGATCCCATCCTTCTTATAATATGAGCTTTGTTTCCAGAAGGTATCACATTAGTCAATAAATGTTACACCCACAGAACTGAAATAGTCTCGTAGACAGTTATGGAGGGCTAAAAGTCTGCTGAACCGTTCAATGCCACGATTTAGGGAGGGCAGAGGGACAGATATTATGGGGTGTTTGTTGGTGTCAAGTAGTGACCCAATCAGTTCTTTAAAATCCATCTTCAGCTGTTCTGAGCTGCCCTTCATAATGTCCTTTGACCCCACATGAACTATGACAGTTTCAGCCCCCGGTGACTGACTCACAGCCTTGGGAAGCAACCTGGTGATATTCTGAACTTTTGCCACAGGAAAACACAAAATATTTGCCCCAGGTACAGATATATTCCTCACCATCGAACTCCCTATCACAATCTCCAGAATGATCTGGCCTCTGCCGTGTCTCGAAGCAGATTGCGAGGCCAGAGCCGCAGAACTCACCTGATTAGAGGGCTGCTGAGATGCCAAAGCACAACCCAGCAGAGGGGTGCCGCAGTGGTCCAGGCTGTGCCCAGGCAGTTGATTGACTAGGACAGGGAGAGGTAGCTGGAGGGGCATCCACAGTCATGGATGGAACACCCAAGCCCCCGGCAGAAGTACACAGGCTCAAAGCGATTTGAAAGTCTTAAGTCCGGACACGGGGAAGAAGGCAGGCACACCGAGCTGTCTTATGCTGAGCCACACACTGGTTGCATTTCCCCAGGCAGCCCAATTCTGATATTCTTATACTAATTGGTCTTAATCACATCAGATCTTTTTCAGAACTGATCTGATTGATCCAAATATCAGAATTTGGCTGCCTGTGTAAACACAGCCATAGTCCTTTATCTGGCTTCGGTACACTGGTAGTGGTGGGCTGGGGAATCTGAGATTCTTGGTGCTAATGGCAGTGAACGGCCAGCTGGATAAGAGTCTGCCGAAAGTGGTGTAGGGCTTCTTAACCTTAACCTCTTGCAGAAGGTTTGCTGGTACTGCATGTCTCCTGGAAAGACATGGTTGTGGTTTAGCATTTTATACTTTTTGTGGAAGGGATGTAAGGCAGCATGCCTTTGTTCGTAAAGGTATCAACCGAATGGAACCGGCTAGCGTATGGTTTGGGGGAAATGAGGGGACATTGGGAGCTGTTTTGAGACACATTGAATGGCTTGCGGGGCTAAAGGTGTGAAAAGTTTTAGGAAAGCAGTTATTTTACAGTATTAATGGTTGTGTATGGGAGATTGAGCAGAAATGCCACCTCAAACGTTCTCATACGCAACAATACATTTACTGTCTTAGCACAACAACAAACAACCTTCCTTATCTCAAAGTACTGTCGGTAAACTGCCCCAGCCCATTGAGAGATCATTATTTTCAATAGTAGTCCTTTGCAGGGGAATTTTGTAGACATGTCTTTGTATTGTGTTTTGAGAATCTGCAGAGAGAAGAATTAGGTAGTTGTGTCATTACTGTTGTAGTCTTGATTTTTATACCTTTCGGTGTCCCTTGCAGGTTTCTGACTAAATTGATTATTGGTCTGGAAGGTACTCTGTGGTCTTCAGTTTACCTCTAACCACATGTAACCCTATATCAAACCATACAAAAACTACCCAATTCATGTTAACGTCATTCTTATACCAGCTGAGACTGGCTGAGAACCACAGGATGTTGGTGGTGCCTTAATTGGGGCGAATGGGCTCGTGGTAATGACAGGAGCAGAATCAGTGGAATGGTATCAAATGCATCAAACACATGGTTTCCAGGTGTTGGATGCCATTCCATTTGCTCCATTCCAAACATTATTATGAGCCGTTCTCCCCTCCTGTCCAACTAATCAACCATAGACGATTTGTACACATTCATCATTGCTACCAACACACAGAGAGTGAGTTAGCTATATCGACAATACTATTTTTAGTACCGAAGTGTTTTCCAGACAAGGTTAGAATAGATGGCTACCAAATTGAGACTCTTACAGTATTTGGTAACATTAGCTAGTTTACGTTAGCTAATGTCAGTCAAAGTACAAACAAACATGTTAATTCTGTTGAAGGTAGCTATGAGTCTAGCAGTGACTACTGTGGCATAGGCGAAATTGATTGACTCTGTGTATACCAAGAGATAGTTTTAAGATTTAGCTGAATGGCTTTTAGAGTTCAATACAGGACTGTAACATTAGCTAGCTAACGCTGTGGTTACCTCTAATTGAGAATCTTCCGTTTTGTTGTGAAAAAAGTTCAGATTGAAAATCCCTCTAATAATCTTCGGTCCCAGCATCATTTTTTTTTTTTTTTTTTTTTTTTTAAATTTTATCCCCTTTTCTCCCCAATTTTTCGTGGTATCCAATCGCTAGTAATTACTATCTTGTCTCATCGCTACAACTCCCGTACGGGCTCGGGAGAGACGAAGGTCGAAAGTCATGCGTCCTCCGAAGCACAACCCAACCAGCCGCACTGCTTCTTAACACAGCGCGCCTCCAACCCGGAAGCCAGCCGCACCAATGTGTCGGAGGAAACACCGTGCACCCGCCCCCCTCAGTTAGCGCGCACTGCGCCCGGCCCGCCACAGGAGTCGCTGGAGCGCGATGAGACAAGGATATCCCTACCGGCCAAACCCTCCCTAACCCGGACGACGCTAAGCCAATTGTGCGTCGCCCCACGGACCTCCCGGTCGCGGCCGGCTGCGACAGAGCCTGGGCGCGAACCCAGACTCTGGTGGCGCAGCATAGCACTGCGATGCAGTGCCCTAGACCACTGCGCCACCCGGGAGGCCCCAGCATCATTCTTGATAGCCGCAAACCACTGGCAGAATCTATTTTAGGTATAATTGTGAAAGATAACTCATTTTTGCGCTAGTTTTTAATTAGCACACAACACCGGACAGGCATGATGATAAAAAAAATCTTGCCTAGAGAAGTTCTGACTACTGTGTGTTGGTTGTTCGAAGCAGTGTTGCCAACTCCTCAGTAAGGAAAGTAGCTATTGGCTGTCCTAAAAAGTCGCTAGAAGTCAATAAATGACGTCATCACCTAATTTGCATAATCGGCCATGTGCATGTAATTGTGATGGATGCTGTAGGAGAGAGGAATAACGTTGTGGGAGAGACAAAAAGTGAGTGAAAAACACCCTAAATATGTTTAGAACTACAAATGAACTTTCTTCTGTCGATTCTTGTTTTTTTTTGTCACAATTCCAACCCTCCAACCCTCCTCCTTTATCTTTGGACTGACAATAGAAAAAACTGTCAATGGCAATGTGAAAAAATTATGGTAACTAGTCTGGCCCTAATTCAGGTTAATATTTTTTTTTAAACGTAAGCCAGGGTGGGATCAGCCAGCGGCGGCTTCCCACATGCACAACTCTTTTGCAGTCTGGACGGGGAGGGGTGAACATCTCCTGATCTTACTGCAGCTGGGAGGGACTGCTGCGCGAGGACTGGGCCGCCTGTGAGTGCTTTGGGATGGGGGTGGGGCTCACGGCTGCTCGTTGAGAAGAGTAAGAGCGATATGTGCTTTCACGTCAGAGTCTCCAAAAGTCTCCAATAACACCAGAAAAAGTCGCTAGATTTGTCGCTAGTCACTTTTTTGAAAATGTGTCGCTAGAGGGGTCTGAATACTCGCTAAATATAGCGACGAAGTCGCTAAGTTGGCAACACTTGTTCGAAGTAAACAGTGCGATTATTCATGTTTGAGCATGCCCCCCTCTACCTAGCGGGCGGTATCAGGATTCGCTATGAATGCTGGACTTTGTGGTTCACTATGAGCAGATGCATACAAAGGGAGTGGAAACTTCCCGAATCTACTAGTGAAATTAAAATGTGCTAGTTCTAGCTTTTAAATATATATATTTTTAACCTTTACTTAACTAGGCAAGTCAGTTAAGAACAAATTCTTATTTACAATGACGGCCTACCACTGCCAAACCCGGACGATGCTGGGCCAACTGTGCACCACCCTATGGGACTCCCAATCACGACCGGATGTGATTCAGCCTGGATTCAAACCAGGGACTGTAGTGACGCCTCTTGCACTGAGATGTAGTGCCTTAGACCACTGCGCCACTCGGGAGCTTGTGGTTTGGATAATTGTGATGTTTATGATAAAAATGTAATGTTGTTAATATAGTAATGACTATATGCCGTGGCAGAGGCAGGGTGAAATTCCCCTTTAATTCAACACAAGAAACAGAGAGAGCACGAGAGGTAAGGAGAAAGAGAGGGAGAAGTAGAGGAATATAGGAAAAAAGAGAGTAAGAGGGAGGAAAAACACCACGAAAAAGAGAGCAAAAGAAGAGAGAGAGAAAAGTTGAGAGGAAGAGAAGGAGAGAAAGGAAGAGCGAGTGAGGCGACATTGACTATGTCCTGGAGCCACCCAGAATGCAGGATTGTGTGCTGAGGGCAGGGAGAGGGACCTGTATCCGATCACTTCACAGAGGCTGCAGCATGTCTGGACACAGTTCTGTATTTCATAAACACCACTGGTGCCCAATACCTCCATCGCTAGCCTGTCGAGGCAGGCATCAACTTTTGGGGCATGGACAATATTTGTGAGTGTGTGTGTTGATTGGGGGCTAGTGGGTGGGAGGTGTGTATGCCTATATTTGTGTGAGGTGGTCGTGTTTGTCTGCTATCTGCATGTGTATGTTTGATTCTAGTAAGAGTCTCAATGTGTTTCGTTCAAGAGTGTATGTCTGTAGTGTTTTGGTAAGTGTGCATGGATCCTTAGTTGTAAGTACGTACAGCATGTGTTCCCATATGTGTGTGGGTGAGTTTATGTGTCTCTAAGTATCTATATACTGTATGTGTGTGTTTATGTATATTTGTGTGTGTGTGTGTTTGATGGAGGAGGCGGCGTGTGGAAAACTAGTCCTAGGCTTGGAGCTGCAGAACTTGTATGGCTGCCAAAGAAAACTGTGGTCGGAAGAGTCTGCTAATAGAGCATGATGCATGTCACCTGAAACTAGAATCATCTGAAACTGAGAAACCACAGCAGGCGGGCATCTTCCTGGCCTTCTGTTAAAGCTCGCTAGAGGCCCTGGGCCTGTGCTACGTCCCACCGGGGTCCTCCATTAGCTAGGCAGCTTCCGCCCGTGTTCCTGCCCACCCCACTGCACCATGGGACTTCCAGCCATGTCAGATGAGCTATACAGCTCGCCAGCTTGTAGTCCAAAAACCCAGATATGAGTTACCTCTTGTTCGCTCAGCCATTCCTATGTGGGAAATGAATAGGTAAAAATAATGGGGGTTTGGGATAAACGCCGAAAAGAAGGTCTAAGATTAACACAGGTTTAGGCAATCTTATGTTTTGTTCTATGGAAAATTATCGGTCAGTTACGAGTTTAGCAGTTACTTCTTGTTCGCTCAGCCATTCCTATTGGGGAAATTAATTTGGGATAAACGCTGAAAAAAAGGTCTGAGGTTCTATGGGACATTATCAGCCAGTTAACATGAACTTTATGAATTATGAAGCCTTGTTTTGATTACATAAATGCTTAAAAATTCACAAAAAGTTACGTTAGCTGATGAAGATGATCTCATAGTACAAAACATATATGATCTCATTAGCATGTGTTTACCAGAGACCAAATTTTCGGTGTTTATCCCAAAACCCCCCCAAAAAAGACGCCATTACCTGTTCATTTCTCCTATCAAAGCCCTGAAACAGAGGGACTCCATATTACTCAGATAGTTTACTCTGATAATCCACTCAAGTTACATTCTAATAGTCTACTCTTGTAATAGTCCAGAATTCACTCAAATAATCGAATAGTCTACTCTGGTAATAGTCTGAAGTCTACTCTGATAGTCTTACTTGACTAAAGAAAAAAACATGTTTTACAATACAAGGATGATATTAATTCATACTTGTAATGAAAAAGTAGGAAGAAAAATGAGGAAAAGTGTCCAAAAGACATGCTCTTGATTGAGTTATGACAATCTGAGTTGTCAGCTCAATGACACTAGTTTCCATGCAGTCTAAATAATAATATTATTGCATTGTGTTTATTTTAAATAAACGTGTATCACCTTCTTTCTAAATGGCTCCTTTAAGACAGGGATGCACATGTCTCTCCTCTCTCGGCGCCGGTGAAATAAAACAGAACCCATTGCAACAGTAGTACCTCGGTGACAGGCTGTGGGTGGCAGAGCAGACGAATTGTGTCAATGGCAGCCATTAAAAAGGACCACACACCCTCCAGTCACCAGCAAGAAATGATGGATGATTATCTCAAGGTGTGACAGGTGCTGGAACGGTGGGGGATCTCTCTCTTTTCTCTCTCTCTCCCTCCATCTACCTCATTGTCTCTCCCTCTCTCTTTCATCTTCTTCGTCCTCTCGATATCTCCCCCATATTCCTTGCTGCCTCTCTCTCTGTTTCTCTCGGACAGGGCTTTAACACCGTTCGTTGTAACATCAGTCTATTGACACACTTCAGATAGTGGCTAATGAGTGTCTGAGTGCTGCTCTCTCTCTCCATCTCCCTCCCTGCCTGCTCCTCATCTATGTGTTATCCCCCTCTCTCACTGTCAGAGGAGCCCAGCCAGGCCTATCTCACACACCGACCATTAGAGCCTGCTAGGAGAGAGCTGCCTCACACAATCTTCCATAAAAGACATTACAACCCACAAACTGTACGACATACTGCCTCAGCAGACCATAGCTATAGTCAGTTCACTTCCATTCATTCAATAGCATACCGGAGCCAAAGTACAAAGGGTATTGGATATTAGTCCCTGGGCCTGGTGCATCAGCTGCGTCATTGCTATTTGCTAAGCATCTTGTCCTCAATGGCATATTATGTGTTCCTGATAGCATGTGTATACTGTGAGAGTTTTCTTTAAATGTTTTATTTGTACTAAAAACAGGAAGTTTGTGCAGCCTTTAACTTCTGAAGTTGGATTTTTTTTTATGGGCCCACGCTAGCTATATCTTCCACGTCTGGTACGGGGGAGTTTCCCAAATAGGAAAATGATGTATGAGCAGCTAACAGATCTACAATTAGGTTACTCTCGTTATGTAGTAGGCTAAACACACTTGGCCATGTGAGATATGTCTAATTTCCTTCCCAAAGGAACAGACATGTTACTAACACAATCCTGTTGTTGTTTCACATAGTACCACGATGCCAGACCACCTCCATTGATAACCTTGGTATTACACATGGATAACTCCTGCTTTATCACCGCAGTACAGCCCTTCCAATGTAGAGGATAACCTCAGAGTGGTCAGCAGACCTGGATGAGTGAAACCTCTTCCTCAGACATTGTCCTTGAGACAAAAGGAATGATGGACGATCTCTCTCTCTCTCTCTCTCTCTCTCTCTCTCTCTTTCTTTCTCTCTCTCTCTGTCCTTTTTCTGTCCACTTTTGTGGAGAATAGTGAGAATTGTTCGCGTTCCCATTAGGGCAGGGTCAAGGTAGTCACCTGTTTGTGTTGTTGAACCCATCCCACCAGAGGTTGCTTTTTTATTGTTGTTCATTACAACGTTGGATGCAAAACTATGTTGTCTCAACTAACGCTACTATCTTTAATGTATTGGTCTCCACAATTCAAATGGTGTTGAACTTATACATATCTGAGAGGAACACATTATACCAGGATCCTATTAGCCTTTTCCTCAAGAGTCTGACCTTGTCCGTATGTAGCAAGTTGCACACAAATAAATAAATCAATCAAAGCTCAAATTATGCAGGGAAAATGTGAAGTAACTGCAATGCCCTAATTTGAAAAAAAGAAATATGAAAGCAGCCAATTAGCATGAAGAAAATGCTAAAAATAACACAAATAAATACAATGCATTCATTAGTGAATGTTGAATAATGGCTTTTAAGAAAACAAGTGACAATCCCCAGACATTAAGATCTTTCAGATACCTTAATTAAAGACTGCTTCACTGTATACTAATAAGATGTCTTCGTCAAAATAATATCTGGAAAGAGAAAATCATAATTTATTTCTCCTGTTCATCTCCTGAAGAATAACATTTGTTTTAGAGTGAGGACTTCCTACTACAGTCTTTAAGGTCATAACTTTTGTTGTGATTTTTTTTTGTGTGGCATGTTTTAGCAAAAAAAGTATTTCACACATACCTAATTATTATTGTCAAAGACATTAAGTGAAGCCTCTGTGAGGATTTCTTATGCATTTTGTCATATTTTGACCTCATGCTTTGACCTGTAATGTGAACTGTAAATGCAGTTAACATTCAGGATGTATGGAGAGTGATAAAGAAAAGATGGATGGCGTTAGATTAAATTCCCCACTCTCAAGACGCCATGATTCATATAAGAGAAATGAACTAATACTGAATCCTATATGGCTACTAGCTGGATTTAAGCCATGAGGATGGAGTGTGAAATGAAGAGCCCCCCCCTCTTTCCCCTCTTTGCTGATGGGACTGTATCCCCCAAACTATATCAATTTCATTCTCACTGGCCACAATTCCAGGCGCTGTGAAATGGTCCAAATAGCGTTACAAATGGGGATAGATAAAAGGGTTAAACTAATTGCAGTTAGATAATAGTAAAAGTCAATTTTTTAAAATTCTCTATCTACTAGCAAAGACTGTCCGTCTGCAGTATGTCTTCAATAATATGCAGGCTGATTAAACTTTTTTCCCCTTTCTATTTTATTATTAAGTGAAACATGGCCCTGAAAGACAAAGTACTATTGCCTATCTCAGAAGCAGAAGAATTCGACATGCTCATTTTGAATTATCACACTTACATTAGGTCTATACTAAAATCTGGATGGATACATGCCTCAGCCTATATTTTTCTCTCATTCTCTTGGTAACTCACTCTATTGTGTTCTTGGTTTAAACCAATTATACCGCTAAAATATGATATACTCTTATATATGCAATATGCTGATGTGGCTTAGATTTTTGTTGATTCAGATGGTTTTACTACATCTTTTCTTACCTCTTTGTTGAATATAGTCATTCTCATGTTAAAGTCGATTTATTGGAAACAATTTCTGTCATTTACATTGTTTTGAAGTGAAACTGACGGCATTTTAACTACTTTGCAGCTATGCAATAAACAGACAACCATAATATCATCAACAATATCAAATTCCATGTTTCCAACTTTATAAGAGGTTTTAAAAATAGGTTCTGTTTGATTCAGAATTCCATAATGTACAGTAAGGCATTATTGGCAGAATAGATGGATGCAGTTCAATGCATGATTAATATAATTCACCAATGCATTTCTTTGGTAGTCCCCAAACAATTTATGACGTAAATCACAGCTGGCATGGTACATTGTTTTCTGCCTCCACCCATTCGGGATGCACTGTTTCAGTTTCAATTACTCATTATTTTGAACAATAACGGACGACTGTAACTAAGGCTGGGAATGTCAATACAATCAAACGAGCAAGGGCAATGATCACAAGTCAGCCAAAGGTGGCTAATAGGCTAGCGCACATGTGTCAAACACAAGGCCCGTGGGCCGCATAGGACACACAGGCGAGTATAAATGAGTCAACAGTTGAGTCATCTACTTTATGAAATTACAGCCTGATATGCTCACATTGGTGAATTCAACTTCAATTGCCCTGCTTTCGTGTGTCCCGTTTACAGCGTGCAGCAGAGGGAAAGTGTACAGACACATGCCACAGTCATAGCTAGGCTACTAAAATGCTGCAGTCTGGCTTCGGTTTTTAAAGCTTGACAATGAATAACCAAAAAATTACCCTGCAACAAAACACCATGCAAAGGAGGAACATGTAGGCCTATTACAGCAACATTTGAGTGTTAGCCTAGGCTGGCTACTCAACTACAATACATCTTGAGTGCACCATGCCGTAATACTGCATTTAACCGCACAGGTGATCCATGCAGTGCAAAAACATTTCATCAATGTTTTAAGTTTAAATGTTACGACAAACCTATGGCTACGTTTTTGTTATTGGGAGGTGTATCTATTTATGTAGCTAGCAATTCATTTAGCAAGCTAAAAACACAGAGGCTAACATTAGCTAGCTAGCTATCTGCTGGGAGGATGTCATGTCACTGGAGGAGTGGGTGAGTGACTGACTTCTTCCCCCTCATATTGTTTTTTGATGGCTACAGCTAGAGATGCAGGTGTCATTTGGTTAGCTAGCAAGAAATGTGAATTGCTTTGCAAGTTAGCTAGCTGTATTTGGCATTGATGAAATGGGCGGGCAGGCAAGTTCCTATTCAGTTGTCAAATGGTGGGTTGGGACAAGCATGCATTGGCAGGGAAGTTGCAGAAAGGACGAGCAGGCTACTATTCCCCATTGTTTCAGTACAATTTTGACGGCCAACTAGTTTAAAAAGTTTGAGAGTGGTTCTCTAATGTTCCTTCATTAGATTTTAGCTGATCTCGCTCAGGGAATTAGTTGTTGTTGTTGATGTACATAGGCGACTGAGGGAGAGATTTTATGTAACTTTTTATGGTTGTTTGATCGATAGGACTTTGAAGTTACAAAATGTAAGATGATTCGCGTGGAATTTATATATTTGCAGAAATCCATTCAGGTGTATTTTGTGACTTTTGGCAAATGCGTTCTAATGATTTATTGAAGTTGCGCTGTTGCTACTGACTGTAAACACACAGTCCAGTTCAAAGTGAATGACGGCAGGCCCGTGTGACAAATTGCTTATTTGCATATAGGACTACTGTAGCTCTGATTGGCTATGGTGCACTGGTCTGCGTAGGCTCTGGTCCTGGACAAGACATATGTTTTTATTAGGTTTTATTTCCTTGCAGTGTCTATTAATTGTCCACGGCCGCATTCTCACTATATATTGCTATAGAATTTTCACAAAGGCCTAACTATATTTCAATCCCAAACATTCTATGAATTTATGAAATTGACAATAACTAAGTGCACGCATAACTAAGGTGTCATCATTTTCCTAGGAATGTACAGTACCAGTCAAAAGTGTGGACACGCCTACTCATTCAAAGGTTTTTCTTTATTTTTACATTACATTGTAGAATAATAGTGAAGACATCAAAACTATAAAATAACACATACGGAATCATGTAGTAACCAAAAAAGTGTAAAACAAATACCAATATATTTTATATTTGAGATTCTTCAAAGTAACCACCCTTTTCCTTGATGATAGCTTTACACACTCTTGGCATTCTCTCAACCAGCTTCATGAGGTAGTCTCTTGGAATGCATTTCACTTATCAGGTGTGCCTTGTTAAAAGTTAATTTGTGGAATTTCATTCTCTCTTATTACGTTTAACACAATCAGTTGTGTTGTGACAAGGTAGGGTGGTATACAGAAGATAGCCCTATTTTGTAAGATAGCCCTATCATATTATGGCAAGAACAGCTCTAATGAGCAAAGATAAACAACAGTCCATCATTACTTTAAGACATGAAGAACTTTGAAAGTTTCTTTAAGTGCAGTCTCAAAAACTATGTGCAGTCTCAAAACCTCAAGTGCTATGATGAAACTGGCTCTCACGAGGACCGCCAAAGGAAAGGAAGACCCAGAGTTACCTCTGCTGCAGAGGATAAATTCATTAGAGTTAATTTCACCTCAGATTACAGCCCAAATAAATAAGTAACAGACACATCCCAACATTAACTGTTCAGAGGAGACTGTGCGAATCAGACCTTCATGGCCGAAGTGCTGCAAAGAAACCACTTCTAAAGGACACCAATAAGAAGAAGATACTTGCTTGGGCCAAGAAACATGAGCAATGGACCTTAGATGAGTCCAAATTTGAGATTTTTGGTTCCAACCACCGTGTCTCTGTGAGACACAGAGTTTGTGAATGGATGATCTCCGCATGTATGATTCCCATTGTGAAGCATGGTGTTTTGATGTGGGGGTGCTTTGCTGGTGACACTGTCTGTGATTTATTTAGAATTATTTAGAATTCAAGGCACACTTAACAGCGATACGCCATCCCATCTGGTTTGCGCTTAGTGGGACGATCATTGGTTTTTCAACAGGACAATGACCCTAAACACACCTCCAGGCTGTGTAAGGGCTATTTGACCAATGAGAGTGATGGAGTGCTGCATCAGATGGCCTGGCCTTCCTAATCACCCAACCTCAACCCAATTGAGATGGTTTGGGATGAGTTGGACTGCAGAGTGAAGGAAAAGCAGCCAACAAGTGCTCAGCATATGTGGGAATTCCTTCAAGACTGTTGGGAAAGATTTCCTCATGAAGCTTGTTGAGAGAATGCCAATAGTGTGCAAAGCTGTTATCAAGGCAATGGTTGGATACTTTGAAGAATATAAAATATATTTTGATTTGTTTAACACTTTTTTGGTTACTAAATGATTCCATGTGTTATTTCATAGAATTTTATGTTTTCACTATTACTATACAATGTAGAACATTTAAAAAATAAAGAAAAAACCCTTAAATGAGTAGGTGTGTCCGAACTTTTGACTGGTACTGTATATGAGCAGATTTTGATACGATTGAATGTTTCTAAAACACCGTCAGTTCCACTTTAAATGACGATCCAAGGATTCAGTCAAAGAAAAAGATGGCACACATTTTGTGCTTCACAGCCTTATGGTAAATTTTACTAAGCTTATTTTTTGCAATATGTTTTTTTGATAAGATTTATCCATTCTACACTGATGATTAGAAGTTAATTTATCTGATTTGACTTGTAAATGTCAAGACATTACATTTGAATGTAATGCAATGTAGGATGTGCTGCAAATAAAGTGTATAGCCTCTAAAAAATAAACGTTTATATGACACCATTTTAGAATAATGATTTAAAAAATATTATTCACAAAATAATTGACACCAGTCATGCAATCAAACACAGAAACAGAAGAATACAGACGTCCATCAAGACAAGTGCTCAGTAGGAGATTAACATTATGCCTGCATGAAATATTAGAGAAACAGCAGAATTTATCTAAATTATTTACACCCATTTTGAGTGACAGAAAAGCGGTGACTCTTTAGGCAAACAAAGCTAGCAGCACCACACACATCGTGCCAGCCTTGTCAGAGTTTATGTAATGCTGCCTGGGCAAAAATACATTATGTCAAAACTAATTTCCTGCCAAAAGAAAACCAAACAGTCCTGTCTAAAGAGGGAAGAGAAAATTGTGAAAATTGCACTTTAAAAACCTTGATTCAGCTTCCCAGACCACCATTGAGTAATGATGTAATCTAAACAGCCGAGTGGATGCTGATTAGATTACATCCAGCAGGCAGTACAATGTGTCTGTATTTATTCCTGTTGTGGAGGGAACAACATAAATGCTGTCTGTGTGAAGCCTCTACACCTTCATGGGGCAGATATTATAAAACAAGGTGGAAGATGATGTGTGTTCTTTTCTCTCTGAGGACATAGTATTTCACTTGCACTTGTCTCTTTGTTTAATGGGATAATGTATGTGTTTGTTCACAGTCTGGCCATTGTTGCTTTCTTCGTTACTTTTGTAACTTTTAATTTGACCAGGATCTCACTTGAGAGACCTTTTTAGACACAACCTATGTTGACTCAACCCACTCTTTGACAGTAACTGATGTCTATCCAACCAATATATCCATGTGCATCCACATGGTAACAAAATGATTTGTCACATAGCATACATCGAAAACCCACCCACCTCAAACAAACTTTTGAAAGTTCACCAAACAGAACTAATGACCTTGAAAGAGGAGCAAATTAGCAAACATACAGAGCCATCTGTGTGCCCCGCAGGCAGCCCAACGTTTCCGTCTTTGCCAAGGTAGCCTAATGAAGCTCGTACATTTTACATGCAAATCTCCGCCTAATCTTTCTCCTCTTTCTGCCAATGTCTCAGGCAAATAAATATATAAAACCCAATTATGATTTAATTAATAGAAATCTAGTGTTCCGTGGAATTGGTACCTTGGCTGGGGTGACTCTGGGACCTGGGCTTATTAGTTGCGCTGTTAAACTGCAGCACAGCCTGACATTGTTCAAACAAACCATCCCCAGGCTGTACTGGATGAAGGCATTGCAAACTCTGACACAAACCCATCGACCCTTACTTTCTGTCAGTGTACGCAGACAGACCTCTGGGATGTTGTCGTCATTCCTGCAGTGGTGGAAAAAGTACCCAAATGTCATACTTGAGTAAAAGTAAAGATACCTTAATAGAAAATGATTCAAGTAAAAATGAAAGTCACCCAGTAAATTACTACTTGTGTTAATGTCTTAAATATACTTAAGTATCAAAAGTAAATATAAAAGTATAAATAATTTCACATTCCTTATATTAACCAAACCAGACAACACCATTTTAGTTTTTTAAATTGTATTTACGGAGAGCCAGTGGCATGTTCCAACACTCAGACTTATTTACAAACAAAGCATTTGTGTTTATAGAGTCCGCCAGATCAGAGGCAGTAGGGATGACCAGGGATGTGATAAGTGCGTGAATTTAACAATTTTCCTGTCCTGGTAATCATTCAAAATGTAATCGAGTACTTTTGGGTGTCAGGGAAAATGTATGGAGTATAAAGTATATTATTTTCTTCAGGACTGTAGTAAAGTAAAAGTTGACAGAAATATAAATAGTAAAGAAAGTACAAATACCCCAACAAACTACTTAAGTAGTACTTTAACAATATTTTTACTTAAGCACTTTACACCACTGCATTCCTGCATGATTGCCTTTGTTTGATTGTGTAAGTGATGTCAGCGGTGTGAAGTCTTGGTCAGAGGATGGATAGAGGGTGTGTGTGTGCGTGATCCCTTGGTCTCAGACTGGATACTGGAGATGGACATGCTTCATTAGTCCTTCAATGGCAAGGTGTTATCAAAGTAAATCCCAAACGGGTGCTCTACCTCCCTCAACAGCACAGAGGACTAGAGAAACTTTCACTGACTTTCAACTACCGTATGCAACTCAAACTTTGCCTTTTAATCTACGGAGTCAAACTCCAGGGAGTCTCAGATTGCCAACCTATATGAGTTACTCTTAAAATTAGATTCCAACTCAATCTAGTCCTCTGTGATTTCCTCACTCTAACGTGTGAGTCGATAAGTCATTGAGTACGGTTACATGCACGCAATAATATGATTAATAGTCAGATGAATGTAATGATGTAATGAATGTAATGTTTGATTCTATGCTTTGCAAGATGAACAATTTCTCTAGTAATCCTGTTTACATCCACACATCTGAAATCAGGCTACCCTATGGGACTTAAATGAACTTAAAATCGCATTTTAAAAACATTCTACCACAGTGACCATGCTATTTTTGCGAAGCCTATTTGATTCAGAGACAAAGACACATACACACACCCGCGCACTCAGGGACAGCTCTAGCATTTTGTGGGCCCTAAGCGAGATTTGACTCTCTGTCATTCGGAGGGAGCAAGTGACAGACCGAAAGGAGAAGCTAATGGATTTAGGCTACTAAAGGAGGAAGTTATTTCTGATTTCGGGCAGGGCTGGGCCCTAAATTTGGCAGAGGCAATCGGGCCTGAGTAGGGTAGGGCCTTAACGTTGTGGGCATGGTTCGGGGTTAAAATTCAAGCCGTTACAGGGCTCTACCACCGAGCAGGCAACATTTCCTGCATTTTTACACATTTTGCCATGGGGCAGAGACACATTATTGCAGTTTTAAAGCTATTTCCCTTCAATTCTACACATTTTGTCATGACTTCTACCCTGTCAATGATATCTGAGTGAGAGTGACAAAAACAATCTATTGGAACCCCCTGGACGTTAGGGCCCCTGGGAACATGCCCTCTGTGCCCGGTTAGTATTCGGCCATGATGACTGCAAGTTTAGATAACTGACTAGACTAACTTATCAATCTAAGAATTGTTAGCTGACATGGCTAATTGAGTAACTGTCAGTGATTGACAAAACAAGACAAACTCCTGATGCACAACCAAATTTTAAACTTGCACCTTGTGTAAGTTCTACTATTCTAACTCAACCGTACATTGAGAACACAACTAATCTTTTTTGTTTGTTTGGGGGGGGTCAAAGGCCCCCTAGCGACTTGTGGCCCTTTGCAACCGCTTATGTCACTCATTCCTGGAGTCGGCCCTACACACACACACACATTCTGTCTCCTTTGATCCCTACCTGTTCTTTCGAAGCCTTCCACTGAGTCCCGGGTTGGGCTCTCCTCTGTCCGTACTGATAGGAGGGCACTCAGGCTTAGCGCCAATGAGCTGGCCCTTTGCACGCCAGTCAAGTGCCTCTACATTCAAGGACATGCCTTTGTACCCCAGGCCTCTGTCCTACACCATGCCCTGGCCTCTATAGCCCTCTGGCTGAAATGACTGCAGCTCAAGGGAGACAAGGTAGAGCCATAGAAAACTAGAGGGCACCAGCTCTCAGCGACACTGCGTTGATGTCTCTGTTGTGTCTGTAGTTTGTGACATTGTTAACTGGAAAAGAAATGTGACATTGCAAATGTCTTTATGATAAGGAGTCTGACCCGATCATATATGGGCTGTCTTTTGGAGAGCAGACAATGTCTCCCTCGTGACAGTCAAAGACCAGCAGTCTTTGTCTTTCTCTCTCCCTCTCTGGACCTTTCTTTTTCTTTCGCTCTCTTCTCTGTAGTGAGGGATGCGATGACTGATAAAGAGTGATTTTCCCGAGACTGCGGGGATCACAGGGAAGCTATCAGAGCCTTTCAATCACAACAGTGCTGGGCTGATAAAAGGTTTTTAATGGTCCCGTCCTATCAGTGCTGTGACTGGGCCGTGCACTGCACTGCGAGGGGCTAGGAGACTGATCACTGGGACGCCTCCATCTGATAGCACCAGAGAAGAGCCCCCAGTCAGATGATACAGTACAGGCCTCCTGTTATATCTAGCTTAGCTGTAGAAGAACGCACATCTGCACGGTTTCACATTGTACTGATGTACTCTGACGTTTAATGACATGTGCCACTCATTCTGACAACCCATGCATACGTAAACCATAACAATGTACAGTACGACATGCAGCACATCGTACCATACATAGCACCCCCCCCCCCCCTTTCCAAACCAGGGCCTGGTACCATATATAAAAATGTCCATAGGGCAAGAACCTAGCATGATACCTGTAAGAAAGAAACATTAACCCTTAAACAGAAGAGGTAAACAACGACTTTCCAAACTAGACAGTTCAGTCCACTAACCTGGAGGTTGGCTAAGACACCTAATGGAACATAAGAATGAAAGGATGTTAAGTAGTCCTCCAGACGAGCAGGACGAGGTCGTGTCCGAATAGCCGTTCTTCGGGTAGTAGTAGAAGAGGAGGTCCATCAGATGGTGTCTCTGGCCTGTATGTCTGTTGTATGGGCATTTGAATTCCTTGAGGGGCATGGACTTTACTGAGAAGGTTGCGTGCCAGCGTGATCCACTGCTCAGCATGAAGGCGGTGGGCCCCAGTTGTCGACTGACCTACAAGGGGTCCGACCAGAATGAGGCCATTTTGTTGCACCGCTGAGGCCGTTGGGCTCGGCCCCATTATGACCCTTGGATGATCAGCTTCTTCACCCTGTGAAATGGGAGAAATTCTTCACCCTTGTTGAAATGCTGTTTCATTGCTCTTTGGTGCCTGGTCACTGCCTGCTTTTCTTGGACGCGCCTAGTTGCCGGTGCTTCCACGCTCTGTGTTCGGAGTCTGTCCAGTTGCAGTTCCATCTCAGAACCTATCATGAGAAATACCGGGGAGATCTGTGTTGTTGTGTTTGCTTGCTCTGTAGTGCATTCTCGTTTGGTTCAAGGCAGTTTGGAATGTGCACCCCTGGACCAGGTGCGCTCTTATGCCGTTCTTCTGTGTTTGGTTGAGGTATTCCACCCTCATTTAGATTGTGGGTTGTAGTAGGCTATGTAGATGTGTTTGATTCCCTTGTTTCTGACATAAGAGGAGAACTCAAAAGAAGTTAGCTGGGGCCCATTGTCCCTGGTGGGGGTGAGGGGTAAGCACCACCTTGTGAACAGGCTGTCTTGGATATCCACGATGGCCCGTGCTGTAACAGTTCCAACAGGAACCACTTCTGGCCACTTAGTGGTCATACATCACCACCAGGAAGCGCTAATGTTGAGGGATTGCGTGCCCATGGATCTCGCCACAGACGTCCAGCTGGATGTGGGCGGGGGGGTGGACTTTCCTGGTTTTCCACTGAGGAGGCATGCAGCACAATTCCTGACCAGGGCTTCAATGTCATGGCCACCATACAAGGTCTCATCATCGATGATTGACCTACACTATGCCCAAGTGACCTTCCTACGCCATGGATAGAACACATATCACAGTGCAAAATCCTTGAGAGACACAGACGTCTTCCCAGCAAGAAAGTTCATGCTTCACCCAGGCGAAAGGCGCCAGCTCTACCGGCACACGTGCTGGCCATCCAGTGAGTATGCAGTTGCGCAAGGTAGACAGTGTAGGGTCCTGTTCCGATCATTGCTTCAGCTCTTCCAGTGAGATGGCTGGCTGAAGGGGAGCGTATATCATTTGTACGAACTCTGCTCGAGCATCGATGGAGCATGAGTGGAGGTCTGTAACCACGTTATCCCTTCCTGGAGTGAACTTGAGATGATAGTCATACTGTCTGAGGCTTGGGTTGTGACAGTAACATTGTGAGGGACTGGTGGTCGGTTCGGAGCGTGAACAGCTGGCCGTACAGGTGGAAGTGCCACCTTTCGCACACCCAAACACAGGCCAGTGCTTCTCGTTCGCCCACAGAGTACGGTTTCTCAGTGGGGCGACGGGCCTCTCAATGTCATTCTGCAGCTGTGAGAGGACAGCTCCTAGTGCTCCAGCTGAGGCGTCACAGGTGACAATGGTGGGGCAGACAGGTTCAAAGTGAGCCAAGACTGGGGCTGTGGTGAGCTGGCTCTTCAGTGAGCGGACGGCGTCTGAGCAGGCCCATGGCTCGTCCTTCTTGAGGAGCTGGGTGCTGTGGTCTGAGAGTATTAGGGCAGAAACCGGAGGTAATAGGCTGCCATGCCCAAGAATGAGGCCACCTGAGAGGCTGTGGTAGTTTCCGAGATACGGTGGATGGCTGCAATGTTCGACATAAGTGGGGCAATGCTTTTGGCTGACAGGTGGAATCCCACAAACTTGATGGCTGGAGCTGTAAAGGTGCACTTTTCGCTGTTCAGGGTCAGGTTGTTCCACAGTAGAGCAATGAATACTATGAAGTCGACGGTCATGGATGTTGAGGTCAAGGCCGTGAACCATGATGTTGTCCAGATAGACTGCAACCCCGGGTATTTCAGCGAGGATGGTGTTCATCACCTTCTGGAAGCAGCTGGGGGCGTAGCTAAGTCCAAAAGGCATGCATGTGTAACATGTGTGATGAAGTTCGTGAGGTCTCTGCTGGTTGGGTGGAGGGGCACCTGAAGACAATCAAATTGTTGTTTTCACATGCGCCGAATACAACAGGTGCAGACCTTACAGTGAAATGCTTACTTACAAGTGTTAAGGCTCAGGAGAAGGCCCAGATGCAGACAGTTTCGAAGTAACAAAAGTTTCTTACAAAAACATGGGGGCAGGCAAGCAACAGATCAAGGGCAGGCAGAGGTCAGTAGGTCAGAGCAGGGTCCGAAAGGTACAGAACAACAGGCAGGCTCAGGGTCAGGACAGCCAGAGGTCAGTAATCCAGGGTGGTACAACAAAGTACAGAACGATAGGCAGGCTCAGGGTCAAGGCAGGCAGAATGGTCAAAAACCAGGAAAGCTAGAGAAAAGGAACTAGAGACAGACAGGAGCACGAGAAAAAATGCTGGTAGGCTTGACGAAACAAAACGAACTGGCAACAGACAAATAGAGAACACAGGTATAAGTACACTGGGGAAAATGGGGAAGATGGGCGACACCTGGAGGGCGGTGGAGACAGGCACAAAGAAAGGTGAAACAGATCAGGGTGTGACACAAGCCCTTGACCTACAATCCAGTTTTAAGAAAAATAAGTGTTACAAAATGATTTACTAAAATAAACTGAAATAAAAAATAAATACAACTTTAAAAAAGGAAGAAAAAAGAAAAATAACAAATAATTCAAGAGCAACAATAAAATAATAATAGCGAGGCGATATACAGGGGGTACCGGTACAGAGTCAATGTGCGGGGGCACAGGTTAGTCAAGATAATTGGTGTAATAGGTACATGTAGGTAGAGGTAAAGTGATTATGCATAGATAATAAACAGAGAGTAGCAGCAATCTAAAACAAAGCAAATAGTCTGAGTAGCCAGTTGATTAGCTGTTCAGGAGTCTTATGGCTTGGGGGTAGAAGCTGTTAAGACTTAGACTTGGCGCTCCGGTACTGCGCGGTAGCAGTAGGAACAGTCTATGACTAGGGTGGCTGGAGTCTTTGGCAATTTTTAGGGCTTTCCTCTGACACCGCCTGGTATAGAGGTCCTGGCTGGCAGGAAGCTTGACCTCAGTGATGTACTGGGCCGTACACACTACCCTCTGTAGTGCCTTGCGGTCGGGGGGCCGAGCAGTTGCCATACCAGGCAGTGATGCAACCAGTCAGGCTGCTCTCGATGGTGCAGCTGTATAACTTTTTGACGATCTGAGGACTCATGCCAAATCTCCTGATGGGAGATGACGCAGGTCGAGCTTCGTGAAGAACCTGGAGCCGTGAAATTGTGCGGCCAGCTCCTCAGCTGTAGGCAAGGGGTACTTTTCCGGGACAACAGCCTTGTTCACAGCACGGAAATCCACACGGGTCCGGATTCCACCTGACATTTTGGTTGCAATGACCAAGTTTAAAATCCAGTGAGCAGCGTTGACTGGCTCAATGATGTCTGCCTCCAACTGTGACCGGAGATATTTTGTGACATCATCACGCAGTGCAAAGGGGATGCACCGCAGGGGCTACATGAATTGGGTCACGTTTAGGTTCACTAGGGGCCTGTGAGTAAAGGCTTTGAGGCAGCCCAGTCCATCAAACAGAGCTGGCCAGTTCTTTTGCCATGTGCATCTAACCTGGTGGATAGCTGACCCGCAGCGTAAACCTGAAGCCTGTGAAGAGGTCGAGGCCCTGGAGGTTGGCACCCAGCTTTGCAACGGGAAATGTGAATGACGGCAGATACTTGGCTCCGTAGTGCACTGGGACCTGGAGGGTGCCTGCAATGTCTTGGAGCTACCATTCCCACACAGGGCAGTGGAGGACTGCTGGAGTGGTAGATCGGTGACTGGAAAACCTGTAGTAAGTGGAAAGGTTGAGCAACAACACTGCAGTGCCAGTATCCAGTAGCAAAGGCAAACTCACCTCGTCAAGCTGCACAGTGCATGTCTTGAATGACACGTGGTTGGTGGAGACAAAATGGATTTTTGAGGGATTTGTATCATTTGTTTAACATGCCTACTACTTTGAGATGCAAAATCTGTTTTATTGTGAAACAAACAAGAAATCAGACAAAAAACGGAAAACTTGAGCATGCATAACTATTCACCCCCCAAAGTCAATACTTGTAGAGCCACCTTTTGCAGCAATTACAGATGCAAGTCTCTTGGGGTATGTCTCTATAAGCTTGGCACATCTAGCCACTGGGATTTTTGACCATTCTTCAAGGCAAAACTGCTCAGCTCCTTCAAGTTGGATGGGTTCCACTGGTGTACAGCAATCTTTAAGTCATACTACAGATTCTCAATTGGATTGAGGTCTGGGTCTTTGACTAGGTTATTCCAAGACATTTAAATGTTTCCCCTTAAACCACTCAAGTGTTGCTTTAGCAGTATGCTTAGGGTCATTGTCCAGCTGGAAGGTGAACCTCCTTCCCAGTCTCAAATCTATGGAAGACTGAAACAGGTTTCCCTCAAGAATTTCCCTGTATTTAGCGCCATCCATCATTCCTTCATTTCTGACCAGCTTCCCAGTCCATGCCGATGAAAAACATCCCCACAGCATGATGCTGCCACCACCATGCTTCATTGTGGAGATGGTGTTCTCGGGATGATGAGAGGTGTTGGGTTTGCACCCGACATAGCGTTTTCCTTGATGGCCAAAAAGCAACATTTTAGTCTCATCTGACCAGAGTACCTTCTTCCATATGTTTGGGGAGTCTCCCACTCTCCTTTTGGCAAACACCAAACGTGTTTGCTTATTTTATACTTTAAGCAATAGCTTTTTTTCTGGCCACTCTTCCGTAAAGCCCAGCTCTGTGGAGTGTTCGGCTTAAAGTGGTCCTATGGACAGATACTCCAATCTCCGCTATGGATCTTTGCAGCTCCTTCAGGGTTATCTTTGGTCTCTTTGTTGCCTCTCTGATTAATGCTTTCCTTGCCTGCTCCATGAGTTTTGGTGAGCAGCCCTCTCTTGGCAGGTTTGTTGCGGTGCCATATTCTTTCATTTTTTTATAATGGATTTAATGGTGATCTGTGGGATGTTGAAAGTTTCAGATTTTTTTTTATAACCCAACCCTGATCTTTACTTCTCCACAACTTTGTCTGTGACCAGTTTGAAGAGCTACTTGGTCTTCATGGTACCACTTGCTTGATGGTGCCCCTTTCTTAGTACTGTTGCAGACTCTGTGGCCTTTCAGAACAGCTGTTTATATACTGAGATCATGTGATACATAGATTGCACACAGGTGGACTTTATTTAACAAATTATGTGTCTTCTGAAGGTAATTGGTTGCACCAGATCTTATGTAGAGGCTTCATAGCAAAGCGGGTGAACACATATGCACACAGCAATTTTCAAATATATTTTTCAGTTTTATGTCCATCACATAAAATCCAAATAAAAATTGATTTAAATTACAGGTTGTAATGCAACAAAAAAGGAAAAACAACAAGGGGATGAATACCTTTGCAAGGCACTGTATCTTTCCATGTGCTGGGTAGTTTGAAGCCCTTGAATCGTGAGAGTTAGCCCCACAGTTGCCACAGCTACTTCTGTTTGTCTGTGTGCCTGGTGTGTGGGCATGCCGGTGTCTGTGTCCGTTCAGCTATTGACGTGGGAGGGCGTGCGCAGCACGTGATTGCTCTAGTGCACCTGCGTGGGCTGAAGCTGCTGTGTGAGAATGGCTGGGGGCCCAGTTTTTGTTGCAGAGCTGTCTGTTAGCATAGTAGAGCATCCGAAAGCCGCTACAACCTGGAGCGCGAATTTAATAGCTCCAAGTTATTATCCAATTCAAAAAGCAGTTTCTCCATTGTCTTTTCACATAAGGTCCCCTCTATCAGCTGATCCCTGATGATCTCATCCTGACGTGTCCCGTAGTTATAAGAGCAAGCTAAATTCCTCAAATTAGCCACGTAGTTTGAATGGAATCACCGGGCTGTTGGTGTGTTTTCCGTAGCCGGTAGCGTCGGAGGAGCACTCGCACTTTCCCATCGAAGTTGTTCCGTAGGAAGCTGACTGCAGAGGTGAATGTGGGAGCCGGTCCAAGTGCTCTGAAAATCCTCGGCCCCTCTGTACCGAGACAATGATGGAGCTGTGCTGTCCTCCGATTGTTGGAGATTGTAGAAAAGTCCGTAGCGTTGAGATGAGTGTTAAAAGTTTAAAGCCAGTTATTCGATGGACTGGAGGTTCACCAGGCACGGGGAGGAATGGTGCTGGCGGTGGTAAGCTGAATTCAACCATCTTCATCGCCAATGTTATATCTAGCTTAGCTGTAGAAGAACACACATCAGCACGGTTTCACATTGTTCATCACTCTGACGTTTAATGACATGCCACTCATTCTGACAACCCATTCATAAGTAAAGCACCCTGTTGTAAACCATAAAAACCTACAGTACGACATACAGCACATCGTACCATACAGAACACCTCCTTCTCTCCCTCCCCGTCTTTCTCGTTCTCTATCTCTCACTCTCTTGCTCTCTTTTTCCATGTCTCACTCTCTCATAATTACTTATAACCAGTTACACACTTGCTAATAGTGAGGAACAATTTATTGCTCTTTCATGTGACCTCACACACCCTACTCATCTAGTATAATTCCAACACCTGTTGGAATTGTTTGGAATCGTTTTCACTTCCTCCTTCTCTTTGTTGCAGGACGTCAGCAGAGTTGGTGGAGGATGTGTGTTGCAGTAATATGAAAGATAATGCTGTCAGGTGGAGAAACATCGTACTGGTGAAAAAAATACATTGCTCTAGAATACTACAGTACTTACTATAGAATTCTGTAGTATACTGTAGAATACTATACCACACACTGTAGTATCTCTCAAGCATGTGTGGTACTTACTATTGTTAGGTTCTGACAAAGAGAGTGAAAAACTAACGGACAACTAGTCAAAGCTCAAACCAAGTTTCTTCACCCACTGGGTCAAACAGCTGAAAAGACAAAGACATGTTTCCACCAGCATAAGTATTTATTTATTAGGCAGAGTCTCCTCCTTGTACATCTAGACAGCCAATACATATCTGTTGATAGGCAGGAACTTAGGTGGTGTGTGTAAAACTGTTCTGACCTGACATGACCTCGGCCCAAGTTCCTCACTAATCCACAGCTATCCAACCTTATCAGTGACCGCAATCATATGAGTGCCTTTTCCCTCACTCAGTAACTTTCCAGACCCCTAGTTCTTAGCCACACTCAATTGACCCAACCAAATGCATTCCTTATCCTCTACGGGATTGGTATCCCTACACCGCGACAGTTGTTGCTCAATATGCGATAATGTGACTAGAATGATGTTGTAAACAGCCAACTTTCTGGGACACAGACAGATATTATTTGGGCAGAAAGCTTAACTTCTTGTTAATCTAACTCCAGTGTGCAATTTACAGTAGCTATTACAGCAAGAAATACCATGCTACTGTTTGAGGATAGTGCACAACAACAAAACACCTTTATCACCGCAACTGGTTTGATACATTCACCTCTGAAGGTAAATAATGTACATACATTCAGTAATCTTGCTCTGATTTGTCATCCTGAGGGTCCCAGAGATAAAATGGAGTGTAGTTTTGTTTGAAAAAAAAAAAAAAATTATATTCAAATGTAGGAACTCGGTTCTACAGTTTGACCCCACTGCTGTCTCTGCCTCCACACCCACCCAGCCCGGCTATCTAGATGTGTGAAGGTTAGTGTATTTTCTGTAGGGAAGCTAATGATCCAGGATTTTTGTATGTTCTCTATAGTTATGTACTTCAAAATGTATACATTTACCAATTCGGCACATTTGGGCAAACTCCTGGCAGACTTGATACAAAATATTGTGCGGTGATGTAATTCTTCACTGGATCAGTCGGATCAACTTTGCACACATACTTCTGCCATCTTGTGGACAACATCTAAATTACCCCTAGAATCCTTTCTCAATGTATTGCCTTTCTCTTGCATTTCAAGGATGATAAAAAAAGAAAACGCATGTGTTTTTGTTTGTTTTATCTTTTACCAGATCTAATGTGTTATATTCTCCTACATTCATTTCACATTTCCACAAACTTCAAAGTGATTCCTTTCAAATGGTATCAAGAATATGCATATCCTTGCTTCAGGTCCTGAGCTACAGGCAGTTAGATTTGGGTATGTCATTTTAGGCGGAAATTGAAAAAAAGGGTCCGATCCTTACATGAAATCATTAACTTCTAGTATAGCTAGTATTTCAAGCTAGAACCCAACACTATAGAATGTTTTAGTATATTGTAGAAAACTATAGAAATACTAAACTTTTATCTTCAACAAAAGACACTACAGTCTGCTAAAACACGACAGTTTTTTAAACTATAGTATATACTACAGTATTTCATTTGCATACAGTGTATACCCTGCCCCTTCCCCTCCCCCATATCCCAATTTGTGCCACCCATAAGTAAGAAACCTACATGCCAAGTATAAACCATATTGTGTTCCATACAGGTTATAGAAAAGAGCAGTCTTGTCTGTCTGTCTGTCTGTCTGTCTGTCTGTCTGTCTGTCTGTCTGTCTGTCTGTCTGTCTGTCTGCCTGTCTGCCTGTCTGCCTGTCTGTCTGTCTGTCTGTCTGTCTGCCTCCAGTTTATACTAAAGTAAATACTACAGTCTGCAAAAACACTACAATAAATACTGCAGTATACCACACTGATCAAAAATATATACGCAACAATTTCAAAAATGTTACTGAGTTACAGTTAATATGAGGAAATCGTTCAATTTAAATAAATGCATTAGGCCCTAATCAATGGATTTCACATGACTGGGAATACAGATACCTTTAAAAAGAAGGTAGTGACATGGGTAAGAAAACCAGTCAGTACTTAGTGTGACCATCATTTGCCTCATGCAGCGCAACACATCTCCTTTGCATGGAGTTGATCAGGTCATTGACTGTGGCCTGTGGAATGTTGTCCCACTCCTCTTCAATGGCAGTGTGAAATTGCTGGATAGTGGCTGGAACTGGAACAATCTGTCGTACACGTCATTCCAGAGCAAACCAAAACATGTTCAATGGGTGACATGTCTGATGAGTATGCAGTCCATGGAAGAACTGGGAAATGTTCAGCTTCTAGAAATTGTGTACAGATCCTTGAGACATGGGGCTGTGCATTATCATGCTGAAAGATGAGGTGAAGGCGGCAGATAAATGGCACGACAAGGGCCTCAGAATCACTTCACGGTGTCTCTGTGCATTTAAATTGCCATCGATAAAATGCAAGTGTGTTTGTTGTCCATAGCTTATGCCTGCACATACCATAACCCCACTGCCACCATGGGTTAGTCTGTTCATAACGTTGACATCAGCAAACCGCTTGCCTATACAACACCATACACGCTGTTTGCCATCTGCCTGGTACAGTTGAAACAGGGATTCATCCGTGAAGAGCACACTTCTCCAGCATGCCAGTGGCCATCGAAGGTGAGCATTTGCCCACTGAAATCGGTTACGATGCCAAACTGCAGTCAAGTCAAGACCCTGGTGAGGACGACAAGCACACATATCAGCTTCCCTGAGATGGTTTCTGACAGTTTGTGCAGAAATTATTTGGTTGTGCAAACCCCACAGTTTCATCTGCTGTCCGGGTGGCTGGTCTCAGATGATCCCACAGGTGAGGATGCCGTATGCTGAGGTCCTGGGCTGGTGTGGTTACACGTGGTCTGCGTTTGTGAGGCTGGTTGGACGTACTGCCAAATTATCTAACATGGCGTTAGAGGCGGCTTATGGTAGAGAAATTAACATTCAATTATCTTGCAACAGCTCTGGTGGACATGCCTGCAGTCAGCATGCCAATTTCATGCTCCCTCAAGACTTGAAACATCTGTGGTATTGTGTTGTGTGTCAAAACTGCACATTTTAGAGTGGTCTTTTTTTGTCCAGAGCATAACGTGCATCTGTGGAATGATCCGTTTAGTCAGCTTCCTGATATGCCACACCTGTAAGGTGGATGGATCAAATCAAATCATATCAAATGAAATGTATTCATAAAGCCCTTCTTACATCAGCTGATGTCACAAAGTGCTGTACAGAAACCCAGACTAGAACCCCAAACAGCAAGCAATGCAGGTGTAGAAGCACGGTGGCTAGGAAAACTCCCTTGAAAGGCCAGAACCTAGGAAGAAACCTAGAGATGAACCAGGCTATGAGCGGTGGCCAGTCCTCTTCTGGCTGTGCCGGGTGGAGATTATAACAGAATATGGTCAAGATGTTCAAATGTTCATAGATGACCAGCAGGGTCAAATAATAATAACCACAGTGGTTGTCGAGGGTGCAACAGGTCAAAACCTCAGGAGTAAATGTCAGTTGGCTTTTCATAGCCGATCAGGATTATCTTGGCAAAGGAGAAATGCTCCCTAACAGGGATGTAAAGAAATTTGTGCACAACATTTTTGAGAAATATGCTTTTTTTGTGCGTATGACAAATGTATGGGATCTTTTATTTTAGATCATGAAACATGGGACCAACACCGTACTTGTTGAATTTGTATTTTTGTTGCGTATACAATCCTCAAAAACATTACATTAATTACTATAGTGTACATACTAAAACTAAAGTATTTATACTATTGTTAACTGTACATACTACAGCATACTACAGCATACTACAATGAACACTACAGTAAAGTCAGCAAAAACACTACAGTGAATACTACTAGTATTTATACCACTGTCTACTATAGTATATTTTCATGTGGGATAGGCTGCTTATGGCGGATAAGGTGGTTGTTTACACACAAACACATGTCCGTGAACACTTAAGCTATTTTAGAGACTGTGGTTATAGCATCCTCTAATAGATTTTTACCATAAACACATTTCTCAGAAAAACATTTGTCAAATTACGGTAAGTATTATTGTGTCCTTACCATTATATATCAAGGAACAGGACATTATGATTACCTTGTAATACAGTTTTTTTCCTATATTGTCCCCCTTCTATCTCAAGCCACACACAAAAAAACTAGTTAGAATCACGTTGGGAAGTAATCCAACATTTTCTCATATAAGGGTAAAGCTGCAAGTGTAACATTTGACAATGTTTTTTCCCCCACACGCTCCACCACAGAGACAGATACTTATCCCTGTAAACACCTTCCTCCCACTCTCCCTGTTCTCACTTTGCAGCAATTATTAGCAGTTAATAGATTTGCAATGTTGCAATTGGCTGATCCAATTACAAGATCTCCATTAGCAATTAACTTCTAGCTAAAAATAACAATATTGCCAATTACATGCACACTTAATCACATAATCAGCATATTCTGTCACTACATAATTATTGTGATTACCCCTATGTTCATGAATTGCCTTGTCGGAGGGACGAGCATGTACAGAAATGTAGATTTTGATTACATGAGAATTAGCAATACAGCATTGTGTATTAGAACAATGAATGGACCAGAAAAAACATTCTCTGTTTTCTAAATTGATTTCTGACTATGACAAAAGAAGATTGAGCTTTGGTATCCATGAGTGGATAGACTGCAAATTAATTGTCATCGCTATGTTAACAAGAAGCATTCCCTTAATATATGGGAATATTGTAATCCGGTTATCATTTAGTTGTATGATAACATTATAAGAGCAAACAATGGTAACCATTTTCACTTTCATAGAAAGTGTTTCAATAGAAAGTGTTATGAAAACAACAAACTACATTATAAAACTCGGTGGTAAATATAATTATCATCATATTTGAACACATGACCAGCAGCATAGTATATTGACCAAACCAAGTGAACCATCATGCAACTATAATAATCACATGCATGCAACTGCAGTCTTATTGAACAGGGGAGAGTTTATCTTTAATATACTCCAGAGAATAGTGTGACATTTCAGATTGGGTCCAAAGCGGGTCTTTTCCAGTCCACGTCCCAGGGACTGGCAGAGTGTCTGTCCACTGGCAGGAGAGTTGGCGTTGAGCACAGTCAGGAACAACGTTGGTGGTCCGCCCGAGATGTTGAATTACAATAACTTTTGGTAGTCTTATGGAGGTGTGAGGCTGGGGTGGTTGGAGGTGAGATGAGAGAAGGGAGTGGGGGACACAAGTAGGAAACCACGTGCCTTAGTGTAGTGTATATTTGTGTTGTGCCCTATACCTTTTGTTTTGTGGTTGTTTGTGTATGGGGGCGCACCAGCGACAACTATGGGCAATGATGATGTAGGACCTGCAAGCACAGCTGGTCAGTATGGGGTGTTTTTTTAACATGGGACAGCTACGTATCATTTTGGGGGGGTGTACGGATGGACTGAGGACTCAATGGCTATGCGAGTCTGAGTTTGGCTTGCTACTGATGCTGGCTGCTTCTTGTGATGTGACACGGTGCACACCAGTTCTCCCAGTTTGAATGGAATATTTAGTGACTGTTTATAGAATGTATGCAGTAGAAAGTGTTGCCCACCACCCTCCCACCTGTGGGAGGCCTGATGCCACTAAAGACATGATCAACAGGTTTTGTGCGCTCTTGTTAATATTTAATGTGTGTGTATGCATGTGTCTCTGTGCGCGTGTGTGTCATTAGTTATCACACCCTCCGCTTCTTGGCCACAGTGCCTTTGAAGAGTGAGCGTGAGCACCACATGCTGGGCTAGCCACTGCCTCTGCTCCCAAAGCATAAATAACTCATCCAAGAAAGAGACAATGGCAAGAACAAAAAAGGTCTAAAAAGATATCCCCATGTACTCCGTGAAGCCGCTACACCATTCTAGACCATGGATAGATGCTAACCGTATTAGAGGTTGCTATTACAGACAGAAAGAGGCCGACATGAAGCCATTGGCAAGACTTCTGGGAATGTGTAGCATTTCCCTATGTAATGTGGAGGGTCACAACAGCATTCCCAGGCGCGGTGTCGGCATTCCTCCTCAGACTTTTTGATGAGTGCATCTTTTTTTAGAGGTCACGCACGCACACACACACACACACATAGCACAAATGTGAATGCATACATACAAAACATGGAAAGATGAATCAAGGCATTGCAAATGGTCTGATAGAGCAGAGGTGGACGTAAAAGCAATAAACAGACAAAGTGTAGTGTGGGAGGGAATGGACCGAAGAAGGTAAACCTAATTGAGAGATGGTGGCAGTAACACAGTTTGATTGAATGGCTGCTAGAAAGTGGTTGTGCTAGCTTGGAGGGCAGTGTGGCAGTAGGGTAGGATGGTCTGGTGTGGCAACACTAATAAGCCAGCAGTGGAGGCTGGATCCACAGGGCAGGTAGAGAGAGAGAAAGTCACAGCTGGCTTCTGGTTCTGCTTTTACGTAAAATAACCAAGCCAGAGCTGGGAGCGAGCTAGGGTGTCGTGCCTCTGTAAATAATGTTAGAGTGGTGGCAAGTGGCCCCACTTGTCCAATGTGCTCTCTCATCATTGACACGTGCTCTCTGCTCGGGACACTGCATCATTCAAAGACGAGTTTATGGTGACACTTTACTGTAGCTGTCCTTATTTATGTATTCATAAAGTCCTTATAACAGCTATATCACACATTAAAACATTTGTCATAACTTTCATAAGTATACTGAATAAAAATATAAATGCCACATGCAACAATTTCTAAGATTTTACTGAGTTACTGTTCGTAAATTAATCAGGACCTATTCTATGGATTTCACACCACTGGGAATACAGATATGCATTTGTCGGTCACAGATACAGTACCTTACAAAGAAAAAGGTAGGGAGGTGGATCAGAACACCAGTCAGTATCTGGTGTGACCACCATTTGACTAATGCAGTATGACACATTTCCTTCGCATGGAGTTGATCAGGCTGTTGATTGTGGCCTGTGGAATGTTGTCCCAATTCATCTTCATTATTGCTATGCAAAGTAGCTGGATATTGGCGGGAACTGGGAATCACTGTCGTAAATGTCGATCCTGAGCATCCCAAACATGCTCAATGGGTGACATGTCTTGTGAGTAAACAGGACATTTTCAGCTTCCAGGAAATGTGTAAAGATCCTTCCGACATTGGGCCGTGCATTATCATGCTGAAACATGAGGTGATGGCGGCGGATGAATGGCACGACAATGGGCCTCAGGATCTCGTCAAGGTATCTCTGTGCATACAAATTGCCATCGATAAAATGCAATTGTGTTTGTTGTCAGTTGCTTATGCCTGCCCAAACGATAATCTCACCGCCACCATGGCGCACTCTGTTCACAATGTTGACATCTGAAAACATCTCCCCCACATGATGCCATACACGCTGTCTGCCATCTGCCCAGTACAGTTGATACCAGGATTAATCCGTGAAGAGCACACATCTACAGCATGTCAGTGACCATCGAAGGTGAGCATTTGCCCACTGAAATCAGTTAAGACACTGAACTGCAGTCAGGTCAAGACCCTGGTGAGGATGACGAGAATGCAGATGAACTTCCCTGGGAGGGTTTTTGACAGTTTGTGCAGAAATTCTTCAGTTGTTCATAGGGCTGTTACAGTGACCGTATTACCGCAACACCGACAGTCCCGAGTCATGATGGCAGTCAAATTCCATGTGACCGTTTAGTCACGGTAATTCGGCTTCTCCAAGCTCTGATGCTGCTGATGGCCGTTAGTAGCCTATCAAACTTGCTAAGTGCCTGGTACTCAGCACTCTTTGTCCTCTAATCACTCTGACATCAATGCAAATGTGTTCGAAAATCGAATCAAACACTCCATGAGAGTCCATGAGCTCATGTTGCGCAACATTTCTATAAGCTATGCAATTGAGTGAGAAAACAAAGTGATGGCCTCTATTAAAAAGAGGATGATCCAATCAGCTTTCTATAGGCTAGGCCTACTATAGTTATTTCTCAACTTTCCTAATTTGCTTCTCTTTACAAAAGGAGTATAGCCTACCTGGCGGGCATGAAAATGAACCACAGGGAAAAGCGTCCCTGTACATGTATTTTTTCCCCCTGCCCCTGTTTCGAGACAGGTGCATGTTGTGTGACAAAACAGCACATTTTAGAGTGGCCTTTTATTGTCTCCAGCACATGGTACGCCTGTATAATGAACATGCTGTTTAATCAGCTTCTTGATATGCGACACCTGTCAGGTAGATTATCTTGGCAAAGGAGAAAGGCTCACTAACAGAGATGTAAACACATGCCTACACCAAACTTGAGAGAAATAAGCATTTTGTTCATATAAACATTTCTGGGAGCTTTTATTTCAGCTCATGAAATATGGGACCAACACTTTACATGTTGCATTTATATTTTTGTTCAGTATAGTTTTAATCATAAAAAAAACATGTTATAATGGGTGTAATAGATAACTTTATCCTGTTGACATACAGTGCATTCGGAAAGTATTCAGACCTGTTCCCGTTTTCCACATGCTGTTACGTTACATCCTTATTCTAAAATGGATTAAATACATTTTTCTCATCAATCTACACACAATAACCAATAATGACAAAGCGAAAAAAGGTTTTTAGAAATGTTTGTAAGTGTATTAAAAATAAAAAACAGGGTATTCAGACCGTTTTCTATGAGACTCAACATTGAGCTCAGGGGCATCCTGTTTCCATTGATCAACTTGATTGGAGTCCACCTGTGGTAAATTCAATTGACTGGACATGATTTGGAAAGGCACACACCTGTCTATGTAAGGTCCCACAGTTGACAGTACATATCAGAGCAAAAACCAAGCCATGAGATCAAAGGAATTGCCCGTAGATCTCCGAGACACGATTGTGTCGAGGCACCGATCTGGGGATGTCTGCAGCATTGAAGGTCCCCAAGAACACAGTGGCATCCTTCCTCCTTAAATGGAAGACATTTTGAACCACCAAGACGCTTCCTAGATCTGGCTACCTGGCTAAACTGAGCAATCAGAGGAGAAGGGCTTTGGTTAGAGAGGTGACCAAGAACCCAATGGTCACTCTGACAGAGCTCCACAGTTCCTCTGTGGAGATGGGAGAACCTTCCAGAAGGACAACCATCTCTACAGCACGGCAGACGGAAGCCACTCCTCACTAAAAGACAAATGACAGCCCGCCATGGTTGGCACAGTTCGAAAGCCTGAGCTCCCCCCTGCACTCCTCGCAACAAGTGCGAGACAGGCCTTCTCATCAAAGTGTGCCTTCAAACCCACCACCACTCTAGTTTCTTACCTCCCAAAAAGGAACAAGAGTGTGGTCCTCCTGAGCACACTGCACAAAATGGCTGAGATCAGTGATTGTGAGGACAGGAAGCCAGCCATCATCCTGAACTACAACCACAAAGGAGATATGGACAACCTGGACAAGGTGAATGGAACTTATAGCTGCAAGAGGATGACTGCCCGCTGGCCCCTGGTCATCTTCCATGACATCAATGAAGTGTACTCATAAAATGCCTTCTTGAGATGGAACTAGATCAACCCTACCTGGATGCCTGATAAGCGGAACAAGATGAAGGTGTTCCTGGAGCAGCTGGGAAATGCACTTGTAATCCCACAAATTCGAAGGGAGCGCTTCCCCGGCACACCACCCTCTGCAGCGCTCGTGAAAGCTGTTCAGGGGGCTGAATCTTGTCCTGACCATCAGTCCTTGTCCTGAGGCTGCAGCTGGGGCAAGCAAGAGGAGGAGATGCAAATTCTGCCCCCCAAAGAAGGACTATAAAACAAATGCTATGTGCTTCACATGTGAGAAATACATCTGCAAAGTCCATGCACACACACTTGCATGCTGTCCTACATGTGCTAATTAGAGTTGATTGATTTATTTTCTTCAAATTTTTGTTTTGTATTTATTATCTTATTTTATTCTCATTTATTGTTGTTGTTTATACACCTTGTGGGTAGGGTCAATGGTTCAAAAAAATGGGAGAAGATTAGTATTTTGTAATTTAATTCCTCATTGTACAGTATATAAGAATATATCACTATGTTGCCAAAAATGATTGACTTTTATTGTTTCCCAACAAAATAAAATGCATTCCAAACTACTTTCTGCACATTCCTGCTACTTTCTTAGGCTAATAAATGTATGTTTACACCTATGCAGTACCTTTAGCAATAATATTAATAATGATAATAATAATAATCACCCTCTACTTTAGTAAAGAAAACAATTATGACAGGTGTGTTGTAATAAAAACAAATGATGTTCACTGATTAAATGCAGTCTTTCTGCATTGTGAAGAGGGGAACCCAGATATTCACAAAGTTTGTGATGAATGACAGGTTGTTTCTTAATGCAAAATAGATTTGGGGTTTAAAATTCAATTAAGGTGCTTTATTTTAGGAGTTTAGTGAAGGCGGGTCATTTTTTACCCTTAGGACAAGGGGAGTATACAGAATGTTTAGACTACACAAGGGTTAAGTAAAAATGATAACAGTTATGAATGTGCTTAATACCACAGGATGAGTTGAGTCTCACAGATCCATTCAGGATCTCCAAGAAACATCGGCAAATGGGCACACAGATATTTTTAGGATTTTTTTATTTCGACAACAAAAGATACAATTAACTGCTCTGCACAACATTGTGAAAGCAGGATTTTGTGCAGGCTACAGTGACATTCATTGGTAGTTTAAGGTCAGTTAAAGAACAAACTGTTGTTTACAATGACGGCCTACCGGGGAAAAGTGTGTCAACTGCTTTGTTCAGGGGCAGAACGATAGATCTTTACCTTGTCAGCTCGGGGATTCGATCCATCAACCTTTGGTTTACTGGCCCAATGCTCTAACCACTAGGCTACCTGCCACCCCGTAGTTAGGCAGGTAGCTACCTTAAACTAGCAAAGTATTTCCAACATGGACTGTAGCTCTCTGGGAACAGTGTTGGAGAGCCCTTCTATACACAGTCCAAACAAAGTGTTTTGTTTAACAGTAATTTGACAGTATTGCCACTAGCTAGCTAGCCATTCATTCACCCGCAAGGCCAAGACAAGCACGAGCAGTCCCACTGTGGCCCCATCGGAGCATAGCTAGCTAGGTAGCTCTTGAGCTCTTGTGCCAGTGAATCATATCACTGAAATTGGAAGAGAAGTGGAACTAATACAACACGGGAGAAGAAGACAGATGTCGGCTCATGTAGCTAGCAGTGGACCACCTTTATATCTGGACGTGGTCCAATTTGTATAACTTAGCAGTTTGTCTTGTTGTCTAAATAAAAATATATCCGAAATACATCTGTGCTCCAATTTGATCATGTTTCTTGGAGATCATCTCATCCTGTGGTATTAGGCACATTCATAACTGTTCATAACACCTCAAATGAATGTAACTTTACGTAATGTGTCTGGACACTCTATAATGGCATACTACATGGTTATGACACCCGTCATTCCATTCAATGTAATAATGTGACACAGAATTATGTAGCATGTAATAACATATGACATAAGTTGTCATGCAGACTTTGTGACATAATTTTTTATTAACAGTTAACATTAGAGCATATGACAACAGTATGAACAGTCATCTATGACACCCTTTATAACTAGTTTTATAATATCTTATGCCGTTACTCATAACTATTTAACACTATTTATGATAGCTTATGACAAATGTTGCAATGTGTTATGTAGCTGTTATAAAGGCTTTATGAAGGCATGAATTAGGACACCCTACAGTAAAGTGTGACCAAGTTTATTATAAGCCCTGAGCAAAAAGTCAGGTCTACAAGATTCCAAAGGTTGCTCAGGCTTGGATTTCATCATGGGATAATGACAAGGATGGATTATTACATGTCCTCCTTATTTATCCATAATAATATTAGACTGGCTAAAGTCAAATGGGTCAACTCTGTCAGTCACATTGAGTGGAAGGGTAGTGTGCGTTAAAGTTTCCCATTGGTTTTCCCATTCAAACTTTATCAAGCTTTATTTGAATTGTATTGAAGAACATCAGGAATCTTTGCTACTTTTTATTTGGGGAACAAACCATCAAGACTAGGCATTTCCATCAAGAAACGAACTACTACATTGATGCAGCAGATCAACAGTAAGGACTTGACACTTTACTAATGACTCTAATGACTCTAATAATGTTGGGTGTTTGATGTGGCTATTAGATTTCAATCACCTTACATGTCTGCCACACAGCCAATTACTAAACACCACTTGCACTAAAGCCTATGCAACAATTAAAGGAATTTATCATTTGCATTAAGCTCTAGGTTTGCAGCAGTTCATATAATTTAGGTTTTGGGCTGGGAGCCTTTATCTCAAATGAAAAGTTTTTTGTGCACACAGCTTCATGCTGTGTGTTTTAGATGGCTGTCTATAGTAATTGCAGTAATTTGATATGTACCATTTGAAGTCCCAGTCCTTTAACATAATGCAATATTTAAAGGCCCAGTGCAGGGAAAACATTATGTTCCTGTTATGTATATATTTCCACACTATGAGGATGGGATAATACTGAGAAATTATGAAAATGGTGATATTGCCATTTTAATGTAGTATTCCCCTCCCTACAGACCACTCTCAGACAGTCCTAGCAAAGCTCTTGCTTGAGAGATTGCTCTTTACTGAGAAGCTATTTTTGTTAATTTTTGACTATTTTGAATAAAAACGTAATTGTTACCCAGAAATGATATTGAGATAAAAACCGCTGCATTGGACTTTTAAAATTACGTGAATCATACCAACGCAACATCAGGGAATGGTCCCCAGCCTGTGGGCAAGAATAAATTATCTCGTCAAACTCTTTTAGCAATTAATCTATGTAGGAGAATAATATTATTTTAATCTGGTCAACACCAACATTTCAACACTCACCAATTAAAATTTAAAAAAAGACAGGAATTGTTCTAACCTTTTCAAGTTATTGATGAGATATACCTCCTTGCAAAGCAAGACTTCCAATTCCCTGAGAAGAAAGAGGAAGGAAATAGATGGACACACTCGACAACTTCTCCATGAACCCAAGACAAGAAGGCACATCTCCTGCCTGAAGAACATCACATCGAACAGCACACAAAGGATCAAACTCTCTTTGTTTACACAAAAGTCCTATCTCTCTTGAACCCTATTTGGGAGCCTCTCCACAGATGGGGGCGGGTGACTGCATGATCCAAAGCCACCCCAGGCCTGCCCGCCTGCCAGTCCAAACAGACAATCCCAGAGGAGACTCCAGGGCTCCAGGATCTGTGTTCCCAGAGCCAGAAAGTGGAGTACAAAGCTCAGGGGAGAGCCTCCCCACCCTGGCTGATGGTCATCGTCTGGCCCAATGAGCAGCTGCTCTTGCGATCATTGTCACGTTGCCACCCCCACCCCCACTTGCAACAGAAGTTCGAGAAAGTGTAGGCTATATAGATACATAAAAAAAATATGTAAACAAAATAATGGCAATGGCAATGTCCACTTTAGGTGTAATGCCGGGAGCCACTTGTGGATTTGACAGCTCTAACGCAGCTCCACCTTTGACACCGCCAAAACAACTGCTATGCAGATGTTGGCTAAAGCGGATATGATTGAATCGAGCCCAGTGTGTAGACATAGGCAATTAGTAATCTAAATATACTTAGGACGCAAACCTTGGTGAAACTCATTCACGAAAATGCAAACCTCCCCCCGCTACAAAAACATTTTTGAGTTTGAAAGTCTCGCCTTTAATGAATGACTTTCCGTTGAAGTAATAGAGTGGGAGTCGACTAACCAGGGTCTGCTGTACCCCTCTGTAAAAATAGTCTGGAAATATGGACGTTGAGCATGTTCTTAGTTGGAGTTTATTGTCGACTGCAGGGCCAGCAAACATCAGGGAGGTGGAGTGGGCAAGAAGCGCTGTCGTTGTCTGGCCACAGGAATCTCGCCGTCCGAGTCGCACTCTCTAATGTGGCTGCTACCAAAACCTCACCCATTCCGGAGCACACAAACATGTTGACTAAATCGGACTCATCAATCCGGATTATTCCAGCACCCTGATCTTTAACGTCCCCATGGTTTCACTTGTTCCCACTCTTCTAACCACCTGCCTCCTAGCCCAATCTGTTTCTCATTTAGTCACCAGCGTTCTCAAGAATCACACACTTTTTCATTCTCAGTTGATATTTCCAACATTAAAAATACTAAAGTTTGCTATAGAATACTACAGTACTTACTATATAATTCTATAGTATACTGTAGAATACTATACTACACAAAGTAGTATCCCTCGATCATGTGTAGTGCTTACTATAGAATGTTGTAGTATACTGAAGAATACTATGGTAAATACTACAGTATTATCCACAATAAAAACACTGTAGTAAATACTACAATACAGTCCACAAAAACACTGCACTTTTCTAACTATAATAAATTCTACAGTATTCAATTAGCATATACCATGCCCATTCCCCTCCCCCATATCACAATTTGTGCCACCCATAAGTGAGAAACCTACATACCAAATATACACCATATTGTATACCCTAAAGGTTGTAGAAAAGAACAGAGGTGCTGAACTTTACAGACAGACCTCTTCCTACCTACCTACCTACCTACCTACCTACCTACCTACCTACCTACCTACCTACCTACCTACAGGTGATGGAACATTTGCTATTTTAGTATTTCTCGAATAGGTTTTCTGAAGGATAAATTCTCCACTTCTATGTCAAAGATAATACAACAGAAACACTGTAGTCAATACTACAGTAATGTCTGCAAAATAACTACATGAAATACTACAGTCTGCAAAAATACTACAGCATAGTGCAGTTCACAATAACACTACATTGAATACTGCAGTAAAGTCCACAAAAACACCACTACACATGACATTTGTGGAACCCATCTTGCACTGGTGTGCAAAACACTAAACTGGAAATAACTAGTGTCAGGTTGACTTGTAAAAAAATTACATATTGATTTCCTTGCCATCTAAGCAGACTATGGACAAGGTAAGACATGCATTCCATGCTTTTGTTTACAGCCACAAAACAACAAACGAAAAACAACCGTGACGCTTACAGGGCTAAGTGCCACTAACAAAAGTCAACTACCCACAATCACATTGGGAAAAGGGCTGCCTAAGTATGATTCCCAATCAGAGACAACGATAGACAGCTGTCCCTGATTGAGAACCATACCCGGCCAAAACATAGAAAACCAAATCATAGAAATAAAGGACATAGAATGCCCACCCAAATCACACCCTGACCAAACAAAAAGAGACATATAAAAAGGCTCTCTAAGGTCAGGGCGTGACAACTGTCTCCAAATGCCTTTTTTTCCCTCCAAAAACCAATGCATGTCCAAATTATCTTAATGTAATTTAATTTGGAGATGAAACACGCACACAAAAAAAATGATATCGTAGATATATGGTTTTTGGACAACAATGCAAAAAAGTTAGCAATTGGAGACAAACATTGATACACAAAACCAAAGCATGGGCTGCTGTATTACCCTGTCAATAGACTGCTTACAGGGTAAGAAATTAACCAATATGTTGTGTAATTTGGGTGAACTATCCCTTTAAAGACATTCAAAGAGTTGGGTTCCACAAGTGTCACTTTGAATAAACACATAGAGCATTATGTACAGTTACTAAACTAGGCCATCGAATGACCTTCATGTGTGGTGACTTTTGTGTCAGTAATATTCTCAGATCAAATATTGATTTGGACATAAATCCTTGGACAACATCCTTGCAAAATTACATAGAATTAATTGACCCTACTATGTTGAGAGGCCATATACTCTACTGCACATGCAATGGTATCAACAACAGTCAAGGTGATCACATTGTGAAAGTGGTTACATCGTCAGTAATGATGAGGATTAAGGCTGTTTGATGGGGTCAGCCCACTTCTTCTATCTATAAGGAGTATCTGAATTCAACTGCTCCCATTTTTCATTCAATTTGATAGCTAATCAATGGAGGCCTGCAGCAGACCAGCTGAGTTCAGGGGAAGGGAGCTAATTGAATCTGACAATAATTTTCACATCTTTCTCTTGCCCTGTCTCCGATGCCATTAGCGACATTACTGTGATAATGGTTGCCATGACAGCATGAGCAATGCTCATTAATGACCCCTCTGATGGTACTGTTCTGGGCCGTCTTTTATTTCTTTCTTTCTTTCTTTCTTCTTACTTCTTTCCCTCTTTTCCTTTGCCTATACGCCCGACAACTATTTCTATACTCTTGAGGAGACATAGTTCTCCTCAAGAGAAACAAAGTGAGTTTAGCTCATTTCTTATATTTCTTATCAATATTTGATTATTATGTTTTACATGTTGTGTCCTGCTTCAAGAGAAAAATAAAAGCATTATGTACTGCTCTTGAACAACTCCCATGCTGTTAAGATTCCAAACTGGGAATAATATGAAACATGCTAGAAACACAATCTCGGACAAAACTGTTTAAGTGTGACACCACTAAAACACTGCACCACTCATGTGTGAAATCGTCTGCATATGGTAATATGAAATGGGAAAGGGCTGTAAATACAGTAATTCTCCTTGTTGACATAATCACTTCACCACACTCTCCAAAGTAAAGAGACACATATGGACAGAGGGGCCAATAAGCAGTCTATTCTCAGGCCCTGAGCAATGCAGGGCTAAGCCGGTGCAAAAAAAACCTCTGTTGTGGACTGGCCTGTGTTTTCAATGTGGTTGAGAGCTGCTTAACGAGTGTTGTGGACCACTTCCCAAGCGGTCTTCGAGTACAAACCCCTTTTCTTTCACTCAGGACAAATGTTTCTGGAGGGGAAAGCTTCACATGCTTTCAGTAAATAAGACAGTGTTGTGCCCAATGTCACTTCTGAAACTAAGGTAACCTGCCTAAATGACTACTGACCCGTAGCACTCACGTCTGTAGCCATGAAGGGCTTCGAAAGGCTGGTAATGGCTCACATCAACATCATCATCCCAGAAACCCTAAACCCCCTCCAATTTGCATACCGTCTCAACAGATCCACAGATGATGCAATCTCTATTGCACTCCACACTGCCCGTTCCCACCTGGACAAAAGGAACACCTATGTGACAATGCTGTTCATTGACTACAGCTCAGCGTTCAACACCATAGTGCCCTCAAAGCTCATCAATAAGCTAAGGACCCTGGGACTAAACTCCCTCCTTAACTGGATCCTGGACTTCCTGACGGGCCGCCCCCAGGTGGTAAGGGTTGTTAACAACACATCCGCCACTCTGATCCTCAACACAGGGGCCCCTCAGGGGTGCGTGCTCAGTCCCCTCCTGTAATCCATGTTCACTCATGACTGCACAGCCAGGCACGACTCCAACACTATCATTCAATTTGCCGATGACACAACAGTGGTAGGCCTGATCACCGACAACGACGAGACAGCCTATAGGGAGGAGTTCAGAGACCTGGCCGTGTGGTGCCAGGACAACAACCTCTCCCTCAACGTGATCAAGGCAAAGGAGATGATTGTGGACTACAGGAAAAAGAGGACCGAGCACGCCCCCATTCTCATCGACGGGGCTGCAGTGGAGCAGGTTGAGAGCTTCAAGTTCCTTGGTGATCACATCACCAACAAACGAACATGGTCCAAGCACACCAAGACAGTCGTGAAGACGGCATGACAAAACCTATTCCCCCTCAGGAAACTAAAAAGATTTGGCATGGATTCTTAGATCCTCAAAACATTCTACAGCTGCACCCTCGAGAGCATCCTGACTGGTTTCATCACTGCCTGGTATGGCAACTGCTTGGCCTAGGACCGCAAGGCACTACAGAGGGTAGTGCGAACGGTCCAGTACATCCTGGGGCCAAGCTTCCTGCCATCCAGGACCTCTATACCAGGCGGTGTCAGAGGACGGCCCTAAAAATCGTCAACGACTCCAGTCACCCTAGTCATAGATTGTTCACTCTGCTACCGCACGGCAAGCGGTACCGGAGCCCCGAGTCTAGGTCCAAGAGGCTTCTAAACAGCTTCTCCCCCCAAGCCTTAAGACTCCTGAACATCTAGTCAAATGGCTACAAAGACTATTTGCATTGTCCCCCCCTTACACCACTGCTACTCTCTGTTGTCATCTATGTATATTCACTTTAATAACTCTACCTACATGTACATAGTACGTCAACTAACCGGTGCCGCCCCACATTGACTCTGTATCTGTACCCCCGCCCATATATAGTCTCGCTATTGTTATTTTACTGATGCTCTTTAATTATTGTTACTTTTATCTCTTATTCTTTTCCATTTGTATTTTTTTAACTGTATTGTTGGTTAGGGGCTTGTAATTAAGCATTTCACAGGAAGGTCTACAACCTTTTGTATTCGGCGCATGTGACTAATATCATTTGAATTGATTTGACTTGGAGGACTTCCTGCAACACTGGCCAAGGAGAAGCTGGCCACACAGGCACACTGGTGAGGAGCAAGCAGCTGAACTGTCTGCGAGCTACTACCACCCACACACACACCCACACACACACACACACACACACACACACACACACACACACGCACGCACAAACACAAACACTCCCTCGCTGTGGCTACTGAAGTTCTTAGCACTCTAATGATCTACTCCACCCCGCAAATCTGTTTGGTTTGGATAATGAATTTGTTTCTATTAGTCCTATATGCCATTTAGCATCTGTGTGGAATTGTAGGCCTATTTGCTCATAAAACGTTCATCCTCAGAAATGTATGCAAGAACAAGGACATATTTCATTAGGGATTATAAGCATTTCTTTGACAGTGTGAGTGCAGCATAACATTTGTCTCATTTCCCAAATACTGTACATGTATAAAGTAATATATTTTAGTTACATGTTTAATTACTAAGCTGATCTTAATCAGAACTCTACAGAAAGTAGTGCACGGTTGGTAGCTATTTTTTGCCAAGCCAGAGAGGGACAGTTACACATGCCAGAATAGGGAACTGAAAGTGTTTGTCTCTCTTTCCACTTGTCCATCACAGCAACCAGACCACGGAGGCCAACGTTCTATCGTTCCCCATCAACGGTAAGTCATACACAACCACTCTAGCAACTGCTCATGAGTGGCTTTAGTGAGTGAAATTATTAAAGAGAGAGACAAATTTGACCCCAATAACTACCGTGGGATATGCATCAACTGCAACCTTGGGAAAATCCTCTGCATTGTCATTTACAGCTTGCAGCTTGATGCAGCTTGAGCCCCACCTTCTTCAACATATACATCAAAGAATTGGCGAGGGCACTAGAACAGTCTGCAGCAGCCGGCCTCACCCTACTAGAATCTGAAGTCAAATGTCTACTATTTGCTGATAATCTGGTGCTTCTGTCATCAACCAAGGAGGGCCTACAGCAGAACCTAGATATTCTGCACAGACCTGGGACCTGACAGTAAATATCAGTAAGACAAAAATAATTGTGTTCCAAAAAAGGTCCAGTTGCCAGGACCACAAATGCAAATTCCATCTAGATACCTTTGCCGTAAAGCACACAAATACGATACATACCTCAGCCTAAACATCAGCACCACAGGTAACTTCCACAAAGCTGTGAACGATCTCAGAGACAAGGCAAAAAGGGCCTTATACGCCATCAAAACGAACATAAAATTTGACATACCAATTAGGATCTGGCTAAATATACTTTAATCAGTTATAGAACCCATTGCCCTTTATGGTTTTGAGGTCTGGGGTCCGCTCACCAACCAAGAATTCACAAAATGGGACAAACATCCAAATGAGACTCATGCAGAATTCAGAGTAAAATATCCCCAGTGTACAACGTAAAACAAAAAATGATGCATGCAAAGCAGAATTAGGCCGATAACTGCTAATTTTCAAAATCCAGATTTAATTTTTTTTATTCTACATGTGTGCGTCCTCCGAAACACAACCCAAGCAAGCCGCACTGCTTCTTGACACATGCCCGCTTAACCCGGAAGCCAGCCACACCAATGTGTTGGAGGAAACACCGTACACCTGGCAATCCTGTCAGCGTGCATTTCGCCCTGCTCACCTCAGGAGGCGCTAGAGCGCAATGGAACAAGAACATCTCTGCCGGCCAAACCCCCTAACCCGGACGACACTGGGCCAATTGTGCGCTGCCCCATGGGTCTCCCGGTTGCGGCCGGCTGTGACAGATCCTGGACTCGAACCAGGATCTCTGTTGGCACAGCTAGCACTGTGGCGCAGTGCCGTAGACAACTGTGCCACTCGGGAGGCTTACTGTTCTTTTTTTAATTTTTTAATTTCACTTTTGTTTATTATCTATTTCACTTGCTTTGGCAATGTAAGCATATGTTTCTCATGTCAATAAAGCACATTGAATTGAGAGAGAGCGAGAGCGAGAGCGAGAGCGAGAGAGAGAGAGAGAGAGAGAGAGAGAGAGAGAGAGAGAGAGAGAGAGGATAAAGTCAGATATAACAATTGAAATATTTCTGATACTTCGAGAGATCACACAAAATAACATTTCAAAATAACATTTCAAATTGAGTCAAAGCATCAGGAAATGACTCATTTGTTCTGCATAAATCAAGATATATAAGAATAATGGGGACCATACAAGTACAGTTTTGTTTTGTGTCACTCTAGGGGGGTTTCCTACATGTGGCACACAGATCAGACCTTAACATTTGTACCTTTCATGCACTGTAATGACCTCTGCATGTTCTCCTACATCAAAAATAGACAGGTGGTAGCATCAGGAAAATATTTAGGAACGTTATCTTAAGTTTTTAGTTACCTTCTTTTGAATTTAAGACTTATTCATGGCTACCTTTAAGCAAAACTATTTCAGTGGTGCACCTCCCTTAATGAAAAAAAGCAACATGCAAACGAGAAAGGAGTGGGTGATCTCATGATGCATGAGTGGATGCACGTTTGAACCCCTTTGTTAGGCACAGAAAAACAACATTTAGAAATGAGTTGACAGATTCCAATGGTCCCCAGGCCTTTTAACATGCTGCATCCTGACAAATTAAGGTTAAGGGAAGGTAGACAGGATCTATCTGAGTCTGACTCTGCCTTGTCTGATGGAACAAGCAGCTTGAGGGCATTCCCATTCTCGTCTTCATAATTACACACACACACACACATGGATGCACGCACGCATGCACCCATGCATAAACACACATGCACACGAACACACACATTCCCACATACACACGTGTTTGCACAAACACACACATGCACAATCACATAGATAAGTCATATCTCTCTTTCCAACACAAACAAAGACATGCAGACAATCATTGCTTAAATACACAGAGAGATAGCAATGTAAGAGTAGTCACAAAAGCACACGCATCGCAAAATTAGAGGTATTTTTTTAAACTTGATTTCAGATCACTTTCATATAAATGTGATTTGTATTACTTTGCTGGTCTTCCACTCCTTGTCTATAATAAACATATACTGTACGCAACAACAAATGATAAAATCAAGGGTTTGAGCGCATTTAAGCCTCTTCTCAATTTTGAGGAAGTGAGACAGGAAGTCCATAGTCAGGGAGGCACCTCTGACTGAGTGACTGAATGACAGACACGCTCGTACTTCCTGAGCGGCTCGCGTTTCACAAATGTGTCTCTGAACAGAGGGAAAAAATATGTATCATCGCTGAGTGGTCAATATCCCCCCACAGTCATCATGAGCCGTTTCTGTCTGCATCTGCGGCCTCACAGGAAGTGAGGCGTTTCAACACTGTCGTCAAGAGCAGCTGGGCGGGAGGTCAAGACTGTGGGTGGTTTCCACCACACTCACTCACACACAGACATAGAGACAGATGCACGCAGACACTCGCACACATGCACGCACACATGAACGCATACACATACACACACTGCACCATTACCACAACCCCCCATTGCCAACACCCCCCCCCCAATAACCGCCCAAACCAGAAGACTGTGATGAAACCTGTGAAACGAGACCAATTGTGATCTTCCTCATTTCTATCCTTTTGCAATTCAAAGTGACATTAATGTCAACCTTGTGGTATTTTTTGGTATTCATCATTAGATGTTGTTTTAAGCAAGTACATTTGTTGTTTGTCCCAAACAATATGCCATTGATGCAGTCTGATTGTTTTTGTCTTGCAAACTAGATAGATGAAAGGGTATGTGCTTAAAGATGCACTATGCAGAAATCACTCCGCCCTTTTCTGGTTGCTAAAATTATAGTAGTTCACCCAATTTCAGTTTATGTGACAAAACAAGCAAGTATATTGAAGAGAATCATTGTACCATCTAAACCGCTGTGAAATATATGTTCCGTAACAAAAAATATTGTATTTTAAACTGTTTGAAGCTGGTGTAGAAAACTGAAAGTAGAAGACGAAAAAAAAAGTACAAATGGGACGCATAGAAATACCGCACATAGAACAGATATACTGCTTATTAGACTTGCTTTCAATAAGAATGACATATCTATTACTCAGATTTCTATGTGCATTTTGTCAGGTTGTCCAAAAAGTTACATTTGTAGCTTTAACAGATAATGCCTTTCATTACCTGACAATTAGAGGATGTTACCTGCTGTGAGATGGTTATCACAGGCAAACGCTGAACAATTTTTCTCAGACAAATTGAAGCACACACACACACACACACAAAGGCAAATGCTAGACTTATTCACAAGTAGACACAATCACTCACAATGTTATGAATGATAATATGACAATATGCTTCTTATATTGATGGCTCGTTAGAAAAGGCTGTTACATTAAGACTGATCAGAAAACTATTTAAGCAATAAGACATGAGAAACCGGGGATTATCATGTGATAACTCAGGCCTGTCCTTAGGTCAGAGGACTGTTCCCAGGGATTATCATACCATAATCCCTGGGTTCGAGGGGTTTACTGCTTTTATACAACTGTTGCCAACCTTAAAAAAATATGAACTACATGTACATGCTCTTTCCTTGACATAGACTGATCAGGTGAATCCTGGTGAAAACTATGATCCCTTATTGATTTTGCCTGTTAAATCCACTTCAATCAGTGTAAATGAAGGGAAGGAGACAGGTTAAATAATGATTTTTAAGCCTTGAGACAATTGAGACATGGATTGTGTGTGTGTGCCATACAGAGGATAGCTAAGCTAACCTTGCTTCTCCTTTGCTAGCTACAGTAGCTAGCCAACTAAAGGCAAGCTAACACACAATCACATCAACCAGCTGACTGCAAACTATGAACATCATTTATTTATTTTTGACTTTATTTTTAAATTGACAGTTCTTTGGATATATCCATTAAAATAGTCCTGATAAATTAATTCATCTGGCTCAGAGAAGCTGTCAGTCTCGCCACATTCATATGCAGGTACTAATATACACAATTTGTGCAAAATGTTGCACAGGTCAGATAGGCATACAGGGAACTGTTTATGTTTATACATTGACTGGCTGGGCAGTGGGACAGTGGAAGAGCATTGATACATCTAATGGAACTGTTAACATGCATTACCCATGGAATGCGGGTATTGTGGTGCTATAACTCCCTGCTATCAACCAATCAGTATCCAGGATCCAAACAACCCATTTTATAATAACCATTGGATAATGTCTTATCAATGGATATCATATACGTGATACATTTCAGGAAACTAGGCGTATGTTGCACGTCACTACTTCACAGGAGAGGAATTTGAACTTAACCTTTGGGGGCAGAAATTCCTTCTGGAACATGTGAACTTTCATGTGCCTTAATAACAAATGTATATGCCATCTGTAAATACGAATGCAATTGTTAATTTTTGAGGCTAGTTGGTTTAGCCACGGAAAAAGTCAGAAACCTTCCCGCTAGCCATGATTGGCTGAGATAATGGATGGTCTGGACATGCCGAGATATGAGTTTGGATTGGTCTGCCATGTAGCACACTTCTGTCTATGAGCTGGTCAGTATGTGTAGGTAATCCTTTCTAACGCAGCTTCTTTGAAATATATTACGTAGTAGAACTGCAAAAGTGTTATTCTCCACTTTCTGGCGGACCGAGTTTTGAAATCTGTGGAATGCATGGTGGAATTAGAGTATGATAGCTAAGGAGATGGAGAAAATGCTGCTGTTTGATTGCAAATATGCAGAGGGAGTCAAAAAGAGTACACACAGAAGGCTGTTGTATAAAACACCTGTCTCCAGATTACATCTTCAAACTAAGTGCAACCATGGCATTCGTGATAGTATACGGGTAAGATAGTCTAGCTAGCTATATTTTCAGATAGTATAGGTTCAGAATTTTGTCAGAAAGTAATTTGCATTTCAAGTTAAAGCGTATTGTTAGCTATCTTGTTAACATTAGCTGGCTTGCTAGGTAACGTTACGTGTATGATCTGTGTAGTAATATCATTCATATCTCAGATACATTTAACTTCCTAGTTATAGGCTAATGTTCGCTAGCTAGCTGACATTGAACCTGAAGGGTTAGCTACCTCCAGATTCATGCAAGGTAGTAATGTTTTGAGTTGAGATTATGGTTCATTGTTTAGCTTGCTAGCAAGCTATCTAGCTACATGTCAAAACAAAAGACTCCACTATGCAAGTTACCATTTCACTACACCTTTTGTATCCTGTGCATGTGAAAAATCCAATTGGATGTTTTCGTGACATCCAATTGGAAGTTACAATCTTGTCCCATCGCTGCAACTCCCGTACGGACTCGGGAGAGGCGAAGATCAAGAGCCCTGCGTCCTCCGAAACATGACCCCGCCAAGTTGCCATACTTCTTCACACACTGCTTTCTTAACCCGGAAGCCAGCCGCATCAATGTGTCGGAGGAAACACCATACAGCTGGTGACTGAAGTCAGCGTGCATGCACTCAGTCCGCCACAAGGAGTCGCTAGAGCGTGATGGGACAAGGACATCCTGGCCAGCCAAACCCTCCCCTAACCCAGACGATGCTGGGCCAATTGTGCACCACCCCTTGGGTCTCCCGGTCGTGGCTGGCTATGACACAGCCTGGGATCGAATCCGGGTCTGTAGGGATGCCTCTAGCACTGCGATGCAGTGCCTTAGATCGGTGCACCACTCGGGAGCCCTAAATTAATTTTTAAATGGGTGGATTTATTGGTGTTAAAATACACTAGTTATGCTATTTTGGACCACCAGGCTGCTGATGTCATGCAACCTGTAGTGTTGGTGTTTATACTTTTTCAAAACGACAATGACTAGTTTGATATTGGATGACAATAGAATGTTCATGATGTCACTGCGACAACTGTCGATAGACGTAGTATAAACCAGCCTTTAGTCTTGAAATCTTTGGTTGTTTAGTACATGGCCTCACATGTGAATCATTAAAAAGATGGTTGGGGCTAAGGCTTAAGCGGATGTGAACGATGGTGAATGGGTGTAGACTAGGAAAAGCTCTCCAGTAGGTTTATCAAAACATTCAAGGGCCATTTTCCATAAGACCAAATCTAGCCGAATCAGTCACGTATCTCATATGCAGAAATCCATATTTTACAGTGATACAGTGATGGTACTGTATCTGTATGAGTGTTGGGTATTTGTAACAGGCTACCGCTCCCACATACAGTACGGAGGGTGTGAACAAACATGACAGAATGGGGCCACAAGCGGTAAGGGATTTGAGTGTGGAATCTGGTTTTGCTTTAATGCAATTACATCATTATACCTTTTATTTGTTGAATTAATATTAGCTGAAATTGACTGGCAATCAAGGTAAATGAACCACTTTAATCAGAAAACTGCTAGATATTTTCCTCTTTCTCTTTGCTTTGAAGTGGTCGGTCAATTGCATGTTCAGGAGCTGCTTATTAGGATGTGAAAGTTTTTGTGGGATTGTGCTGTAGCCCCAGTGCTTGGAGATTAAATCTCTACACTGTCGAGAAGGAGCCGAGGCGCATAAGAAACTGCAGAAAAGCATGAGACTAGGTAGTCGAATGCAGTTGACTACCAAGTCTCAAGTTCCTTGGTGTCCACAACATTAAGGACTTGAAAAATGATCCACCCACACCTGCACAGTCATGAAGAGAACATGACAGTGCCTCTTCCCCCACAGGAGGCTGAAAAGATTTTGTATGGTTACTTTGATCCGCAAAAAGTTCTACAGCTGCACCATCGAAAGCATCTTGACTGGCTGCATCACCACTTGGTACGCCAAATGCACCGCCATTGACCGCAAAGCGCTACAGAAGGTGGTGTGAACAGCCCAGTACATCACTGGGGCCGAGCTCCATGCCATCCAGGACCTTTATATCACACATTGTCAGGGGAAGGCCCGAAAAATGTAGATCTTAGTCATCTCCCTGTCCAAGGCCCTTCTCCCCCGATTGCTCAGTTTGGCCGGGTGGCCAACTCTAAGAAGAGTCTTGGTGGTTCCAAACTTCTTCCATTTAAGAATGATGGAGGCCACTGTGTTCTTGGGGACCTTTAATGCTGCAGACCTTTTTTGATACCCTTCCCCAGATCTGTGCCTCGACAGAATCTTGTCTTGGAGCTCTACGGACAATTCCTTTTATTTTATTTATTTATTTATTTAACCTTTATTTAACCAGGAAGGGCTCATTGAGATTTAAAATCTCTTTTTCAAGAGCGTCCTGGCCAAGATAGGCAGCACCAAGTCATTACAAAAATTACAGACAGACAACATGAAAAACTACAAGTAATCTAATAAAAACCATTGAATTCACAAGAGTATAACATCACAAACAGCAAATTAAAAACATTGACAGGTCAGGGAATCAGCCTCAAAATCCTTCATCAGTGATTTAAAAACACCAATCGGGACAAGTTCTTCCAGTTTCAAATTATTTTGTAAGGTGTTCCAAGACGATGGCGCAGAGTACATAAAAGCCCTTTTACCAAATTCAGTTCGGACATTTGGAACAGTTAGCAGGATAAAGTCCAGCGAACGAAGAGAGTACGCACCACATTTCTGAACAATAAAAATGCCCAAATAAAAAGGTAGTAAACACAAAATGGCTTTGTAAATAAAAGTGCAGTATACAAAGTGCAGTGGTGCGTAAGGGTTTTGCAGTTTAAAGTGCCATGGTAAAAAGTGTCAATTGATCTCAAACACTGAGCGGAAGCATTCATATATAAAATATCCCCATAGTCTAGTAAAGGCATAAATGTAGCTGATACTAGCCTCCTTCTGGCTTCAAAAGAAAAACAGGCCTGATTCCTAAAATAAAATCCCAATTTCAGCTTAATTTTTTTTATAAATTGTTGAATATGCAATTTAAAAGAGAGGCCGTCATCAATTAGAATTCCAAGATATTTATATGAGGTTACAACCTCAATATCCTTGCCCTGACAGGTAGTAATAGGTGAAAGGTTCAGAGGTCTATTTGTTGCTGTAAAGGTTTTCTTCCAGGGGTGAAGGAGAGGACCAAAATGCAGCGCAGTTAGTGTTAAACATGTTTAATTAAAGAACAGTGAACACTACAAACAACTACCAAAATAACAAACGTGACAAAAACCGATACAGACCTATCTGGTGCAGAACACAAACACAGAGACAGGTAACAACCACCCACAACGAACACAGTGAAACAACCTACCTAAATATGACTCTTAATTAGAGGAACGCAAAACACCTGCCTCTAATTAAGAGCCATACCAGGCAACCCTAAACCAACATAGAAACACACAACATAGAATGCCCACCCAAAACTCACGCCCTGACCATCACACACATACAAAACAACAGAAAACAGGTCAGGAACGTGACAGTTGCATTATAAAACACCATTAGTTTAGTTTTGTCAGTATTGAGGATAAGCTTCAATTGACACAAGGTATGTTGAACAGTATAAAAAGCAGTCTGCAAGTTCTGGAAAGCTTTTGTAAGAGACGAGGCACAACAGTAAATAACAGTATCATCAGCATAAAAATGAAGTTGTGCATTTTGGACATTTTTGTCGAAATCATTTATATAAATAGAGAATAAGAGAGGACCAAGTACAGAGCCTTGGGGCACACCATTAAGGACAGACAATTTAACAGACATAAGCCCATCAAATTGAGTGCACTGAGTTCTATCAGACAGATAGTTAGCAAACCATGCAACTGCATGCTCCGAAAGACCTATACTCAACAATCTCTGCCTTAGTATAGCATGATCAACTGTATCAAAAGCCTTAGAGAGATCAATAAAAAGTGAGACACAGTGCTGTTTTTTGTCAAAGGCTTCAGTGATATCATTTAAAACCTTCATGGCTGCTGTAATTGTGCTATGCTTCTTCCTGAAGCCCGATTGGTACATTGATAAAATAGAGTTAGTAAATAAAAACTATTTTAGGTGTTCACTTACAAGGGTTTCAAGTATTTTCACCAGGGTTGACAGCTTTGAGATTGGCCTATAATTATTTAAAAGAGTTGGATCTCCCCCTTTTAAAAGTGGTAGGACAAATGCAGATTTCCAGATCTTTAGAATTTCATTACATTCCAGGGTTAGATTGAACAGATATGTAAGTGGTTCAGCTATGAAATCAGCTGCCAGATTTAAAAAGCAGGGATCCAAAAGATCAGGACCTGCAGGCTTTCTTTGATCTAAGGATTTCAGGGCTTTATGTACCACCTGCACTGAGAATGGCAAAAAGCTAAAAGTTTGACCAGCTCTCACTGGTTCATCCACACAGGGTTGTACAGAGACAGAGGACACTGGTTCATCCACACAGGGTTGTACAGACACAGAGGACACTGAATCAAACAGCCTACCAGATGATACAAAGTGCTCATTGAAACAATTCAGCATTTCAGTTTTGTCATATATAGCAACAGAGTCCTTCAAAACACATGACGGTAATTCATTAACATTGAATACTGTTACCAGACATAGACTTAATAGCACTTTGACCTCATGGCTTGGCTTTTGCTCTGACATGCATTTTCAACTGTGGGACCTTATATAGACAGGTGTGTGCCTTTCCAAATCATGTCCAATCATTTGGATTTATCCCAGGTGACTCCAATCAAGTTATAGAAACATCTCAAGGATGATCAATGGATTTATGATGCACATGAGCTCAATTTCAAGTCTCATAGCAAAGGTTCTGAATACTTATGTAAATAAGGTATTTCTGCTTTTATTTGTAATTCATTTGCAAACATGTCTCGAAACCTGTTTTTGCTTTGTCATTATAGGGTTTTGTGTTAGATTAATGCAGAAAATGTTTTATTTAGTCAATTTTAGAATAAGGCTCTAAAGTAACACATGTGGAGAAACTCAAAGGGTCTGAATACTTTCTGCATGCACTGTATACAAACCATACGCACACTTACTCACACACACTACATTGACACTCCCACACAAAACCCACACACATTCAGATACACTTTATACACACACGACACACACACACACACACACACACACACACACACACACACACACACACACACACACACACACACACACACACACACACACACACACACACACACACACACACACACACACACACACACACACACACACACACACACGCAGACCGAACAAACTATTACTATTATATTTTTAAACTCTGCGTTGTTGGGAAGGGTTCGTAAGAAAGCATTTCATTGGCTGTATTTGGCACATGTGAACAATTCTATTTGATTGTTTATTTTTTTATTTTTTTATGGATTGACTAACTCAATTCATTCAAAACAATATGTAACCAACATTCACTCACGGGACATTTAATGTGGTCCTACAATATTTCACATTGGTTTCATCAGACCAAATGTAAAAGTTGAAAAGTAAGCGCTTTATGGCTTGGTAGGTTCCTGATCTGTGCCAATCACGTGAGACAAAGTTATGGACGTCTTAGTGTGACTGTTGGCTAACACATTCCTGTAACGTGGTATTGCACAGTTTTACCAGCACACGGGTTTCACCTACGGTACTTATAAACACAGACAATGATCAAACCTTGCCACTCCAAACTTCTGCCCTTTCAAAGTGGACTTTTTTTAATGAACACTCCACTAGTGTGTGTGTTTACATATAAAGAGAGTGTGTGTGTGTGTGTGTGTGTGTGTGTGTGTGTGTGTGTGTGTGTGTGTGTGTGTGTGTGTGTGTGTGTGTGTGTGTGTGTGTGTGTGTGTGTGTTCCCTTGTATAACATTATGTGTGTATTGGTGGACTACTGCAGATGAAAAATATCTCTGTAATGGTTTCTCTCTTCATACCATTGTATTGATAGAAGATCGATGTGTTCAGCAGGAAGCATTCACAGTATGCACCTATTATTTTCCGGTGTAAGAGACAATAATACAAAAAAAATATCCTTTATTTAATTGAGCAAATTAAAGGACAGGAGCGGAGCAGTCAGTTAATTATGTCTAATAAATCTGGGTCCAAATTGCCCTCCATGGGTGGAAACAGCTGCTGGGAATGGGGGAACTGGAGTGGCATTTTGGACTTTGTTATTCTACTTCTAACAGATTACGCACAGTGACTGGACATCCCTCAAATAGCCCAGTGAAGAGGAGAAGTCAGTGGTAGCATCAGCGGCCGACGGTCCAGTTGCGTTCACTGCTGTAGTTTACCTCCACATAGCCCCGGGGTATCACTTCACTAATCAACATACAGCAAAATTCTACCTAATTAGCAGTGTTAACTCACTGCTTTAGCAGGATGGCATGCCTGATTGGATTGCCGGATCTCCATCACAGAAATTGGTGTGTGTGTGTGTGTGTGTGTGTGTGTGTGTGTGTGTGTGTGTGTGTGTGTGTGTGTGTGTGTGTGTGTGTGTGTGTGTGTGTGTGTGTGTGTGTGTGTGTGTGTGTGTGTGTGTGTGTGTGTGTGTGAGAGAGAGAGAGCTTGTGTGCACGCACGTGTGTCTTTGTGATAAATGATTTGGCAGAGTCTATTGAGGGTTAGATACACAGGCTCGTTAAAAGCTACCAGCTCTCACATTCTCACGACAGAATTAGACATTCATCCATGTTTCCATGTTACATTTCAAAGTCTTTAAGGTTACATTTAGGCATTAACTCTGAATTTTTAAGGTTAGGGTTAAGTTCAGGCATTAACTACAAATTCTTAAGGTCAGGCATTAACTCCGGATGGTTAAGGTTAAGGTAAAGGTTAAGGTTTGGGATAGGATTAAAACAAAAATAACAAAAACAACTTTATATCGCTGGATTCAAACTAACAACCTTTGGAATCAGATGCTTACACCCATCCGCCATCCCCATCTACAATACCATAGTAAAACCGAAACCTACTTGAAGGTAACAGTGCTCACTGCTGCCCCTACTGGCTGGTTTCCAAGTAATCTCAGACATGGCTGGAGAGCTGTTCTCTTCCACAACATCAACACTCTGGTCAATGACTACGACACACGGAAAAAGACGGCAAAAAAACAACATTGTGCCACATATTCTCTCTAAGGTTGCAAGACTACTTGCATTGCAAGCTTAAATAAGTTGCTTAAGTTGTTTAAATTGTATTTGTCTGCTTCATGTGTCATCAAATCCAATAATGAATCAATGCTTGTCCATAATGAATGGATAATGCATTAGACGAAGTAGGCCTACAAGCAAAGCCTTTCTGTTCTTTGTCCTCTAGAGTATCAGTCCTATTCCCTGGTGCGACCTTACCAGTAATGCCCTCTCTATTCATACTGTTCTTGGTATAGGCTGACCTTAGAAATGTATTCTGATAGAAATGCCTAAGCGTGAAGCAGCACACATATGCAGATCATGTGGCTTCTGTGGTCTGTCCCCGACAGTAGGTTCCCAGAACACACAACTCTTTGTGCTGACTATGTAAAACGAAAGCTGATAAATGTTCACTACATGCAAGGGAACTTTGGTGCAGAAGTTTGATATATACTGGACACACCTACTCATTCAAGGGTTTTTCTTCATTTTTGCTATTTTCTACATTGTAGAATAATAGTGAAGACATCAAAACTTTGAAATCACACAAATGGAATCATGTAGTAACCCCCAAAAAGTTTTAAAATAATCAAAATATATTTTAGATTTTAGATTCTTCAAAGTAGCCACCCTTTGCCTTGATGACAGTTTTGCACACTCTTGGCATTTTCTCAACCAGCTTCATGAATAATGCTTTTCCAGCAGTCTTGAATGAGTTCCCACATATGCTGAGCACTTGTTGTATGCTTCTCCTTCACTCTGTGGTCCAACTCATCCCAAACCATCTCAATTGGGTTGAGGTCGGGTGATTGTGGAGGCCAGATCATCTGATGCAGTACTCCATCACTCTCCTTGGTCAAATAGCCCTTACACAGTCTGGAGGTGTGTTTTGGGTCATTGTCCTGTTGAAAAACAAATGATAGTCCCTCTAAGCGCAAACAAGATGGGAAGGTGTTTCGCGGCAGATTGCTGTGGTTGCCATGCTGGTTAAGTGTGCCTTGAATTCTAAATAAATCACTGACAGTGTCACCAGCAGAGATCATTCTTTCCCCTACTCTGCACCTCACAAAGACACGGCGGTTGGAACCAAACATCTCAAATTTGGACAGATTTCCACCAGTCTAATGTCCATTGCTCATGTTTCTTGGCCCAAGCAAGTCTCTTCTTCTTATTGGTGTCCTTTAGTAGTGGTTTCTTTGCAGCAATTCGACCATGAAGGCCTGATTCACACAGTCTCCCCTGAACAGTTGATGTTGAGATGTGTCTGCTACATGAAGTCTTTGAAGCATTTATTTGGGCTGCAATCTGAGGTGCCGTTAACTCTAATGAACTTATCCTCTGCAGCAGAGGTAACTCTGGGTCTTCCTTTCCTGTGGCGGTCCGCATGAGAGCCATGCGGACATCATAGCACTTGATAGTTTTGGCAACTGCACTTGAAGACACTTTCAAAGTTCTTGAAATGTTTCGGATTGACAGACCTTCATGTCTTAAAGTAATGATAGACTGTCGTTTCTCTTTGCTCATTTGATCTGTTCTTGTCATAATATGGACTTGGTCTTTCACCAAATAGGGCTATCTTCTGTATACCACCCCTACCTTGTCACAACATAACTGATTGGCTCAAACACAAATGAACTTTTAACAAGGCACACCTGTTAATTGAAATGCATTCCAGGTGACTACCTCATGAATCTGGTTGAGAGAATACCTAGAGTGTGCAAAGTTGTCATAAAGGCAAAGGGTGGGTACTTTGAAGCATCTAAAATGTCAAATATATTTTGATTTGTTTAACACTCTTTTAGTTACTACATAATTCTACATCTGTTGTTTCATAGTTTTGATGTCTTCACTATTATTCTACAATGTAGAAAATAGTAAAAAAGTACGAAAAAACCCTGGAATGAGTAGGTGTGTCCAAACTTTTGACTGGTACTGTATATAGTTGTATTTTTTTTCAGGTGAGATATTTTTTCCTGAAGTATGTTTTCAACAAAAATATGAAAAAAATGTAGGCCTGCACTTTCTCCCCCAAAACTTGGATATTGGAGCTCTGCATGCAGTAATAGTAGTAGTAGTGCTGTAGTAGTAGTAGTAGTAGTAGTAGTAGTAGTAGTAGTGCCAACGAGAAAATAGCTGCCCAGTGTCTTGAAGCTTCCTCATTTCAAAGATTGATTCACCAAATTGTGTCTACTGTTCTATGCATAAGTCTGGGTTTTTCTTTCTCTGTCACTAATTCATTTCTTCATTTTAGGGGAAACCTATTTTCAGTTTGTTTTCTATGGACATACTTCATATGGATAATGGGTTAGTAATAACTACTGTTGTTAAGAGGATAAGCTACAAGAGGGTAAACTACGATGAGGTTAATCATAAGACTGTAAAGATACAGTAGTTAGACAGCAGTAATGCCATCCCAGTGGAGAGGGTCATTGTAATACATTGGACCACAAGGATTTTTCAATGTATTCCTCTTCAACACATTGTTTTTGGCCAAAACTGTTATATGACTCCAGGGCCGATTTGAAACCCACTTTACCACCACATGTTGAGACACTTTTGAGAAAACAACTTGAACTGCACCTTTCCAGAGACTGTCAAATGGTGGAATTGGGAGCTATGGATGGGTTGAGGTGGGGAATAACCCATTAGGGATCCTGCCTTGGGTAAAATTGGCAACAAACCAGTGGTGGAGAAGTCCTGGCTGTGCAACATTATACTGATTTAGGGCTGGCCCAACGAGTGCAATACAAAACACTGCAAGATCATTCCGTACCTAGAGAGGGACATTACTGTAATTTTTTTTATTTTTTTTTACACAAAGAACCCAGACATGAATCCATGGCTAACTGGAGAGCCATAGAAAAGGCCAGACTATGTCTCCATCAACTTTTCTTTTGCTGTTGTTGCAGCAAAGATATGTTTCAACGTTGGGGAACGTTCCATTTATATTTCAAGGGTTAGAGAAAATACTTTGAGACCAAAACCTATCTGATACTGTGACAGTTTTCGTTTGTATTGATCTAATATGCGATTTTGCCTTTATGACCTCAGTAAAACTGCATAAATGGTTACATACGGTGCATATCACCAATGGTTCTGGCAATGACAGCGTGAGTAAATCAATATATTTGTGTATGAACGTTGGCAACAATAGTGTCTGTAAGCAATAACATAAACAGCCCAGTACAGTAAGAGGTCGAAGGAAAAACGGAGTGGAGTGTTCCATTAGGACACATCATCTGTTGAGATCAGAGTTCATGTTAAATGAGCTAAATGAATGGGCCTGGGATTGGAGCTGAGTAGACCATGCAGAGTATTTACACTCTATGTAAATTAACCTAAACAAGTGCCTCTTAAGCCCTATTGATATTGCAATGGCTCTTGTGCTTTTTAGCTGCAGGCACAGATATTTTTTTTGTATCATGTTGAATGGTTCTCCAGTTGTTATTTTTATAATCAGAGATAATGCAAGTGATTCAGTCAAGGTCAGTTCAATGCCTCGTCAAAGGAGTTTTGACCAAGACCTGATCCTGACCTGCCTGGACCAGTCTAGTTGGGGGAGAGGGAAAGAGGAACAGAAGTTCTCCAAACATCTCAGGTTTAATCCCTGTCTGTCTACATGAGGCTGGGCCTGGGCATGGCTGTGTCCTGGGCCCTGTTAACACTCCAAAAATTCAGAGTCAGAGACCCGTGATCCCAGCCATGCTCTTAAAACACTTGTTAAAACTGGCACTTTTTTTGCCATTTCAACAGCTGAGAATGACCCAATAGGGACGGCCCCTTGTGCTCTGTAAAACGCTAATGGAAAAAAGGGAGCGAGGGAGACGGGAAACAAAGGGAGAGAGACAGAGAGAGACACAGAGAGAGAGATAGAGAGAGCGAGAATGAGGGGAGAGAAGGAGGAAGAAAGAAATAGAGAGAGCGGAAGTTGCCCCCCTCCTCCATGTCCTCCTCTGGTTCATGAAGGGCCTAATTGAGAGACAGACAGACGGACAGACTCCATCCAACCAAACCGTTCCGATGCCCCTGAGCCACTGTCAAAACCTACAAACTAGACTACTAAGACTCAGGATCTGGCTTACATTACCATTACAGTACCTGTGAAATTTTGCAGACCACCACCGCGAATTGAAACACTGGGCAAATAAAAGCGGGCCAGGCTGTCTGCACTCTCTCTGCCAGCAGATGGATGGTAAAAGAAAACATAAGCCTTCATGGTAGAGTGAGAAGGCAGGAACCAGGAGTAGAGTCTCTCCCCTTCAGGGCCTCACGTCTCCACAGAGCTACTGTGGAATGACTGAGGAGTTTCCATTGTCCTCATTGGGAGACACACAGAGACCACCAAGGTGAGTGTCTATCTAGATGAACATTTTACATTTGTATCGTTTAGCATACGCTCTATCCAGAGCGACATACAGTGCATTTATACATTTTCATTAAAAAAATGTAGTTGGTCCCACATGGGAATCAAACCCACAACCATGCAATGCAAGTGCAATGCTTTAACAACTTAGCCACAGTGGACATACTGTGGATAGTCATGATGACTATTTGACAGTCTGTGAGGGTCTGTTTCGCTCGGGCCTGTGTGTGTGCTCAGTGTGTGTGTGTGTGCATGTGACTGTATGTGTGTGTGTGTGTGTCTGTCATGTTTGTCCTGAGCCTCCACAGACCTTGGCATGTGGAATAACTGTAATAGCTCCCTGGAGACTGTAGTGGTGGCAGAGTGCTTAGACACAAGAGAGGCTTAGACAAGGGCCCAGCCACTTCGCCAAGACCATTTAGACTTTCCAGTCCTGTGCAGAGTCGCCATTCCATTGCATCATAGTAACCACTCTTTACTCCATCCTTCTTTAGCTATTGTGTTTCATACCTAATGAGGTTGGACGGGTCTGTGGATGGCCAGAAACAGTGCTGAGGTGTGTGTGTGTGTGATGTAGTATGTACATTGTAATGTACCCAATGTCTAGATGGGGACTTTGTATGTGTGTGTGTATATAAAAAGAGCTTGTCATGTGGTACCCTGGGGTAATATGAATCCCCTATGACTTTCCATTTGATCAGCCAGGAGGTCTTGAATGTGGGGCAGTGGCAAAGTAAAAGCAGTGGCAGGGTCTAGAGTGTTAGATAATAGGACACACACACACACACACACACACACACACACACACACACACACACACACACACACACACACACACACACACACACACACACACACACACACACACACACACACACACACACACACACACACACACACCGCTTGTCCAGCCAGCGAGAGAAAAAAAGGTTATTTGGAGCGTACGTGTAGACACACAATTGCCCTTCAAGCTGACTGCCATGCCAGACTGCCAGAACAGGCCGCCACTTATATAAACAACCGGCAAATGTACTTTTCCTCACTCTTTATTAATGTTGCTTTTTTGCTTCCTTGACGTTATGAGGGTGAGACGTAATTTGTCTGTGAATCCGCAACAGCACACTTCCTCTCCCCTCCTCGGCATATTGTGGCGGAAATAAGAAAAATGATTATGAAAGGAGAGGAAACTTAATGGAGGAAATCATTTAGACATTACAGTCATTTTAATGTCCTCATAAGTCTGTTTCAAATCACCCTGGAGGAACTCACAACTCTGCTCACTCACCTGCAATATGAAGGAGCTTTACAGTGGGAAATAGCAAAACAATGTAAAATACTGTAAAACTTCAATTAAACGTAATGTCAAATAGCCACCTGTCCCTTTTAATAGCCGGACATCGGCACACATTTCAGCAAATAAACTCCTGCTTCAAATAAATGCAGGGTCTAAAGGAATTGTTTATGAGTGAACTTCAGTGAGTACCGTAAAGATTGTGCAAAAGATTAATGAGAGCAAAAACATTGCCATGGATGTCACAGCAGTGTGGTTTGACATGGTCGGCTCAACTACCCACAGGATGTCACGGTCTCACTTCAGTATTCAACGTTTGTCCAGGCGGGAGGAATACATGTCTATGGGTGAAGTGAAAAGAGGTACGTTAAAACAGAAAATAGGTTGTTAAAGAAGAGAAACAAACTTGACGGTTAAGCATAAAGTGACACGCCCTGACCAATAGAGAGCCTTTTCTATTCTCTATTTCGGTTAGGTCGGGGTGTGACTAGGGTGGGTGTCCCTATCTAGGTGCTTTTGTTTTCTATGTTGGCCTGGTATGGTTCCCAATCAGAGGCAGCTGTTTATCGTTGTCTCTGATTGGGGATCATTTTAGGCAGCCTTTTTCCCACTGGGTTTTTGTGGGATCTTGTTTGTGTCTAGTCGCTGGTGAGCACTACATCGCTTCACGTTTCGTTGCTCTTTGTTGTTTTTTGTTTGTGAGTTTCATCGGAATAAACATGTGGAACTCTATGCACGCTGCGCCTTGGTTCATTTCTCTAAACGAACGTGACATAAAGTAATGCGTGCTCACATTGCCCCTAATGGACAGTATAGAAGGCATCGCCCGATGTCCTGGGTACCTGGACAAATGTTGAATACTGAAGTCTATCTGCTGTGATCTCGCCGCAACAAGGCGCAACAAGGCGCACTAGTGAGAGAATGTTGGTGAATTGTGAAATCAAAATGATGATAGGCAGCCTAGTTTTTGCAAGTCTGATCTGCGATGGATTTGTTATTATAATATTTATACTGGTCATACCGGTCACAATAAGTATTTTCAACATTTAATGGAGCAAAAGCTGTGTGCATTAAGGAAATAGACGCCTGGCTCAAATTGAAGCCTGTCTCTAATAAGCACCGGTTGTGTTCAGGGATTGAAGCAAATAAATGCCCGGGCTATTAATGCAAGTTTTACGGTATACAATTACTGAATTATAATTTTAATATAGGAGAAAATAAATAATCTTTTCAGTACGACTTTTGTTGCTTTTTGGGGAACATTTTGTTATTTTGAATCATCGCTCTCTTACCCAATTTGGAAGATATCCTATGTCCCCTTGACATTCAAAGGAAACACTCTAAGGTCAAACATATCACCCCTGCAGCCAGCATCCAATCCCTCCTGAATCTCTTTCCACCGTCCCTAACATGCTTTTTCAGCCATACATATTCATTCCATTTGTCAAGTACATATACAGGGGCTAGTGAAATAAAGCAGATTTTACCAGATCCAATTAGCTTTCTCAAATTCTCAGTCTGAGCATTGTTTCAACACAACCTTTGCTAATAATAAAGTGGAAGCCAATCACAGCAAATAGTCCGGTGGATCTTTAGCGTATAATTGGGATCCATGTAATCATTAACCTTGGCACCGAGCGGGAAGTTAATGAATCAAATCAATACCTCTCTCCAATGATCCATAATTATTTGAAAAGAGATGAAAATTTAAAGAGGCTCGGCCTATGAGGTTATCATGCCATGCAATTAGGCCCCCGGAGGGAGATTAGGTTACCTAGATACCAATGGGGAAGTGTAATTTCTCTTGCAGACTGAGCTTTTTAATGAAGAGTGCAATTACCTAAATAGGTCAGGCGAAGGAAGAGGCGAAGCGCAGCAGTTGGCTACATGTACCTGAGAGGAATCTCCTGCCGGAAAAACAGGGAGCTGTCTAGAATTGATGTTTCCCCCCCCCCTTCTCCCTCCCTCACTTTCTCACTCACTCCCACCTTCCCTCCCTTTCTCTCTCCATTGAATTGTGTCTCTGCTTCAGCTTCTAATTAAATATCCCAGCCACAGAGGACTTTGTTATGCAGACATTCCACAGAAATAACACTTAATAATATTTCCCCAAATCCCATACTATGTGGAATAACCATCAAGTTTCTTCTTCAAAACATTTCCCCTCTGTAAATATCACTTTGCGGCTTCAGTTTTTGGGAATAAAAAAGTTTGGACAGCTCCTCAATGGTTAATATTATTTTTCAATCATATGTGTATACTGTGAATTACCAAAACCTTGGTAGTACATTATTATCTTTGGTTTTGTTCACATCAGCTTGATAACATGACATTTATAAACATTTGCATTCCTCCCGAAGATAAAAGCCCTGAATAGGGTTACAAAATTACAGAGAGTTTTTCCAGAAAAATCCTGATTGGAGGAATCCCAGATTACCTGCTTATTCCCACAAATTCTCAACCAAGATTTCTGGGAATTTTAGGAAAGTTACTGGAAATTTCCAACACTAGTCCCTGACCTCTGCACTAATTCATTAACATATTATCAACAGTAATGGATTTTTTTTTTTACACTATTTACAATATTTACAACAAACGAGACCATAGTTAGAGCAAACAATAATATTAATATAATTATTTGATGGACAATACGTACCATTAGGATGCATTTACAGTTGCTGCCTACAGTGTGCTACACAAGGTCTTATCAAGGTTTCCTATCACATACATGAGAACACTGTTGTAAAAACATTGTATTGATGTTAGTTTCCAACGAAACTGTCAAGCCGTAGATCCATAATGCTTAATTTCTTTCTTTAAAGACTCATTTGCTGATGATTAATGACGACGGAACAATGATATTTACACTAGGATAATTGACTCGGTTCAGCTTCACCTCCTGTTGAAAAACCAATATTATGATGAACTTGAAATAGGAGTAACCATTGCAATTTATTCTTTCATTGTGCTGTGCAGTTCCAATTAGGAAGCACTTTTCATCCCCTCTGAACTCAGCGGGTCGCTAATGCTTTGTAAGTAGGTAACACAGTGCAGGTTCTAATGAAACAAAGCTCAGGCTTCAATGTAATTCTCGTAGGAAAAGGGTATGCATGTGTCACAATGCAGACAATAAACTTTTTTTAAATAAGCATGTTGGTTTAAAAACAAAAGATATCCTTTGAAATGTGTATCATTATATTCCAGTAAATAATGAATAAAAACCAAACCATTTGAAATTAATTTATACACATCACAAATATCATGGATTAAAGTTAGTCGCGAAACAGTTTGGAGTACTTTTTGATTGAAAGGAGGATTTGGCACGTATTTCTGTCCTCTACACAGAGGATTTAACCTTGTGCCCGATCCAAATGTTGCTTCTTTCAGGTTCTCAATGTGGCAGGTGCGTTGATTGCGTTTCAAGCAACTTGTCAACAAGTGCTATTTTCCCACAACTTGGCAGAGCCCCGGCAACAGATTCTACATAGTGACTTCAAGAGGAGGGACATTATACCAAGCGTTTTTGGCGAAAAAAAAAAGAAAAAAAGTGCTTTCTGTACTGTGTGTTTCAGTGTGTATAGTCTATGGAGCCTTATATCTTGGCTGATACATGTCCCTCCCCATTGTTGTGTATGTATGTATAACATTTTATAAGCACAATTGTATCTAACAAACATTAACCTGAACAATGAGTCAATCTACATTGATGGACAGGTCCTGCTCCACCCATCACCCTCCTCCATCCCACACAGTGAGAAACAGGAAATATGTTTCAGAGAATGACACCTGCTTATGCTAAATCAGTGTCAATCATTCCCAGTCTTTGGCTCGCCCCGCAATCGGATCAGATCCAAAATGCTGGTTTTAACACCGGCCAATCTGTTTGGCTCATTGACTGGAGGTGCATGCTGTCTTTGTGCCTGTGTGGGATGGTATCAAGCTGCTTTCATATTAAAGGGATCATTCAGTGATCTCTTCAGGAAGCATACTGTTCAATAGTAAACCCGTGTGATTACGACTGCCATTTCAACCACATGACTTGTTTTAAAGAGCAGATGCAGATCTGCCGGATGATGAAGTTGTTCGCCATTGTAAAAAAGGTTATTTGCTATTACACTCAAGATAAACTTACGCTAAGGTCACAAGTAAGAATATAACTTTTTTTTGCTAAACTTTCTTCAATTGTATAATTTATCTTGACTGCCTGGTCTGGACTAACAGATTTCTCTATCCCTCTCCCCCTCCCTGTAGACTCCTTTTACAGTGCAGAATCACAGGGGAGTTGGGTCCAACTGATTACAGGACAGACTGCCCCCTACAGAGGAGATGCAGTAGTGTTCATAGCCCTAACCCTCTCCTTTATCCTCTTCCTCCTATAGTGGCCCCACCCTCACAGCGCTGGCTGGCTGGCTGGCTCTCTGTCTCTCTGTCTCTCTCTGTCTCTCTCTGTCTCTCTGTCTCTCTCTGTCTCTCTCTGTCTCTGTCTCATACACACAAACTTGACTCTCTCATTTATGCCACAAAACCTAAACAGGCAAACACACACACAAACATTCCTATGTGCACTCAGAAATAAGCAGCTTCATACAGCCGTTCATTTGCACCTTGCTCCATTCCAAGATGGAGTTAGATCACATGCCTTCATAAGCACAAACTACATCACCTTCCACCCAGGGATCCTCTGTAAACGTTCCTTTTAAACCTCAACTAACCGTATCATCATTGATTTTATGTCTCTGTTTCTCTCCTCGGGTTGTAAGCAACCAAACACAGCTAAACCCTAGCACCCTGGGTCCCACTGTTTCTCCCTCAGGGCGTCTTTATCACACAACAGGCGGAGGTTGAGCAGATGAACAACTACTCTTAGAGAAACACACGCTCAGCAACACAGGCCATAGCAAGGCAAAGGTGACAGGAGCAAGTTTTTCACCATTTCAAACATCCCAAGCCATCAAATAAACTGTTTTCTCACATGTTCAGAGGTTGAGTGGGAATGGTAAAGAAATATTCCCAGTATTTTCGTCTGATTCATCTCACTATTTTTCTTTCTCTGTACAGATGTAGGATCTTAATTTGGTCACTCTTTTGTTGCTGCGAGTTGTCATGCACAGCAGTAAATGCAAATGTGTAGTGTATCCAAGGTTTTTAAAAGGCGTCTAAAGTTTGTAATTTCCACTTTAAAATGTCAGACTTAATTTGCCCAAATGAAAAATGTATCAACCCCTACAAAACCTGTCCATTAATTATAATACACATAATAATTCACATTTCCTGTTGCTGCAGGATTATTTTCCTGCTGTAGCAAACTGTCTCAAATAAAATCCTACATCTGTATCTCCTTCTCTTTGGTCTTCTCTCTCTCTCTTTCTCTCTCACTTTCTTTGTTTCTCTCTCCTTTCTCTCTTTATTTATTATTTTGTGTGTCTGTGTAGGAGTTTTGTTCTGAGAATGGCAGGGTGGCTGTCTCTTCAGAAGTTGTCAGTTTCAACGAAGCACAACCAGCCTACTCCTTTGGCACACCAACAATGTCCCTCTCCATCTTTCTCCCCCTCTCTCTGTCTTTCTCAGTCTCTCCCTCTCTCTTTCTCCCTTTAACAAGCATTTGCAGTGTGTGGTGGTTTGTTGTGTGATGATCTATAATTATAAGGTGTGTTAGTGCGGGTGGCGAGAGCAAACTTGGACTGCCGCTCTGTCGCGCCACTCTGCCTCCTGTCCCTGTTAGCTCAGCCATTTTCGAGCGGTCAGCCTGTCTTGCCACAATCACACGCTGGCGCCACAATCGCCGAGCCCCAACTGCAACCCTTTCACAGCGTAATGAATACATATTAAAATACACTCTGACCACTTACACCCCACTGCCCCCTTACTGGACCTGACTGGACTGGGTTTGTGCTCCTCCGGACCGCAGGGCACTCACCTGAACGTGGGGCACCCCATGTGGTCATGATGTGGTCAAGGTTCAACACAAGCACAGTCAGAGCGAGAGGGATGACCACTGACCGCTGTGACCCACTGAGGTGACCATGGACACAGTGAGTACTCCTATCTGGGGAAGTGGGAGGGATGGATGACAAAAACGAATAATGATAAGAGTGCGCTTGTGTTTGTGTGTCGATGGAAGGTGTGTGTGTGTGTATGTACTCGTGTGTGTGCATGCGTGTTTGTGTCTATGTCTGTGTTTGCATTTTACTATGTTAGTACCTCTGTGACTGTATATGTGAGGTTGATTGCCACAAGTCGTAAATATACCTGCAGTCCAGAGACGAGTGTCTTGATTGTGCAAGAGGTGGTGCGATCAGAGCAGTACATTTCCATCTAGCTTAATCCCGTATGTGAGTATGTTAGTGTGTGTATATGAATTTCCTGAGAGTCAACTTCATGTGTGTTGACATGTTGATACAAAACAACATAGCAGCAAGAACATGTTCAGCGTAATAGATTAGAAGCAATCTATGCAATCACAGGCTATATATATATATATACACACACATATACACATATATACATATACACAAATACAAATAAAAACAAGTTGAGGTGTTTGATGGATGTTGGCGCACAATTAGAAGCTGCTCCTTTATACGTGTATGCCATATTTTATATAATGTACTGTATATATGTTTGTAAGAGTCTCTCTGTGTAATTATTAGTGTTTACATGCATTGATATGTCAGTGTCAAATTCTGATTATGACAAAGAGTAGGGTATCAGGTCACGTGAAAAAACCTGGACGCTGAGTGAGAATTGTACTGTTTGACTCAGTTGCTCACTTTAGAAATGAAAATATTTTGATCAACTGTGCACAAATATGTTTCCTTTTTTTTTAATAAAGTGTGTACATGTCAATGTTGTCTGATAAACCGTTCGTGAGCATGTCTCTCTAATATCGGGGAGCTCCCTCAATCAGTTGGGGCCAGAACGGATTGACGCTTCCAACAACCACTTTTCGTGCTTTCCCGAAAATACTGCTTTCACATTCGTCCATTTCGGGAGGTGTTATCTTGTCCAATCATAAATGAGCTGAGTACCAACTCGAAGTATACAAGTTGACTGATGTATGGAAGGAGTTTTGTGGAGAAATCAAAAAATTGCCTGATTGAGAAGGTAAACAAACTTTCATCTACACTGTTTGACAAAACATCTTTTTTTTTATATCACTAGACAGATCAGATTCTTGGGAACATCATGCTGCATTGTTGAAGCAATTGTAGATTTACTGCGAGTAGGTGGATAACAAGCTCTTTTGAAAGCTAGCCACTGTTAGCTAATGGGAGAGAGTGGGGCGTTCTACTTGGTTATGGGGGAGATGTTCTCTCTCAATGCACTCTTCGTCTCCCTCTCTCGCTCTCTCAATTTGGTGAAACTAAAATGATCTTTCAAACATTTAAATCTCAGGTTGTTAGGAACAATTTGATATGCAGAAATTGAGTGTGCATGTAGAATTGTGGATGTGACTGGAGATTAACACGCTTTATATAGCAAGTCTGCTAGGTAGGTGGGTAGTTGAGGGGAAGAGAGAAGCGCTACTTGGCGCCTGTCTCTCGTCTCTCTCTCACACACACACAGGAGAGAGAAAAAGAAAGTAAGGTAGGGGGAGAGAGTAGGCAGGGAGGGAAGAAGACCACTGGCTTATAAATGCCCCCAGCAATCACTACCAGTCTAAATACACACGCACACGCACACACACACACACACACACACACACACACACACACACACACACACACACACACACACACACACACACACACACACACACACACACACACACACATTACAGAGGCTTATTCTGTTTTTGTTGGGTGGATATTAATAGGCTTGAATACTTCTCATGTTTAACAGGTATCTTGCTTGTCTGGATGGCCTCTTCTGCCTCTTTTCTGACCAACTAGTCGGTATAATGTATGGTACCAGTCAAAAGTTTGGACACCTACTCATTCAAGGGTTTTTCTTTATTTTTACTATTTGACCAAGAAGGAGAGTGATGGAGTGGTACATCAGATGACCTGGCCTCCACAATCACCCAACCTCAAAGAAATTAAGATGGTTTGGGATGAGTGGGACTGCAGAGTGAAGGGAAAAAAGCAGCCAAAAGTGCTCAGTATATGTGGGAACTCCTTCAAGACCGTTGGAAAAGCATTCCAGGTGAAGCTGGTTGAGAGAATGCGAAGAGTGTGCAAGATATTTGAAGAATTTCAAATATAAAATATATTTTGATCTGTTTATTTTATTTTTTATTTGAACTTTAGTTAACATTTTTTGGTTACTACATGATTCCATATGTGTTATTTCAAAGTTTTGATGTCTTCACTATTACTCTACAATGTAGAAAATAGTAAAAATAAGGAAAAACCTTTGAATGAGTAGGTGTGTCCAAACTTTTGACTGATACTGTAAGTATGCACAACACAAGCAGACATTAGTTTAAGTCAGGTACGTGCAATGCCGTCGGGGGTACGCACAGTAAAAATGTGATTCACATTATTTAATTTTTTTTACTTCACATTTTCAAACAGTCCATTTATATTTTCCAACGGGGCTATACATTTGGGTGAGGTTTTGTTCTCGTCTGAGTACCCTCGTTTTACTGCCCAAAATAAAATAGTGTTCAGCAAAATAATGTCAAATACGGGTAGCCAAGTAAAATAATTAACATCCAATTACATTAACCGTTACTTTCTCGTGGGTATTCCACTAACGGTCCGTATGTAGCCAAACGTAGCTGGTGCTCATGTTGGTATCTGTACTAATGGCGCAAAAGCCATGAAAGTGAGACATACTGTGCCTTGTAAAAGTATTCACACCCCTTGGCATTTTTCCTTTTTTGTTGCATTATAATCTGTAATTGAAATACATTTTTATTTGGTTTCATGTAATGGACATACATAAAATAGTCCAAATTGGTGAAGTGATTATTTTTTTTTAAACTTCTTTCGACAAAAAAAAACGGAAAAGTGGTGCGTGCATATGTATTCACCCCCTTTGCTATGAAGCCCCTAAATAAGATCTGGTGCAACCAATTACCTCCAGAAGTCACATAATTAGTTAACTTCTTGTGGGCAGGGGGCAGCATTTTCACTTTCGGATAAATAGCATGCCAAAATTCAACTGCCTGCTACTCACCCTCAGAATATAAGATATGCATATTATTAGTAGATTTGGATAGAAAACACTCGGAAGTTTCTAAAACTGTTTGAATCATGTCTGTGAGAATAACAGAACTTATGTAGCAGGCAGAACCCTGAGGACAAACCATTCAGAATTTTTATTTTTTTGATGTCACTGTCTTTACAATGGGTTTCTTAGAGACACCAGATTTCTAATGGACTTGCTTGCAGTTCCTACCGCTTCCACTGGATGTCACCAGTCCTTGGAAATCGGTTGAGGTTATTCCTTTGTGTAATGAAGAAGTATGGCTATCGTAAATGAGGGTCACATTAAGTAAATATTTTGAGAGAGGCACGTTACGAAAAAAGTTGCGTCAGTTTGTTTTCTTTTTGTATTGAACACAGATCATCCCGTCTTCAAAATGATCGATTATTAACGTTTAAAAATACCTAACGTTGTATTACAAAAGTAGTTTGAAATGTTTTGGTAAAGTTTACATGTAACTTTTGATATATTTTGTAGTGAAGTGTCGATAGTTGGAAGCTGTGTTTTTCTGGATGAAACGGTCCAAATAAATTGACATTTTGGATATATATCGACGGAATTAATCGAACAAAATGACCATTTGTGATGTTTATGGGACATATTGGAGTGCCAACAAAAGAATTTCGTCAAAGGTAAGGCATGATTTATATTTTATTTCTGCGTTTTGTGTCGTGCTTGCAGTGTTGAAATATGCTACTCTGTTTGTTTACTGTTGTGCTTTCATCAGATAATAGCATCTTATGCTTTCGCCGAAAAGCCTTTTTGAAATCTGACATGTTGGCTGGATTCACAATTTAATTTGGTATCTTACATGTGTGATTTAATGAAAGTTTGATTTTTATATCATTTTGTTTGAATATGGCGCGCTGCATTTTCCCTGGCTATTGGCCGGTGGGACGATTGCGTCCCACCTGCCCCAGAGAGGTTAAATAAAGTCCACCTGTGTGCAATCTAAGTGTCACATGATCTCAGTATATGTACATCTGTTCTGAAAGGCCCCAGAGTCTGCAACACCACTAAGCAAGGGGCATCACCAAGCAAGCGGCACCATGAAGACCAAGGAGCTCTCCAAACAGGTCAGGGACAAAGTTGTGGAGAAGTACAGATCAGGGTTGGGTTATAAAAAAATATCAGAAACTTTGAACATCTCACGAAGCACCATTAAATCCATTATTCAAAAGTGGCACCACACTAAGAGAGGGCTTCCCACCAAAACTCACGGACCAGGCAAAGAGGGCATTAATCAGAGAGGCAACAAAGAGATCAAAGATAACCCTGAAGGAGCTGCAAAGCTCCACAGCAGAGATTGGAGTATCTGTCCATAGGACCACTTTAAGCCGTATGCTCCACAAAGCTGGGCTTTACAGAAGAGTGGCCAGAAAAAAAGCCATTGCATAAAGAAAAAAATAAGCAAACACGTTTGGTGTTCGCCAAAAGGCATGTGGGAGACTCCCCAAACATATGGAAGAAGGTACTCTGTTTAGATGAGACTAAAATTGAGCTTTTAGGCCATCAAGGAAAATGCTACGTCTGGCGCAAACCCAACACCTCTCATCACCCCTAGAACACCATCTCCACAGTGAAGCATGGTGGTGGCAGCATCATGCTGTGGGTATGTTTTTCAATGGCAGAGACTGGGAAACTGGTCAGAATTGAAGGAATGATGGATGGCACTAAATTCAGGGAAATTCTTGAGGGAAACCTGTTTCAGTCTTCAAGAGATTTGAGACTGGGACAGAGGTTCACCTTCCAGCAGGACAATGACCCTAGCATACTGCTAAAGCAACACTTGAGTGGTTTAAGGGGAATTATTTAAATGTCTTGGAATGGCCTAGTCAAGGCCCAAACCTCAATCCAAATGAGAATCTATAGTATGACTTAAAGATTGCTGTACACCAGCGGAACCCATCCAACTTGAAGGAGCTGGATCAGTTTTGCCTTGAAGAATGGGCAAAAAATCCCATTGGCTAGATGTGCCAAGCTTATAGAGACATACTGTACCCTAAGAGACTTGCAGCTGTAATTGCTGCAAAAGGTGGCTCTACAAAGTATTGACTTTTTTTCACAATAAAAATATTTTGCATCTTCAAAGTGGTAGGCATGTTGTGTAAATCAAATGATACAAACCCCCCAAAAATCTATTTTAATTCCAGGTTGTAAGACAACAAAATAGGAAAAATGCCAAGGGGGTGAATACTTTCGCAAGCCACTGTAGTGGAGTGGTAACGCGCGTGCAAGCAGTTGCTCATTGCTCTGTTTTTTTGTTAATTCTTTCCAATTTGTCAAGTAATTATCTTTTTGTTTTCTCATGATTTGGTTGGGTCTAATTGGGTTGCTGTCCTGGGGCTCTGTGGGGTCTGTTTGTGTTTGTGAATAAAGCTTTAGGACTAGCATGCTTAGGGAACTCTTTCTCCAGGTTCATCTCTCTGTAGGTGATGGCTTTGTTATGGAAGGTTTGGGAATCGCTTATTTTTCTGGATTTTGATAATTAGCAGGTATCGGCCTAATTCTCCTCTGCATGCATTATTTGGTGTTTTACGTTGTACACTGAGGATATTTTTGCAGAATTATGCACGCAGAATATGAATTTGGTGTTTGTTCCATTTTGGGAATTATTGGTTGGTGAGATGACCCCAGACCACACAACCATAAAGGGCAATGGGTTCTATAACCGATTCAAGTATTTTTTATCCAGATCCTAATTGGTATGTCAAATTCTATGTTCCTTTTGATGGCAGAGAAGGCCCTTCTTGCCTTGTCTCTCAGCTCTGTCACAACTTTGTGGAAGTTACCTGTGGCGCTGATGTTTAGGCCGAGGTATGTATAGTTTTTTGTGTGCTCTAGGGCAACGGTGTCTAGATGGAATTTGTATTTGTCGTCCGGGCGACTGAACCTTTTTTGGAACACCATTATTTTGATCTTACTGAGATTTACAGTCAGTGCCCAGGTGTGACAGAATCTGTGCAGAAGATCTAGGTTCTGCTGTAGGCCCTCCTTGGTAGATGACAGAAGCACCAAATTATCAGCAAATAGTAGACATTTGACTTCAGATTCTAGTAGGGTGAGGCCGGGTGCTGCAGACTGTTTAGTTCCCTCACCAATTCATTGATATATATGTTGAAGAGGATGGGGCTTAAGCTGCATCCCTGTCTCACCCCACGGCCCTGTGGAAAGAAATTTGTGTTTTTTGCCAATTTTAACCGCAGACTTGTTGTTTGTGTACATATATTTATTTATCTCTCTCTCTCTCTCTCTCTCTCTCTCGCTCTCTCTCTGTGTGTGTGTATCTGTCCGTTTATTAGTTGTGTGAAAAGTACAGATGCTCATTCTGTTTTTGTTTGATATTACGTAATAGGCCTGTATTCTTTGCATGTTCACTACGAACTATGGAACTTAAGATATGCACCTACTGTTTTGACATATGCCTGTATGGAATGTTTAATTGTTGCTGCTAATAAATGGGCAAAATACCCAACCCAAGAAACTGTTTGGAAAGTGGTTTGTTGTCCACACACTTATGAACACTTACAATCTCACCTTTGCTAGAGTAGCTATCAGGAAGGTTTGTCTCCACACACACACACACACACACACACACACACACACACACACACACACACACACACACACACACACACACACACACACACACACACACACACACACACACACACACACACACACACACACACACACACACACACACACACACACCTGAAACTGATCCAAAAAGAAGAATGAATAGTCATCATATCTATAATAACCATAATACAAACACACCTCCCAAAAACTGAGAGGGGGGGGGCATAGTAGCGGCTCACTGGTCTGGTATCTCAGGCTTCTAACAGGGAAAGTTAGCTCACATTTGAGACTTCCCTTTCGGAAGAGTTTCAGCAAGCTTGGAGAACTGCGTTACTTAGTGAAAGAAGATTAGAGTACTGTATATATGAGCACATGATGTTCAAAAGTGGTATCAGGGAAATTATTTGAGTTACAGAGATAAATGATGATATGCCTCATTGTAAATAAGAATTCTCTCACCTGACTTGCCTTGTTAAATAAAGGTTAAATAAAAAATAAATAAACACGAGGAGCCATGTTGAGAAGCCGTCATTTACTATAGATTATAGCCCATGTCGACTGTCTACTTTAAAAACTTCATATGGCTGCAATCCCGCTAACGGGATCGATATGACAACAGCCAGTGAAAGTGCAGGGCGCCAAATTCAAAAAGCAGAAATCTCATAATTAAAATTCCTCAAACATACCTGTGTCTTATATCATTTTAAAGGTAATCTTGTTGTTAATCCCACCAAAGTGTCCGATTTCAAATATGCTTTTCAGCGAAAGCTGTAACGCTCTTCTACCTCGTCCTCCTCCTCAGACGAGGAGAGGAGAGAAGGATCAGATGACCAAAATGCAGCGTTGTAATTAGACATGATATTTATTAAACAAGGACGAAAACAAACACGAAAATATACTTGAAGAATTTACAAAAAACAACAAACGACGTAGACTGACCTGAACATAAGAACTTACATAAAACCGAAGAACGCATGAAACAGGAACAGACTACAACAAACGAACGAAAACACGAAACAGTCCCGTGTGGTGCATACAGACACAGACACAGGAAACAACCACCCACAACAAACAATGTGAAACCACCTACCTTAATATGGTTCTCAATCAGAGGAGATGAAAACCACCTGCCTCTAATTGAGAACCATATTAGGTACCCATTAACCAACATAGAAACAGAAAACATAATAACATAGAATGCCCACCCACACTCACGCCCTGACCGACTAACACATACCAAAACAACAGAAAACAGGTCAGGAACGTGACAGAAAGCACTACAAATGATTATGTTAGGTCACCACCAAACCACAATAAGCACAGCCATTTTTCCAGCGAAATATAGCTTTCACAAAAAGCAGAAATAGAGATAAAATTAATCACTAAACTTTGATGATCTTCATCAGATGACACTCATAGGACTTCATGTTACACAACACATGCATGTTTTGTTTGATAAAGTTCATATTTATATAAAAAAATCAGAGTTTACATTGGTGCGTTACATTCACTAGTTCCAAAAACATCAAGTGATTTTGCATAGCCACATCGTTTCAACAGAAATACTCATCATAAATGTAGATGATAATACAAGCTATACACATGGAATTATAGATATACCTCTCCTTAATGCAACCGCTGTGTCAGATTTAAAAAAAACTTTACGGAAAAAGCAAACCATGCAATAATCTGAGACGGCGCTCAGAACAATAGCCAAATTAGCCGCCATGTTGGAGTCAACAGAAACCAGAAAATACATGATACATGTTTCCTTACCTTTGATGATATTCATCAGAATGCATTCCCAGGAATCCCAGGTCCACAATAAATGCTTGATTTGTTCGATAATGTCCGTTATTTATGTCCAATTAGTTACTTTGGTTAGTGCGTTTGGTAAACAATTCCAAAGTCACAAAGAGTGTCCACTATAACGTGACAAAATGTCCAAAAGTTCCATAACAGTCAGTAGAAACATGTCAAACGATGTACTGAATCAATCTTTAGAATGTTGTTAACATACATCTTGAATAACGTTCCACCGGAGAATTACATTGACTTCAGTTGAGCGATGGAACGGAGCTGCCTATCACGTGAACGCGCGTGGTCAAAGCATGGTCAGCTCGTGACAGTGGTGACTAATTCTCCTTCGGCCCCCTTCACATTAGAGTCATCAGATAAAGTTCTATTGACTGTTGACATCTAGTGGAAGCCGTAGGAAGTGAAAACTCATCCATATCTCGCTGTAATTTCAATGAGAGCTTAGTTGAAAATCTGCCACCCTCAGAAAGATTCCAAACAGGAAGTGGAACTTCTCATGTTTTTGCCTGCCATATGAGTTATGTTATACTCACAGACATAATTCAAACAGTTTTAGAAACAGGGTGTTTTCTATCAAATACTAATAATAATATGCAAATATTAGCAACTATGACTGAGGAGCAGGCCGTTTACTCTGGGCACCTCTGTGCACCTTTCATCCAAGCTACTCAATACTGCCCCTGCAGCCATAAGAAGTTAATAGGTGCTATCACCACTCATAGATTGTGTCTTCAAAGTGAAACACAACGTAAAACAATAAGCTCTAGGTCTTTTAATGATGTGCTAATTTTTCATTATTTAACAATGTCAACTAATGATACTTTTGGTAAAGGATGTCTTAGTGCAAGCATGACCTAGTGACATACAGTACCAGTCAAAAGTTTGGACACACCTACTCATTCAAGGGTTTTACTTTATTTTTACTATTTTCTACATTGTATAATAAAAATTAAGACATAAAAACTATTTAACCAAAAAAGTGTTTGCCAAGATGACAGCTTTGCACTCTCTTAGCATTCTCTCAACCAGCTTCATGAGAAATGCTTTTCCAACAGTCTTGAATGAGTTCCCACAATGCTGAGCACTTGTTGGATGCTTCTCCTTCACTCTGTGGTCCAACTCATCCCAAACCATCTCAATTGGGTTGAGGTCAGGTGATTGTGGAGGCCAGGTCATCTGATGCAGCACTCCATCACTCTCCTTCTTGGTCAAATAGCCCTTACACACTCTGGAGGTGTGTTTTGGGTTATTGTCCAGTTGAAAAACAAATGATAGTTCCACTAAGCGCAAACAAGATGGGAAGGTGTATCGCTGCAGAATGCTGTGTTAGATATGCTGGTTAAGTGTGCCTTGAATTCTAAATAAATCCAAGACAGTGACACCATCACACCTCCTCCTCCATGCTTCACGGTGGGAACCACATATGTGGAGATCATCCGTTCACCGACTATGTGTCTCACAAAGACAGTGCGGTTGGAAAAATCATCAGACCAAAGTACAGATTTACACCCGTCTAATGTCCATTGCTCGTGTTTCTTGACCCAAGCAAGTCACTTCTTATTATTGGTGTCCTTTAGTAGTGGTTTCTTTGCAGCAATTTGACCATGAATGCCTGATTCACACAGTCTCCTCTGAACAGTTGATGTTGAGATTTGCCTGTTACTTGAACTCTGTGAAGCATTTATTTGGGCTGCAATTTCTGATGCTGGTAACTCTAATGAACTTATCCTCTGCTGCAGAGGTAACTCTGAGTCTTCCTTTCCTGTGGTGGTCCTCATGAGAGCCAGTTTCATCATAGCGCTTGATGGTTTTTGCAACTGCGCTTGAAGAAACTTTCAAAGTTATTGACATTTTACGGATTGACTAAGCTTCATGTCTTAAAGTAATGATGGACTGTTGTTTCTCTTTGCTTATTTGAGATGTTATTTTCATAATATGGACTTCGTCTTTTACTAAATAGGACTTCTGTATACCAAATCCTCTGTATACCAACCCTACCTTTTCACAACATACCTGATTGGCTCAAACATATTAAGAAGGAAAGAAATTCCACAAATTCACTTTTAACAAGGCACGTCTATTATTTGAAATGCATTCCAGGTGACTACCTCGTGAAACTGGTTGAGAGAATGCCAAGAGAGTGCAAAGCTGTCATCAAGGCAATTGGTGGATACTTTGAAGAATCTCAAATATAAAATATATTTTGATTTGTTGAGCACTTTTTTGGTTACTATATGATTCCATATGTGCTATTTCATAGTTTAGATTTTTTTCACTATTATTCTACTAAGTAGAAAATAGTAAAAATAAAGAAAAGCCTTGGAATGAGTAGGTGTGTCCAGACTTTTGACTACTACTGTATATATATACAGTGGGGAGAACAAGTATTTGATACACTGTCAATTTTGTAGGTTTTCCTACTTACAAAGCATGTAGAGGTCTGTAATTTTTATCATAGGTACACTTCAACTGTGAGAGATGGAATCTAAAACAAAAATCCAGAAAATCACATTGTATGATTTTTAAGTAATTAATTTGCATTTTATTGCATGACATAAGTATTTGATCACCTACCAACCAGTAAGAATTCCGGCTCTCACAGACCTGTTAGTTTTTCTTTAAGAAGCCCTCCTGTTCTCCACTCATTACCTGTATTAACTGCACCTGTTTGAACTCGTTACCTGTATAAAAGACACCTGTCCACACACTCAATCAAACAGACTCCAACCTCTCCACAATGGCAAGACCAGAGAGCTGTGTAAGGACATCAGGGATAAAATTGTAGACCTGCACAAGGCTGGGATGGGCTACAGGACAATAGGCAAGCAGCTTGGTGAGAAGGCAACAACTGTTGGCGCAATTATTAGAAAATGGAAGAAGTTCAAGATGACGGTCAATCACCCTCGGTCTGGGGCTCCATGCAAGATCTTACCTCGTGGGGCATCGATGATCATGAGGAAGGTGAGGGATCAGCCCAGAACTACACGGCAGGACCTGGTCAATGACCTGAAGAGAGCTGGGACCACAGTCTCAAAGAAAACCATTAGTAACACACTACGCCGTCATGGATTAAAATCCTGCAGCGCACGCAAGGTCCCCCTGCTCAAGCCAGCGCATGTCCAGGCCCGTCTGAAGTTTTCCAATGACCATCTGGATGATCCAGAGGAGGAATGGGAGAAGGTCATGTGGTCTGATGAGACAAAAATAGAGCTTTTTGGTCTAAACTCCACTCGCCATGTTTGGAGGAAGAAGAAGGATGAGTACAACCCCAAGAACACCATCCCAACCGTGAAGCATGGAGGTGGAAACATCATTCTTTGGGGATGCATTTCTGCAAAGGGGACAGGACGACTGCACCGTATTGAGGGGAGGATGGATGGGGCCATGTATCGCGAGATCTTGGCCAACAACCTCCTTCGCTCAGTAAGAGCATTGAAGATGGGTCGTGGCTGGGTCTTCCAGCATGACAACAACCTGAAACACACAGCCAGGGCAACTAAGGAGTGGCTCCGTAAGAAGCATCTCAAGGTCCTGGAGTGGCCTAGCCAGTCTTCAGACCTGAACCCAATAGAAAATCTTTGGAGGGAGCTGAAAGTCCGTATTGCCCAGTGACAGCCCCGAAACCTGAAGGATCTAGAGAAGTTCTGTATGGAGGAGTGGGCCAAAATCCCTGCTGCAGTGTGTGCAAACCTGGTCAAGAACTACAGGAAACATATGATCTCTGTAATTGCAAACAAAGGTTTCTGTACCAAATATTAAGTTCTGCTTTTCTGATGTATCAAATACTTATGTCATGCAATAAAATGCAAATTAATTACTTAAAAATCATACAATGTGATTTTCTGGATTTTTGTTTTAGATTCCGTCTCTCATAGTTGAAGTGTACCTATGATAAAAATTACAGACCTCTACATGCTTTGTAAGTAGGAAAACCTGCAAAATCGGCAGTGTATCAAATACTTGTTCTCCCCACTGTATATATATTGACTGCTACTGTATATACGTATATATATATATATATATATGTACAAAACCTGTATGTGTGATGATTTATGCGCCCTATTCAAGATGTTAGCGGCAAACGATGACCAAACTCTGAAGGTTTGTGCTACCGTATGTGTATGCTTATCCTTGAATGGCTTGCTGGAAGGAAACGGAGAGGCTGGAGCGGACCTATATTAAACAATAGACCATGATTAGTTCAATTTCGAAACGGGGATATCCAACAAGCGTAGGGTGACGCCTTGAAGTCTGAGGGCACAGTCCCTTCATTATCGCCATTTCGTGCCAACAAAGCAAGGCAGCTGTTCCAGACACTCAAGCCAAGGATGTAGAGAAGTTGGTGTTAGCAAGACTATACTTTCGGTGCCATTTTTGGAAAAGACTTGCCATTGACCTGTGCATTATCTCCTGAGATCTTTTGATCCAGAATTCAGACACACAAGTTGTAATATCTCAGCATTGGGAAGGTCTACAGACATAACAAAATATGCACTGTGCTTCTGGGAGTATGTTGTATCATTTGGTGTAATGTAAAGAAATTATTAGTTTACCCCCTTAACACCCTACATTGTGTTATTGTTTATGAGCCTGGTTGGCGTTTACATTCATGGTTTTATTTATCCTTCTCATCGACACACAACGACTAATACATCACACAGCAATGTGTGATGTATTTATTAAAAAATGTTCTCTATTAAATGGAGCCAATTAAACACCACCTTTAAATGAGAGAGGAGGCAATCCAAATGTTCTCCTTAAGTGCTGTTTCCACGGCAATCAAAGTCCTCTGCAGGGGGTGGAAGTGCGGAGGCGTTCAGCAGGAGCTGCTGCCACAGCAGGGAGAGACTGACGGAGAACACACACTCAACACTGCAGCCGTCTCTACCGCACACACAGCTCATGGCACCAAGAAAACATACGTGTGCATGCACACACACTTATTGCTGCATTCTTTATAAACTAGTAGCTAAAGCACTGATACAGTATCAACCAGAACACATACACCCACACACACCACAGATACACACATGCACGCACAAACACACACGCACACACACACATACACACACACTGCTGCCTTCTCACAAAATCAGAATGTCACCCTGTCTAAATCCATAATGTTCTGTTCACTATTGGATGATATTCATTGAGTCATCTATGATACATACAGTGCATGGAAAACTCAGTCAGTGGTGCTTGTAATCTGTCTCACAGTAGCCGGATATGTTGATGTTTTTCCCTATGATTAAATGTATCATATAGGGGGGGAATGTGGATATTCTAGCTTCCTCAATGTGGTGATTGAGGAAGTCTTCTCTGTCCCAGTCAGATTTTAAGGGAACTTGTCTCTGTGCAACCTCTCCCCCTTCTCCAATCATGTCTGGATGCCCTAGTCTCAACAATACCTCCCTTAGATTCAACCCCTGTGCAGATAGGCTGAGAGGTTTCCACTATGCTCACCAAGACAATCTGTCTGCTGGATATAGTTGTTGGGTAACACAGTTTGAGAAGTCGTTTGTGTCTGAGATCTTTCACGACCCCTGCAAAGAAATCTCGTCATACAGAACTGTTGACCAAATAAACCCAGTAGACAACCAGATCGGCCCATTGTGAGTATTTATAACTCAGTTTGGCAGCACTTGAAGGCAGCTCAGAGTTCCTAATTGAATGTTGCTATAGGAGCACCATTTCTCCCAGATACACATTCCAGCCCTTTTTTGTTGCGCCCCTCTCGAATGCAGACATTTTAAATTGACAGCATAACGAGTGGCATTATACCACGCAATAATTTGGCAGACTGTTAGAAATTTTATCAAACCAAATCAACAGCTGCCTTCGTTTGTGTACAGTTATTTAGAATATGTAACACTTTTTAAAAGGACTAAAAGAGAAGGCATTGATGGCATGAACGATGAGTATATCAAAGTCAAAGCAAAAGCCCCTTTTAGTAAATGGTGAGAAATTATGGACATCAAAGACCGTGCCCTCAACTCAAGCTTGTTTGATAGTATGCTTAGATTATATTTCATACCCATATTTTTCATGTATACTAATCAAGAGAACACAATGAATGTACACAGTTTAGATTAGTGAGTATTCACATATTACAATTTTTAAGCACCATCTCACAGCAAAATTGCCTCTTTGAATTAGTCTACGCAGCTGTCAAAATTCCACCGATTACAAACAGTGGCTTCCTTACTTTGTACTTTGTCGTTCGGATCTAAGTAGGTGGTACTACATTCCATAGAACTGGACTCTATCTCAGCTATCTTTAAGCTGGTGAGGGAAGAAAACAAGTTGAATACAGTTGAATACAGACAGAATGGTTTTTGTACAACAGTGTAAGACCGGGAAGGGTTCCACAGCAATGAGATGGAGAGAGTAGAATACCTCTTTCACTGCAGTCTGAAGCTTTTTCAGGTTCTCTCTCTTCTCAAACCTAGTGGAAATGGATTACGCTACACAAAGACGGGAACAATCACTCTTTTCTCCTCACACACACATACACTCTTGGTTTTGCCATACAGATATACAGAGAAACACAGTCTCCGAGCTGAGCTTTGTGTGTGGCTGTGTGTAGCTGTGTGAAGTGTTCCCTCCCTCGCTACATGCCAAGGGACTCGTCAATTATCTCCCCAAACGCACCGAGTCCTCAGGGGAAAAGACAAGGAGGGAGTCGTCCCTGTTTGTTAGCGAACCTGGAGTTTGCAACACTCCGTCGAGTGACAATACATTCACGCTCCAATTCAGTTGTTTTTTCTTTCTTTCTTTCCATCGTTTCGCTCTCTCCTACTCTCCTTGTTCTTGTTCTCATTCCAACTTCTCAAAGTTGGAGCTCGTAGAAGCTTTAGTGAACGTGTGTGTCTGTCTGTGTGTGTGTGTGTGTGTGTGTGTGTGTGTGTGTGTGTGTGTGTGTGTGTGTGTGTGTGTGTGTGTGTGTGTGTGTGTGTGTGTGTTTGCATGCGTGCATGTATGCATGCATGTTTGTGTACGTCTTTGTGTTTGTGTCTGTTGGTGAATGTTTGTGGATTAAAGGGTGTATGCTTTCAGTTTGATCTTTTCTTCTCTCATGCAGGCGAGGTGATACTCCCAAAAGATACTTTTTTCTCCGGATAGATTTAAGAAGTGTTCATACACAAAAACAGACAATAACAAACAAAAAGCGGATAAACAACATTCTCATACTCATGTAATTAATTATACCGTACATTGATTAGCATTTCCTTGTTTTGAGCATGAGGCACTGTAGGTAACTCGAACGTGCGTGTATTAACGGCATCATCCTAGTATCTATTCTTAATTTCAATAACTACCATACGAATGGAAATATTAAAGAATATTTTCAAAGAAAACACAAGCAGCAATCTCTTCCAGATTGAAAAACAGATTTGTGTTCCAGATGTTTGACAATGATGACCAGCAGTTGAGTTAGCAAGTACTTTTTTATTTTATTCAGTCAGTGCACTACACTCTTTCCCCAACTCTTTATATCAAGTACATGAGTTGGGATCAGATCATCCCCATTGCTTCCCTAAGATTGTCTTATATATAACGTCTCTCAGTGTGTGTCCCCGAGCTGTTTGCTTGGAGGCCACTATACTACCTGATTGAATTAAAGAGATATACATAATAGATGTAAAGAATGACACCTCCGTCACCATGGGTAACGACTGACTCCCAACTCTCTTGTCACTCCTCTGACTCACTGAGCTAGCTAATATAGATGAGCGAGAGACAGAGAGAGAGAGAGAGAGACTCTGGCTCTGAGATTCCTAGACTGATTGGGTGTCTCCTACACAAATTTCAACATCTGTCTGTCTGCTTGACTGCACTCTGTCTCTCTAAAAGGATGAGAGAGAGAATTAAAGTAAGAGAGACAGACACACAGAGAAAGAGAGGGAGAGAGAGATTGGAAATGTATGTTGGTTTAGTCTTGATTACTGACCTTTGACAAGCCAAACCACTTGCAGTTCTCTCAGAGACTGTACAGAGGCCTTTTTTTACACTCACTTTTGAACTTTCTTGAGAAGCTTCAACAGACTGGTGTCACACACATCATTTTTATGTCATGGTGAAAGGACGATAGGCAGAGACAGACAGACAGAAAGAAGAGAGAGTCTGTAAAACTTTCCACAAGGGGCCTATAGAGTGGTAGATTGAGGGGTGTTGATGCGGCCTAGGCTGGCCTAAAGGGTTAGAGCCAGCTCCAAGCCCTCCAAGCCTCAAGACACAGCCTGGGCCCGGCCACAGCCCAGAGAGAGGGCGTGCCATTGTTTACAATCCCTACTGCGGCAAACAATAAACAATGAAAAGACTGAGGGGGTGCCAGCTGCTTGCCCCAAACATTAACATTTTGGGAACTCAAACACACCCCCATGCTTCCGACACACCCCCATCACCTCCCCCTTTCACCCGAACCCCCTAAACCCGGCCCCAAAAACCCCACTGGGGCCATCGCCCGGCCATACCCATGCTGCCCCTCCAAGAAACCACAAGAGGGTGTGGTTCCTGCTGGAACAGGGAAGCCATTTATTTTGGGCGCATCTCTGCTGAGTGACTCATGTGTTGACTGGAAACTTGGCCCCGTGCTCCAGGAGCTCACAGTGTGCCAGCCCCCGTGGCATATCAGCACATGACCTACCCCCTCTTAATGTCTCCCACCCCTAAATGCCCCTGCTGGTTCTCCAACCAGCCAACCACCCTTCATCATCAGACTATTTTTACCTTTACGTCAGCCTATACAACCCAGCTCTCAGACTGTTGCAGGCATATAATGTATGTGAGAGAGAGAAAGAGAGAGAGAGAGAGAGAGAGGACTTCAGGGATGCTATGAGAAAATGAGGAACTCATACACTTGTGCAAGCCTCATTAAAGCTACAAAACTGTACGTGTTGAATCTTAACTTGTTAACAATACAGCAAAACAGATGACATTTACTTCCACGGGTGGCCAGAAATAACTATCTGAAAGCCATGCCAGTACTAAACCACGCATCCAGTCTTCTAATCTGACCCGCTGGGTCATACAGTATATCACTAACCCAGCATCAACATCCCAACCACAGGATTAATTAATGGAATGGTAATCGAACTCATCAAACACATGATTTCCATGTGTTTCATATCATTCCATCTACTCCATTCAAGCCATTATTTTTGAGTCGTTCTCCCCTCAGCAGCGTCCTGTGAACCCAACCCTTTTTCTCCCCAATTTCGTGATATCCAATTGTGATCCAATTACGATCTTGTCTAATCGCTGCAACTCCCCAGTGGGCTCGGGAGAGGACAAGGTCGAGTCATGCGTCCTCCGAAACATCAATCATCAATCAATCAAGTTTATTTTATATAGCCCTTCGTACATCAGCTAATATCTCGAAGTGCTGTACAGACACCCAGCCTAAAACCCCAAACAGCAAGCAATGCAGGTGTAGAAGCATGGTGGCTAGGAAAAACTCCCTAGAAAGGCCAAAATCTAGAAAGAAACCTAGAGAGGAACCAGGCTATGAGGGGTGGCCAGTCCTCTTCTCGCTGTGCCGGGTGGAGATTATAACAGAACTATGCCAAGATGTTCAAAATGTTCACAAGTGACAAGCATGGTCAAATAATAATCATGAATAATTTTCAGTTGGCTTTTCATAGCCGATCATTAAGAGTTGAAAACAGCATGTCTGGGACAGGTGGCGGTTCCATAACCGCAGGCAGAACAGTTGAAACTGGAATAGCAGCAAGGCCAGGTGGACTGGGGACAGCAAGGAGTCATCATGCCCGGTAGTCCTGACGTATGGTCCTAGGGCCCAGGTCCTCCGAGAGAGAGAAAGAAAGAGAGAAGGAGAGAATTAGAGAGAGCCAAGATTTTCAAAATGTTCATAAATGACAAGCATGGTCAAATAATAAATCAGGAATAAAAGTCAGTTGGCTTTTCATAGCCGATCATTAAGAGTTGAAAGCAGCAGGTCTGGGACAGGTAGGGGTTCCATAACCGCAGGCAGAACAGTTGAAACTGGAATAGCAGCAAGGCCAGGTGGACTGGGGACAGCAAGGAGTCATCATGCCCGGTTTGCCATGACGTATGGTCCTAGGGCTCAGGTTCTCCGAGAGAGAGAAAGAAAGAGAGAACGAGAGAATTAGAGAGAGCATACTTAAATTCACACAGGACACTGGATAAGACAGGAGAAGTACTCCAGGTATAACCAACTGACCCTAGCCCCCCGACACATAGACTACTGCAGCTTAAATACTGGAGGCTGAGACAGGAGGGGTCAGGAGACACTGTGGCCCCATCCGATGATACCCCCGGACAGGGCCAAACAGGAAGGATATAACCCTACCCACTTTGCCAAAGCACAGCCCCCGCACCACTAGAGGGATATCTTCAACCACCAACTTACAATCCTGAGACAAGGCCGAGTATAGCCCACAAAGATCTCCACCACAGCACAAACCAAGGGGGGGGGGCGCCAACCCAGACAGGAAGATCACGTCAGTAACTCAACCCACTCAAGTGACGCACCCCTCCTAGGGACGGCATGAAAGAGCACCAGTAAGCCAGTGACTCAGCCCCTGTAATAGGGTTAGAGGCAGAGAATCCCAGTGGAGAGAGGGGAACCGGCCAGGCAGAGACAGCAAGGGCGGTTCGTTGCTCCAGAGCCTTTCCGTTCACCTTCACACTCCTGGGCCAGACTACACTCAATCATATGACCTACTGAAGAGATAAGTCTTCAGTAAAGACTTAAAGGTTGAGACCGAGTCTGCGTCTCTCACATGGGTAGGCAGACCGTTCCATAAAAATGGAGATCTATAGGAGAAAGCCCCCCAAACCGCGCTTCTTAAACCCCTTCGCTTAATTACCCGGAAGCCAGCTGCACCAATGTGTTGGAGGAAACACCTTTCGACTGACGACCGAGGTCAGCCTGCAGGCGTCCGGACCGCCACAAGGAGTCGCTAGAGCATGATGAGCCAAGTAACTCCCCCCTGTACAAACCCTCCCGTAACCCAGACAGCGCTGGGCCAATTGTGTGCCGCCCTATGGGACTCCCGGTCACTGCTGGTTATGACACAGCCTGGGATCAAACCCGGGTCTGTAGTGATGCCTCAAGCACTGTGATGCAGTGCCTTAGACCGCTGCGCCACTCGGGAGGCCAACCTTGCTCTTTAAAAAAAAAAAAAAAACTAAGTGGCCCAAGGGAATGTTGATTAGTCATTGGCTCAACTTGCCCCTGGCCAAATGGCACAATTTATCACAAAGAAACATTTTGAATACATTAACCCACTCAGCTATAAGGATGCACATTCATGCTTGGTTTAAGACCTCATATTGCAGCTTATAGAGTCCCCAACTTATGTATGAAACAGACTTAAAACAATCTATTTTGGTCAGGGGTGTCAAACTAATTTGTTTGACACTCCTGAATCTTTAACGAGGTCCTCTGTCCGTGGTTTTGGGGAATTTTAGGTACTCCCTGACTGTCTATCTTTAATTTCAGTGACTATTAGCGAGCTGGACACGGTCAAGAAATTGTATAAATGTACGTCCATTGTAATTTCTACAGTTTCGATTTGGTTTTAGTCATTTTAAAGTACATTACTTGTATTTTTTTTACTCAAACCACAATCCGGCCCTCGGGCCATATGTTTGACACCCCTGGTTTAGATACAAGCATCATGAAACCTATAACACAATAAATTAATTTGACTTTGTGGAAATTTGGACCTAACTTGCTTACCACTTTTTCCATGTGGTTTCTTCCTTCACAGACTCCATGAAATGATGACCTCTTCCGAAATATTTTCTCACATGATTCCCCTTTTTGTATGGTTTTCTAGAAACAAGGGGTGGCTCAACGAACCCTTTGGCACGACTTACCCCACTGTCCCCAAATGTATATAATGTTTGTGAACAGTAGTGAGAAACGCACTGACAAAAGGCTTCAACTAGACGAAAAGCTTCACAGCTATAAGGCTCCAGATGGCACGAGTAGTCAATAAAAGAGTGGAAGAGGGCTTATAAAAATATTTCAAACATAAAACTCACTCGCCACCATAAAAAAGCCACACTTTAATAGGCCCCTTATTTATCTGCTTGGCAAAGAATGCAAAGTGTCTCTAATATACATTGAATTTAAAAATCATTAGGAACTCTTTCCATGACACAGACTGACTAGGTGAATCCAGGTGAAAGCTATGATCCCTTATTGATGGCACTTGTTAAATCCACTTCAGTGTAGATGAAGGGGAGGAGACAGGATAAAGAATGATTTTTTTAGCCTTTAGACAATTGAGACATGGATTGTGTATGTGTGCCACTCAGAGGGTGAATGGGCAAGACAAAAGATGTAGGTGTCTTTACCAGTTTGAGTGTGTCAAGAACTGCATCACTGCTGGGTTTTTCAAGTTCAACCGTTTCCCGTGTGTATCAAGAATGGCCCACCACCCAAAGGACATCCACTGTGGGAAGTATTGGAGTCAACATGGGCCAGCATCCCTTTGAAATGCTTTTGAAACCTTGTAGAATCCATGCCCTGACAAATTGAGGTTGTTTGATGGCAAAAGGGGATGCAACTCAAAATTAGGAAGGAGTTGTTAATGTTTTATACACTCAATGTAATTGTATTGGAGGACGGAGACTTGGTGTTGGCCATGACATTTTTCTTTAGATAACTAGATAACAACTGCACGTCAGAGAGATGGGACCAAGTCACAATTGAGCAAGTCCTAAGAAAGTCTTGAGTCTTAACCTTGAATCTTGAGTGAAGTCCCAAGTAATAATGGACAAGTATTAGGTCACGTTCCAGAGCTCAGGTCAAGTCAAGTCAAAAGTCCCTAATTTTGGGTTTCGAGTCCTCAAGTCAATGGTTAAGTGTTTTATATATTTAGATTACATTTTTAAATTCAGGTAATATGTTCTGTTTTCCTTACAGTTGGCTTACCAGTACAGTACAGTACATACTGTAGGCCTACATAATAAACTTCACAGATCATGAAATAAATCATCTGCGCTAGGCAGAACAGAATTTAACGGTAATTTCCCATATAACCCAATGCGATTCTCCACTTTGAGAAACAAAATTGCCAAGAATGTATGTGCATGGTGTAATAACCTAATTCAACAGGAGAGGAAGGTGGTTTGGCTCTTTTAGAGGGGGAAATCCAAATCTCTCTAGTCTCTAGTGTTACAGCTCGAGTCCAAGTTAACTCCCAAGTCATAGATGATCAAGTCGAAGTCGACTGTCAAGTGTTTTTTAAATTTTTGCCCAGTCAATTCTCAAAATGTCACATGACTCGAGTCCACATCGCTACTATACATACACATAGCCTCACAGCATCAATGTTAGCAAGGCTGCACGATGAATGCAGTGCAAATAATCTAATTTACATAAATGTAAAAACACTCATTATACATCCCCTCTTCTCCATAGCCTTCAGTTGTGACCGGTTTCTGTCATTACTTGCTATCATTTGTAGACCTGAGAAACCAGGTGAGAGACTCTCTAGCCAATTAACCTCTTTAATTGATCAATTAAGCAGAGCAGAATAATTCCAAATTATTGCAGACCAATGAGGCCAACGAGCGCTGGAGTCTAGTGGCTCATATAAGGCTCCCTCCCCCTGTGAACGGAGTCCTGTGGCTTTCCTGCGCCGGTGCAGTGCTCTGACATTCCCTCCACACCCACACTGGCAGCGAAAGTGGCAATTAGTGGCCATCTCTGCAGGGGTGTGTGTACAGGGGGTGGCCAGGGAGGGGGCGGGGGTGGACGGGGCCAGGCTGGTGTGGTGGCCTCCTTGGCCACCACATCAACAGGAAGTCCCTGCCCATCTCTACCCTCTAATGATGGGGGACGTGAGGTCACGACCCTGGTTCGCCATGTCACTGTCACGCCCTTTCTGTTTGGCACCAGTGAGGGGCCACAGATGGGTAAGGGGATAGGGAGGGGGACAGGGGATAGTGGGAGAGGGATCCGGGGGGCAATATGAAGGATCAACATTACTGTCAGACAGGGTCTTCATCTCAGTATCCACATTCCCAGATGCATGCCTCTTGTGAGACAGATTATAAACCCTTTCCTAATTTCCTCCTCTCACTCTCAGCCTCTCAAAAGGAGAATGATAGCCCGCTGTGTGGCTGGGTATGAATCTGGTGGGCTTGAGGGGCTGGGTAGCTACAGTGACCTCCAAAGGTATTGGGACACTGACACATTTTTGGCTGTTTTGGCTCTGTACTCCATATGGGGTGAACCGTTTAGATATTGCAGCACTTTTTGAACATAGTCACCCCATTTTAGGGGACCAAAAATATTGGGACAAATTCAATTATTTTTCTAGCCAAAAGTATTTGGTCCCATATTCATAGCATGAATTGACTATATCAAGCATGTGACTACACATTTGTTTTGGTTGTGTTTCAGATCATTTTTTTGCCCAATGGAAATTAATAATGTATTGTTTCACTTTGGAGTCACTTTTATTGTAAATAACAATATACTATTTCTAAACATTTTACATTAATGTGGCTGCTGCCATGATTATGGATAATACTGAATGAATCATACCCCCCCCCCCCAAAATGCTAACCTCCCCTGTTATTGTAATGGTGAGAGGTTAGCATGTCTTGGGGGTATGATATTTCTGCCTCTGTAACTCTGTCACTCTTAATACTTTTGGAGCTGACTGTAAATGGTTGTGGGGGCTGGATTGTTGTGGGAGCTGGATGTGGGAGCTGTGATCCTAAATCCAATCTACTCATACCGACACCCCACCCTGATGCTGGTAGAGAGACTCACATTATGATGTATGTCTGTCATTGATGTGTGTTCACTCTCTGGTGAATGAGGAATGGTGGGATAAATTAGGTGGAGACACTATGTCAGATGTTGGAGGGGTGCCTGTGAGGGATCCCCTCTGATTATAGGTGACTTGATTACTGTCTTCAGTCAGCGTATAGGTTCACCCTTAATAAAGAATAGGGGCGAGGAGAGAGAACGATTAATATCATCAGAAAAGGGATGTAGTGTAAAGAAAAACAGAAAAGGTGAAGACATTGAGTGAAAAAGGAGAAAGAGGTCAGGGATAGAGAGCGAGAGGGATGAGATGAGAAGAACAATCAAATAGAACAGAAAGTAGCGCGTCATATCTGGCCCACGGAGGCTGTGGATTGTGCCCTGACTGACCCACTGGAACAGCTGCTACTGCTACTACTACTCTGGTCTCTGATCACAGAGGACACAACCTACTGGAGAACATCAGTGGACGCAGACCACATACATAGACACTTCGACGTTCTGGTAAGAATACAGCATTAAACAACGTGGTTCCCCCATTGCAGTCTAAGATATTGTAGATGTAAGTGTCATGAAACACAGACAAGCATCATTCAAAAATGACTTTGAAGAGCAACAAAATAAAACCGAGCATTGTGGCCAGCTGGCTGGATCATCAATGCACAATTTGTCCCTGGAGCACGATTAGAGGAAATGAAGAGCATAGACAGACACTGTCACTGGTTGCTTGGCCAGTGATTACACTCATTTCATTCTAGTGCCAGTGTTGAGTCAGTGTCTGAGCCATTGACTGGCCCCCTGAGTCATCAGTGGACATTGATATAGCCATTTGTCACAGCTGACAATGGGGCTCAGCTTTTAGCTTCATTAGGCCATAAATTATATCATGTTTGGAATTATATGTCACAAATTAATGTAACATTAATTGGATACACTGTCTTTCTCCATGAAATGAGGTATATGCCTATAAATGCTTGTATTACTCTTATGGTATCTAGTAAATGGGTTATTTCATGTCCTTTAATGGCTTTAATAACACATCATCATGTAATCATTGCATTTATGGTATGGGCAAAACAACATTTCATTGAGTGAGTAGCATAGTACAGCATGGAAGAGTATAAAGCATAATCCTCTTCTGGCTTTGTTACTGTATATCACTTATTAGGAATTCAACCGTAGCATATTTCCTCAGGGAATATACATGGTACCATAAACTGTAAATTCCAGGACAATTCCCTTAGCGTACGAGTGAGAGAGTGAGGCGGCGCTGTCTAGCAAACAGCGGCACTACATCTCCCAAGCACGCTGTCCGTATCGACCATGCCGCTCCACTCACTCTCATTAGCTTCTATTAATCTGTTTACCCTTCACAGCGCACTGACATTACCCCCAATCCCCTGGCCGCTGCCAAAGCCAAAGTGACACTGGGTCTGCAGGCTACGTTTGGAGGCTGCTAGGTCACACAGATGACGGCACTCGCTGTCGACCGGTGAGATGTGGGGCTTCAGCGCCCGCAAGGGGAGACTGCCAGAGGAAGTGAGACAATCATTAGGAGAGTCAAGCCGACGCTGTCACCCTGTCGCCTGCTTCCCAAGGAGCCTGCCCAGACACAAGCCAGCTTCAGGAACTAGCAGCACTCCGCCTTGCTACCGTGGTTAGACGCCAGTTGGATGGAAACATGGGAGACGAAGAGAGGTATGCGACACACACACACATTACCAGAGTACAGAGTACAGTATCATAAAGCACAGGTTCAGCTGCCAAGGCGTTTGCCTGTTGCGAGCAGCACTGATGACAAAATGAGACGGGCCCGTTGTGAGTCTATAACGCCTGTGAAAGCAGAATGCTTTTATTAGGCCTCTAACACAATAAGAGAGGGCAGGAGTCAATTACTGTGTACTTATCCTCCGCCTGCCCACACAGCAACTTGTTAACGCTTCCTAATAAAAGGCAGCAGAGAATAGCCTGGGTAGTACATGGTCCAATTGTTACACTGACAATGAACACTTTTCCATGCCCCTCATGCTCTCACCAATGCCTGACAAAGGTTCAAAATAAATATTTACCATACTGCTAAAATTACTTCATTGACGATTGTCCCGAGTGACAAAATGTTGACACTTAAAGTAGAGAGTGCTTGAATGATTAATTTAAGCATTGTACTATTACTAGTACTATTGTAGTTGTTTTTTTTAGATAGTACTGAACAGGAGAGATAATACATTCCTTGATATTAAACTCCTTTTCCCTTTAAATGAGGTCGATGCTCTCTTTCCAACTGAGGTTATGAGAAAAGCTAGTGTTGGTTCATTGTATTAATTAGCTGAGAGTAGATCAGTGAGCGGGGTGAGAGAGATACAGGACGATTGTTATCCATATCAAAATGTAGTAAATCTGTCTGTGAACAGACCGTAACCAATAATCTCCAACACAAACATCAAGTAAATCAAGGAAATACGGAATGGAAGCTTTTAAAGGTTAAGTGGTTGTTTGACCTTGTCAAATCAAATCAAATGATCAAATCAAAATAGTAACACAAGAGGAATTAAATATAATACACAAGAATGGAGCTACAGTGCCTTCAGAAAGTATTCATAACCCTTGACTTATTCCACAATTTGCTGTGTTACAGCCTGAATTCAAAATATATATTTTTTTTTTCTACCAATCTACACGCAATACCCCATAATGACAAAGTGAAAACATGTTTTTAGAGATTTTTCGACATTTACCGAGAATGAAATACAGAATATCTAATTTACATTAATATTCACAACTCTGAAGCAATAATTTGAAGAATCACCTTTGGCAGTGATTGCAGTCTTGTTGGGTAAGTCTCTAAGACCTTTCCACACCTGGATTGTGCAACATTAGGCTATTATTATTTGAAAAATTCTTCATGCTCTGTCAAATTGGTTGTTGATTTTGATTGATTATTGCTAGACAATCATTTTCTTGCCATAGATTTAAGTCATACAAGTCACTGTCTTCTTGGTAAGCAACACCAAAGCAGATTTGGCCTTGTGTTTTAGGTTATTGTTCTGCTGAAAGGTGAGAGATGAGGTACAGTAGTTATTCAAAAATCATGTTTATAAACACAATTATTGCACACAGGGAGTCCATGCAACGTGTTATATGACTTGTTACGCACACTTTTACTCTTGAACTTTGCCATTCTTGAACTTTGCCATAACAAAGTGGTTGAATACTTATTGACTGAAGAAATTTCAGCTTTTTATTTGTAATTCATTTGTACACTTTTTGAAAAACATAATTCCACTTTGACATTATGGGGTATTGTGTGTAGGCCAGTGACCAATTTTTTTATTCATTTTACACATTTTAAATTCAGGTTGCAACACAACAAAATGTGTAAAAAGTGTTTTGATTACTGAAAATAATCATGGCCTCTAAACCTTCAAGCTGCATTCTGGACCCTATTCCAACTAAACTACTTAAGGAGCTGCTTCATGTGCTTGGCCCTCCTATGTTGAACATAATAAACGTCTCTCTATCCACCGGATGTGCATCAAACTCACTAAAAGTGGCAGTAATAAAGCCTCTCTTGAAAAAGCCAAACCTTGACCCAGAAAATATAAAAAACTATCGGCCTATATCGAATCTTCCATTGCTTTCAAATTGTTTTTGAAAAAGCTGTTGCGCAGCAACTCACTGCCTTCCTGAAGACAAACAATGTATACGAAATGCTTCAGTCTGGTTTTAGACCCCATCATAGCACTGAGACTGCACTTGTGAAGGTGGTAAATGACCTTTTAATGGCGTCAGACCGAGGCTCTGCATCTGTCCTCGTGCTACTAGACCTTAGTGCTGCCTTTGATACCATCGATCACCACATTCTTTTGGAGAGATTGGAAACCCAAATTGGTCTATACAGACAAGTTCTGGCCTGGTTTAGAGCTTATCTGTCTGAAAGATATCAGTTTGTCTCTGTGAATGGTTTGTCCTCTGACAAATCAACTGTACATTTCGGTGTTCCTCAAAGTTCCGTTTTAGGACCACTATTGTTTTCACTATATATTTTACCTCTTGGGGATGTCATTCGAAAACATAATGTTAACTTTCACTGCTATGCGGATGACACACAGCTGTACATTTCAATAAAATAATGGTGAAGCCCCAAAATTGCTCTCGCTAGAAGCCTGTGTTTCAGCCATAAGGAAGTGGATGGCTGAAAACGTTCTACTTTTAAACTCGGACAAAACAGAGATGATTGTTCTAGGTCCCAAGAAACAAAGAGATCTTCTGTTGAAACTGACAATTAATCTTGATGGTTGTAAAGTCGTCTCAAATAAAACTGTGAAGGACCTCGGTGTTACTCTGGACCCTGATCTCTCTTTTGACAAACATATCAAGACTGTTTCAAGGACAGCTTTTTTCCAAAAATGATGCAGAAACATTTATCCATGCTTTTGTTACTTCTAGGTTAGACTACTGCAATGCTCTACTTTCCGGCTACCCGGATAAAGCACTAAATAAACTTCAGTTAGTGCTAAATACGGCTGCTAGAATCCTGACTAGAACCCCAAAATTTGATCATATTACTCCAGTGCTAGCCTCCCTACACTGGCTTCCTGTTAAGGCAAGGGCTGATTTCAAGGTTTTACTGTTAACCTACAAAGCGTTACATGGGCTTGCTCCTACCTATCTTTCCGAGTTGGTCCTGCCGTACATACCTACACGTACGCTACGGTCACAAGGCGCAGGCCTCCTAATTGTCCCTAGAATTTCTAAGCAAACAGCTGGAGGCAGGGCTTTCTCCTATAGATCTCCATTTTAATGGAATTGTCTGCCTACCCATGTGAGAGACGCAGACTCAGTCTCAACCTTTAAGTCTTTACTGAAGACTTATCTCTTCAGTGGGTCATATGATTGAGTGTATTCTGGCCCAGGAGTGTGAAGGTGAACGGAAAGGCTCTGGAGCAATGAACCGCCATTGCTTTCTCTGCCTGGCCGGTTCCCCTCTCTCCACTGGGATTCTCTGCCTCTAACCCTATTACAGGGCCTGAGTCACTGGCTTACTGGTGCTCTTTCATGCTGTCCCTAGGAGGGGTGCGTCACTTGAGTGGGTTGAGTCAGTGACGTGATCTTCCTGTCTGGGTTCCCCCCCCCCCCCCCCTTGGTTTGTGCCGTGGCGGAGATCTTTGTGGGCTATACTCTGCCTCTTTTCAGGATGGTAAGTTGGTGGTTGAAGATATCCCTCTAGTGGTGTGGGGGCTGTGCTTTGGCAAAGTGGGTGGGGTTATATCCTTCCTGTTTGGCCCTGTCCGGGGGTATCATCGGATGGGGCCACAGTGTCTCCTGACCCCTCCTGTCTCAGCCTCCAGTATTTATGCTGCAGTAGTTTATGTGTCGGGGGACTAGGGTCAGTTGGTTATATCTGGAGTACTTCTCCTGTCTTATCCGGTGTCCTGTGTGAATTTAAGTATGCTCTCTCTAATTCTCTCTTTCTCTCTTTCTTTCTTTCTTTCTCTTTCTCGGAGGACCTGAGCCCTAGGACCATGCGTCAGGACTACCTGGCATGATGACTCCTTGCTGTCCCCAGTCCACCTGGCCGTGCTGCTGCTCCAGTTTCAACTGTTCTGCCTGCGGCTATGGAACCCTGACCTGTTCACCAGACGTGCTACCTGTCCCAGACCTGCTGTTTTCAACTCTCTAGAGACCGCACGAGCGGTAGAGATACTCTTAATGATCGGCTATGAAAATCCAACTGACATTTACTCCTGAGGTGCTGACTTGCTGCACCCTCGACAACTACTGTGATTATTATTATTTGACCATGCTGGTCATTTATGAACATTTGAACATTTTGGCCATGTTCTGTTATAATCTCCACCCGGCACAGCCAGAAGAGGACTGGCCACCCCTCATAACCTGGTTCCTCTAGGTGTGTGTGTGTGTGTGTGTGTGTGTGTGTGTGTGTGTGTGTGTGTGTGTGTGTGTGTGTGTGTGTGTGTGTGTGTGTGTGTGTGTGTGTGTGTGTGTGTGTGTGTGTGTGTGTGTGTGTGTGTGTGTGTGTGTGCGCACGTGCGTATGTAGTGTATGTGAATAGGGCTGTGGTGGTCACGAAATTTCGCCAGCTGGTGATTGTCAAGCAAATAAGGAGGTGTAGCAGGGATCGGACCAAGACGCAGCGTAATTCGTGCTCAACATATTTAATTAAGACGATAAACGTGAACACTTACAAAAATACAAAATAACAAATGTGGCAAAACCGATACAGTCCTATCTGGTGCAGAGAACACAAAGACAGAAGACAACCACCCACAAATCCCAACACAAAACAGGCTACCTTAATATGGTTCCCAATCAGAGACAATGCAAAACACCTGCCACTGATAGAGAACCATATTAGGCCAAACAACAAACCCAACATAGAAACACAAAACATAGAATGCCCACCCAGCTCACGTCCTGACCAACACTAAAACAAGGAAAACACAAACAAACTATGGTCAGAACGTGACATCCTGGCTTCCACACTGATGCAGATGTTTGGAACATTAATCCATTATTTACATATTTCAGACAGGTCTAAACAAGAATGAAAATTTAGTCTAGAAAATTTAGTCTATTTCAGGAGAACAGAATAACATACTCGGAGTTGTCCTTATGTTAGGTCCTGATCTGGCTATGCCAAATGGATGTGGGCTACACTAGTTCATTTAGCAGACAAGATTTGCTTAGAATTCCATCGCAAAATGTTATAGTATGAAGAATACAATTGAACAAAGCTGAATAAATAGAAAGGATATTTTCTCCAAATGATTTGAGGGTGCGCACATGCGGCTATTCTGTGTTGAGCGTTTAACAAAGAAATAGGTATTCTTATATGCTTAATTTAGAGTTATTAATAATGTAACTTTAGTTACTATTAATCAAACTTTGGTCTATATGTTTTAATACATTGTAAGGCTGCATGATGCGACTCTAATGATGATTTGAAAAAATTTGCTTGAAAGGCATGAACTCTGCTTTGTTTTTTTCTGCAGTCTGTACACACTACATCAGTCACTCATTGACAGTTTGACAAGCACTTGATAATGCCTGGAATTTCACGGTGCCATCCCCTTTGTGTGGCCATAATGCACCCTAAAAAAATCCATATCTTTTGCGGTCAGTGGCAGTTGTGGGTTTCTCCTTGAGTGCTGTGCGCTCCATCACGTGATTGGGTCTTTCTCACAGGCTACAAGTGAAGACAGACACATAGGGGACGCAACTGTGCGCGTCCTTATCCAGTTCCGAGTGCATATTGAAGATATTGGAAGACCTTTACATTTACTTTTCGTCAGTCAACAATATGAGTAGGCCTAACGAACAGCAAAAGCACTAGCCTATGTCAATCTACTATACCCATAGTACAAAGGTCGACCTATTCTATTCTGTGCGAGAAATAAATATTCCAAACATAGTCTTGGACAGTTGTGGGATGAGATAGATCCCAAATTAATACAACCAATAGCCTCCAAAAAAGTTTAGCTTAAAATGTTGAAAAACGATTGCGTATTTTTTTTCACATTATAAGCGCAGCAATGTGCACATGGTAGTAGGTTAAAAGAGCAAATATTCCATTAGCTGTCAACACCATTATCAAAAGTTACCACAAATGCAATTATGCATGTACTGTAATGCTTTTATTATAAAGGTACATTTTATGATGAAAATGTTCTTCCCCAAACTTGAAACTCACGCACTGCTTATATATGGCAGTTAGGCTCTACACCCCTTGTAAAGTGGATTAATGTGCTTAATTTTAAGAAGTTATTTGGCCACTTTAGTTGAGATACAAACCTTATTAAAACATATAGGCCTATGGGCTAGGCTACATTAGGTGTGCAACTATTTTTTTTTAAAGTCGCAAAAAAAAGGTATTGTTTCTTACATATACTGGGCCTCATTCACAAATGATGTGAATTATATACTAAGTGATAGGCTAATATTGTCACCTCCCAGACTAATTTTGATTAAATCTTGTCTTTACATATACTAAATAATATACAGTACCAGTCAAAAGTTTGGACACACCTACTCATTCAAGGGTTTTTCTTTATTTTACTATTTTCTACGTTGTAGAATAATAGTGAAGACATCAAACCATGAAATAACCCATATGTAATCATGCAGTACCCAAAAAAGCATTTAAATTTTTTTTAAATTATATTTTATATTTTACTTCTTCAAAGTAGCCACCCTTTGCCTTGATGACAGCTTTGCACACTCTTGGCATTCTCTCAACCAGCTTCACATGGAATGCTTTTCCAACAGTCTTGAAGGCGTTTCCACATATTCTGAGCACTTCTTGGATGCTTTTCCTTCACTCTGTGGTCCAACTGTTAGTGAGGTCTGGAATTTCCCCCCCAGGAATTTGTTGGAATGTTGAAGCTCATTTACTGCATTTCTATACAATTAAAAACTTTTACATGCAATTTGGAGAACAGCAAAAAATATGCAAAAATGACCCCAGCCATTATAACCTCAGTCAATCTACAAACACATAGCCTATTAGCTATGCAATTGTAATGGTATACCCCTGAAAGGGGAGAAATATAAGAACTGATTCATACTGACATCTGAAGCATCTGTGACTGTTCAGTGTTTAATGATGCATTGCATAAAATCATCAACTCTTTACATAGATAGCTCTTTTCTCAAATTACGTAGTGTTCACATTTGTATTCCTAGGCATTACTAATCAAGCCCCGCACAAACATACATCAATGGAGCACACAGATGATTGTATTATCACGCTAAACTGAAAGCGCAAACTACCGCATTTAACCATGGCAAGGGGACTGGGAATATGGTCGAATACAAACAGTGCAGTTATTCCCTCCGTGAGGTAATCAAACGGGCAAAACGTCAGTACAGAGACAAAGTGGAGTCGCAATTCAACGGCTCAGAGACAAGACTTATGTGGCAGGGTCTACAGAATATCACGGATTACAAAGGGAAAACCAGCCACGTCGCGGACATATAAGCTAAACACCTTTTATGCCCCCTTTGAGGATAACACAAGGACTGTGTGCTCTCGATCTCTATGGCCGACGTCAGTAAGATATTTAAGCGTGTTAACCCTCTCAAGGCTGCCTGCCCAGACGGCATCCCTAGCACTCCAGACCAGCTGGTTGGAGTGTTTACGGATATATTCAATCACTCCCTATCCCAGTCTGCTATCCCCACTGGCTTCAAGATGTCCACCATTGTTCCTGTACCCAAATGACTAAACCCCGCCCTGTGCAATTTGGTCCTAGAATTCCTGATGGGCTGATCCCAGGTGGTGAAGGTAGGAAACAACAACTCCACTTCACTGATCCTCAACACAGGGGCCCACAAGGGTGTGTACTCAGCCCCTCCTGTACTCCCTGTTCACCCATGACTGCTTGGCCACACACGCCTCCATCTCAATCATCAAGTTTGCAGACGACACAACCATAGTAGGCCTGATTACCAACAATGACGAGACAGCCTACAGGGAGGAGGTGAGGGCCCTGGCGGAGTGGTGCCAGGAAAATAACCTCTCCCTCAACTTCAACAAAACAAAGGAGCTGATCATGGACTTCTGGAAAAAGTAGAGGGAGAACGCCCCTATCCACATTGACAGGACCGCAGTGGGGAATGTGGAAAGCTTCAAGTTCCTCGGCGTACACATCACTGACGATCTGAAATGGTCCACCCACACAGATAGGAGGATGAAGAAATTTGTCTTGGCCCCTAAGACCCTCACAAACTTTACAGACGCACAATTGAGAACATCCTGTCGTGCTGTATCACCGCCTGGTATGGCAACTGCACCGCCCACAACCGCAGGGCTCTCCAGTATGCCCAACACATCACTGGGGGCACACTGCCTGCCCTCCAGCACACCTACAGCCCCCGATGTCACAGGAAGGCCAAAAAGATTATCAAGGACAACAACAACCCAAGCCACAGCCTGTTCACCCCACTATCATTCAGATGGCGAGGTCAGTACAGGTGGATCAAAGCTGGGACAGAGAGTCTGAAAAACAGCTTAAATCTCAAGGCCATCAGACTGTTTAAATAGCCATCACTAGCCGGCTACCAACCAGTTACTCAACCCTGCACCTTAGAGGCTCCTGCCCTATATACATAGACTTGGAATCACTGGTCACTTTAATAATGGAACACTAGCCACTTTAATATTGTTTACATACTGCTTTACTAATTTCATATGTATATACTTTTGCTACACCCGCAGTAACATCTGCTAAATATCTGTATGTGACCAATACAATTTAATTTGATTTAATTCCACATTAATTATTCGAATATTACTTATGATTCTGTAATAATATTAGTGATGTACTCCAGTGGTATAAAAAAAAAGGTGGGTAACCGGTAAACTATAAACTCAAGTGGGCGATCGAGATAAGACGAATAACCACCGATATAAATGAAAACCTATTACATTTTTTAAAAACTGTATTGTTTGCAATCTGATTGCATTTGAATGTAAACGTAGGCCTATAGGGAATGTAGGGCATGTGGATATGTTCATATTCAAGCATATCTTCCTTTTTAAAGTTCATAACTTGTTTGAAAAGATTAATACAGATTTTCTCAGTGGACCCGACGTGGCCCCGACCCCAAGTTTTGGAACCACTGTACAAACCTCTCTCTGCTTGCTTCCTCTCTCTCTCTCGGTCTCCTCTGCTTTCTTCTGCGTGCATTGCAGCCTGCCTCAGCCTCACCACTGAGCACCACATCACCGTCTGTCTCAGTAGCCTACTCTCTGTAAAGCAATTATTATGAGACCTTAGTAGCTTATCTTTTGCTCCTGCTGAGTTAGTCTCTGTTTAACGTTAGCTTCTTACTTCATCCTTCTGGCTGGCTATGTCATACTAGCCTCAGCCCTTCAACGTTACTGCGATAGTTGCGGGCAGCTAGCCACCTGACTGACATGTATACCAAGTGTACAAAACATTTTGCCCTCAGAACAGCCTCAATTCATCGTGACATGGACTCTACAAGGTGTCGAAAGCGTTCCGCGGGGATGCTGGCCCATTTTGACTCAAACTTCCCACAGTTGTGTCAAGTTGGCTGCATGCCCTTTGGGAGCATTCTTGATACACAGGAAACTGTTGAGCTTGAAAAACCAAGCAGCGTTGCAGTTCTTGCCACAAACCGGTGCGCCTGGCACCTACTACCAGACCCATTCAAAGGCACTTTTGTCTTGCCTGTTCACCCTCTGAATTGCACACGTACACAACCTAAGTCTCAATTGTCTCAAGGCTTAAAAATCCTTCTTTAACCTATCTACACTGACTGAAGTCAATTTAACAACTGATCAATAAGGGATCTTAGCTTTCAGCTGCATTCACCTGGTCAGTCTGTCATTAGAAAGAGAAGGTGTCCTTTTAATGTTTTGTGTATAAGCAAGACTATTTACTAGTTGTCCACTCATTCTCCGAGAGTCCGTTTTTATTTGTTTGGGGGATGTCAGTAGAAACGGCAGGAGTGGCGGGAACGTTTTAAAATTGAGGGTCATGTTCATTGTCAGTTGAATGCTACACTGTGACTGTACCAACGTAGCGTGCGTGGGCGATGTGTGAAGCTTCTGTTTTTTTTGTTAGTTAAAAAAATATATATATATATTTTACCCCTTTTTCTCCCCAATTTTGTGATATCAAATTTGTAGTTGTCGCATCGCTGACACTGCTAGATGGCCTCGGGAGAGGTGAAGGTCGAGAGCCGCGCGACCTCCGAAACACGACCCCGCCAAGCCGCACCACTTCTTGTCACAATGCTCGCTTAACCTGGAAGCCTGCCGCACCAGTGTGTCAGAGCAAACACCGTACACCTGGCGACCGTGTCAGTGTGCATTGTGCCCGGCTCGCCACAGGAATCACTAGAGTGCGATGGGACAAGGATTACCCGGCCGGCCAAACCCTCCCCTAACCCAGACGATGCTGGGCTAATTGTGCGCCGCGTCATGGGTCTACCGGTCACGGCCGACTGCGAAACAGCCTGGGATCGAACCAGGATCTGTAATGACGCAGCTAGCACTGCGATACAATCTACATGTCATAGCAATGCGTGAGCGCTGTGTAGTGATGGGGGTACAGTATATCCACAACAAACACTCACTTCCAAGAAGAACAATGTTACACTTGGTGTTGGTGCTTTACCTTATAGACATGGTTGTGTTTTTTGTATTTGTGCAATCTACATTTAATTAATATCTAATTAAGAGCTAATAGCATAACTTGTCGATTGAAAATTGCAATATGCAAAACAATTCCGAGCATTTGTTTTTAATTAGAAAACGTGAGGCAATCTGAAGGAGTCCGTTCAACTTAGATCTCATGTAGCTCCTTGTTAGAAGTGAGTCTAGAAAAAAAGCTAATTATTTTTATTTAGCATCTTCATAATTTAGTCTGGCCGACGTGGAATAGACCTCAGGCATATTTACAGTTTTTTTCATTCCACCTGAATGCGTAATTACCTAAATGAACTCATTATCTGCTTCATTGGGCTAATTTAACTATTTTGTCCAAGGTCAAGCCTGAGAAAAATATGTAAAGCAACCGAGCCAGGCCTTGGAGACAGAGGGCTGTATGGAGCATGGTTCGGACACCTGACGCAGGCAGACAGGCATGACGCAGACAGACAGGCATGACGCAGAGCGAAGAGGAACGCTCATACTCACAAAATTACTCATACACACAAATACTCATACACTCAGAAACATATTACCTATATCAATCTTGGCTGAATTATTTGCAAGCGATAGACCTACACACAAATTGACATACACAGACATGATAAATGAGGTCTATCAATTGGAATTACAAATTGTACTCCAAAAGTGGATTAACTACATGTGTGCCTAACATATTTTTTATCCTGGACTGACACACATGTCAAGAACATGTAAAGGACAAATTGTCTCAGTTTGACTTGTGATGTTGGAAACTTCTCTTAACAAGCATCCTGGGATTTCCACCAGTGCGTGTACAGCATCAGGCATTCTTGTGTTGTGTGCTGTATCCTGCTCTAAGGTACAAGCACAGTGTTTGTTTGACAAATTGATAGCATACTCTGTGCTGCAGTAGTAAACCACGGAAAGTGGTCCCCTATCCTATTGTACTTTACATAGTTCCCTGAACTATAGTATGAGGGTTGCCAGTACTGTAAGGTGAAAACTGCTGTCCAGTGGGCTGCTCCAGGTTTTGAATCCAGCCCTTCTATTGTGTTGGCTCCTGTTCCCAGGGACCATGGGGAAGGACAAGTCCTGGCTGTCCTGGCTCTTGACAGAGGAGATAAATCACATGGCACACCGGAGGATACCCTTCCAGCCGGCAGGCTGGGAACTTCATTATCCCGCCCCTGCAACACATTACTATGCAGAACGGCCCTGATTGGGCCAGCGCCGGTGTGGTCAGCCTACTTCTGTCACCGCCAGAGCAGCCTCAGATCTGTCTCAGTGAACGCTGCCGGACCAACCAAGAGGAGAGCAAGGAGAGCAGAGCAGAGGAGAGGATGATTAAATATGAACGTTTGGATATGAAAAGGAGAGAGCATGTAGAATCTGTAGAAGAAGGATGAAAGAATAATATCAAGGGGGAAGGGAAAAAAGGGATTGAGCCTAAAAAGGGAAATATTCTTTACAGTAACGTATAAAAAAAATAAAAAAGTGCTTGGTTTCCATTGACGTCTGCATTCTGTATATCAAAGCAGTCATATCCAGTGTAAATTCCACTATGTTGTAGTTTTCTTAAGCAAGAAGGGGGTAGTGGCCTCACGAAACCACAGTTTCCCCTTGTTGTCCCCTACATTCTGCATCAACACTCCTTCTCTTGCTCTTACACCTTGTATATTTTCTTTAACTATATTTGTCTTTCCCACCTCAAACCACCCACCTTGCGAGATTTAAGTAAATTAAGGAGTTATATATAGAGATTAAATTCAGTCTCAAATATGACATTAGAAAAAGGGCATTGGGCATTTATCATATCATGATTTCACTGCAAGGAATTTTCATGATTAAATGAAAACATACAGAACATTCATTTGATAAAGATATGTTTGACCACCAAGTGCAGAGCAGAGCGATATAGAGAGAGAGCACATACCATACAGTGTGCGTGTGCGCGTTCGCGCGTGCATGCGTGCGTGTGTATGGTCCCAAGGCATAGAGTAATAAGATCCATGCTTGTCTTTGGAGTCAGCATGTAGGGGGATAGGCTCTCTCTCTCACTTGGTGACAACACACACACAGAAAACACACACATTGAACACATACAAACAGACGTTTCCTGGCAGAGGAATCAGGAGTGGATCGACCAACGTAGTCTGTCAACATTAATAGATTTTTGTGCTTACCCAGTCTTGTGTGTGTGTGTCTGTGCACGTGAGGGAAAGATAAAGACACACACACACAGAGAGAGAGAGAGAGAGAGAGAGAGAGAGAGAGAGAGAGAGAGAGAGAGAGAGAGAGAGAGAGAGAGAGAGAGAGAGAGAGAGAGAGAGAGAGAGAGAGAGAGAGAGAGAGAGAGAGAGAGAGAGAGAGAGAGAGAGAGAGAGAGAGAGAGAGAGAGAGAGAGAGAGATAATAAGGCCAGGAGGTTAATGTAAGACCTTATTCAACTTTCAAAGCTCATGCAGGGGTTTTTCGAATCTAACAGTTTGTATCACTATTCAAAATAATCCAAGCTTTCTAAACATTTAAAATAATAGCTCTTCTTAAATGTCCCCTGACACAATGTTTCTCATTCATTCTCACAAAGAAATAATGACCTATATGTTGCTATATTCCTCACAATGTAAATGTAGATTTACATTTACATTTAAGTCATTTAGCAGACGCTCTTATCCAGAGCGACTTACAAATTGGTGCATTCACCTTATGATATCCAGTGGAACAACCACTTTACAATAGTGCATCTAACTCTTTTAAGGGGGGGGGGGTTAGAAGGATTACTTTATCCTATCCTAGGTATTCCTTAAAGAGGTGGGGTTTCAGGTGTCTCCGGAAGGTGGTGATTGACTCCGCTGACCTGGCGTCGTGAGGGAGTTTGTTCCACCATTGGGGTGCCAGAGCAGCGAACAGTTTTGACTGGGCTGAGCGGGAACTGTACTTCCTCAGAGGTAGGGAGGCGAGCAGGCCAGAGGTGGATGAACGCAGTGCCCTTGTTTGGGTGTAGGGCCTGATCAGAGCCTGAAGGTACGGAGGTGCCGTTCCCCTCACAGCTCCGTAGGCAAGCACCATGGTCTTGTAGCGGATGCGAGCTTCAACTGGAAGCCAGTGGAGAGAGCGGAGGAGCGGGGTGACGTGAGAGAACTTGGGAAAGTTGAACACCAGACGGGCTGCGGCGTTCTGGATGAGTTGTAGGGGTTTAATGGCACAGGCAGGGAGCCCAGCCAACAGCGAGTTGCAGTAATCCAGACGGGAGATGACAAGTGCCTGGATTAGGACCTGCGCCGCTTCCTGCGTGAGGCAGGGTCGTACTCTGCGAATGTTGTAGAGCATGAACCTACAGGAACGGGTCACCGCCTTGATGTTAGTTGAGAACGACAGGGTGTTGTCCAGGATCACGCCAAGGTTCTTAGCACTCTGGGAGGAGGACACAATGGAGTTGTCAACCGTGATGGCGAGATCATGGAACGGGCAGTCCTTCCCCGGGAGGAAGAGCAGCTCCGTCTTGCCGAGGTTCAGCTTGAGGTGGTGATCCGTCATCCACACTGATATGTCTGCCAGACATGCAGAGATGCGATTCACCACCTGGTTATCAGAGGGGGGAAAGGAGAAGATTAATTGTGTGTCGTCTGCATTGCAATGATAGGAGAGACCATGTGAGGATATGACAGAGCCAAGTGACTTGGTGTATAGCGAGAATAGGAGAGGGCCTAGAACAGAGCCCTGGGGGACACCAGTGGTGAGAGCACGTGGTGCGGAGACAGATTCTCGCCACGCCACCTGGTAGGAGCGACCTGTCAGGTAGGACGCAATCCAAGCGTGGGCCGCGCCGGAGATGCCCAGCTCGGAGAGGGTGGAGAGGAGGATCTGATGGTTCACAGTATCAAAGGCAGCCGATAGGTCTAGAAGGATGAGAGCAGAGGAGAGAGAGTTAGCTTTAGCAGTGCGGAGCGCCTCCGTGACACAGAGAAGAGCAGTCTCAGTTGAATGACTAGTCTTGAAACCTGACTGATTTGGATCAAGAAGGTCATTCTGAGAGAGATAGCAGGAGAGCTGGCCAAGGACGGCACGTTCAAGAGTTTTGGAGAGAAAAGAAAGAAGGGATACTGGTCTGTAGTTGTTGACATCGGAGGGATCGAGTGTAGGTTTTTTCAGAAGGGGTGCAACTCTCGCTCTCTTGAAGACGGAAGGGACGTAGCCAGCGGTCAAGGATGAGTTGATGAGCGAGGTGAGGTAAGGGAGAAGGTCTCAGGAAATGGTCTGGAGAAGAGAGGAGGGGATAGGGTCAAGCGGGCAGGTTGTTGGGCGGCCGGCCGTCACAAGACGCGAGATTTCATCTGGAGAGAGAGGGGAGAAAGAGGTCAAAGCACAGGGTAGGGCAGTGTGAGCAGAACCAGCAGTGTCGTTTGACTTAGCAAACGAGGATCGGATGTCGTCGACCTTCTTTTCAAAATGGTTGACGAAGTCATCAGCAGAGAGGGAGGAGGGGGGAGGAGGGGGAGGAGGATTCAGGAGGGAGGAGAAGGTGGCAAAGAGCTTCCTAGGGTTAGAGGCAGATGCTTGGAATTTAGAGTGGTAGAAATTGGCTTTAGCAGCAGAGACAGAAGAGGAGAATGTAGAGAGGAGGGAGTGAAAGGATGCCAGGTCCGCAGGGAGGCGAGTTTTCCTCCATTTCCGCTCGGCTGCCCGGAGCCCTGTTCTGTGAGCTCGCAATGAGTCGTCGAGCCACGGAGCAGGAGGGGAGGACCGAGCCGGCCTGGAGGATAGGGGACATAGAGAGTCAAAGGATGCAGAAAGGGAGGAGAGGAGGGTTGAGGAGGCAGAATCAGGAGATAGGTTGGAGAAGGTTTGAGCAGAGGGAAGAGATGATAGGATGGAAGAGGAGAGAGTAGCGGGGGAGAGAGAGCGAAGGTTGGGACGGCGCGATACCATCCGAGTAGGGGCAGTGTGGGAAGTGTTGGATGAGAGCGAGAGGGAAAAGGATACAAGGTAGTGGTCGGAGACTTGGAGGGGAGTTGCAATGAGATTAGTGGAAGAACAGCATCTAGTAAAGATGAGGTCAAGCGTATTGCCTGCCTTGTGAGTAGGGGGGGAAGGTGAGAGGGTGAGGTCAAAAGAGGAGAGGAGTGGAAAGAAGGAGGCAGAGAGTAATGAGTCAAAGGTAGACGTGGGGAGGTTAAAGTCACCCAGAACTGTGAGAGGTGAGCCATCCTCAGGAAAGGAACTTATCAGGGCGTCAAGCTCATTGATGAACTCTCCAAGGGAACCTGGAGGGCGATAAATGATAAGGATGTTAAGCTTGAAAGGGCTGGTAACTGTGACAGCATGGAATTCAAAGGAGGCGATAGACAGATGGGTCAGGGGAGAAAGAGAGAATGTCCACTTGGGAGAGATGAGGATCCCAGTGCCACCACCCCGCTGACCAGAAGCTCTCGGGGTGTGCGAGAACACGTGGGCAGACGAGGAGAGAGCAGTAGGAGTAGCAGTGTTATCAGTGGTAATCCATGTTTCCGTCAGTGCCAAGAAGTCGAGGGACTGGAGGGAAGCATAGGCTGAGATGAACTCTGCCTTGTTGGCCGCAGATCGGCAGTTGTATGGAGATGATGTATGGACATTGCAATCAAGTCCCTTTGTATTGAAGTGACAGTGAGTCCGTGATAAATTATGTCTTTGCGAGTTATATTCTGAACACTGAGTGCCTGAATCAGTAATTGATGCAAATTAATGACTAATGAGCCACTAGTAGAAGAAAAACATTTCATTTTATTTTAAAGTTAGTGGGCTATATACACTGTTATTCTGTTTAATTCAAGAAATTCTGCTATATTGCAAAAGTATACTTCAGGAGGGGAAAAATATACGTTCTGAACTAATTCCACGGTCTAACATTCTGTCTTCTGGCAACATTGAAATGTCTCAGCGTCTTTCGGGTTAATCATAATGCTGTTATAACATAGTGTTTTAATAAAAAAATTGAAAAATACCATATTAGATACAAATATCAGATCCTGTATCTGATAACCTCATGCTTCATGGTCTATTGAAGTTGGTAAACAAACCAGGCAAGGTTAATCTGACACTAAGGCATAGATCCAACATATTACAATTCATTCTGTTCTCTGATAAAAAAATACATGTAATCACAATACCGCTCGCCTCCATTCTCTCAGAGTAAAGTGCTTGTCTTTGTTCCACTATTTCTTTGCTCTTTGGCAAGGTGCTTGTAGTGACTTCCCAGAGTCCATTGGGGTCAGGCTCACTGTGTGATCTCTTTTTCCTTCAGTTCTCTCTCCATCAATCCTGTACCCCCTGGGTAACCTGCTGGATCAATGCTCTGGTGCACCGTAACCCAATCACATCGACCCCACATCGACCCTTCTGGGATGGAGACGAAGGAGGAGGAGAAGCGTCATATAGACCTGTGCTGGATTGAGTGAAGTCAAAAGAATAAAGGAAAAAGAAATATATCGAATAGCGCTATCACAATTCCCTATTCTACCAGACAGGCAATTATTTTTGTGCTGCACAATACATGACTCTCTGAATGTTACACCCTCCTGGTCAGTTCCCAGGTGTTGGCACGACAGACCTTTGTTGCTTTCCTCTGTGTCATATCTTGAGGATAATGCAGTTGATGTTTGGAGTTCCTCATTGTTTTAGCAAGGCAGTGTAAGCATTGGGGTAGATTTTTTATGATGAGCTCTGATGTCTAGTAATTATGCATGCGGGACAGGAAATACTATGATGTACTGTACAGGCCCAGCTCTAGCCTTTTGGGGGCCCTAAGTGAGATTTGGTTACCCCCTCCCTCCCACCACCACCTCTACGTGCAAAACATTTTAGTGGCATAAATGTTCATTGAAATAAGATGCTACAGAAGTATATAACCGATTATAGCTTGCTTCCAACAAGTAGGGAACGCTGAGCCACCTTAGTGGAAAAGCTGGACTGTATGCTGTTGCTAGGAGCGACGCCATGGGATCGTTGTTGATGAGGGAGGAGATTCAGGCGTTATAATTCAAAGACCAACTGTGATGAGCATTATAAATAAAATAAAAAAATCCAACCACATGTATGACCCGTGGAGTGGGTGAGTGCAAGTGAACAGGAGAGAGGTGAGCTACCTCATGTCCTCACCTGTCTGCTGATATCAGCCAGCCCATGACTGCCTCACTGCCTTTCTCTCTCTCTCTCTCCCTCTCTTAAGCTCTCTAACTCAAACAGTTAAAAGTCAAATCCAGCTAAATAACTTGGAAAATGTCATTCATGTAATGCCCATAAGATCTCAGATGCTTTACTGTATCGTTTTTAAGTGAACAAGGGGGGATGTAAGCCGGATCTCTGCGCTCCATCCCTTCTCTCCTCCCCCTCTTGTCTGGGCCTGGTGTGGTGTTGTGTGTTGCGGAGGATCCCCGGGGTGTGTGAGGGCTAATTAGGGTGAGCGGTTAGTAGGGAAACACGGGTGTTAGGCAGACCATGCTCGCTGTGCGGAGTAATGACTGTTCTGCGAACCCCACCCTTCCCCGTGAGTAATTTGTCGCTGCTATGCGTAATCATGCATCTCAGTGCTCCACTTCCATTTGCTTTTCATTCATTATTTTTATGTGCCTATTTTTTATGTTATTTATGGGCCACACAAATATTAACGCCATTAGCGAGGAGGCACAACAATGACTTTGCTTCTGTGGTCTTTACCTGAGACCTAAACCGGAGGGGGGGTGAGGGTGGAACAGCGATTTTGCTTAATCAGGTCAAGGTGCTGACTGGTGTGTGTGTGTGTGTGTGTGTGTGTGTGTGTGTGTGTGTGTGTGTGTGTGTGTGTGTGTGTGTGTGTGTGTGTGTGTGTGGACGTGTTTAACTATACTTGTGGGGACCAGAAGTCCCTACAAGAATGGTAAACGAACAAAAATTTGACCAACTGGGGACATTTTGTTAGAAATAGCATTTGACATTGTGGGGACTAACAAAATGTCCCCAGTTGGTCAAATTTTTGTTCGTTTACCATTCTTGTAGGGACTTCTGGTCCCCACAAGTATAGTTAAACACGTCCACACACACACACACACACACACACACACACACACACACACACACACACACACACACACACACACACACACACACACACACACACACACACACACACACACACACACACACACACACACACACACACACACACACACAATCTTGTGTAACTAATACTTTGGACACACAATTCAGTCCCATTCAAAATCCTATTTTCCCTTAACCTAACTCTGACTCCTAACCCTAAAACTAACCCTAGCTCCTAACCCTGATTTTAACCCTGAAACTAATTTTAACCTTAAACCCCTTAGAAATAGCATTTGACATTGTGGGGACTAAGGGGTTTAAGGTTAAAATTAGTTTCAGGGTTAAAATCAGGGTTAGGAGCTAGGGTTAGTTTTAGTATTAGTTACACAAGATTGTGTGTGTGTGTGTGTGTGCATGTGTGTGTTTGTGTGTGTGTGTGTGTGTGTGTGTGTGTGTGTGTGTGTGTGTGTGTGTGTGTGTGTGTGTGTGTGTGTGTGTGTGTGTGTGTGTGTGTGTGTGTGTGTGTGTGTGTGTGTGTGTGTGTGTGTGTTTGAATGCATTATTACCCATATCCTTAAATGCATGCATGTGCGCGGGTAACATTATTTCACCTGTGGTTTTAACAATGCAACTACAGTCAGGGTAATATTTTGTATGGTCAAGAGTGTGCTTTTTCATTATTTTCTTGAGAACTAACTCTCTGAGTTGAAGTAGTCAGTAATCTTTTATTTTAACAGGAAGTTGGAGGAAATGTCCCTTTTCTACTTATTCTGTCATAATCTCTTTCAAATCTGGTTGGACATGACATCGCAAATCTCCACAAAAGCTGGCCGGCAGCATGAGACAGTTCATCCGCTTCTTACTTGTGATGACTAAATTATGAATAGGGAGTTACGTTAAGTATTTATGAACACAAATCGACAGAGACAGAAAAAAAGGAGAAGGCAGAGAGGGAGAGCGATAGAGGATGGAAGAAGAGATTTGACAAGAAAAAAAGATGAGATATAGTGAAAGATTTAGAAAGTGAGAGTGTGTGTGAGAGAGAGAGAGAGAGAGAGAGAGAGAGAGAGAGAGAGAGAGAGAGAGAGAGAGAGAGAGAGAGAGAGAGAGAGAGAGAGAGAGAGAGAGAGAGCACTAGCGTTAAGTGCATAAGTGGCAGCATGCAGTCAGTCAGGTGGAATTGGACCCAGTGAGAGAGTATTGTCCTGGGTTAGGCCTAGTCAGACTCACTTGGGTGGGTGTTGTTTGATGGAGCAGAACACACCAAAAACAGGGTGCAAACCTGAGTCAGCGCCATTTGACATCCCATGGATGGTAAAAAGCATTACATCCCCTTACCCTCCATCACAAGAAAGGCTACCACGTCATCCTCTCCATCGCATGTCTATTGATGTGACGACAGTGCATTTGTTCAGAGCTATAGATGGATGGTTATTCTTCAATCAGTTTCTACGGTATTCAAGTCCGAAGTACACAAAAAGTCTTAAGTATCAAGTTCACAGGGCGGAAAATGTCTGCCATGTTTGTTAGATGACATTACAGGCAGCTACATCAGAGACAGAAGGTAACCACGGAAACTGGTTTTGCCCACCAGCCTCATTTTTGTTGTTTTGCCATTGAGCACGCTGGGCAAAGAACTGTACGTATCCAACTATCTCACAGGATCTGTGTGGTTATTGTGACAGTCGCACACAAAAGATTTAGCTAGTTGCTCAGTACTATTGTGTAACACCACTGATTCAAACACATGAATCACCACCCCTCCGCAACAAGCCCCAAATTATCTAGAATGAAAACAGTATGATCCTCGCAGAAAGTTTTATGAGAAGTGTCTCTGGGTTAGCTTATCATTATCTGTTTGTTTATCTTCAGTTTTGCTTGTTTACTTTTTGATCCCGAGTTTGTTATATTGGGCTGAGAGTTTTTAAATATGCAGATGTGTGTTGTCGTAAGTCATATTAGAGGAAGAAAAAAAGGAGGCAATGCTGCTCCTTCACCAAGCACACTGCAACATGTTGAATTGATAGGTTGTTCCCAGTGTCAAAAGCTCCAGTTGGGTTTGGAATGAGGATGCTCTCATCCAGGGGTTTAAGATGCTATTTAAACCAATGGAAAGTGTGAGAGAGAGAGAGAGAGAGAGAGAGAGAGAGAGAGAGAGAGAGAGAGAGAGAGAGAGAGAGAGAGAGAGAGAGAGAGAGAGAGAGAGAGAGAGAGAGAGAGAGAGGCAGGCTGACATCTTGACAAAGCCTTGTTTCTGACACATAAGGTGAGGACACGAGGCACAGGCTCACATCTCTGCTGTTAATTTGCACTACCTGACCCCCCGCGGGTCGGATGTGTGGCACGAGGCGTTTGTTCATTTCTTTATTGCTGATGTCAGTTGTTTTTTCAACCAGTGCAGCCCGCAGGTGAGGCCCAGTAGAGATGTAATACAAAAATGTGTGATATCACACTCGTTACCAGGTAAAAAAGATTCCATGCTTCCATCAAGCTTTGTGAATATTAAGATAACAATAATCCCTTTCACTCTAGCAAGGTTGCATCAAGTAAACACAGCAAGTTATCTCATTTTGTGACGGTGTTACTGTAGAGTGTAGAGACAGGAGACATCCTATACTTTACTTTTTAACGTTGCTGCCATTTTTTGCGGGCCAGCCCCTTCAGAATCCAGTTCTATTCTCATACGAAAGGAGCTTCATAGAAGCATAGACAGTCCCATCCCCCATCATATTGTTTTCTCTCATAAAAATCAATTGAGCCTTGATCTCTGGAAAATAAAGAAAAGAGAGGATCCATCTTTCCTATTGACTACTATGTATAATTATCCTTAGATTTATGTTTTATCTAATCTTAACTCACTGCATATTTTATATTAATGCATGTAAATTAAATACAGCCAGGTCCAGAATTATTGTCACCCTTGATAAAGATGAGGCAAAAAAATGGTATATAATAAATAATACAAATACTGAGCTATATTGTACACTCCAAAAATAAGGGAAATTATTTTATTTTATACTAATACAATTGGTGACTAGTAAGTATTTTTTTTACCTCCCGCTTTGTGCTGGTTGTGTAATCTATGAGCAGAATTACTGTTTTACCTCAATTGGCTCTAGCTTGAAAGCAACTGTTTTCTGGAAGCTGTGAGGCTCCATTTTCTAATAGCTAACGTTACATGTATGATCTTATTATTCCTATCTCAGAGCCATTTGCTTTGCTTGTTATAGCCTAATGTTAGCTAGCTAACTTTGAACCTAGTTGGTTAGCAGATTCATGCAGGGTAGTAACGTCATAAGTTGTGATTATGCTTCCTTGTTTAGCTAGCTAGCTAGCTACATGTCTTAACAAAAGACTCCACCATGTAAGTGTCAATTTTAATATAATTTCACTGCGACAACTGTTAACCAGTTAGCTTGGGTGCTTGATTGCTGTTGTCAGGACAGAACACTCAGATCAACCCTCAAAGAGATTGATGGAGCTAAACGTATGCTGAATGGGTGTAGACAAAGAAGAGCTCTCCAGTACGTACCAAAACATTCAAATCCCTTTTATCAAAAGTGAGGTTACAAGTTTATCAACATTCAAAGCAGAATGACTTTCCCATTGTTCTTCAAATGCAGTGTATGATATACCATTTTATAAAAAACACAATTTCAAATTTTGCTACATAATACTGAATCAAGACGATTGGTCAAATTGACTTGGTCTTTTACCAAATAGGACTATCTTCATCCCTACCTTGTCACAACACAACTGATTGCTCAAACGCATTCAGAATTCCACATATGAACTTTTAACAAGGCGCACCTGTTAATTGAAATGCATTCCGGGTGACAACCTCATGAAGCTGGTTGAGAGAATGCCAAGTGTGTGCAAAGCTGTCATCAAGGCAAAGGGTGGCAACTTTGAAGAATCTAATTTTTTTTATATATTTTTATTTGTTTAACACTTTTTTGGTTACTACATGATTCCATATGTGTTATTTAGTTTTGATGTCTTCAATATTTTTGTACAATATAGAACATAGAAAAAAAGAAGAAAAAAAAACATGAAATCAGTAGGTTTCTCCAAACTTTTGACTGTTACTGTATAGATAATTTTTTTCTAGCATGCAGTATTTGCATAATTGACTTTGTACAGTCTTGTATTGCACATTACGAGGAGTAATTATGTCTGTAATAAAGCCTTTTTGAGGGGAAAAACTCATTCTGATTGTTTGGGCCTGGCTCCGCAGTGGGTTGGCCTTGTTTAGTAGTGGGTGTGCCTATCCCCTCCCAGGCCCACCCATGGCTGCCCCCCTTTCCAGTCATGTGAAATCCATAGATTAGGGCCTAATTTATTTATAAAAATTTACTGATTTCCTTATGTGACTGTAACTCAGTAAAATAATTGTAATAGTTGCATGTTGTGTTCATATTGTTGTTCAACACATATACACATTACATGACCAAAAGTATATGGACACCTGCACGTCGAACATCTCCTTCCAAAATCATGGGCATTAATATGGAGTTGGTCCACCATTTGCTGCTATAACAACCACCCCTCTTCTGGGAAGGCTTTCCACTAGATGTTGGAACATTCCTGCGGGGACTTGCTTTCATTCAGCCACAAGAGTATTAGTGAGGTCAGACACTGATGTTGGGCAATTAGGCCTGGCTCGCAGTCGGCTTTCGAATTCATCCCAAAGGTGTTTGGTGGGATCTATACAAACCATTTCTGTACGGACCTCGCTTTGTGCACGGGGGCATTGTCATGCTAAAACAGGAAAAGGCCTTTCCCAAACTGTTGCCAGAAAGTTTGAAGCACAGAATTGTCTAGAATGTCATTGTATGCGGTAGCATTAAGATTTCCCTTCACTGGAACCAAGGGGCCTTGCCCAAACCATGAAAAACAGCCCCAGACCATTATTCCTCCTTCACCAAACTTTACAATTGGCATCCGCCAAACCCAGATTCATCCGTCAGACTGTCAGATGGTAAAGCATGATACATCATGGAAATCGTTGGAAAGCACATTGCACCAGGGTTTCATCTAGGATTTTGCCTGTGCTTAGCTCCATTCCATGTATTTCTTATCCTGAAAAACTCCCCAGTCCTTAACGATTACAAGCATACCCATAACATTATGCATCCCCCACTATGCCTGAAAATGTGAAGAGTTGTACTCAGTTATGTGTTGTATTTTCCCCAAACATAACAGTTTGTGTTCAAGACAAAAAATGAATTGCTTTTCCACATGTTTTGCAGTTTTACTTCATTACCTTGTGGCAAACAGCATGCATGTTTTGGAATATTTGTCTTCCTTCTTTTCACTTTGTCAATTTGGTTAGAATTGTGGAGTAACTACATACAATGTTGTTGATCCAACCTCAGTTTTCTCCTATCACAGCAATTAAACTCTGTAACTGTTTTAAAGTCACGATTGGCCTCATGGTGAAATCCCTGAGCGGTTTCCTTCCTCTCCAGCAACTGAGGAAGGACCCCTGTATCTTGGTAGTGACTGGGTGAATTGATACATCATCCAAAGTGTAATTAATAATTTCACCATGCTCAAAGCAATATTCAATGTCTGTTTTTTTGTTTTTTACCCATCTACCCATCTACCCTTCTTTGTCAGGTTTTGGAAAACCTCCCTGGTATTTGTGGTTGAATCTGTGTTTGAAATTCACTGCTTGACTGAGGGACCTTTAAAATAATTGTATGTGTGGGGTACAGAGATGAGGTAGTCATTCAACAATCATGTTAAACACTATTATTGCACACAGAGCGAGTCCAATCAACTTAATATGTGACTTGTTAAGCAATTTCTACTCCTGAACATATTTAGGCTTGCCATAAGAAAGGGGTTGAAAACTTTGACATTTTTTATTTTAAAATAATTTATACAAATTTCAAAAAACATAATTCAACTTTGAAATTATAGGGTATTGATTGTATGCCCGTGACAAAAACATCTCAATTGAATCCATTTTAAATTCAGGCTGTAACACAACAAAATACAGAAAAAGTAATGTGGTGTGAATACTTTCTGAAGGCACTGTATATATAGTCATGTCCATAATTATTGTGTAAATGTAGCAACAACAGGACAGCAGAAACGCAAATGAATACCAAATAATGAATAGACGTAATAAATTCAATTATTTCTGCATTTGATTTGAATGATTTGGTGAGGACCATATTGAATGAGCACTAGTTTGAGTCAAAGGTGATACAGTGGCATCTTTACTTTCCTTCTATTGGTGGCCTCAAAGCTGTGTGGGTGAGAAAAATGGTGCTACTGGTGGCAATCATGTCACAACAGCCCCAACTGCTGTTTAACTACTCTAGCACCCTGACATGAAATGAATGTAAACTGTCAAAGTCCAACTCTTTGCTATCACACTAACAAAAAACAGAAGGTGCTAGCCAACATGAACTTTTTTACTATCAAGCACTTTGTTCATTAATGACAGATAATGTTATATAGCGGTACATTAGGTGGTCAGTGTAAAGTAGGTTCTCTTCAGAGGTCCTCAGACCACTCGGCCACCTGGGGACTTTGCTCTTCATCTCAAAGAGCCCTGTTATCCTCTTATCAACAGCATGGTTAGGATAGAGGCTACTTTTAGCCAGGGTTGTCCAGCCATGGTTAAAAGCATTGGATAAATAGGAGGCACAGTGTCTGAAAAGTGTCTGGTTAGGTAGAACTTTGCAAATGTACAGTATGCTGTTGTAATCGACAAAACGGTATTTGGGAGATACTGTAATTGTAAAGATATTTGGGAGATGTGCTTTTCTCTTACATTTTAGTTGTCTGAAAAGTTTCCAAAAGATTTGAGTAAAAACATTTTTTTTCTTCAATATAATAAGCTATACCTGATATATCTATGGTTGTGAGGTCTCCAAGCTTCTTTGGGCTTCATTCATTTTCATGAACGGTTTTCTTGTCAGCTATAATTCTAGTCGTTCCGCCTGCGACTTTGAAACTATCAAAAAGTATTTATTTCCCGATTTGAATGGGAATCAAAAAAACCTAGGTGAGGCCTCAAAGACACGTTCGAATATATTCCCTTTGAGAACCATGCCCAGTGTTTACTTGGCTTCAGCCAGTGCCTAGAGGCAACCTTTATTCCTTGACACTGTGTGTTGTCTTGTGCAGCAAGAAGAACCCTCGGTAGCCACAATTAATTTCCTCCAGAGTCATAATATTTCACTGGCGGCCTTGTAGGACTGGCAGTGACACTGAGGTCCATGGTCTCTCCTTAGTCTTTAATAGACATCTATTCCAGCCTTGCTGCTGACCCGCCAATTTACATGTGCAAAGGTTTTCACAAGGATATGCCCTCAGATCTCTTTTTCCTTACTAGCTTCTGAAATGGACTTGTCTTGGCCGTGTCCACAAACACGTGCGGAGAACGTGTCTTTCCTTGGGAGATTAGAGAGCCTACCGCCAAGTACCTTATACTCATCCACAAAGATGTTTAATAATATTCTGGAAAAGAGATCAACATAATACCTGCAGGGGATGTTCTGATCAGGCGTCATGTGGCTTGGTTGTTTCATTCCTGTGGTTCAAAACCTAAACGATCCACCGCTACACGTTTAGAATCTCTGTGTCAACTAAAGTCAACTGTAACGTACAATGTCAGGTGCTGCCTCAACCCTCAGTGTAAAACAATGTGCCACTGCCTGTTACTGAATAGATAGTGATGGTCCTTGTCCGTATGTATTCCACTTGCTACTGGAATAGAGAGGTTCACAACACAAATAAGACATTTTCGCTGAACTACAATCACATTGAGGCATATTGAAATGAGCAGCCATGTGGCCTCAAGCAGTGGTCGATGTAACTGGAACTGCAGGGTGTATGGATCTGTCTCTCGGAGGTAATTATATTGAGCCTTGCTCAGTCCCTTTGAAATTGTTAATGAAATTCATCAAGGCCTTTTTCTACAAAAATAAAATTAAATTACACTTTAATTTAGCTAAATTAGCCCTGTAATTTGGAGTGCGCGACTTTTGAAATGGAGAAAGTGTGATGGACTTCATTATTTGGGACACATGGGACAATATTAGTTATTCGCGGGAAAGTTGACCCAATCCATAATTGTGTATTATATTACTGCATCACAGCAATCAGCCTTTTGTTTCAGATCAGGGGAATTTAGCAGATGAGTGAAAGTCCTTGTGAGCTTCCTTTGTCTTTTATATCTTAATGATTTTTAATTGGAGCCTTGTTAAGAATGTGAGAAGGTGGCTTGTTGCTTAGACCACCTGTGTCCCTTGGACAGTGGAGAGAACATCATGTTTTTTTTTTTCCCGTCAAGTGCTTTGATGTGGCTGCTTGGTTGTGAACCTTGGAACAACATGCCAAATGAGAGACAGCCATTCATTCCCTATCCCCACAACTCTTAGTAGGGATGGACCACACCTTCACAGAATCTACTTTGTCAAGGAAAAATGTTATTAAGTGTGAGACTGGAATAATTTGCTTACTGCATTGAAGAATGTGATTCCTTGAAATCCTTGAAATTTTTGGAGAGGTCTGAGTTACTTGTTTGGCTTACCATCCTCTAATAATTCGGCCTGTAGTGCTTTTAGGGTGGTGGGAGAGTGTAGCTGGCCAATCAGAACACCGAAGGGATGAGAATGCACTTTTTTGAACGTATCATCTGAACAATATCGTGGTGTTTCAATTGTAAAAGAAAAAAGTGGTAGCATTAACAATTACAACTGAAGCAAAGACTACGAAGTATACCATTTGTGGTCATTTATATCCTATAATCAACTAAACATAATAATCACAAAAATGTAATGCCAGTTGAGGTGAAGAAATGTCAATACTGCTGGTGTTTGCATAAGTCCATACTGAAAGATCCCTGACAGCATTGGCTGCAGACAAGCAGAGTGTTTGTGTATGCTTCCATACCTTTACACACATCCAGCAGGACACCAACTCAGACAGTCTGGCTGTCCTAACTCAACAAACATTGTCACAGCAAACAGGTCAGTTCCCGTTTTAATTTAATCAAATAAATCATTGGAACATTTCACAGACTATACTATTTTACTGAGACATCCAGCTAACTGGAGCTAGACAACACCCCCCAGTCACACTCAAGACGAGAAGGCGAAAAATTCTGTGAAAGTCATCCTTTATGTCTTTATGATATTTAGAGAAAGAGAAGTTTAGCTTCCTCTTGAAGCTAGTAAAAACATTTGAACACAGTTAAGGCAGACACGACATGATTATTCTTGTGGTTTCCTTCCTAGCGCTTTGCTATATGCTGAAGGGAGTAAGTAAAAAGCATGAAGTGCATGGGATTCGTTGTCCTTATTCCTGAGTGTCATTTCTGTGGCTAGTCTCTGGGGCTTAGCTCCCCCTTCACACACACACACACACACATGCACACACTTTCAAACACACACACAGAGACAAACACACAGAGACACACACACTAATCGCCTTCTCCACAGAGCAGGCCTGGCAGGGCTCTCATCCAATGGAACCTGTTGATAACTGACTGCCAGTTTGGCCAAGGCAGCGCTGATATGTGGAGTCCCTAGTGTCACCTCCCAGGGTGCCCCTCAGAGAGTCAAGGGTTCATGGGAATGACCAATGGGAAGGATTGCTGAGCCACTTCCCACAGCCAAGAGACATCTGTAATACTTTAACCCTCCCCAGTACACAAACACACAAACACGTGCACCCCCCCCCCCCCACCCCACACACACACACACACACACAAATGCAAACACAAAAAATACACACCGAATCACATGATCATAAACCACATAGCCTACAATATACTGTAAGTACTATACTCACACGCACGCACATTCGCGCTCTCTCAAGCACACAAGTCAACACCTCCCAGTTGCTCTGATAGGGCTGCTGAATTGATGTTGTTTTCCCTGCAGTGTCCTAGATTGCCTCTGAACATTCATCACCAGGCCCCCTCCATTGAAAGCTGTGGCCACTCGCCGTCACTCAAAGCCCGTCCTGCAGCGCCAGTGGGGCACTGATAAAACAAACAATGCAGTGTCCACACTGACCCTCTGAGTCTGCACATTAGGACGCCTCTCTCCCAGCCTGTCTTTTTCTCTCCATCCAAACCTTAGCCCCTAACCCTAATTGTAACCCCAAACCTAACCCCTGAGCTTAAAAAAGCCGTTGTCCTTGTGGGGACTGGCAAAATGTCCCCGCTTGTCCAAATCTTCCTTGTTTTACTATACTTGCGAGGACTTCTGGCCCCCACAAAATCAAACACACGCACACACACTCTCTCTCTGTCACAAACACCCTCGCTCTTGCACACATACACTTTCCACTGAAGACTGTAGATGTAGACCACTATTCACTTCAGACTCACACTCTTACTTTAATGTTATAGTGGATGTTGGTAGGCGATATGTTCAAAATGTCCATAAAGCACCTTGTCTTAGATTTGCTCGACCAAAATATGTGAAAAAGGCCCTTAGAGTTGTTATTAAAAAAAAAATGTGTAAAAAGTAAAAAGATCAGCTGCCACCATGCCCCCATGCAGCTCTGACTGGAGCCCAGGGACAAAAGCCTATGAGAAATTGATAGAGCTGTCCAACAGCATGCTAACTATTGTGACTGCCTGGCTGAGCAAGAATGTGTTAATGTCTCACTAATCACATTAACACACAACACTCCCCGATCACAGAGGAACAGCATGGTTTCTCCTCGGCGGCTCAGGAAGCGCCGCTCTCTTAAGACAGAAACATTCACATCAGCATTATAAACAAAGATTTCCTGATGGGATCAGAGAAGCACTATTGAGAGGTACAGTAAGCTGCAAAAATGTGTCATCTCTTTGAGTCGGGCAATTGGAAAAGAACAGGGACAATACGAGTGGGGGGAGAGAACAGCAGTCTTGGGCTAAGATGGTGCTTTAGCTAACTTCTAAAGCCTGACTTCCAGCCAGATCGGATCAATCATCTGAATGGGAGAGGGTGGAGAGGAAGGCAGAGGACTGTTTGGTGGCTAGAGGATCTAGGCTGAAGTGGCAAAGGGAGGTGGAAACTAATGGACTCCAATTAGAGGGAGGCATGCTTGGACAGAAGAGGGAGTGAGCGGGGCATGATAGTCACCCTAAAGTATCCTGAACTCGACCCTGCTTAGGTGTAGTACTAGTGTGGTTAGTTAGGGTATAGTGTAGGAAACTATAGCTCCTCTCATTGGAAGGGTATTTAGTCAGGCTCTTTCATTTCCATCAATGGGAGAGAACCTGACATGAAGCAGTTGCGTGAAGGAAATAAGTATAAATACTTTCTCCACTGTCTGTAAAAAGTACCACTTAAGTCATTTTTTGGGGTATTTTTTTACTTTTACTCCACTACATTCCTAAAGAAAATATATACTTTTTACTCCCATACAATTTCTCTGACACCCAAGTCTGGCTACATTTTGAATGCTCAGGCAGGACAGCAATATGTTCAAATTCACGCATCTACTGTATCAATATAACGCTTTGTCCTCCCTCTTATCTGGCAGACTCACTAAACACAAATACTGCATTTCTAAATTATGTTTGAGTGTTGGAGTGTGCCGCTGGCAGTTTGTAAATAAAAATACAATTGTGCCGTCTGGTTTGCTTAATAAATAACATTTGATGTATAGCATTTACATTTTACTTTTAGTCAAGTATGACAACTGAGCACTTTTTTTTTCACGACTGTACTTAAGTACATGTAAAACCAGATTTTTGATCAAGTAGTATTTTTTTGCATGAGTGTAACTTTTATTGGAGTAATTTACTATTAATATGTATCTTTACAATTACTCTAGCATGACAATTGAAGCCAAAGTGTGACCATACCTCACTGCACTCTAAACCACAAAGATCAAAGAAGCGTGTATATTAGCATTAAATATTGTTAAGTCTTCACAAATCATGAGACTATGCCAGTTCCACTCCAACAGTAACCTCTGAGAAAACACCTTGCCTTAGAAAGAGAAAAAGGATCTAACTCTGTGACAGCTTTGAGCCAGAAAATCTCAGTACCATTAATGTCCATCATTAACCCTTGAAACGGGCATTCCTGGTGTTTTAACTGGCTGTGCCCATGTCGTTGTGTTGAATCAGAGTCAGACTCTGCCAGCTCCTGCCATCTCACAGCCTGGCCCTGTCTCTGTAGCCGGCCTGCTTGCCTCCTAATATCATTTGGCAGATCAGAACCTGGCAGTTCATGCAAGCATTCCCGCCAAAGGAAGTTATTGAGCATATGAGCTCAAGCTTGAGTTGTGGTGGGGAAGGGTTACTATTTGCTGTGATTCCATCCATGTCAGGTGGGGGAGTAAACAATGTCTGTCATTTGTTCCCCTTTCTTGTTGCTCTTTCCTCTCTATCTATCCTCTCTACTGTTGTACTCTGTATTTCTTTCACCTCTGATGTCTTTAATTCGTTCCCTCTTTCCCCTTTTACTCCTCCTAATCTCTCTGCCCCCACTCTCTCTTTCTTTATCTCTGTCATACCCTTATCGTTGGTTGAATGAGAAGAGCCATAAGGCTGCTCCACCCACACACAAGCGCTGTGCTGAGTTGTGCTGTGCTGGGCTGGATCTCCTGCTCAGTGCCATCTGAGAGAGAAGCTGCGAGGCAGGGTGACTCAGGCTCTGAGGTGGGTGGTACATGGGCCCAGGTGGGTGGATAAATAGACTACTGTAGTATCTCCAACACACTCACATTCACTCATGAGATACACTTGATAAGCAGCTAAAACATGGCAAATTGAAGACACGATCAGCTTTCGTATGTAATTTACAGTTCAAAATAAATAGTTGTAGTTGTCATCTCGTCTTCAGATGGAAGCCAACCAAAAAAGCTGAGGCGTCTTGATTTAATTTACTCGTATGAAGACTGATACTACAGAGACTAGTCATAGCTCACTGGTGTTTGGCAGTAAAGCCTGGAAGTTATATGGAATTTGTAGATGAATACTAACATAATCATGCCAACCATACTGAGTATATTTGCATTTCAGTTCAAACTGTGTCCTGCGTTCCTGTAGCACTCACAAAAGACTGCTTTTGGTGAGTACAGTAAGCGTACGACTCAACATTGTATTTTAGCTAGTGTGTGTAAGGTCCATTGTCAGATAAAGATATGTATTGCAACCAGACCTGGGTTTAATTACTATTTGAAATCTTTCAAATACTTTGAGCGTTTGTTCTAGCCTGCCTGGAGTTCCAGATGGCCAGGGTTTGCAATTTTTTATATTTTTTATTGATTGATTAAGCAAGGCATGTTTACTCAAGAACATATAAAGTATTTGGAATTCAAATATTATTTCAACCCAGGTCTGACAATGACTGCTGGCAACATCATAATACAGCCTTATTTTAACCTAATATACTAAGCTTAATTTCAAAAGGTTCAAGAAGTCTTTGGCATGAAATACATCTGTTATGCATTGTTTTGTGAGGAATTGAGAATTGAGCCATGTTCAGGAAAGAAGGTAAAATACATGAAATAAATGACGTCAATCGTTTAAGATAGGAACATGACATTCCAGTGGTGACACTGCATTTGATGCCTTTTGTGGTTTTGTAGGTCTATTTCCACAAGTCAAATGCTGGTCGATGGCCAGGACCTTTCTGTAAGTGAAGAGGCTTTAACCTTTATGGGATCGGTGTCCCTAAACCGGGACAGTTGTTGCTCAATATCCAATGTGACTAGAATTACATTGTGAACAACAGCCAATTCCGGGACATAGACATGTCTTATATGGGCAGAAAGCTTAAATTCCTGTTAATCTAACTGCAGTGTCCAATTTACAGTAGCTATTAGAGCAAAAAAAGACCATGCTATTGTTTGAGGATAGTGCACAACAACAAAACACTTTTTTCACGGCAACTGGTTTGATACAATCACCTCTAAAGGTAAACGATGTACTTACATTCAGTAATCTTGCTCTGATTTGTCATTCTTAAGGGGTCCCAGAGATAGAATGTAGCAGAGTTCTGTTTGATAAAATCAATTTTTATATTTAAATGTAGGAACTAGGTTCTACAGTTTGACCCCACTGCTCTCTACGAAATAGAGGAATGTTTCTAACCGGCTACGTATGATGAGAGAGTTTGCTCTGTCCTATTAGGCCAAGGACACAAGACAAATGAGATGGGCATAGCTCTGGCTCAATCATTGCCCTTAAAGCCTCCTGGGTAATGTCAACATTGAACTGCCCTGACTATGACGTGAAGTAGTGAGAGATAGGATGGGAGTATTGTCTGTGAAAGAAAGGTGCCAAGTAAAACCATGGGAGAACCCTTTTTGGTGCTGGGGAGAACCCTATCTAGAACACTCTATGTAGGGTTCTTCAAATAACCCCCTGTATATGGTTCTACCTAGAACCCTCTATGAATGGTTCTGCCTGCAACCCTCTATGAGGTGTTCCACCAAGAACCATTTTATCATCTAAAGGTTCTTCCTTAAACCGTCTATGAAGGTTCTTCCTAGAACCTTCTATGAAAGGATCCACCAGCCATATTATCCTTTAAAATCAAACTATTTATGATAATGCATTACAAACACTACCTGTCAAAAGTTTTAGAACACCTACTCATTCAGGGGTTTTTCTTTATTTTTACTATTTTCTACATAGTGGAATAATAGTGAATACATCAAAACGATGACATAACACATATGGAATCATGTAGTAACCAAAAAAGTGTTAAACAAATCAAAATATATTTTATATTTAAGATTCTTCAAATAGCCACTCTTTGCCTTGATGACAGCTTTGCACACTCTTGGCATTCTCTCAATCAGCTTCAGGAGGTAGTCACCTGGAATGCATTTCAATAAACAGGTGTGCCTTCATAAAAGTTAATTTGTGGAAATTCTTTCCTTCTTAATGCGTTTGAGCCAATCAGTTGTGTTGTGACAAAGTAGGGGGGGTAAACAGAAGATAACCCTATTTGGTAAAAGGCCAAGTCCATATTATGGCAAGAACAGCTCAAATAAAAAAAGAGAAACGACAGTCCATCATTACTTTAAGACATGAAGGTCAGTCAATACGGAACAATTCAAGAACTTTGAAAGTTTCTTCAAGTGCAGACTTAAAAACCATCAAGCGCTATGATGAAACTGTCTCTCATGAGGACCGCCACAGGAATGGAAGACCTAGAGTTACCTCTGCTGCAGAGGATAAGTTTATTAGAGTTATCAGGCTCAGGAATTGCATTCCAAATAAATTCTTCACAGAGTTCTGATTTGGTTTAGTGGGATTCCCATCTGATTTGGGCTTAGTGGGATTATCATTTGTTTTTCAACAGGACAATGACCCAACACACCTCCAGGCTGTGTAAGGGCTATTTTACCAAGAAGGAGAGTGATGGAGTGCTGCATCAGATGTCCTGGCCTCCACAATCCCCCGACCTCAACCCAAATTGAGATTGTTGTTCGGGATGAGTCGGACCGCAGAGTGAAGGAAAAGCAGCCAACAAGTGCTCAGCATATGTGGGAACTCCTGTTAGAAAAGCTTTCCAGATGAAGCTGGTTGAGAGAATACCAAGAGTGTGCAAAGCTGTCATCAAGGCAATGGGTGGCTATTTAAAGAATCTCAAATATTAAACAAATGTTGTTTTGTTTAACACTTTTTTGGTTATTGCATGATTCCATATGGGTTATTTCATAGTTTTGAGGTCGTCACTAATATTCTACAATGTAGAAAATGGTAAAAATAAAGAAAAACCCTTGAATGGGTAGGTGTTCTAAAACTTTTGACCGGTAGTGTTTATTATAAGGCCTTTCTTTGAGGGCATTCTTATACCCTAACACAGACGAGTTAGTTAGGAATCTCCTGGTTTACTGGCCACATCAGGCCTGCAAGTAGTGATGTTACGTTTGATACCGGAGCACCGAGGGATGCATCGAAATCGCTAAGCAGCTAACTTCGAAGCAGTGTGCCAATGCGTGTATAAAATTATCAGAAGTACATCATCAATTAACTCCGAAGCTTTGTTTGATCACGTGCCTTTTCAAATCCCACTGATTTCGCTGTGGTGTCGGTGCTTTTATCGATTCCAAGTTGCTTTCAAACACCGCCCTCTACTGGACATCGTACTTACAAATATAGCTAGGATTTTGTACATTTGGATTCACCTGACTGGTGGTTAGGAAGGTAGAGCAGGGAACTACTGAACATTCAGGTACGTGAGGTTATGAGGTTGAATCCTGTTCAAGGAACAGTATTTAGATAAAAAAAATGTTGTTCAAATAATAATTGTTATTTAGTATAGTATAAGCTTCTGTCTTAAGCACCCAAAATAATGCCATAGATTCAGTTATTCAAAAATAGTCAACTTGAAGGCAAACAAGGGAAGCATTATTCCAGGGGCCTCCCGAGGGTCTAAGGCACTGCATCGCAGTGCTTGAGGCATGCATCACTAGAGACCCGGGTTCGATCCCAGGCTGTGTCACAGTCGGCCGTGGCAGGGAGACTCATAAAGCGGTGCACAATTGGCCCATCGTCGTCTGGGTTAGGGGAGGGTTTGGCCGGCTGAGATTTCCTTGTCCCATCGCACTCTAGCAACTCCTTGTGGTGGGCAGGGTGCCTGCAAGCTGACTTCGGTAGCCAGCTGGACGGTGTTTCCTCCGACACATTGGTGCAGCTGGCTTCCGGGTTGGGCGAGCAGTGTGTCAAGAAGCAGTCTGGCTTGGCAGGGTCGTGTTTGTCAGGGACGCATGGCCCTCGACCTTCACCTCTCCTGAGTCCGTAAGGGAGTTGCAGCGATGGGACAAGACTTGAACTACCAATTGGGGAGTAAAAAAAAATCTGGTTTTCCAACTGATTACAGGCTACTAAAGCCAACGACTTACCACTGCGCCACTGAGTATTGATGAAAACCATAGAGAATTTTAAAAATATATATGATAATCACACTGCTATTTATTGCTGACCAGCAGATGTTCGTAATGTGCATTTTGAATTAATAATGAAGCTCAGAGTAATTAACAGTTTTTAGGCACAATTTGGTGAACGCGCCGCAGCCTTCAGAAAGCCTCGTTTTCCCATCACTACCTGCAAGTCACATTGTTAGTTTGCAAATTCCTTTTGGAATCCAGCCAGGGTTAGAATATCCAACAAGTGGTATTTTTAATAATCACCCCCAACCTGCATTCAGAATGACTGCCAGGACAGGGGAGACTGGATGAATGGGGAAGTTTCAGCCATCTCAGTAACAGGTGCAATACATCCCATTAATAACATTTAGTTTAGAAAACAGTATATTATTTATCTTTGTGTAGTATAAAACAAATCAACCAATCAATGTACATGCAAAAACATAGATATTACTGTAAAACAAACAATTCTGAAACAATTCTGAGCATGCTGGGAAACATTATTTATACTTCTATGTAGAAGCCTTCTTGCCTTCCAAAGTATCCTTCTCGCCTTCCAAAGAATCATGAAAGAACCCTTTCTTCCAAAAGCGGTTATTAGAATGTTAAAGGTTCTAGGTAGAACCCTTTGCCTTACAAAGAACCCTTGTTTTCCAAAAATAGTTATTCTGATCAAATCAATTCTTTGATGAACCTTATCCCTCAGCAGAATCCTTTTGGAACCTTTTTTTTCGAAAAGTGTAGCAGGACACTTTGAATAGGTCTTCAGTCCTATATTCCTCAGATGAGTTGTGTTCATGTAACTGTAAGCATAACCGACAGACAGCAGACATTTTAGTGGTAAAAAATCTATAAGCCGCAAATTAGATTCATTCGCAGTACTTGGGTGAAATTGATTGCCAATAGGAAAATCATTTTCAATCCGTGGCAAAGTCGGTTTCATCTCATCTTTTCCTTTCACACCAATGTGTGAATTGAAAAACAGGTCTTCGGATAATTCAGGAAATTTCATCAGTGTAGATTTATCTAAACTACTTTCAAATAGTTAAAAGTCATCCCTATGAAAAACATGGCTTTCTTTTGACCTTTTTATAAAGGAGACATGAACCTGATCTGACACTGACTGGTAGCCATCTGTTGGGATTTGGTGGAGCCTTGATGGCTGTGCATTTGTCTGGTAATTGAGCCTGAAATGTGCTTAATAACGATTGTGCTGCCTAATATGCCGCATCAGGAGCTCAGAACAGCATGACATCCCAGAGCGGTGTGGGAGAGATGGGCAGAAACAACAAGCTTCTCATCATTACCCTCAAACTAGCCAGGATTGGGCTGGAGATGCATCACTGGCAAATGGCTAATAGAAATGCACTGACTTGAAAGTCCCATGGTGGTGAAACGTATAAATCTGCATGCGAGATATTCCAGAACCTCTTAAGGATTGGACCCTTTTTTCCCAGTTTTTGCCTAAAATGACATACCCAAATCTAACTGCCTCTAGCTCAGGCCCTGAAGCAAGGATATGCATATATTTGGTACCATTTAAAGGGAAACACTTTGAAGATTGTGGACATGTGAAAAGAATGTAGGAAAATATAACACATTGGATCTGGTAAAAGATAATACAAAGAAAAAAACAGCTGTTTTATAAAAAATGGTACCATCATCTTTGAAAGGGAAGAGAAAGGCCATAATGTATTATTCCAACCCAGGTGAGGTTTAGATTTTGTCCACTAGATGGAAGCAGTGTATATGCAAAGTTTTAGACTGATACAATGAACTATTGCATTTCTGTTCAAAATGTTGTATCAAGACTGCCCAAATGTGCCTAATTTGTTTATTAATAACTTTTCATGTTCAAAACCGTGCACTCTCCTCAAACAATAGCATGGTATTATTTCCCTGTAGTAGATACTGTTAATTGGACAGTGCAGTTAGATTAACAAGAATTTAAGCTTTCTGCCAATATCAGATGTGTCTCTGTCCTGGAAAATTTTCTTGTTACTTACAACCTCATGCTAATCGCATTAGCCTATGTTAGCTCAACCGTCCTGCAGGGGACCCCCCAATCCTGAAGAAATTTTAATATTTTGGTTAAAGAAGCAAAATCACTACACAGTACAGTGACATTATGAAATTATTCCATTTCATGTTTTCAAGTTTGTCTCAAGCTACTTTGGAAACCAAAGATCCATCAGGAATATCCAATTTAAAGTTCCTGGGTGGAATAAATATTAACGGGCAAATCAAAAGACACATGTAGAAGAATAAAATGGAGACAAGGAAGGTGGGCCAGATCCTCTAATTGGACATTTGCTGTACGACTTTTGAATTAACTTGCCAAGTTCGTATTCATGGCAGTCACTATGAAACTATCAACACGTCTCCAGGAAACAGGTTTCCCATGTTATTAGCAGGAGCAAATTGATATGTAGGTATTTATACTGTGTGATTGGGGCTCTGCTCATCGTGATGGGGCACCCAGGAGACCCAATGGCTTTAAGAGCTACTTGTCTAAGCCCAGTTCTAGACAAAAGCAGTCATCGCCATGCCAGCAGGGGGCAGTGTGTATGAGCAGAGGCAGTGACATCCTGTCCCCCGCCCCCGCTGGGGATCCACAGAGTCCCGCTAGCCCACACCTGTCACGCTCCACAGGGAGGTGGTGAGACACGTCACGCTCTTAACACACAGGCAACGCCTCTCTCCTGAGGTGTGTGCGTACAGTAATCATCATGGCTGCCATTAAGATCTATAATCAATCCTTCAACCTGACAAAGGCACAGTGCTCTTTTGGTGTTGGTTGTGTTTGGTTGAAATCAGAAGAAGTGGAGCAGGGGCTCGGGTCCTGGAGAGGGTAATCGTTTCACTAAGTGAACTGAACCATGTACAACAAGCAGACAAGCAAAAAAACTCTTGTCTTACAAATTGGCTCTCAGATACACAGCATCCATACCTTGCTGGGCGTTGTGGCAAATCATTAATTATTCTCTCTCAAATTCCAGCATTCATTTTCCAGTCTGTTCAACTTTCAGTTTGTGGGTGCCGCTAACTCTCTCTTAGCCGCATGTGCAACCTGCACGGCAGTAAACGTTTCTCTGGGAAAATAGCCTCGCAAGAGCAATTCCATGCATCACAGAGAGCATATTAAATTCCCAAATATTGGCCCTTAATTTCTCCCTCGCAGGTGGTGGAGGAGCTGAATGTTGGCTGTGGTTAGTGCAGGCCGAGGAGATTTGAGCAGGCAGACAGATGGGACTACTAGAGAACAGGTATAGATAGGGTACAAACAGAAGAATGGGGTTCCTCTGAGATCCCCTCTACATCTCCCCTGCTTTCATGGTGTGTTTAGTGTCGTACTGTACTGTACGTAAATCATGAGTAGGCCTAGTTGTGCTCAAGCTTAGGAAACATAGCAGGCAAAATATCCTTACAATATGTCCTAAAAGTGTGCAGAAACAGTGTTGTAACATTCAGTATGTCTAACCCTGGTGATCTTGACATTAATCAATGTAGTGAATTGAGATTTGGACAAGGTTATGAGATTCTTTATCCTGTCTAATGACCAAGACTGACTACTATATACGGCTACTCAAGTGCAAGATGCAATATGATAATGTACAGTAACAACCAAATGCTAATTACATCTGAATATCAGCTAAACACGTCAAGAAAAAAAGATGTAATGCAATTCATTATGAAAACAAGTTGTTTTAACCGTCATTCATCAGAAGAAGATTCATTGTGTGTGTGTGTGTGTGTGTGTGTGTGTGTGTGTGTGTGTGTGTGTGTGTGTGTGTGTGTGTGTGTGTGTGTGTGTGTGTGTGTGTGTGTGTGTGTGTGTGTGTGTGTGTGTGTGACCGATACTGAGTAGGGAAAGGTAGGACAGTAATCACTGCAATCAGTACTCTATTTCAGCATTTCCCACAATGCTGACAAAACACATGTAGGAGATGCGGAAAGTAAATCTGAATTCAAGATGGGCACTTTGACCTTCCCCTGGCCCACCGCCCACAGAGAGCGATCATACTCAACATGATGGGTACATCTTGGATGAAACCATGGCAGGGATAATTGCGCCTCATGTCCAATTGTGAGGGAGATGTTTTTAAGGACCTTTTCTCTGTGCATCTATGCAAAGCTGACAGAACCAGGCTACTCATCTCCTGTTCCACACCAGACCCTGAAGGTTCTACTTGCTTTAGTTTCGGTCAAACCCTGATCTGTTTCAAATCAAATCAAATTTTATTTGTCACATACATATGGTTAGCAGATGTTAATGCGAGTGTAGCGAAATTTTTGTGCTTCTAGTTCCGACAATGCAGTAATACCCAACAACTACCTTATACACACAAGTGTAAAGGAATTAAGAATATGTGCATACAAATATATGAATGAGTGATGGTACAGAACAGCATAGGCAAGATGCAGTAGATGGTATCGAGTACAGTATGTACATATGAGATGAGAAATGTAGGGTATGTAAACATATAAAAGTGGCATAGTTTAAAGTGGCTAGTGATACATGTATTACATCAAGATGGCAAGATGCAGTAGATGGTATAGAGTACAGCATAGACATATGAGATGAGTAATGTAGGGTATGTAAACATTATATGAAGTGGCATTGTTTAAAGTGGCTAGTGATACATTTTTCATACATTTTTACATTATTAAAGTGGCTGGAGTTGAGTCAGTATGTTGGCAGCAGCCACTCAATGTTAGTGGTGGCTGTTTAACAGTCTGATGGCCTTGAGATAGAAGCTGTTTTTCAGTCTCTCGGTCCCTGCTTTGATGCACCTGTACTGACCTCGCCTTCTGGATGATAGCGGGGTGAACAGGCAGTGGCTCGGGTGGTTGTTGTCCTTGATGATCTTTATAGCCTTCCTGTGACATCAGGTGGTGTACCTGTCCTGGAGGGCAGTTAGTTTGCCCCCGGTGATGCGTTGTGCAGACCTCACTACCCTCTGGAGAGCCTTACGGTTGTGGGCGGAGCAGTTGCCGTAACAGGCGGTGATACAGCCCATCAGGATGCTCTCGATTGTGCATCTGTAAAAGTTTTTGAGTGCTTTTGGTGACAAGCCGAATTTCTTCAGCCTCCTGAGGCATTTATACCTCGGTTTTCTGTTTGTCTGTTGCCAGTTCACCTTTTCACGTCAAGCTTACCAGTGTTTTTCCCATACTCCTGGTTTTCTCTCTAGTCCTTGTTTTCCCAGTTTTGACCATTCTGACTGCCCTGACCCGGAGCCTGCCTGCCAGTCTGTACTGTACCTTGTGACACTACCCTGGATTACTGACCTCTGCCTGCCCTGAGCCTGCCTGCCATTCTGTACCTTTCGGACTCTGCTCTGGATTACTGACCTCTGCCTGCCCTTGACCTGTCATTTGCCTGCCCCCTGGTTCTGTATTAAACTGTTGTTACTTCGAACTGTCTGCCTCTGGGTCTTATCCGGAGGTCTGATAGTTTCAAACTTAATAAGACATTGTTAACTCAATTTTCACATTTTCAGACAACATGACAAATATTCCCCCTGAATATTTGTCATGTTGTCTGAAAATGTGTGTCATATTAAATATGATTCTTTGGGGGAATCATATAAAGTACTTTTCTCTACCTTTCAGTTCTCTTCTCTTGTCATTGGTGAAGAAATGTACTAGTACATTGTAATAAGGACCACTCACACTTTGAATGTCACATTTCAAATCTAATTTTTTACACTTCACAAGAAGTTGTACTGATATCATGTAGACATATGGAAATTAGATAAATTATGAAAACATTTGACGAACATGGTGAATCATCATTGCAGGAACAATAGGTAGGGAACCTCATTCTGGTCCAAATGTGATAATTAGGGCCCTCACGGAATTCAGGCATTAAAGCGGAAATCAACAATATAACAAAAGGTATAGCCGCAGAAAGATGTTTTGAGTAGGGGTTGCTGAGTGCGGGGGGGGTTGAAAAAAAACATATTTATAATAAAGTATTTGCAGGCTAACAACAAAATACAATTCCTAATGTGATGAGTAGCCTAAGCATAGGACACGATTCGGTAACAGTAGTCACAGCCTAAAGTAAATTGCAATAAATTTGCCAAAATTAATTACTCCTGTCTATACAGAAATAAATAAAATACTTCAAAATACTTCACCAGAGAGCATGGCTTACATGCTGCCCAGACTGGACACGTCGCGTGCGCGAGCCTCACAAAATACATTTTGAAATCCATGTTATTCAATTATTGCGCTTGACGGTTGTCGTGGTAAAAGTGTAGATGCAAATCACCATATAAGTTCAAAGATGAAAAAGCCTGGAAGGAGGAGAGATGACTAGAAATGATTCGGTTGACAGTTTTATGTGTGGATTAATTGTCAGAGTAGAGGACCTTGTGCATTTCAGGTAAAACAAAAACTCAATATTTATATCCCAGGACAAATTAGCTAACAACAGCAAGCTAACTAAATAGGACAAATTAGCTAGCAAGTACAAGTTAACTAGCTAAATTGCCATACATGTTTAATGCTATTCAACCTGTCTCCAAATTAATGTCATTGGTTCAGAATTTGTTTTGATATTTTAACCTGCATGTCGTGATCGAGTTTGGTGTAAAAAATACATTTATGCACGATAGCGAACGATGGCGCACAGCCGGTTTGGGTTCCGTGTTAGCCACAGATGATCATTAACTTCTTTTTAAATCTGTGGATTGTTTCAAATCACAAGCGTGTAGGCCTATACGCCTAGTTGCGAAGCCTGCAATTTGGGCATCACGCATGGCCATAGGCCTAGTTGATTATTGAGATGCGGCTGTCAGTGATTAGCAATGCATTTAAAATACGTGTGAAGGTAATGTGTCTTGAGTATAATTTGATATATTGAGACAAGAAGAAGTGGAGGGATGTTTGGCATAGATATTGGCATGTTTCTGTTCAGAATGTGCTGAGCTGTCTCCGGTCAATCAATGCACGTTCATTGTTTTATTGTGTTCATTTTTTGCCCTTTGATTGTTTATTTTTATCAATCCCCCATTACATATGTCACCAGTAGTAAATGTACCGATAATCCCCATCATTTGGTTACATACATTTCAGGTAATGCATGGATTAATTACCCTATAGTTATTTACCCTGGAAACGTTGTTTGCAGGGTTTAAAACCTGCTACACTTGTGAGAAACACGTTTTGGTTTATTTCATACCGTCATTTACAAGTTTGGTAAAAAAAAAACGTCATTGTATTTTGTTTGGAGCGCTCCATGTGAGCAATGAGCATGTGCCTGGTGGTTTCTCGATCTTCTTCATGTTGACAGCATGCACACACCTGAGCCCCCTTGAAGTAGGCTAACTGTTCTGCTGCATGCAAATGTAGGAAAGTGCCAATTTGGAGATGTCTGATTTACCTCACCACCACTAATAAGCAGAGCTTCTTAGTCCTTTTTTTCTTCACCTCACACAGTAAGTCAATAAAGTCATATATATTTTTTTTAAACATTGTAAGTGATTATAGTTCTTCACAGTATTTGAAAAATCTTTCCAGCACTCTTCCCCTCGATAATCACCAGGCCTCGGTGTGAAAGAGCAAAATGTAATGCTCTGAGGATCTCATATATCCAGTGGAAACATTTCCCTTGGCGCAAAAACAGCTGTCTGTTTCCCTCAGAGTCTGAAACTCTGAGGGTTCGTAATAGGCTAGTTGATGCTATGTTGCAAGTTCTCTACCAACAACAGCTTCAGGACAGACCTTCATACAGTGGGGCAAAAAAGTATTTAGTCAGCCACCAATTGTGCAAGTTCTCCCACTTAAAAAGATGAGAGAGGCCTGTAATTTTCATCATAGGTACACTTCAACTATGACAGACAAAATGAGAAAAGAAAATCCAGAAAATCACATTGTAGGAGTTTTTATGAATTTATTTGCAAATTATGGTGGAAAATAAGTATTTGGTCAATAACAAAAGTTTATCTCAATACTTTGTTATATACCCTTTGTTGGCAATGACAGAGGTCAAACATTTTCTGTAAGTCTTCACAAGGTTTTCACACACTGTTGCTGGTATTTTGGCCCATTCCTCCATGCAGATCTCCTCTAGAGCAGTGATGTTTTGGGGCTGTTGCTGGGCAACACGGACTTTCAACTCCCTCCAAAGATTTTCTATGGGGTTGAGATCTGGAGACTGGCTAGGCCACTCCAGGACCTTGAAATGCTTCTTACGAAGCCACTCCTTCGTTGCCCGGGCAGTGTGTTTGGGATCATTGTCATGCTGAAAGACCCAGCCACGTTTCATCTTCAATGCCCTTGCTGATGGAAGGAGGTTTTCACTCAAAATCTCACAATACATGGCCCCATTCATTCTTTTCTTTACACGGATCAGTCGTCCTGGTCCCTTTGCAGAAAAACAGCCCCAAAGCATGATGTTTCCACCCCCATGCTTCACAGTAGGTATGGTGTTCTTTGGATGCAACTAAGCATTCTTTGTCCTCCAAACACGACGAGTTGAGTTTTTACCAAAAAGTTCTATTTTGGTTTCATCTGACCATATGACATTCTCCCAATCTTCTTCTGGATCATCCAAATGCTCTCTAGCAAACTTCAGACGGGCCTGGACATGTACTGGCTTAAGCAGAGGGACACGTCTCGCACTGCAGGATTTGAGTCCCTGGCGGCGTAGTGTGTTACTGATGGTAGGCTTTGTTACTTTGGTCCCAGCTCTCTGCAGGTCATTCACTAGGTCCCCCCGTGTGGTTCTGGGATTTTTGCTCACCGTTCTTGTGATCATTTTGACCCCACGGGGTGAGATCTTGCGTGGAGCCCCAGATCGAGGGAGATTATCAGTGGTCTTGTATGTCTTCCATTTCCTAATAATTGCTCCCACAGTTGATTTCTTCAAACCAAGCTGCTTACCTATTGCAGATTCAGTCTTCCCAGCCTGGTGCAGGTCTACAATTTTGTTTCTGGTGTCCTTTGACAGCTCTTTGGTCTTGGCCATAGTGGAGTTTGGAGTGTGACTGTTTGAGGTTGTGGACAGGTGTCTTTTATACTGATAACAAGTTCAAACAGGTGCCATTAATACAGGTAACGAGTGGAGGACAGAGGAGCCTCTTAAAGAAGAAGTTACAGGTCTGTGAGAGCCAGAAATCTTGCTTGTTTGTAGGTGACCAAATACTTATTTTCCACCATAATTTGCAAATAAATTCATAAAAAATCCTACAATGTGATTTTCTGGATTTTGTTTTCTAATTTTGTCTGTCATAGTTGAAGTGTACCTATGATAAAAATTACAGGCCTCTCTCATATTTTTAAGTGGGAGAACTTGCACAATTGGTGGCTGACTAAATACTTTTTTGCCCCACTGTATATACGGTCATTGGGCTGGACCTGCACCCAGTTGATTGCTATGATGCAATGTTGCACTTCACTAGTGATAGCTCAAAGTCAAGACAGAGAAAGGGAGACAGACCGGCGGAGCAGAGATATGAATGTGATTGAAAGAACCTGCATTTTCATCAGGATATTTTCTGTTTTTATTTCTCGGCTTTATGTATTTTAGTTAGTTGACAATGGAAATTATAGGCCTACCGCTACATTGGCCTAGGCTCTATTTTAGTACTGTACCGTTCGCTCATTTCTTTAGCCGCCAATGGCTCACATTGAATCAATGTGTCCATATGGCTCTTGCTTTAGTGGAATTTTAACTTATAGATTTGTATCATTTTAATTACAATTTGTATGATTAACCACATGACAATGACTTTGTGAAACAAAAACGTTATTATTGAAATAAAACTGTTCCACGAAAATGTGGATATGAAAATCATAACTGGCACGCAGATTGGTAAGATAAATTGTAAACTTCCCCGAACTTGAAACTCACTTGCCGCCTAAGATTAGACCGTTGTGAACAGAGCGCACATTTCTTGGAACTACATAATTACAACGTGTGTGTGTGTGTGTGTGTGTGTGTGTGTGTGTGTGTGTGTGTGTGTGTGTGTGTGTGTGTGTGTGTGTGTGTGTGTGTTCGAGAGACAGAGAGACAGCGATAACGAGCGGGGTGTTGTAATTAAGATTTTGCCTATTAAAACTGAGCACAAATGGACAGCTATGCAATTCATCGCAGAGAAAAGTGCGGGTGGAAAGCGGGCTAGTACACCTAGATGTTTGACATAGGCAAGAGCAGTTCTACGAGCCAAGGGCGAGAGAATGCCATGTTCCTTATTTGATATTGTTCCCGTTCCCTTTTCCCCATGTTTAGAATTGTAAACCAATAGAAAGTGAAAACTATTGTGAGCACTGCTCCAGATCACTTGATATCCAGGGGGAGAGAAGGGAGAGAAACTGACTGAATGTTAATGCTCTCTTACTTTTTTTTTATTTAACTAGGCAAGTCAGTTAAGAACAAATTCTTATTTTCAACGGCCTAGGAACAATGGGTTAATTGCCTTGTTCAGGGGCAGAACGACAGATTTGTACCTTGTCAGCTCGGGGATTTGATCTTGCATCCTTTTGGTTACTAGTCCAACGCTCTAACCACTAGGCTAACCTTCCACCCTTAGAAAATAGTCCTGATCATATAGGCCTAGACAATGTCCAAAACAACAAACAACATGCTAAATTCATACATTTTCAGTCATTTAAACTGTAAATCATATCTTTCTCCACAATATCACAGAAAAAATATCAAATTTGAGAGGTAAACTCTATAAAATACATTTCGGATAGAATCAAGACATTAGAATGTACCAGAGGCCCCCAAAAAAATGCATGGTTGGCTGCTTTTTCTATTTGGCTGGCTACTCTATGTACTTGTGGAAAACACTGTAACTTGTTTTCTGTTGAGCAATATCTATTGGGTATGAAATAAGAACACATTAATGCAAAATGTTAGTCGATAGAAGCCATAGTTTTGTGTTATCACAATCTTACAGTTGTGTGACAGCTGTGCATTACGCCCATTTTTTAAAATATGTATAATATCCACATGCACACAAAAGCATGTGAGAGAGGCCATCTCTCCTTAAGGATCATAGGCCTACTGAAAATAATAGCTATAAATATAGTTAATGAATGAAATACGGTACGTAAATACTGTGTGGCATTAAAATGTCCCGTAAACATAGATGTGGTTTTAAGGACGTCTATCACCTGAAAGTGCACTCTCTGTCTGTCTGAGAGAGACGAGAATGAGGCTAATCGAGGATAAATGGCTGCTCCTCTGATCTTCTTCTCCCTGTGTGTTCCACTAGGGTGCTTAGGAACAGCATAGGTTGCAGCTCAGGTGCTGTGACATTTACACAGCCTCCAGTCCACACACTCACGCAGGTTCACACTGTTAATGTGTGTCACATCGCCCTCTGTAAAGCATTTGGGACCCTTCAAAAACAACCCACAAGTCAGAGTGGAGGACAGTGGCACCAGCACGTTGTGGTAAGCATTGAGGTCACAGTGAACTGTCACCGCCAGCTCAGGAACTAAATGAGAATTGTCCATAATGCTAGCTAGCTCCTGCCCTCTTAGAAAAAAATATGCTATCTAGAACCTAAAAGGGTTATTCAGCTGTCCCCATAAGATAATCCTTTGGATAACCCTTGCTAAATTACTTTTATGCTCGCTTCGAGGCAAGCAACACTGAAGCATGCATGAGAGCACCAGCTGTTCCGGACGACTGTGTGATCATGCTGTGTGAGCAATATCTTTAATTAAAACAGGTCAACATTCAGAAGGCTACAGGGCCAGGCGGATTAACAGGACGTGTACTCACGTGTACTCAGAGCATGCGTGGACCAACTGGCAAGTGTCTTCACTCACATTTTCAACCTCTCCCTGACCGAGTCTGTAATACCTACATGTTTCAAGCAGACCACCATTGTCTCTGTGCCCAAGAAAGCGAAGGTAACCTGCCTAAATTACTACCGCCCCGTAGCGCTCAAGTCGGTAGCCATGAAGTGGTTTGAAAGGCTGGTCATGGCTCACATCAACACCATCATCCCGGAAACCCTAGATCCACTCCAATTCGCATACCGCACGAACAGATCCACAGATGACGCAATCTCAATCGCACTCCACACTGCCCTTTCCCACCTGGACAAAAGGAACACGTATGTGACAATGCTGTTCATTGACTACAACACCATAGTGCCCACTAAGCTAAGGACCCTGGCACTAAACACCTCCCTCTGCAACTGGATCCTGGACTTCCTGACAGGCCGCTCCCAGGTGGTAAGGGTAGGCAACAAACACATATGCCACTCTAATCCTCAACACGGGGGCCCCTCAGGGGTGTGTGCTTAGTCCCCTCCTGTATTCCCTGTTCACCCACGACTGTGTGGCCAAGCACACCTCCAACACCATCATTAAGTTTGCTGATGACACAACGATGGTGGGCCTGATCACTGACAACGATGAGAGAGTCTATAGGGAGGAAGTCAACAACAACCTCTCCCTCAACGTGAGCAAGATAAAGGAGATGATCGTGGACTACATGGAAAGGAGGGCCGAACACGCCCCCAATCACATCGACAGGGCTGTAGTGGAACAGGTCGAGAGTTTCAAGTTCCTTGGTGTCCACATCACCAACAAACTACCATGGTCCAAACACACCAAGAAAGTCATGAAGAGGGCACGACAACGCCTTTTACCCCCTCAGAAGACTGAAAAGATTTGGCATGGGTCCCCAGATCCTCAATAAGTTATGCAGCTGCACAATCCAGAGCATCCTGACCGATTGCATCACCGCCTGGTATGGCAACTGCTCGGCATCTGACCGTAAAGCACTACAGAGGGAAGTGTGTACAGCCCAGTACATCACTGGGGCAAAGCTTCCTGCCATCCAGGACCTATATACTAGGCGGTGTTTACCCCTACCTACATGTACAAATGACCTCGACTAACATGTACTCCCGCACATTGACTCAATTATTGTTATTTTATTGTTTTACCTTTTTATTTCATTTTTTCATTATTTACTTTAGATAATTCACTAAAGATTTTTTTAACTCTATTTTCTTGAAACTGCATTGTTAGTTAAACACTTGTAAGTAAGCATTTCACTGTAAGGTCTACACCTGTTTCATTCGGCGCATGCGACAAATAAAATTGGATTTGATTTGATTTTGTACCTTGCAATTTCTTGGTATGCAATGTCTCGCAACTTCAGTAAACCAGGGCCTATCATCAATGAATAGGCTAGTATATTCTACACCAACAAGCAAAAGACTGAACAGACTCGCATCACTAGAGAAGAGAAAGAGCAGGTGAGCCAGCGCGATGCTGTATCACATTTGTAACGTGTGTTGGGAGTCGGGAAGCAAGTTCAGGGAGTGAATCATTTAATAAATAAATGAAAACATAATCCAAAACAAGACACGAAGACACGAACAACGCACAGACCTGAAACTGAAACAGAAACAATAACCCCTGCGGAAGGAACCAAAGGGAGTGACATATACAGTATAGAGAAGGTAATCAGGGAGGTGATGGAGTCCAGGTGAGTCTGATGACGCGCAGGTACGCATCACAATGGTGACAGGTGTGCGCCATAACGAGCAGCCTGGAGACCTAGAGGCCAGAGAGGGAGCACACGTGACAACATTAGTGTAAACCAAAACTGTTCTCAGGGCAGGTCTGCCGGCTTTGACTAGCAGACGTTACTTTTTGTAGCAGGTTAGGAGAATTAAAGTGGCAGGTTAGGAGAATTAACAGGGCAGGTAACAAGAATTAGGTTATGGTTATGGTTAGCTAAAACTCTAAATTGTCCCTGGCATGCCCTGAAAACGGTCTTGATTTCCACTAATGCGATGCTGCCAGTGCAAGGGAGAGAGGAGAGGGCAGGTAGAAAGAACCATGGTAATCTGTATCTTGCACGCCTCGCAAATTCACCAAAGAAGAATGTGATTTTAATGTCGTTTTTTTGTTAGGGATTTTTCTTAACATTAAGGATCCCAATTTTGTTTTTACGTTTTGGTTCACACCCCTATTTGCTAGTTTAAACCTTGATGTGCTACAACATATATAAACACATATAAATTGCTAGAAAAACATGTACTCTGAGAAATATTGTTCTTAGACTAAAAGAACCCAGAGAGGGCAGGTTGTTTTGTTCTCACATGGTGTCCACATGTGAATAGAATGAGGCTGCTGTTTGTTTGAAGCTGTCCATCAATCTTCTCCACACATGAGGCTGGATGTAATGCAGTGCTTTGGCCCGGGAGCACAGAGAAACAGAGCATTGTTGTGCTACTGTGTTTCAAATCTGAGGAGTTTTACATCTGTATGGAACGCTGTTATGTACACAGCGCATCCGCCCACGCACCTCCAGTGTGTACACCCTACGGGAGCAAGAGCAGGCATCGGGTGCAACAGGATGTTGTTTTCCGTGCTAGGAGACAGAGTTTTTATTGTGACTGACAAGGGAGTGTTTTAAGTCAAGGTCTCCTTGGTAACTGCATGCTTTCTCCAAAGCCCAGTCTCAATTATTGGCTCACCTCAATCAGCCAAATTAGCTTTACAATGAAAACAATGCAAACGTTTGTGCAACTGGTTGAGCATTTTCTCTCCTTTGCATGGAAGATTACGTGTTGGTAAAAAATGCTTGCAGAAAGAACAGAAAGCCACGTGTCTATGCCGCATCAACCAACTATGTGACTGCTTCACATTATTAACAGACTACGACAGTGGCAAGCCTGCTTGCTTTAGTTAACTTGTTTGTGTTGACAGTGCTTGGTGCTAGCCTACAGTACATAGAAATACAAAAGTTAAAAAAGATAATTCTCCTTTTAGGTTAGACGTTTGTCTTCACAACATAGGTTGTGTTTGTCTCAATAATTTAAATATGTAACGTTCCTTTCATTCATCGACCTCAGGTCACTTTAACACCACAGAAAATGTGATCTCTTATCTCATTACAATGACTCCATCCAACCATACATTTGGACTGATGGCTCCTTCATAGATCAAGCTATGGCCAAAGAAATCCATCCCTTAATAAGTCCTCAGTCCCAAAGCTGAGCTCGGTAACATTATGCCCAATCATTTCTCTGCTGGCCTTACTCCCTGGCTAATCAGCCACAATAACACTAGCATAAAAAAGCATCCACTTCACCTCAGACTGAGAGCAGGTAGCATGGGGCTACTGGTCTGTGTGGGGTGGGAGCCGTGTGTATAAATACCTGGCAAGTCATCTAATGTCCAACACTGAGAGATGGAGAGTGCAATCAGACATAATGGCCTTTGTTTCAACACCACAGAGGGTGGCACGAGGTTCCATCAACTCTAATGTCCACCTTGAACAACCTAAGTGCGCTGTTTGATCAATGCGCTCTGATGGGAAGGGGAAATCAAGCCGATAGCCAGGCCCTTGGATGCTAAAAGGAGAGCAAGGCCTCTGGGTGTGTGCCACTGAAATGTATGGAGAAGTGTATCGACGGCTATTTTCCCAGAAGCAGAGGTGTTTGACATCACAGCACTCTGTGTTGAGTCTCTTGTGTTGTTCATGCATCCCTGGCTGGCTGTTGGCTCGGGGCAGTGTGAATTGCACTCTGATTCTTCTGGCTATGTTCCAGGGCTATTGTTCCCATTCGGCTCAAAGGACCATGAAAATTAGCGACACCCAGTGATGGGTGGACCCTGAGAGAGGTGGCGGCAAACCCCTTGGTAGAGCCTTTACATTAAATATGAGACAAATATGTCACACCAATCTGTGTAGCCCCAACATGGCGATTTTGTTCGAGACAGTTTTGACCTTCTGCTTAGGGTCCCGTGTCTCTTTGATTACTGCTCTGGAGTTGAGAAGTTCATCTTTTCACACACGTTTTTTCACATTGGTGACATACTGCTGATCTGACGAAGAGAGAATGAAGAACGAGAAGAGGTATAAAGACACACAGAGTCAAAGTGGAGATGCCAATCGTCTCTGCAAAGAGGAAGATATGTTCCCCAACATTGTTTTCCCTTGGAATGATACAGGAAGGAGAGCCAAGGTTGAAGGGTGTCAGTGCGAGTCAAGCCTGGAAGTGTGAAGATTCCAATTAGACACAGCCTTAGGTCCAATTCCAAAAGACAAGGATAACACAACCCCCTTCTGTGAAAATGTGTCAAACATCACACACACGCACACACGTCTGCATGTCCCGGTGTACACCAAATGCATGTTGAAACAGCAGCTGTTTACACCCCATCTATCATTTTTAACAGTGTGGATAGCAACAGGCAAAATTATTAACAAGCTAAATCTGTCAACGTTTATTAGCGCATAAAGTGACATGCTAACGGATGTAAACATTTTGTAAAATGTTTGCGATATTTAATTAATATGTGTTTGACAAACGACCAAATATATATAATTTTCACATCTGATTATTTGCACTTTATCAAACTTGTTAGTAGCTAAAATCTCACAGCATTGATTAACTTAAAAGATTGGCAATACACATTTCAGATGTATTAGCATTTCAAAGTCATTTACATGTTTTGTGAAACATTTTTACAGTTTAACATTCTAGTGAAAATAGCAAGTACACATCTTGAGTCAAATGTGAAAATTAGAGAATGACATAAAGGGTGTGACTGTGACACAAGGAGAGGGAGATGAGAGAAAGAGTCAGAACTAGCACTCAAGAGAGAGGGGTACAGAGAGAGAGAGAGAGAGATGTTGAGATCAGACTAGTCAGCAAGAAACATAACGGTTACATAAAGAGGCACTTTCCACCCTCTTCTGACAATGGCAGATGCCCAGTGTGCTTCGTTGGGCTTAATGAGGCATGAATAATATGCAGAGCGATGTGAGATGACTGCCATGCCATCTCAACCTGCATAGATCCACACTGTCCCACCCTGGTCCCATCTGGTACCTGCCCCCTCCCAGCTGCACCTGTGCTTGAGGGCTGAGGAAGGGCATGGAAACCACATGACCATGACCTTACCTCTATCCATACACACACGCAAGCAAGCAGACACACTTACGAACACATACGCATGCACACTATGTGCATATTTACACACACACATACACACACGAGATCACCAATAGTGTGTTCCTGACCTAGCTTTATACTGGAGGGTTGAAGAAGAGGAGAGGGGAGGGTGGAGCTCCTGGGTCCACTGCCCACTGGCTCTCAGCTGTGTCTGGGGCACAGATGACCCAAAACCCAGCCCACACCTCCCGGGACCTCCAATTGCACAACCCTGACCTAATTTATACTGATAGATCCACTACCAAGGCCTACAAATCTGCACCTCGTCTGCTATGTTGGTAACGTTAGATGAAATAGAATATCAGCTGGACCTTTCTTTTTTAAGTACTTGTATTTAGTTTACTCTGACTTGGTCTTTTTTAATATTTTCGATCGGCAAAAGAGGATGTTGTAGGCACGTTGCCCATATTTCAGTGCCTGTTTACAAGTGTCCTATCGTTTTTCATATCAGAGAAACCGACACATTTCAGAGGAAAAACAGGGGAGTACAGACTAAACGGTCACAATCCATCTGTGAGGTATAACGTAGCAAGGTTAATGTGCTGATATTGTAACAAAGCGTTTGGCCAGGTAGCACAACATCTAGTGTCTGTGTTAAATGAGGTTGGCAGGTGTTGCTAACCATGCTCATTCATTTTTAGAAGGGGGGGGGGGGGGTGTGGTAAAATATGTCAACGTAGCCACAGGATGCAGAAAGACTGTATTAAAACAGTACAAAATATTTAATTGTGAATAAATTCTATTTCAAAATGTCTCAGTTTTGTTGAGGTCATGACACACACACAGGCACGCTTGTTTCCGATCATGCTGTACTTTATGGTGTACTATGATTCCACATACTCTCCCATGAGTAATGGAATGTCCATTAACACTATGACATCACTTCCTGCTGCACATGGATCACGCAGGTGGTTGAATAGTCTGCAGGTGGCCCTGAGGTTCAGTGACTCAGTCCTCTGGCCCGGAGCCAGGCACATCCCATGCTGTGATAGTGATATGGCAGGAAGTCTCCTGACCAACACCACTCCATGGGATCATTTACATCCCCAGGTCCCCCTGTCCCACTTACTATAGTTTTCATAAAGGTGTGAGGCAGCATCTTCTGCTGCCTTATCAATGGAAAATCACATGGAGGAGGGATGAGAGTTGAGCATGCTATTTCCTACATACTGTAGATCTAGTGCAGCAGAAATGCTCAAAATTAGAGACAATAATGTAACCTATATGTAATCTTTCACACACCAGGGTCACCATCCCTCCTCACGTTGACCATATACAGAAATCCAGTAATGGTAACCAACGTTCCCTCTAATTATTTTCTGCACTGAGCAAATTTCAGTTCTGCTGAGCGCAAACTTGAACGTTGTGAAATTTCTGTCTAACTTCCAGCACGCTTTTACTGTGAACACTGAGGCTATACTGGCTTTAAGTTACAGTTTAACAGAGGCCAAGTAGGTTAGTGTGGCTATTTGATCATAATTTAGGCCTACCAGGGGCCTACCATCAAAAACAATGGGAGAGAATGTATCCAATAACATTTTTACATGGAAATAGCTGTTCTATCATTCAGCCTACAGTAGCAGCCAATGTGTGGTGTTCAATGTAGGGCTACATTCCATGAGACTTTTGAAAAAAAACATGCAGGGCTTGACATTAACCTGTTAATCCACTTGTCCTTCAGACAAGGTGACTGGAAAAATGTTGTTGTGTTGTTAGATGCAAAGAAACCACTTTACGAAATAAAATGCATTATTATTCCTGTACCATTATTACAGAGAATCAGACAAATTATGCTATCTGCTTACTGGCTACTTAGCTCATTCAATCCTGTCTCAAAATACAACACTGCCCTGTTACGACAAAAAACTCTATTTTCAAAGATGCATAGTAATGTACACGTTTCACGCTGTTGTAGGAAGCAATCACTCCCCTATTGCTGACTATAAATGATCTATAACTGGGCTAATAACTCACTAACTAGCAAAGGATATTAACAAAATGTGCATAAGTGGCTACATGCAGCTCTCGCTTTGATCTCATAACAAGCGCATCTACTCAAGATCGCTCATGCTGTAAACACAGTCCAGTTCAAAGTAAATGGCACAAATCCATATATGGCAGCTCTGATTGTTTATGCCGCACCGGTCTGTGTTCTGTACGGGCTGAGTAGTGTCAATGCAATAGAATTCTACTCTGATGTGGTCTGCCGACAACAAAATATCATGCATAGTTTGTTTTGCTTCAGTTTGTTGCGTTGAAAGTGGCTAATATTGCGTTGATTCGATCACAATTGCCACAGTAAAGCGAAACGTTTGTAGAGTCAAGATCACTTTCTTAGTCAAAATGCAAGCTGAGATCTACCGCTCAGATTTAAAAACAAATATGACTTAAAAAACGTAAGCATATGGAACAATAACCAATTAAAAACAGTACTGTAGCAATGAGGTAAGCTGTAGGCCCATTACATAATCACCACATACTGGCTTTGCTTGAATTGCCCTGCCAATGCATTGTTGTTTGGGCCATTTAAAAAAATATATATTCAAAATTTGAGGTAGACTATATAATCACACCAGTAATAGATCCATTGTTGTTTTACTTTTGCGGCACAGCTGAGTGAGCATACATTTAAATAATTCGCTTTTTTATTTTACTGGGCTGATGGTCGAATATAAAACATTAGCTGGCGCACACCCAGATAAAATGATTTTATGTAGAGGAGCTGACTAATGGTGATCAAACTATAAATTATTAAAATAAAGAGAGTTGCACACTCCATATATACTCCCAGTAATTTATTGGGTAAATCACCAACGTTTCGGCATCACTGTGCCTTCTTCAGTGATGCTAAAACGTTGGTGATTTACTCAATAAATTACTGGGAGTTTATATATGGACTGGGCTGATGGTGCCTGCATCTAATGGTCCGTCTCAGCGGAGGGAGAGAGCGGCAGTGTCACGAACGTCTAAGTGAGGAGACCAAATCACAGCGTGGTTTGAATCCATTCTTCAATATTTAATGATGACGAAAATGAACACTTTACAAACTATACAAAACAATAAATGACGAACGTGAAGCTAAAGAAAACTAGTGCTGACACAAACACTACACATAGACAATCACCAACAACCCACAATACAAAACAGGCTACCTAAATATGGTTCCCAATCAGAGACAACGCAAAACACCTGTCTCTGATTGAAAACCATATCAGGCCAAACACATAGAAATAGACAAACCAGACATACAACATAGAATGCCCACTCAGATCACACCCTGACCAAACAAAACATAAAACATACAAAGCAAACTATGGTCAGGGCGTGACAAGCAGACTGAGGGTCAGCCTCTTAACATCCCTCTGGTCTACCTTTCCTCCACTGACACTAACCAAAAAGGGACACCATCTTCCAGCTGATGGGGAAACTCGAGTCGCACCACATTATTTCTGCCTCATGCACAAATTCATGTTGTTGCTCCTATGAACAGAGAAAGTGTAACGGTTTTCGTCGTCTGAAGAACAGGAATCGGACCAAAGCGCAGCGTGGTGAGTGTTCATGCTTTTTATTTCAACTGAACACAAAATAACAAAGAGAATGAACAAAACCATGTGGGAAAAAGCTACCTAAGTATGGTTCTCAACCAGAGACAACGATAGACAGCTGCCTCTGATTGAGAACCACACCCAGCCAAACACAAAGAAATACAAAACATAGAAAATGAACATAGAATGCCCACCCGAATCACACCCTGACCAAACCAAAATAGAGACATAAAAAGCTCTCTACGGTCAGGGCGTGACAGAAAGGTAAATATTCCTCGATATTTAAAAAGACCAAAGCCGCTAATAATAACAAAAACGCAAGCCTATAGATACATTCTACTCATTCATTACTGCTGCACTGCTTGTTGTAGCTCTGAGTGGTGATAGGAAGAACACACATTTTATAGCTTTTAAAAGTGTTGACCGTGCTGAGTAAGAACTTAAACATAAACTCACTCATAGAAACAGCATCTCTTTGCTGTATTCGTTGACAGTCTCTCTCTAGTCATGGTTTTCAATGTTTTGAAATCCCACAGTATTAACTTAGCTGTAGCTTTATTTTATGCCTGCTACATTACTGCAGACATGGTAATCTGAGCCATCCGATTGGCCAGCGGTAGACATATGGTGCACTTGATTTGCTATCTGGGCCCCCTCGGAAGGCAGGATTTATACCTTCAAACGGTTCAAAATGGCAACAGTTCACTTACCCGGCACGTAGGGCATCTGAATTGGGTGTAATTACTGCCAACAACCCGAGATTAAGGCTTTATCGTTGGGTTTTTTACAGAAATGTTTGGCGATCGACTAGGTTGGTGACCACTGCTCTAGAAAGTTGAGTGAAGTTCAATCTCATGCTTCTCTCTGTGGGCTGATATTTCGACAAGGCAGTCCCGGGAGCTGCGGGGCACTCGGGCTACTGTGCACACATCCAAGCTCATAGTTTAGAGGGAACATTGACGGTAACTCCCTCCCTGTCCATCTATTCAAGAATGGATGGCGAGAAGAAGAAGAAGAAGACTAAGAAGAAGAAGGCCTGGCCCAACTAGGGGCGAAGTAAAGTGGCCCAGCTCCAGCATGTTGAATAATGAATTAGGGGCTGATATCTTGTGACTGGGAGAGAGCACTTCCTCCCTAGGCAAGAGTGGGGCTTGAAACCCCTGCATAATTCATGCCAAAGTGGGCCTGTTTAAAGTGACTCCATACTGAGAGTCAAGTGCAAGATTATCTTTCCATGGTTATGCAAATATTGCAGCCTTTGTAACACAATATCAGAGGCGATAAAATGGCAATGTGGGAAGAGATACAAGAGTCTCTTTTCATTGATAGGCCTAATATTTTTGCTTGGCGAATTTTCACAGAAAGAATTGGAAGTTGGCTTCCTTCTATTTGACCTACTTATTGAGAGAAGTGCTCCTCATAACAGGTTATTCTCAATCACATTGTGCAAATATTTTGAATTGAGGCCCTCAAAATGTAGGTGAATATTTGTATATCAACATTTTTGAACAAGCTTATATAAGAAGACTGACAACATATACTATTACCACTGTAATGTGTAACTCACTGAATAGGAGAGATGGACATAAAATAAGCATCTCATAGAATATGAGGTCCCTCTAGTACTTTCTTTTTTCATCCTGGGATTCCGATTTCATGAATGTGGAAAACGAATTTCCTCTGCATCCGTCTTTTCAAGCAAAATAAATTCTTCCGGACAGGGTTATGATATATTTACTTATCTTCATACAGTTGTCAATTTACACATGCAGAGATGGATTTTCGGCCTCCCACAAGACTAACTTGGGCTCCGGTCTCGTTGGGCCAAGTCAGCCCCAAGAAAAGTGGAAACCACAGCCCGGCTGTGGCCCGACTCCGAAGTTGATCTCTAATCCATGTGTTTAATACATTAGACGCTTTGCCTGGCTTTGTTCTGCAGGGGATGTGCTGCCCCTTCTCCTGCCAAGTTTCTTCCCCCTTCTCTCTCGCTGCCATCTAGAGGATTATATTGGAGTCCAGGGGATTTATCTAATTGTGTTTAATTAGGCTTGTGTCAAGCCATAGCTGTATGGATTGGCCTGTGGATCTGATGAAGCAGACAGCAGAGCCTCCAGATGTGGAGGGCCAGGCAGGCAGGCTTCAGTGTGCTGCTCTGAGGAGCTGATAGGAGAGAGAGCTCGGGTGCACTGGGAGAGTGACAGGAAAAATCGATTGCTACGCGCCACCCCAGACATCTGCCTCTGCGCTCTTATATCCATGACAGAGTCATAGCAGGGGGAGCCGTAACTCACTGCGCCCTTGGTTAAGTTTAAGCGGATTGTGGGTCAGGAAGTCTTTCCTTTGGTGAGATGTATCCCCACTGAAAAGAAATCTCCACCGAAGAGCCTTAGCAGCATGCTTCCTCTCGGTCTTGTCTGCTGTGGACTACAGAAGGCTTCGGGAAGACAAGGGCACAGGGGGTGGGATGTGGATAGGAAACTATCAGTTCCGTTAGTTTTCATGATAGTTAACCGTATATTCACATTCAAAATTGTTAACCATGGTGGGTCAGTCACATTTATTGAAAGGTTGAATGGGTCTTGGAAATGAAGTCTGCTGAAATACATCAGGCAGTAGGAAAGAGGTTCCATAAACAGGTTCCTCACAGAAAAGAGGTGTATTGGTTTACCGCTTGCCACATGGAATTGATATTAGGGAAAGGATTACATCCATTTGAGCTCCTACTACAGTACCATCCAGTAGGTACAGTAGGTACAGTAGGTACAAAACATGTGCTCTCCTGTTACAGACAAAATGTCTCTGGTTTTCTCATAATGAGACCATTATTATGGCATTGTGTTTATGGTGGGCAAAAGAAGTTGCTATTCCTGAGGGGAGGACTGAGAAATGTGTATCTATGATTTGTGTACCATGTCATTGTCATCAGGAGTTACCGTACAAATGGGCTGCCTCTGAAATGTGATCCACTGACAAATTAAAAGCATACAATACCAAATCCCCACAATGAGGGAGCTTTGGGCCCATAAAGGAGTGTTGATGGAGAAACGGCTGTAAAGGAAAGTAATGAAATGTTGCTGCCTGCTGCTGTCTTGACTCACTTAATCATGCTGTGACATGCTCCTCAATCGACATATTTGTATGGAAAGTAAAAGATAAGTAAATGTGTGTGTGTGTGTGTGTGTGTGTGTTATGTGTGGGTGTGTGTGTGTGTGTGTGTGTGTGTGTAATCCCAGAACACACCGACGTCCAACACAAAGGCACAACATTGACTCAGAGACAGGAGACCTGTGACAACAAGCTCTATCAGCTCCACTTGATTCTACACTGAAATTACTGCATATTACTTCACCACAATGGCCCGCCAGCCCAGGTACACTACCACCATACCCTGTGAGATTGAGCAGATTCACCACACAATTATTCAAATCCAAACGAACTGGGCCATCGAAATGGATTAATTATAGGCCAGTTGCTGAAAATATCACAAACTGGGGGATTAAGTAATGGCCTTGTATCCAGTGTAACCTAGCGTCAGGGAGATAATGTGTATAATATCCCATAGCACAACGCCAGAGACAGGAAGACATTACAGAAGTTGAACCCCCATCAAACACCCTGGACCTCTCAGGTGAAGATAGAGAGAGCGAGAGATGAATAACTTGGATTGGATCATTACTTTAAGGTAGTGATCCCCCTACTAATTAGTGTATTACTCACTGGTTACCTGTCAGTGCTGTGCAGCGTAGTGCAATAAATCCAAGGCTTTGTGCAGGTCCATGTACGTGGGAAATCATGGTGAGTGTTTAGTCGAGTAATTGCTATTTTTCTAGTGGCCATTCTTTGTGTCTGGAGATATACTACACAGAAAGCTGACCTCAGAACTGATGAATGTGTTAGTTATTTATACTTGCATTTTGTATTTACATTTTTTGTGTGTATTTCTGTCATTTCTGTCATTCAGAACTCTTCTGCAAAAGAGACCTTCGATCTCAGCAGGAATCCCTGATAAAATGGAGGGTAAATAAAATGTGTTTAAATGGATTTAATCCTCGAAGGAAACTTTTTCAAACGTGTTCATTCCCTGTGAGTGTCCTCAAGTCGAGCTGAATCCATGTCCCACTGCATTTATTTCATAAGTAAATGAAAACCTCTTGATTCCTAGAAGTATTGGAAGACAGTAGCACCAACTACTAGCACAAAAAAAACGATTTAAAATGTGCAAATGCAATTATAATTTGGTTAGCAGGTTATAGGTAGAAAGGTGAACCTCAAAAAATACCCCAACATGTAAAGTGTTGTTCACATGTTTCATGAAAAGATCCCAGAAATGTTCTATACACACAAAAAGCTTATTTCTCTCAAATGTTGTGCACAAATTAGTTTATATCCCTATTAGTAAGCATTTCTCCTTTGCCAAGATAATCCATGCGCCTGACAGGTGTGAAATATTAAGAAGCTGGTTAAACATCTTGATCATTACACAGGTGATCATTACACATGATCATAACACATCATTATCAATAAAAGGTCACTTAAAAATGTGCAGTTTTGTCACACAACACAATGCCACATGTCTCAAGTTTTGAGGGAGTGTGCAATTGGCATGCTGATTGCAGGAATGTGCACCAGAGCGGTTGCCAGATAATTTAATGTTAATTTCTCTAACATAAGCCGCTTCCAACATCATATTAGAGAATTTGGCAGTATATCCAACCGGGCTCACAACCGCAGACACGCCAGCCTAGGTCCTCCACATTCGGCTTCGTCACCTGCGGGATCATCTGACACCAACCATCCGGAGAGCTGATGAAACTGGATTTGCACAACCGAAGAATTTCTGCCCAAACTGTCAGAAACCATCTCAGGGAAGCTCATCTGCATGCTCACAGTCCTCACCAAGGTCTTGACCTGATTGCAGTTCAGCGCTGTATCTGACTTCAGTGGGAAAATGCTCACCTTCGATGGCCACTGGCCTGCTGGAGAAGTGTGCTATTCATGGATGAATCTGTTTCAACTGTACCGGGCAGATGGCAGACAGAGTGTACGGCGACGTGTGGTGTGAGCGAGCAGTTTGCTGATGTCAACATTGTGAACAGAGTGCCCCATGGTGGCAGTGGGGTTATGGTATGGGTAAGCATAAGCTATGGACAACGAACACAATTGCATTTTATCGATGGCAATTTGAATGCAGAGCGATACGTGATGATATCCTGTGGCCCATTGTCGTACCATTCATCTGCCCCCATTACCTCATGTTTTAGCATGATAATGCACCGCCCCAGTACAAAATTCCTGGAAGCCGAAAATGTTCCAGTTCTTCCTTGGCCTGCATTCTCAGCAGACCTGTCACCCACTGAGCATGTGTGGGATGCTCTGGATCGACGTGTACGACACCGTGTTCCAGTTCCCTCAAATATCCAGCGACTTAGCACAGCCATTGAAGAGGAGTGGGGCAACTTTCCACAGGCCACAATTAACAGCCTGATCAACTCTATGTGAAGGAGATGTAAGGCACTGCATGAGGCAAATGGTGGTTACACCAGATACTCAATGGTTTTCTGATTCATGCCCCTACCTTATTTGTAAGGTATATGTGACCAACAGATGCATATACAGTGGGGAGAACAAGTATTTGATACACTGCCGATTTTGCAGGTTTTCCTACTTACAAAGCATGTAGAGGTCTGTAATTTTTATCATAGGTACACTTCAACTATGAGAGACGGAATCTAAAACAAAAATCCAGAAAATCACATTGTATGATTTTTAAGTAATTAATTTGCATTTTATTGCATGACATAAGTATTTGATACATCAGAAAAGCAGAACTTAATATTTGGTACAGAAACCTTTGTTTGCAATTACAGAGATCATACGTTTCCTGTAGTTCTTGACTAGGTTTGCACACACTGCAGCAGGGATTTTGGCCCACTCCTCCCTACAGATCTTCTCCAGATCCTTCAGGTTTCGGGGCTGTCGCTGGGCAATACGGACTTTCAGCTCCCTCCAAAGATTTTCTATTGGGTTCAGGTCTGGAGACTGGCTAGGCCACTCCAGGACCTTGAGATGCTTCTTACGGAGCCACTCCTTAGTTGCCATGGCTGTGTGCTTCGTGTCGTTGTCATGCTGGAAGACCCAGCCACGACCCATCTTCAATGCTCTTACTGAGGGAAGGAGGTTGTTGGCCAAGATCTCGCGATACATGGCCCCATCCATCCTCCCCTCAATACGGTGCAGTCGTCCTGTCCCCTTTGCAGAAAAGCATCCCCAAAGAATGATGTTTCCACCTCCATGCTTCACGGTTGGGATGGTGTTCTTGGGGTTGTACTCATACTTCTTCTTCCTCCAAACACGGCGAGTGGAGTTAGACCAAAAAGCTCTATTTTTGTCTCATCAGACCACATGACCTTCTCCCATTCCTCCTCTGGATCATCCAGATGGTCATTGGCAAACTTCAGACAGGCCTGGACATGCACTGGCTTAAGCAGGGGGACCTTGCGTGCGCTGCAGGATTTTAATCCATGACGGCGTAGTGTGTTACTAATGGTTTTCTTTGAGACTGTGGTCCCAGCTCTCTTCAGGTCATTGACCAGGTCCTGCCGTGTAGTTCTGGGCTGATCCCTCACCTTCCTCATGATCATTGATGACCCACGAGGTGAAATCTTGCATGGAGCCCCAGACCGAGGGTGATTGACCGTCATCTTGAACTTCTTCCATTTTCTAATAATTGCGCCAACAGTTGTTTCCTTCTCACCAAGCTGCTTTCCTATTGTCCTGTAGCCCATCCCAGCCTTGTGCAGGTCTACAATTTTATCCCTGATGTCCTTACACAGCTCTCTGGTCTTGGCCATTGTGGAGAGGTTGGAATCTGTTTGATTGAGTGTGTGGACAGGTGTCTTTTATACAGGTAACGAGTTCAAACAGGTGCAGTTAATACAGGTAATGAGTGGAGAACAGGAGGGCTTCTTAAAGAAAAACTAACAAGTCTGTGAGAGCCGGAATTCTTACTGGTTGGTAGGTGATCAAATACTTATGTCATGCAATAAAATGCAAATTAATTATTTAAAAATCATACAATGTGATTTTCTGGATTTTTGTTTTAGATTCCGTCTCTCACAGTTGAAGTGTACCTATGATAAAAATTACAGACATCTACATGCTTTGTAAGTAGGAAAACCTGCAAAATCGGCAGTGTATCAAATACTTGTTCTCCCCACTGTATGTATTCCCAGTGACATGAAATCCATAGATTAGGACCTAATGAATTCATTTCGATTGATTGATTTCCTTATATGAACTGTAACTCAGTAAAATCGTTTCAATTGTGGCATTTTGCGTTCATATTTTTGTTCAGTGTAGTTGTCATGTCCTCATCTTAAACTGCAAACCACAGATTCAAAATTGCTTCCTGTTTTTGTTGGTATAGGATGAAATCCAGTATTCCCTAGCCGGTGATACCAGATCAGTTCCCCAAGACTAGTTTAGCTTTTCCAAGTTATGCGGCATTTAAAAAAAAATCTTTATTAATTATGAAATTATGAAAAATATTAATTACATTCCAGCCATGAGACCAAAGAGCGCACTTTTGGTCATTGACTGCAGGAAAGGGCTACGACTACATTCTTGGGCTAAGTTACAGTGCTAGCTAAAACTGCCTAGGCTGGTTAGTTCATTTGCTCTAAGATTGCATCTTACATTACTTTGGACAATTTAATTCATATGGCTGGCAGATGTTACTCCACATTGTTAGAAGAAATGGAATATTCAGTAATTTTGCATAATTTTCCACAATTAGCTTCTTTCTGTCACGCCCTGATCTGTTTCACCTGTCCTTGTGCTTGGCTCCACCCCCTCCAGGTGTCGCCCATCTTCCCCACTTATCCTCTGGGTATTTATACCTGTGTTTTCTGTCTGTCTGTTGCCAGTTCGTCTCGTTTGTTCAGACCTACCAGCGTTTTGTGCCTCAGCTCATGCTTTTTCCAGTTTCTCTTTTCTCGTCCTTGACCCTTGCCTGTCCTGACCCTGTACCCACCCGCATGACCACTCTGCCTGTCCCGATCCTGAGCCTACCTGCAGTCCGGTACCTTTGCTCTATCTCTGGATTACCGACCTCTGCCTGACCTGACCTGAGCCTGCCTGCCGTCCTGTACCTTGGCCTCTACTCTGGATTATCGACCCCTGCCTGCCTTGACCTGTCGTTTGCCTGCCCCGGTTGTTACTGTAAGGCCTGGGTGTCGGAGTGTGAAGTCCAAGCGCAGGAAACAGCAGGTGCAAATACAAATGTTCTTTAATGAACACGGACAAACTAGGCCACCCTACTAACACACTGGGTGTACTTCTTCACCAACCCCAGACACGGGGGAAACGAACACAGTCCAGTAAACACGTAGCACAAAACCAACACCACTACTTACAAACAAACAATACCGCACAAAGAAACGTGCGGGCCGGCTGACTAATAAGCCCAACTAATTAACCCTAATACAAAACAGGTGAACCCAATAAACACATAGGGAGAAAAGGATCAGTGGCAGCTAATAGGCCGGTGACGACGACCGCCGAACGCCACCCGAACGGGAAGGAGAGCCTGCCTCGGTCGAAGTCGTGACAGTTACATTAAACATTGTTACTTCACACAGTCTGCACTTTTGTCTTGCCTTGATTCCTGATACTTTCATTATTTTGGTGGTAATGGCGCAAATTGTTTTTTTGCTCAGGTTAGTTTGCACAGATCGCAGACATTGTGTGAAGACGTCACCGCTCCAACACTGTTGGTCAATATACCAATCAATCAAACTTAATCCTGAATTGTCATTGAAGGAAGGAAATGTCGGTGCCTAAGGGAAACTGTTTTACCAAAAAAATTGATGAAAATTTGAATATGTGGTTTAGCAACCTATCAAATGACCAGTGTTGTCACATTCTGACCTTAGTTCCTTTTTTGTCTTTATTTTAGTTGGTCAGGGCGTGAGTTGGGGTGGGCATTCTATGTTGTTTTTCTATGTTTTGTTCTGTTATATTTCTATGTGTTTGGCCTAGTATGGTTCTCAATCAGAGGCAGGTGTCAGTCGTTGTCTCTGATTGGGAGCCATATTTAGGTAGCCTGTTTTCTATTGTGTTTGTGGGTGGTTGTTTCCTGTGTTAGTGTTTGCACCATACAGGACTGTTTCGGTTGTTTGTACTTTTGTTATTTTGTTCAGTGTTCTGTTGATTTATTAAATATCTCATTATGGACACTTACCACGCTGCACATTGAGGAGGAGTAGCAAGGATCGGACCAGACGAAGAGGAGGAAAATCGTTACAAGTGTTATATAGATACAACTAACTAAATATATGAATTTAAAGATGGAGAACAGTACATTAACATCTAGCTTGGGAGTTCACCTTTCAACCTAATATTTTCTAACTGAATGTTTTACAAATTTGATGTAGTCTTTGGAACAATTGTGCTAGATGTCATGTATTTTTTTCCATTCCTTCTGGGAATTGAGACTGCAGAGATTTTTATGGATATATGGAATCAATGCAGTGGGACATGGACACAGCTTGACTTTAGGAGACTCCCAAGGTATGAAAGTGTTTGACAAAGTATGTTTCAATGGTGAAATGTATATTTAATTATACTGTAGACCTATTATCATGAATGTAAACTGAGTTGTTGATACTGGATATCCCTGCCCTTATAGCTCCAGTCTTTCAATGGTCAGAAACAGCAGGTTTTAGATTTTCTTCAGCACCTCATAGAGGTGCTTTAGTTTTCGAGAAGGTTCGATCTCTGTCGAGGGAGGAGCTGATTTTAACATATTGGGCATGTTCATTTCTTCTGAACACGTTTCCATTTTTTGCAATGTCAATTCTTTTTTTGAATTGCTTACTTTTTTGTTCTCTAGCTGGACAGGCAAATGCCACTAAACTGTAAAACAATCTAAACTTGTGTATTATCCATGGTACTAGCTCTGCTGATCTCATCTGCCAATCACGTTATCCGTAGTTAAGGTAGTAGACAGCTGGTGACATCTCGAGAGAGATCTCTGTCCGACAAACTGCTATCAGGTAAAGTCTTTTTTTATTTACTAGTAGCTAAATATTTAGTTTGTAACGTTATACCATTGTGAGGGAACATTTTGTTGTCTGAAGAGAGAACAATGAATTATACACGGCATCTCCTCTCACTCTATTTTGGTTTGTGCAGGTGACTGTGACCTCCTCAGACCAATTTACAGTACGCCCATAACATTGTTCTGGGAACCAGAAGGAGTATCTCAGTTTCAAGGTCCCAGCTTTGAGAGAAGAAGCCTCGTCAGTCACATGCAGGAACCGGTGTTAATTAATAATTGAAATCATGCTTATATGACTTGTGGGTGTAGCAGTATATAAGGACTGAGAGGGAACGCTCTTTTCAGAATTTTCATCAAGCTTGGATTGAGTTTGTGAACCTCTCTGGCCTTGATAATAAAGATGAATTCATTTACATTAAGTTTGAATCCTTAGTGGTGAATTTCCATGACACAATAAATGCAAGCTGTAAAATGACTCCCATCTTAGAACACAGCGACCTTAGTAATGTAGCTAGCTTGATAGTTGCTACAGTAGCTTGCTTGCAAAAGTAGTCACCCCCCCTTCGCAATTTTCCTATTTTGTTGCCTTACAACCTGGAATTAAAATTGATTTTTGGGGAGCTTGTATCATTTGATTTACACAACATGCCTACCACTTTGAAGATGCAAAATATTTTTTATTGTGAAAGTGGAGTGTACCCACCCCAACTCACGCCCTGACCAACTAAAATAAAGACAAAAAAGGAACTAAGGTCAGAATGTGACAACACTGGTCATTTGATAGGTTGCTAAACCACATATTCAAATTTTCATCATTTTTTTGGTAAAACAGTTTCCCTTAGGCACCGACATTTCCTTCCTTCAATGACAGACCTCAGAGTCTGCAATACCACTTTAAGCCTGCAACTATTTACTTGACATTAGAAATATAAAAGAAAATGTAATACATTGACAGAGATAGCTAATGAAACACAAATTGACATTTGGAATAGCTGGCTAGGCTAGTGAAACTGTAACATTGGCATTCTTTCAATACATTGGCTAAATTGTCAACAAAGTTACCTCTTCGTACGATCAAGGCAATTCGTATTGCATGCTGCATATGTCAAGTACACTCGGAAACAGATACATATCTTATTTCAGTCTTTGGGAGCTAGCTAGATCTGTTCCTCTTCATCAGACAGCATTTTCACAATGGCTGTGTTTACATCGTAGATAGAAGCAGGCCATTGGCTGCCTTTATCACGAGGGGTATGTACAGGAGGTCTGATTGGTTCCAAGGTTAGCAGTTTGGCAAATTTGCCTGAACAGACAGTGTTGAAATATACGTTTTATGAGAAAATGTGCAAGAATTGAAGATGGTAACAATTGTTATAATCATCATAAGACTGTTATACTGTCATATACATTTTCCCATCTCAAAGGTTAATAAAAATAATGACTATAGTAAGTAACTATTTAGTGACAAATAAGATAACAGGGTTGACCGTAACAGGGTTGACAATTTCATCTTAAATCAGTTTTAAATCCCCTTGTGACAGGGGGAATGGAAGCTTGTTGTGTGCAACAGGGAGGCACAATTGAATGCAACCTTCACAAAAAAATAAGTAATTGTTAAAGCATTTCTAGCCTGTGTATCTATGGCTAACAGGGTTGACTTGTTATGCTCGAGCCACTCAGTTTTCCACCACAAGACACCAGAAAATGGGCAAAAAGAGTAGAACCAGTTCACCTGCTTTTACACTATGATTTAACTATTAGATGTATGATTATACTATAATGTATTCAATGTTTCTCTTGATTTTTGTTGTTGTTATAATTTCCCCATATAAAAATGAGAGTTCAGTTCACTTAACAGGGTTGACCTTGACACATTTCCTTTAATAAAGGGCTTTCATTTAATGAGGGTCAGATGTAAATGAATCACTAATCACACGAAATGAATAACAAACTTACTTTGTCAAAGCAACAAAATAACTAAGACTTTACAATGATATTGAAGACATTTTGGGGTTAAGTAGGTTATAGGCAGAAACGACCGCACACCCAAAGCTGGTTTCTGAAGGTGCTGGAGGCATAAGGCAAAACTGGAGAAACAGGAAAAAGTCTCTGCACACTTACAATCTTCCTGGAAGTCACAGAGGCACATGTCAAATTGCAGAATTTTGGCACCTTAGCAAGTCTTTATTCATATAAAAAAATCGGATTTATTGAATTATCCACGTGGTCCATATTAAAGGGCATTTCATTTAATATAACGGGCTTTTAAAATTCAATATTGTTGCACAATTACTACTTAAAATATCAAATGGACAGAAAAAGCACTCATTTTGTGAAATGACACATAGACTAGTGTGATATAGGCTAGACCCATGTTTGGCCCAAACTCCACCCCAAAGTGAAAAGTACCTTGGGAAAGGTCAGCCTAAGATTTCAACATACTAAGTGAGAGATGGAGGAACTGAATTAAATGTTATTATTCATCACAATGTTGGCAGCTTTTGGGTCCAGAACACAATATATCCATTTGCATCCCTCAAACAACTGCCTTCTCTGTCAGCTCTCACATTAAGTATGGAACTGCTCTCTGCCCAGGGCTCCACATCTAATCTGAGCATCCCAGGACAAAGCAGGACAGGACAGTCCCATATGAACATTTTATACTGACTGGGATTGCCAGGCATGATCTGTCAGCGGTTTATTGTGGGAATCACAAGAGGTCTATTTAGATCATAACATTGTATCATTATAGACAGAATGCTTATGCTCGATACCTGGAATTGTAATATGTTGTTCATCTTTATTCATTTGCTGGAGTTATGGAAGATACAAAGTGATGCTCTTAATTTTAGTTATTTAGTGAAAGTGCATAGTTATGCTGAGGCCTTGTTTCAGTCTTCAGTTTTATTTCTGATGAGGACACTCTATTTCAAGGGTGGAAATGTCTTTACTGCAACCTTTACTAGCACCTTGAAATTTCAGATGAAGAACACATTTTCATGGTGCATGGTGCCTGCTGGCTGAGGAGCACATCCGGCCCTGATGAGAGTGTGAGGATGGGGCAGAGGGGTGAGGAAAGGGAGTTAGGTGAGATGGGAGTAGGGGTAAGGAGTGGAGTAGCATTGAGACATGGTTTCAGGGACAAGTACTGTAAGTAGGGTGAGCCAGGGAATGGGAAAGGGTGCTGCTATCATGGATGGTATTGCAATGTTTCTACAGAAATTTACAAGGAATATAAGCAGTGGGAGAACCACTGGATTGGATGATCATCAAATGTAATTAGCATGAACCATTTATAGTAGAACTGCATTACATGTTCAAGTTGTCTGGAATCCAAAGTGAAGAGCGGGAAAAGGTAACATACTGCAGACAAATGAGGACGAGACGTGGGTTGGAGTAAAACTACAGAAAGGAAAATTATAGAAATAGTAAGACTATCTACATGCTTTTACTTGGGTTTCTATGCCTTTTCTTCACAGAGAAAGAGCATAGAGTGAAACTCTGTCCCGTCATAGGCAACGGTTAACACTAGTAGACTGATGGTGAGTCATGGCGAGATTGTTCAGCTGAGGTAAAAACTGAAGCGTCACCAGAACTAAATTAGAGAGGAGCACAAGTTTATGTGTGCACAACATTGAGACTGGTTGCCTAGTCACAGCGGAAGACGGATTTATCCTGGTCCCAGAGAGGGGTGGAGATGCTTGCCTATTTAGCACAGTCCCTCAGTACAGGCTGAGATGGGCCCTACCCTATTCACTCTAATAAACTGTAACCTAATCATCCACACTAACCTATCCACTCTAATCGTGTTTATTATCATATGGTACATGCAACCAACCCCATTCCCCCATCCCATCCCATTCCTCATTTCACCTCACTCCATACCTTATCTCAACCCCTCTTACAGATCAGATCACAGCCCTCCCCTGACTGTGGGGGATAAGGGGAAAATACAGTAGAGATTTCTGAGGACAGGAACATGTTATTTGTTTTTTTAGCCAGAGTAAATTGTGATCTGACAACTGCAGGGAAAGTGTGTATCTGGCCAAAGGTGGCTGTTTGTGCTCTGAGCCCTTTCCTGCCCCCGCGCACGCACACACACACACACACACACACACACACACACACACACACACACACACACACACACACACACACACACACACACACACACACACACACACACACACACACACACACACACACACACACACAATGATTCTCTGGCCTGTGGATGTAGATATCTCCTCCCATAGACCTAGATGGGGAGGGAAGTGTAAGCAGATTTGAATACATTATTTTTAGAGGTACAGTTGAAGTCGGAAGTTTACATACACCTTAGCCAAATACATTTAAACTCAGTTTTTCACAATTCCTGACATTTAATCCGAGCAAAACAAAAATTCCCTGTCTTAGGTCAGTTAGGATCACCACTATATTTAAGAATGTGAAATGTCAGAATAATAGTAGAGAGAATGATTTATTTCAGCTTTTATTTCTTTCATCACATTCCCAGTGGGTCAGAAGTTTACATACACTCAATTCGTTTTTGGTAGCATTGCCTTTAAATTGTTTAACTTGTTACAAACGTTTTGAGTAGCCTTCCACAAGCTTCCCACAATAAATTAGGTGAATTTGGGCCTATTCCTCCTGACAGAGCTGGTGTAACTGAGTCAGGTTTGTAGCCCTCCTTGCTCGCACACGCTTTTTCAGTTCTGCACTGACATTTTCTATAGGATTGAGGTCAGCTTTGTGATGGCCACTCAAATGGCCACTCACACCTTGACTCTGTTGTCCTTAAGCCATTTTGCCACAACTTTGGAAGTATGCTTGGGGTCATTGTCCATTTGGAAGATGCATTTTCTACCAAGCTTTAACGTCCTGACTGATGTCTTGAGATGTTGCTTCAATATATCCACATAATTTTTCTACCTCATGATGCCATCTATTTTGTGAAGTGCACCAGTCCCTCCTGTAGAAAAGCACCCCACAACATGATGCTGCCACCCCCGTGCTTCACGGTTGGGATGGTGTTCTTCGGCTTGCAAGCCTCCCCCTTTTTCCTCCAAACATAACAATGGTCATTATGGCCAACAGTTCTATGTTTGTTTCATCAGACCAGAGGACATTTCTCCAAAAAGAACAATCTGTGTCCCCATGTACAGTTGCAAACCGTAGTCTGGCTTTTTTATGGCGGTTTTGGAACAGTGGCTTCTTCCTTGCTGAGCGGCCTTTCAGGTTATGTCGATATAGGACTTGTTTTACTGTGGATATAGATACTTTTGTACCTGTTTCCTCCAGCATTTTCACAAGGTCCTTTGCTGTTGTTCTGGGAATGATTTGTATGTCGCTCTGGATAAGAGCGTCTGCTAAATGACTTAAATGTAAATGTAATTTGCACTTTTTGCAGACATAACGCATCTCCATCCTGAGGGTTAAGACGGCTGCGTTGTCCCATGGTGTTTATACTTACGTACTATTGTTTGTACAGATGAACGTGGTACCTTCAGGCGTTTATAAAATGCTCCCAAGTATGAACCAGACAATCTTTTTTCTGAGGTCTTGGCTGATTTCTTTGGATTTTCCCATGATGTCAAGCAAAGAGGCACTGAGTTTGAAGGTAAGCCTTGAAATACATCCACAGGTACACCTCCAATTGACTCAAATTATGTCAATTAGCCTATCAGAAGCTTCTAAAGCCATGACATCATTTTCTGGAATTTTCCAAGCTGTTTAAAGGCACAATCAACTTAGTGTATGTCAACTTCTGACCCACTGGAATTGTGAAACAGTGATTTATAATTGAAATAATCTGTCTGTAAACAATTGTTGGAAAAATTCTGTGTGTCATGCACAAAGTAGATGTCTTACACCGACTTGCCAAAACTATAGTTTGTTGACAAGGAATTTATGGAGTGGTTGAAAAACGAGTTTTAATGACTCCAACCTAAGTGTATGTAAACTTCCGACTTCAAATGTATATACACCATGAGGTTGGAATAATACTGTGAAATTGTGAAAGCTATGATATGGCCCTTTTAGTATAAGAGGTTTTTGAAAAGACCGGCTGAAGTATCAGCTTGTTTGGCTGGGTGTTTTTTTTTTGAACCACCTGGTGACATAAAAGTGAGTGGATCAAATGTAACAAAGAGAGTTTTTCCTTCTCTCTGCAAATAACAGCTAGTTTCCGGTTACTCGTCCCTCTCACTAGGCTCCTCCAATTAGGCCCCTCTCTCACTCAGACCTCTCCCAGATAGTCTTAGCAAAATTGTTGATTGAGAAATTCCATTTAGCTAAGAAGCTATTTTTCTTTCTTTTTGACACCATTTTATTTGTAAACAATACAGTAAGGTTCTTAATTGTTACCCAGAAATTTTTTGATATTGAGATAAAATCGGCTGCATCGGACCTTTAAATCCATTTAAAGTATGGTATATGCTAATTAGACAAACTGATTGATTATTTTGGGTGGCGCTATTCTATAATTGCAAACAATCCTTCACAATGCAAATGTTTATCTTTGAAATACAACATTGTTTGTAATTTTTCAAGATTTCCATGAGAATCCAGTGAACAAGACCATTTTTAACGCGAGAGCTCTTTTGGAGGCAAAGAAATGATGCCATCTGCGCGGTAACTGTCAGTTACCATGGCTCTGAGGGTCCTCCTCCTTCCTGTGCATTAATAATGTAGTGTGTTTTTGAGTGATGAGTAAACAGTAAACAAGATGCTGATCCATCCAGATGAGATGACCTACAGGATGACGTCATGACCAGATGAATTGATGCAAACTGTGAAACTGTGAGTGATTATTATGAATCTCCTATTAAATTGGACTGAAGAGTAGCTGAGCGATCTCAATTACCTCCACTATGGTGTTAATTCACTTGACTCCATAGTTTTTCTAGCCCCTACCATTAATCCACTTTTTTTTTCATAGGGGAGTAAGGAATATCAGATTTATCAAAACGAAGACAAAAGCATTATTGTAGGTTGACGTTTATTGTCATGAGTCTTGTCCTGGAGGCAGAACTAATCGATTTCCCTTTAGGAAGGCCAGCTGCAAAGTACAAATTGTCTACATTGTAAAAATGAATGACAACAAAAATGTGCTTTTTGGTCATAATTCAAGGTTAGGCATTAAGATTAGCAGTGTGATTGAGATCAGGGTTAGGTTTAAAATGAGATTTTATGACTTTGTGGCTGTGCCAGCTTGTGACCACTATGCAGAGCTGCTTTCAGAACAAGATGCATGATGAAAAACACTGAATGAACTATGACCTATAAGTCAGCAAATAGATTGTTGCAGTTTGGAGTTGCAGGCAAACTAGGGCCAGTGACTGAAAGATCGCTGGTTCTAATCCCCGAGCCGACTAGGTGGAAAATCTGGAGCAAGACACTCAACTCTATTTGTTCCTGTAACTCTGGATAAGAGTGCATGCTAAATATGTAAAAGCAATTTTGTGAGCAAAATAAATTACCAACTGTACTTTCCCATACCAACTTAGGCCAATTAATCATCTGGTAAGCTGGACAGTATAAAGGAAACAGCATGTAATTCATTAAGCTAACACCCAGCAACCTGTGCAGTGTCCTCCATGGCTTTAAATTGTTATAACAGCGGCGTCAAATACAGAAAGGCTGGGGAAAAACGGCATGGACTTCTATCAGGAGAGAGGACACTTGGTATTATTAATAGTAGCAGAGCCATGACAGTGAACAGAGCGGGGCCTGTATAGGGGCCTTTTATTCCACCCCCCTCCACCCCAACATCTTATGAAATATGCACAACGCAAACAGAGGTGGGGTTGATGCAGGGACCTGCTTCCACCACAACTAACCGCTACATGTCCAGGGCTATTACTTATTTATAAGACATGCCGGATAAGTGCCAGAGTGGCCTCGCGTTTTTTCCTCATTGCCAAAGGGCACTTTCATAACACTCTGTTTACATTTCAAGTGCTTGGAGAGGAGAACGATAACAAAAAAAAGGCCCCAATTAGTTACAGTGTCCAGAGCATGGGCTGAAACCTGGGCGAGATGACTCCGATAAATATATGGATGTGTCATAGGACTCTACCCATAGGCCTCTGCTGGTCACTATCCAGGCTTATTAGAAGGGATACATTAACTACTTTTCCATAGGTCCAGTCTCCCTTTGAAGCCATTTGGGTCTTACATTTTTTTAATCAATACTTAGTTGTATCATCATCGCTAAAATTAAGCAGTGAATACTTAAAGTGTTATATTTTCAGAGGAAGGCCCTCCATGCCCTTTGTATTGTGTATGCCATTGAAGGATTTAACCCAATTAACCTCTTTCTCTTCATACATTCTTTATGGTTTTGATGAGATAAGCAAAAGGATATTATTGTGTACCAATTAATTTATCAGTCTTGTTGAGTTGCTAGAAATATAGCATAAACGTTGATGGTGTGCTCATAAGAGCTTTGCCAGGTACTAAAATCATAGGTTTGCGTTTACACAGGCAGCCCAGTTCTGATCTTTTTTTCACTAATTGGTCTTTTGACCAATCAGATCAGCTCTGAAAACATCTGATGTGATTGGTCAAAAGACCAATAAGTGGAAAAAAGTTCAGAATTGGTCTGCCTGAGTAAACTGCCTTACATGCTGACCAGACCGCTCGCTCGCGCGCGTACGCATGTTGATTTTGCCCACCCACACCAGACGCAATCAGGACACGCAGGTTGAAATATCAAAACGAACTCTGAATCAACTATATTCATTTGGAGACAGGTTGAAAAGCATGAAACATTTATGGCAATTTAGCTAGCTAGCTTTATGCTGCTAGCTAATTTGTCCTGGGCTTTAAACAATCCACAGATAAAAGGGTAAAAGTTTGTTTCGAGTAATCTGTCCTCCTTCAGGCTTCTTCTTCTTCTTTGGACTTTATATGGCGGTTGGCAAGAAACTTTAAGGTGCATTACCATTACCAACTGGACTGGAGCGTGGACCTAAGTTCATCTTTCATTCACCCGCGTGGGTATATGCTCCTAAAAAACTATGAGGAAATGGCACGTGGGTACTGTATATGCTCCTAAAAACCAATGAGGAGATGGCAGAGGCGGGACCTGCGGCACATAAATCGTCACAAATAGAACCATGTTCTATTTTAGTGCCTAGCTACGCAGACGCTCATTGACGCGCGCGAGCAGTGTGGGTACAATGATTGAATAACATGTATCTGTACATTTATTTTGCCCCTGTTTCAAGGGTGTCTACATTGTCCAATTCAACATGTAATTTCGTCCATCAATTCCATGTAATTGTAAATTAATACTAACATCATTACTTCAACAAAGACATCACAGGCAACAGGGATTTCAGATAACTGTGGAGAGTACGGGGGCTTCAGAAATGTGGCACTTTGTAAAACAACAGTCCTTCCCACTCACATACAAATGGGAGGATTCATTGTTATCAAATACTGTAACAACCCTGTTGATTCCTCCATCCCTTTCGAAAAGTAATACAGAAACAATTCAAATATGTACTGAGAGTGCAAAGCCAATCGCTTATTACATACTACCTATGTATCCAAACTAAAGATCAAATATGAGAATTTCAAACGTAACCTGCCTTTGCATGAGACCACATCTGGTGTAGTTGTCAGTCTGCTGAACAGTGTTTGGCTCAGAACCAGGTTGTTGAATCTTCAAGGGAGGTATATGGAAAATTAGGTCATACTGTAAAATATCATTGGTGGTATAAACAGTCAAATACACTATAACAACAACATATCCAAACACTCTTGACAGGATAAACAGGTGTTGATTTTTAAAAAAAAGTGCAAATATCAATACACTCTTGATTCATATCAAAATCATTTGTAGATCAGTACAATATTTCAGTGTATGTAGTTGACATTGTGACAGGCAGCTTCCCACATGGTGATGTAGGTCAACTTCTCCTTCAGCCTTGCCTCTCAGTCTTTCAGCAGACTCAGCCATGCCCAGTCTGTCTCAGGACACCACCAAGCTCAGGGCTGCCAGTGTCACATGGGAGACACACACTCTGACAGAAGCTGTGCCAGTCAGACCTCAGACATGTCACCATACTGCACAACCAGCCGTCTGTCCTCCCCCGTCCTCCTCTCCTCCACACCCCAAACCACCACCACCTATAGATCCAACCCTAACCATGCCCGGTCCGGGCAACCACACCACATACAATTTGTCCTCCATCCATCCTTCCTCTACTTTCCTCTCTCACCATCCGCCTCTAGACAGACAGGGGTGGGGTGCGATGGAGGCGTGCCATCGGCGTCCTTGCCTCGGCCATCTGCTTGGCGAGCCTTCGGAAGGATCGGCATACGTCTGCCAGCATTGCCAGGGGCGACGGTGTCCAAAAACGCGGCGGCCTGCAGTAGAACCTTAACTCAGTGTCACAGGGCCGTCAGGCATGATTGATCTGGTCCATTTAGGCCGGAGCATCCAGCTCCAGGGGAGGCCTGGTGCTTCTAAAGCCCCATCCAGCCCTGCTTCCCCTACACAACATAAACACCAGGCAGGCCACTACACAACCTGGCCAGCTGGCCCAGACCCTCTCTCTCTGCCCACTGATCAGTCAACATGCCATCGCATGGCTGGCCCTCTGTCACTGCTTACCCCTCACTTCACTCATTGTCAAGTTATTGCTTGACTATAACAGATTTTTCAGTTAATGATGTTGGGTTCTAATTCAAATACACTTTATGATATATTAATTTGAATTTAGAGAGCAACACTAATCCTAATACCGGTACCATGACTTGAATTGGATTTGTGCAACAAATGCTAAAATGTGGAATTTTTGCCACAAACGCTAAAATTAACTAAATCCAAAGCATGGATTGCTATCATACCTTGTCCATATACTGCTGCAAGGGTAAATAATCCAATGTGGCATTTTGTAATTTGGTGGAACTATTGATGATATTTCAGAATCCCAGTTCAGTTTTGTATGGGATTATATGCATTTTATCATTTTATACATGTTTTGCCCATCAAGTCCCATTCACCATTGTGAATAGAGAGCAATATTAATGATATGTTTTTGTAGGCACTAAATTAATGTTATTTTTTCTAGTGTTCTTAGATCATTTTATAACCGCCGAAAATAAGGTATGTTCTATGAGATGCTCTTCATCAGGTAACATCGATTTTTGTGAATTTTAAAGCATTTATGTAATGAGAAAAAGCACACAAAGCACATAAAGGCTTCATAATTCATAAAGGTCATGCCAAATGACTGATATTATCTCATATAACAAAATGTATAAGATCTCCTAAAACTGTTGACCTCAGACATTGTTTTCAACGTTTATCCCAAAACCCCATTCTTTCCCTTGATTTCCATTACGTACAGTACACAACTTGCATTCATCTACATATTTACCTCAAAATACCTTGTACCCCTACACAGTGATCTGCTGCTGGTACTCCTTGTATATAGCTCCATTCTTGTGTATTTTATTCCTTGTGTTACTATTTTTCCTTTTGTTATTATTATTAGATCTTTTTTTACTCTGCCTCTTTGGGAAGGTCTCCTAAGCAAGCAATTCACGGTAAAGTCTACACCGTAGTATGTGACAAATAGTATAACTATTTATTTTACTTCCCAAATAGGAATGTCCGAACAACCCAGAGGTAACTCGTTTCCGTTTTTTAGGACTACAAGCTGGTGAGCTCAATGGGAAGTCATCATACCATCGTTTGATAGGTCTAAAGCAGGGTCATATCATGCTGCCCATACATATTAATACTGGTCAGAGGAGTGGTGGCTTTTTATTTGATCTATAAAACTGGGATATTTCCCAAAGCAGAAATATAGAATGGAATTCATCCATAATTAGTCCTCCAGTCTCTTTTGAAATATTTGTATTAGTCATAGTTGAAACCAAACTGCAGAAATCCACAATTGGCATCATCCCTGCAGGTTCCTACAGTTTGAATTGATATCCCAATATTGTTGTCTATTTCCCATCTTATGCATTTTCAATCCCCTTTATTGCTTGGTCTGTATTCTGGTTTGACTCATCCCAGGACATGGGTGACTCTTTACAACGGGATGAGTTACATAGACAGAGAGGTCATGGCCACAGCCCTTCATCCAGTTGCTTTTGCGCTCTGTGTGTATTACGTCACTTTGAAATACAGCTAGGCTAAAGCTCTGACTTCTCAATGCTCCCTTTTAACAACACCCGTGTTAGTCTTTGGGATTTACCCACCACAAGGCTTTAAGGTTTTCCTTTACTGCTCGGGAATTCAACCACATCACACAGGCTTTTCTTTTTCATCGTAGACGTCTGACTGCCGAAGATAGCTGCTCCATTTCACTACATCCATATAAAATAACTGTAGATTTACCGTTAAAAGTAATGTGAGGTTTACTTGATTTGCCGATATCGATGTGACATTTAGCTGGAAGAGATGCAAGGTTTTAATTGAGAGAGTAATGATACAGGGTGTTTGGTTTCAGAGCTGGGTTCAAGAGAGAAATGGACTTGGGCCATCGTCCATGCAGACTAAGTGAAGTCTAAAGAACTCTGGGAAATTGTTAAGATCAGGGAAACTTGCATGTCCTTTCAGTTAAATATTTTAAAAGAGGAGAGTTTTAAGCTTTTTCTCTCAATATGTATCTCTCTCTCTCTCCGCCATCTCTTTCTCAATCTCAAATGGTCTCTCTCAAGCTTTTACAAAGTGCCTTTCCTGAAAGAGGCGTTATTGCTCAAATCAAAGATACTAGAATGGAAAGATTAGGTGAACATGTGTGTGTGTGTGTATTTTCACATTATGAAATATCTATTCCATACTTTAACAAAGTGTCTCTCTTGTGGATGTGTGTGCATATCCAGAGATTAAATGAGGACACATAGCAAAGTAACAGCATAAGAAACCCTTCATAACTAGGTTGAATAAGGTTAAACCCGTAATAGACACAATGGACATGAAGGAAATAAGTAATTTATCATTAACCAATTCATTAATTAAGCATCTTCACTTCCTCTGTCCAAGGCATCAGTCAGAGGGCCGATGGCTACTTGGGGGGCCAGCCAAAGACTACCAAGGCAACAGTTGGCCAAAGCGAACTGGTCTGGCAAGGAAGTGTGGGAGAATTGTGCCAGCAATGGGCTTTTCTCATGTGAAAAAGACCTATGCAGCCCCAGTTGAGAAATCCATAAGTACAGACAGAAAGCATCCGGGACCTGGCGACAACAGCAGAACACTTGCTTTGTTGACGTAATAAGGTACCATTTCCTTCTTTGGCCACTCTGTTTTGTAGTTTTTTTTAGTCTGATCATACTGGAACAATATACTAAGGTCAATGAGGGTATAGAAGTTGATGGGTTTATTTATTTTCTTGTTGTTTTTTAATGATGAAAGGATGTATCTTTATTTAGATACAGTATGTAGAGGCGGGTGGCATTTTGGCGAATCCTCTACTCATTTTTCATGTGTTTAGTGCTGCAAAGCGTGTCAGCGAATAGTTTTAAGCATGTCTCCATTTGTGACATCCCATCACAGTGTAGTATGAAATGGTCCTGAAGTTGAATGAGTCGCTAATAAAAGCATGCGGGAATTAGCACATGGAGGCACATCTCCAGGAAGTGTTTATGTTCCTGTTAAAGCCTTTCTCTGGCAGAAACGATTACATGAACGTCTCCCAGTTATTTGTTTTCATCTGAACATTTGGCTTTGGGGTTTATCCATCTTGACAAGCACATAATATGACTTTCGGTGCTCTGAGGGATGAATATGAGAGAGAGTGAAAGAAGGAGAAGAGAGAAAAAAAAGTGAAGACAGCCTCTGTGTTTTACTCTTATTTCTCACTCTCCAAAGATGTGTTGAAAGATCACAATAATCCCCTCAAAATGACATTAGTCTTCACTCCTCTTTGAGTAGGAGGTATGCATCTCAGCCAAATTACTGAACACACTCTAGGGTGTTGGGAACGATGTGACAAACAAAGTTTCCGAGGTAATTTGATTACGTCTGGAAAAAGTATAAATGTGGAGTCTTCCCAGCGTTCCACACGAAGCCAATTAGATAGAAGCCCTGCATGAATTTGTCTGTGCGACACCTTGACCTCCTAGTCAATCAAAAGGTAACAGGTTCAGGGCCTGTGAAAGCTGAGGCCCTGTTGCAGCATGAGCAGGACCATGCCCAGTGTCTTCTAATGGAGACTGGATTCTACTGCTGCATAATGGACCTGTGAGCTAAGTAGGAGGATTGTTTGACCTCCAAACCACCAACATACCACCAACATGTAAGCGCAGAAAGAGGTCATGACTTGTACTGAAGAAAATGAGCGATGCACTTTATTCCATTATTTGTCTATTTGACTAATTGATGTGTATATTGTCCTGTGTTAGGATATGTGGCTTCTCTATCACCCAAATCACATGGAACAGAGTGCAATTTACAACCAACTAATTTTGAACATTTCCCCCAAGGACATGAGGGTACATGTCGTATAGCCTTGGCACACAATAAGAGGGTACATTGAATCAAATGTTATTTGTTACATCCGCCGAATACAACAGATGTAGACCTTACAGTGAAATGCTTACTTACAAGCCCTTAACCAACAATGCAGTTGAGAAAAATTAGTGTTTAGAAAGTCTGCACTAAAATACAATGGAGTAAAAGAAATTAGAAAAATAACAAATATTTAAAGAGCAACAATAAAATAACGGTAACGAGGCTATATACAGGGGGTACCGGTACTGAGTCAATGTGGAGGCTATATACAGGGGGTACCGGTACTGAGTCAATGTGGAGGCTATATACAGGGGGTACCGGTACTGAGTCAATGTGGAGGCTATATACAGGGGGTACCGGTACTGAGTCAATGTGGAGGCTATATACAGGGGGTACCGGTACTGAGTCAATGTGGAGGCTATATACAGGGGGTACCGGTACTGAGTCAATGTGGAGGCTATATACAGGGGGTACCGGTACTGAGTCAATGTGGAGGCTATATTCAGGGGGTACCGGTACTGAGTCAATGTGGAGGCTATATTCAGGGGGTACCGGTACTGAGTCAATGTGGAGGCTATATTCAGGGGGTACCGGTACTGAGTCAATGTGGAGGCTATATTCAGGGGGTACCGGTACTGAGTCAATGTGGAGGCTATATACAGGGAGTACCGGTACTGAGTCAATGTGGAGGCTATATACAGGGAGTACCGGTACTGAGTCAATGTGGAGGCTATATACAGGGGGTACCGGTACTGAGTCAATGTGGAGGCTATATACAGGGGGTACCGGTACTGAGTCAATGTGTGGGGACACCGGCTAGTTGAGGTAATGAGGTAATATGTACATGTAGGTAGAGGTAAAGTAACTAAGCATAGACAATAAACAGAGAGTAGCAGCAGCATAAAAAAGGGGGGTGGGGGGGGGGGGGGGTGCGACGACAATGCAAATAGTCCGGATAGCCATTTAATTAGCTGTTCAAGAGTCTTATGGCTTGGGGGTAGAAACTGTTAAGAAGCCCTTTGGACCTAGACTTGGAGCTCCGGTACTGCTTGCCATGCAGTAGCAGAGAGAACAGTCTATGACTAGGGTGGCTGGAGTCTTTGGAAATTTTTTAGGGCCTTCCTCTGACACCGCCTGGCATAGAGGCCCTGGATTATTATTTGACCCTGATGGTCATCTATGAACATTTGAACATCTTGGCCATGTTCTGTTAAAATCTCCACCCAGCACAGCCAGAAGAGGACTGGCCACCCCTCATAGCCTGTTTCCTCTCTCTCTCGGTTTCTTCCTAGGTTCTGGCCTTTCTAGGGAGTTTTTCCAAGCCACCATGCTTCTCCACCTGCATTGCTTGCTGTTTGGGGTTTTAGGCTGGGTTTCTGTTACAGCACTTTGTGACAACAGCTGATGTAAGAAGGGCTTTATAAAGACATTTGATTGATTGATTGATTGATTGATTGATTGATTGATTGGATGGCAGCAAGCTTGGTCCCAGTGATGTACTGGGCCGTACGCACTACCCTCTGTAGTGCCTTGCGGTCGGAGGCCGAGCAGTTGCCTTACCAGGCGGTGATGCAACCAGTCAGGATACTCTCGATGGTGCAGCTGTAGAACATGTGCCAAGGCTATACATGTCGTATAGCCTTGGCACAGATATACAGATCAGCAGCAGGAGGACACATTGTTTTATTATTTTCAACTATTAGCATAATAATAGACATGGGATTCTTCCATAATGGTCTCCTTTACAGCCAACTCAGATCGGGTTGGTTTTAGGTGGTTAGGGGTGTTTATCAATGTCAAAAGACAAGCAGAGGAGCGTGTGGTGAGACACTTTCAATTGTAGGTAGGCAGCTTCCCTATAGGCCTGTGTTCACAAATATGTTGTATGTTATTATGGAATAATCTGATGTATAATGAGTAAGAAATGATCTTTCACATATAATAACCAACACCAGCTGAAAGCTTTATGTACTGTAAATGAAAGACCATGAACACAATTTAACACACGGTATATTTGATATTATCGGCCTACATATAAACATGCTATAACATTTGAGAAAACTTTAGTAATGGGTCATTCATGGTTATGAGTGTATAAGCAGTTTTCTGCTTGCCAATCAACAACTATTATTTCTGTACCTTGGCATTCTATTGTGTTCAATCATGAAAAAAACATGAAAAAGGTTCATTCACAGCCTTCCGTGTAATCACATTTTTCATTTCGATAGAAAGGTCAGCAAACATAAAAATACAATATGGGAGATATTTCACTTTACCCTGTAAAACTAGGCAGAGAGAAAGTAAATGCTGTTGCTCGCTGGATTGTCTAATAATACACTGTCTCAGCCAGTTCAAGCTGGAATAGGCAACACAAAGCAATACGTGGGCTACTTTCTCCCCAGCAATGCGTTCGAAAATTACAGACAGAGAGCTGCAAAGTGCTTATGTCTACTCCACCAAATGGAGAGACTGGGACGCTCAATTTGAGTGCTCTGCTCAGACCCTCAAATCACTGCCAAGATATACCACCGACTGCTCAAGCTACTTTTACTTCCACCAGCCCACTGTTGCAGAGCAGAGAGGGGTGACTGGGTTGAGTTGTTTTTTGTGTGTGTATTGCTATGTCAGATACAAATCCTTTGTTTCAGACGCTGCCGTTCATTTCCCCCCACGATTTTAACACTCGCTGTTTTTTAAAATGGGCCTATATTACGTTCATTCATACATTTGAGGAAAGCCATGACCGCCATAGTAGAGATGTGCAAGTGTAATTGCACCTACACTACAGAATGTCTACGCTCACCATCTAAAGAACATGTAAAAAAATAAATAATGATGTATTAAACAGAAGCATAACACCGACTTCTCCAATCTTCCTGGCCAGGTCAAACCTTGAGCGCCAGTCACAGTGATTTCCTCAGACTATATCCATTTGGAGACTTTGGATTGAATATATGACAAATCATTTCCCATTTACTAATGCAAGTTGACTTGTTGGTTTGTACATTTAAAGAAATGGTGATAATGGAATTACTATGGCTCTATGTGAGGAAATAGCAAATCATTTTACGGAAGAGTGCTTAGAACACTATCGTGTCAGTCAAAGCCTTCACTTTTTAATGAGAAGTGTGGCACTCTGTATTTTGATTGTGAAGAGTGTTGTCTCCTATAACTATGCAGTCCGTTGCCTGCCTGTCTGGCTGCCTGCCTGTGTGTGCGTGCATGTGTGTTCCACAATTCACTTCCCCAGTCTGTGAAGCAGTGGATAATTAGCTGTCTTATCAGCCTGGGACACGGGCAGACCCCTCTCCAGTGACAGGTCATGGAGCCCGGACCAGCAGGAGGTAGGAGGGGGGGGTGAGAAGACGACAGGGAGAAAGAGATGTGGAGCCAAAGGAGGTGAGAAAGAGAGCGGAGAAGCGAGAGAGGGGAAGAGAGATGGAAGAGGGAGGGAGGAGGACAGTTAGGGCCGGTAAGGACAAACCAGCTGCTCTGGCGTATCAGCTCCTCGACGAGACCTTGCTCCTCATTAGCATACATTCGAATGACAAATGTGACCAGCTTTGGCAGAGACTAATTAATTCACGAAGAGGGGGGAAAAAATCACTGGAGTAAGACTCCAAATCCTTCACTGCCTCATGGATGAACAAGTGTTAAGGGGGAGGTGTAGTGCTAGCTGTACCTCTGATGGCGTGCTTTCATTACACTTTCTCAGCACTTGCCTTTTCGGTCTATTTGATTGCTCTGTGTGCGTTATTCTGTGTTGGTGACCTTTTAGGCCAAGTCTGCAAGTGTTCGAGAAAGAGAATATGGTACTGCTGTTGGTGTTTGTATGTCACATGAACAGTGTGAGTGTGAGTGGAAAAGTATAGCTTTGGCTTGTTTGCAACAACCGCGTGCCTGCATCTGGGCACGTGTTTTCGTTGTTGAGAAATGCGTTCGATTGGTGGATTGTGCTCAATGTGTCTCCACACACTGTACTTTATGATCTGATGGAACAATAGCGAGTCAGACTGCTCTGCTCCTCTGCTGTGCACTCGGTCTGTCTGTCTGTCTGTCTGTCTGTCTGTCTCTCTCCGAGCCCACAAACACAGTGGGAAAGAATAAGTGCGCCACCTTGTGTTCACTGGATCAGCAATAATAAGGAGCAGAGAAAATGCTTTGACTCCTCTCATATTTTGAACTGTTGATATCACAAAGGTTGAAATTATTTCACGTAATTCCCCAGAAATGCAATTGTTTAAAAAGAAAATGTAAGCCAGTCAAGTCACTCATACAGAGCGGGAGATTAAATGCATTCTATCCACTATGATATTTCATTTAGAGCCACCAGGTGTTTACCCAACCAAGGGTGCTTGTTTTATTGAAAGTAAGAATGACATTTTAAATACCAACACACAAAGAGTTGTCATGGATACCAACATACAACCTTGCCTCTGGGGGCTCATGCATCTGAGCTCAGAATCTTTGCAAGGCAGGAGAGGGAGAATTCGTCACATTCATATTTCTGCCCTTCAAGAGCTGCCGGATCAGAACAGAAGTGTCTCCCTGTGCCTCCTTGGTTTGGAATAGAACTAGCCAATGTATGTATCTGCACTGTTAATAAGGATACTGCTACAGTATGTCAAGCAGGGAGATTAATGTGTTTTTTAGACCGACCAGATGTAATCTGTAGTCCCCTCTCACTACAGGTAGTGCTCTTGTCTTCCCTGTGCCAAAAAAAAGCACTCATCCTTTAATACATTGAAACAAGGATGGCTTAATGTCTAATGTTCTTAATTTGTAAGCAGTGCCGTGGATTGTACTCATTAAACTGGCTTCACTCTTAGACAGTTCACGTGCTTAGCCTCTTGCCCATGACAGCCCCAAAAGAAGTCGCCTGTATTGCTCGTGTCAGAGTAAATCCAGCCTTTTGGCAAGTGCCACTGGTATGGGGGAGCCTAAATGATCCATTTGAATAAAATTACCGATACTGTCTGGTTTGTGCCCCAGCTTGTGTTTCCCATCAGCCTCCTTGTTTTTCCATTTAGAACAGGCTTAACTGGCCTGAACATCTGGCCCTCATCAAGTCCAGGTGTTCCCTCACTATACAACACAAACCACCATGCTGTCTGCTCTGCGTCCTCTCTCTCTCTCTCTGGTGCAAGTGTTCTTACCAAATCCCCTCGTAAAAGTATATGCAGCGCTTGTTCAAGTGCTCTCTCAACCAAGCTGTTCCTGCACAGCAATTATGCCAAAACAGTTCATGTTGTCCAATGTGGTGTATTTATATCGAACACTCTAGCCAGTTTTCTGTGTTTCAGTTCAAAGGAACATCCTACTCAGAGCACCAAGCCATGAGTGAGAGCAGTGTTCTCCAGGTGGCACCCACAGAACGCTACCCACCGACCATTACCTAATACCCCAAGACTACACCTGTGAAACACATTAACTTGACCCAACACTGAAACTAGGTGGTAATCTTTTTTGTCTTTGTTATTTCTGACAGTGGCGGGACAGCTAAAGCCATTTGAAAACGCTCTAACCAGTGAGTTAAAAAGGGATCCTTCAAGCAAAGCCACAACTATTATGGCCCTACTATTCATATCTTCACACGAAGTCGTCAGACTTTCCATACTGTACATGATTCCCCTCCGTTTTGAAAGCTAGAGAATGAGGCTTTGTTGGGGAGATCTCATATTCTCGCAAAGTTCCCGTCTAATGGGCAATTACACTAGGCTCAGTCATTTATATATTTATTTAATATCATTGCTACCAATGATAGCAATGATATTTAATCATGCTAGCACTCTGTCGTTTACCATTTCGATCTCCGCCCCTAACCTGCAGCATCACAAAAGAAAATGAAAGGGTCTTCAACCAAACCATGCATAGGAGGTGGAAATAAACGACACCATCGAGGAGGCAATTTTATGTGCATTAAGCTTAGCTGCCAATCTGGAAACATCCGGTGCATAGCATTGGTTCCTCCTATTCAATTCCAACGTGCTGCGGTATGTAGATGATAATGGTAAAATAGTAGCCCCGTTGGGGCCATTGGCTGAGCTGATTAATCTAACAGACAGTGTAGTGGGTTAGGAGCCAGGCTTGGGGTAGAACAACAGAAGCGAGACCAGCACACACAGGCCATGGGGAGCTGCTCAGTGTCTGGGAGAGAGGAGCTATCTTAGCAGCACTGTACATTGTCACTCTGTGACTCACCATCATACTGAACTATGGTGGCTGGCTTCGCCTTGTGACAAGGACCAATTCACCAAGCTCTTGTGACTGGAGGAGCTTTTATTCCATAAAATGTAGGTTTGACGTGAACGTAGACAGACTGAGGATAAGACTGCATTGATTGATTGTGAATAATAAGATACCCAAGTGAGCCAAAGACTTCAATGGATATAGATTCTAAAGCTTTCTGTACTTGAATCCCTGGCCTTTGGCAAAGAGAGGACAAAGTGTTTCCACAGAGGTGAATATTTATAGCAAAATATTGTCTAAGTGTCTACATTTCCATACTGCATATTAATGTGTTTCATTTTGAATATGTTGTTCCGCTATGAGTCGCTATTGATCCATTCCACTTTGACAAAAATAAAGAAGCATCTTAATATCCATAAGACAGAACTTAGTGTAGCTGTAGTCTCCTCTTTGATATAGAGGAGAAAACCTGCAGGGTGTAGATACACTCAACACAGTGCTGCCATGCCCACACACATCGTATCCTTTTGTTGCCCGCATGACCACCATTGCTGATAGGCTAACCACACACAGGACATCCATATCTCAGATAAAGCTGTAACTTCAAAGAGAGAGAGGGAGAGAAAGAGGCAGGCAGAGGGAGAGAAAGAGAGGGGTATGGTGGGAGGAAATGGTTTCATGGCTGGTCTGACTGTTTGAATGAACGTATCTGAAATGGGCATCGTCTGCTAACGCTCTGACATGGTGTTGCTCTGGCCCCCAGCGTACCCCTTGCGATCCCTCCCCCCACCCCTCCCCCTGTACCATGGCACCCATGATACTCAGGCTATGTGCTGTCACACTGATTGAGGGCGGCGAGACTGACATCTGACAATGTGACAGAACCAAGTATGTCATGCTCACATCAAACAAAGAAGCTAAAGAAAGTGATCTACTGTAGGGAGGGAGGTGGATTAAATGTTTTTCTGGCCAAAGTAGGTATGAGTCATTTTCTTAACAGAGGCTCATGGGAAGGGCTTGAAAAGTAGAATGCGTGATCAAAATATAAATGCCACAGAGGGTAGTTACAATTGTTTGACCCCGTAAGTCATAAGTGTGTCTGTAGCATCTTGTGTTTTGACTATAGTTGTGGAATGAGCACTATCCTGCTGAGCCTCTGTTTCTGTCAAGCTGTCATCGGGCAGTGGCTCAGCTCTCAGTCTAACCCTGGCCCAGCCTGTCCAGGCCTCTGGACCACACATCAGCCCCTTTACTGTTCCTTCCACTGGGGTAATGGAAACTGCAACGCAGTGTGGAGGGGGAGGAAGTGGCCATGGGCCCTGGGCCCCGGGCCCCATCGTGGTTGGCATCCCCCCTCCACCGCTACACTGAGATGGCTGGGCAGGCAAGCCGCACTGAAAGAATTACAGTGAAAACACTGCAGCGCCCCTGCATCCCTTCAAATGGAAGGAAATCCTGGACATGTAGAGCACACTAGAAAAATACTTGAGGTTTTAGAGAAATTGGGATCACCTCGGCCCGGGGTAATGCAATGCTGTTCATTAAAAAATGAAGCGTGGTCCATATGGAAACCATTGCAAACCTCATGCATAAACCAATCAAAGGAGCTGCTCTCCCTGCTAATGAGGGTGACCATGACATTTTTATAATGTTATCCTACTGTGCGGCTTGGTGCTGACTGAATGGCAGGGATATTTTATCCGTGAAAGCACAGGGGGGGTCCTGCTGGTATTGTTCAATTTTTAGCCTTTGAATTAATCGGCCCAAGTCGTGGCAGGTACTTTTTATTAGTTGGTTAGCAAACTTGTTCAAAACTCCACTGCAAGCTTGTTTTATGAAGACAAGAATCAGTCATTTTGTCTATTTGAGAGCCACACTATATTTTAACCGAAAACCTAAGACAAGGTTAAATTCAGGCAAACATTTATCTATTTAGAAATACAGTATGTTAGGTCCATTTCGAATGGCTGGACATTTTTATTTGCGCATGAGCACTGACTGACGTTACATATCCATTGTGTATTGTGCGTTTTGAAATGTGTGCTGTGGCCCGAGATTCCACAACCTTGGCTCAATTGCCTTTTGCCAGCTCTACCACGCTCATAAAAAGCTCTGTAGCACTGATAATCACACCTCTATGTCCTATAGCAGGCGATTCCATGCCAGCGTAGGCCGGAAATATTTTTGGCAAATCTCATATAAAAACTTAATTGGGAGGAAGGATGTTTGACATGCTTTTTACATTTGTATCAAACCATTTTTGAGAAAATCATGACCAATCCATGCCTCCCATAAAACCTTATAATCCATGAACCGTACATGATACAGACAACATCTTGGTGTCTTTATACTCCGTATAGTGTGCCCTAACATACGGAGCATGTCTAGACTCTGAAATACACATTGACAAATTAATTTATTCAACATAACAAATATTAATATTTCAAAATTATTGATTTTGTTAATTTTAAGACAATGTTTGGAACAATGTACTCTACTCAATTGTATGAGCACCAACAACACGGTGAATGGGAAATGGATTCAAAGTGACCTCCCTCTGCTGGTGATTTGTTGAATGTGCAATCCTAAAGAAGGGCTGTGATTGGTTAATGACCTATAACGTTGCTGTGTATGTATAAAATGTTTCATATCATTAAAATGACTAGAGAACCCACTCTGGAAATGTGATGTGTTTGAAGAGAATATTGTTCCAAACAATGTGTCTAAAAATAAGCTATGACACCGAGATGTATCATGTATGGTTCATGAATAATAGGGTCTTAAAGGAGGAAAGTATAGGTCTAAAAAGGGCCTAAAACTGACACTTTCTCATGATTTTCTCAAAAATGTTGTGCGATACAAATGTAAAAAGCCTGTCAAACAAATGCGTTTCTATGTGAGAATTTCCAAAACAATGAGATAAAAATATTTTCGGCCTACACTGGCATGGATTTGCCCTAGCGCTACTCTGTGAGCTCTGCAAACAAACCGAAAACATACTAAATGTGGCTGACTTGCCACAGGAGATTCTAATCCTTGCAGTGTATGCAAGACTGAACACTGCTATAAACGACCTTTATTTATCTGCGCCGATACTCCACCTTGAAGGGGGGGGGGGCAGGCGGACAGGTTGTCTTGCTGTTATCTGTGTGGGTGTGGGTGCTATCGGTCTTGGTCCGTGTGAGGGTTGGCTCCCTGTGTTTCTGCTGCTTCCCTGTGTAATCAGGGTATTATGTTTGCGCTCTATCATCCCCTCCCACCAAGCCCAATGCTGCTGTCAGAGTCCTGGCTGGCCTGTCTGTGTGTCTAAACTACAATACATCACCTCACCATGGCTACTATCACTGAACAGTGGTACAGACAAAAACAAGAAATCCATTCAAAACCTCAGGTGTAATATATAGAACAGAATTTCTGAAAAAATGAATTATAAAATAAATATCATGGGGACACATTTTGGCCCTAATAATGTGGTCAACAACATCTAACAAATATGTGAAATAGTGAGATGTCTTACGGTGAGTCTTATTTCGCCCCTGTATTATCATGACATATAAAAAAAAAATTGTCACCGAAGGCCCAGCCTAAGACCGTGTGAGAACACATCGCACATTATCATGACTGGTGTCCCATGGTCCGCAATGGCATCAGGCACTGGGTTCTGATGTTTACCCTTCTCAGAGACACTGCCATAGGCATCCCCACGTCAAAGCCTCTTGTGAAATGTGTCTGGCAGTGATATTGCTGCCAAAGGACTCAATGGTCATCACCCCAGCCGCCCTGAGGGTCTGCGATATCAACTCTGACACACCCCAGGACCTCAGAACAGTTTGCGAGCTAACAATGACCTCAGAGACTGTGGCACTGGCCTTCATGCCTTGCTATGGATAACTGAGGGTTCCATGATAATATGAATGAGATGTATCACATTGGGATTCACTTAGCGGATCACCGACGCCTAGAAGAACCAATCACACAACGTCTGTTGAGACAGACAGGTCGAGTGAGGTGAGCTCTTTTCCTCGTTATAAGTTGCCACTCACCCACCCATTAGTCATTCTCAATCATGCCTCTTCCTTGCACTCTTGCGAGCAGCGAAATGCGGTGAGACATCTCACTCATATTATCATACGACCGTGGTTACGACAGTAACCCTAAGTTCTACTTGAAAACTTGTTTCGATGTCTCACAATGAGATATGGCCAACTCCCCTATTGCACACATGCTCTCCGAAGCCATGATAGTCCCAACAGCATCACCCCTCAGAGGCCTGACACTGAGGACCGTATGCACCATTGAAGGTGCAGTGACACATCCAGTCTGTAAAACCTCTTATGTATAAGGGGTGGCACAACATGCCCCCTCGCAAATATCTTGTAAAGAAAGAGACGCATTTGAACAGTGCCCAAGAGGTAGCCATACCTCTGGTGGAACAAGCCCTCAGGTTCAAGAACTGCATGTCTTCCCAGCTTTTACTACGTCTCTCTCAGCAGCAGCAGCTGCAGCCACTAGCGGCGTCAGGATTCTAATATTGGCTGTGCCAGGGAAATTTGTGGCCACGAAACCGTATTTTTCGGATGATTTAAATGTCTCAAAATGTGATACGAATAGGCTGGCGTGCACACAAGGGAGTAAGGATCCACAAAACCACAACAGGCAGCGCTTCTCAGAATCAGGAGAAGCCCATAACCCAATGGAATATGTTAATGCTGATACGTCCAAACAAAATACACCCTATATGACTGCCCTGCTAATGTGCCTTGCAATCTATCGAAAGTAGACCAATACTGATCCAAATGTAATTTCAGAATAAAACAGGCACTCAAAACATAGGGCTTTTGAGCGATTTATTGAAATGGAGAAAAATCTAATTGAGAAAATATATTTATTTATTTATTTAGGCTTTGTTATTTAATTTTCAAAATAAAACGTTTGATTATATTTATAGGAATGAATGACTCAGATGCAAGGCTGGCATTATGGGTGGTCCCTAAGTGGCCTGGCCCACCCTACCGTACCTCCTTGCCTGTCCAAATAAAATATTGAAATATTGCTAATCTATTTAATCGAGACGTGCACTGACAAAACACTCAATCTCAGATAAAGCATCCGAGAGATCGAAACCGTTCCCCCCTGTCTCCGTATGTGTAGACCATGTATCTGATGCTGTCTGGACAAAAGGAGTATAGCATGTCATACTTTTTCTGGCCAAACAGCATCAGATACATGGGCTTCTGACAGTAAGACAGAGCTGCCCTGTTTCGATTGTTAGTTTCAGCATGGAGGAAGGTGCAAAACGAGAGCGCTCACTTTCACCAAATGATGTCCTGAACAAGCCCAATGTGTTTGTATGGGCCTTTGGGACAGCATAAGATGAATCCCCGTCATTTGGTTACATACATTTCTGTTAATGCATGTATTACAGCCATTTACCTTTCTCATTCTCAGAGTGAAGATGTTGTTTGCAGAGTTCACAACCTGCTACACTAAGCAAGTTTTGGTTTATTTCGTAACCATCAATTTGTCCATGGTCATTTGTTTGGGGGTGCTCCGTGGGAGCAATGAGCGTGTGTGGTTTCTCTTTCCTGATAACGTTGAGGGAACGTTGAGGGAGTTCGATTAGCTAATTCCTTTAGCCACCAATGGATCACGGTGAAGGCTATCAATGTGTCCATATGGAAAAGGCTGCTGCTCTAGCATTAGTTAAATTTGAACTTTTGATCATTTTAATTCCAATTTTTTTAATGATTAACCACATGAAAATAATTTTGAGAAACGAAAACCTTATTATTAAAATTAAACTGTTCCACGGTTCCACAAAAAGGCGTATATAAAAACAATAATTACTGGCACGCAGATGGATAGAATCGGTAGGATAAATTGTCAGTTTCCCCAAACTGGTCTTTATTAGCCTATAACACCAGGAAGTCCCATGAAAAAAAAAAAAAAGGCCCGCGTATAGAAATCAAATGCCCGTCCAACTGATTCGTTCTCACGCCGAACCTGCTCATATAATGTGTAATGACATGAATGAATGATTGGTTGATTGATTCTTCTTGAAGTAAGTTACGAAAAAACAGGACACGCTCTCGCAGCTCAGTGGTGGAAAGATTATATCAGGGTACTATAGCCGATATGTGAGTCAGGAGCAAAATAATACACCTGATGTAGGATACATTGCATGCTAAATGTTTCTGATCAGTGAAAGATGAACTAATACATTTGCTAACACCTACACTTAGTTGCCCAGCCAGAGATCAATTAACTACAGACAGAGATTCAGTGAAACAAAATCACATTGATTGATTATTAGACAAGTCACAGGCTTTTGTTCGGGAGTAGGACAGGCTACTCTGCAATTGAATAGCAAAATCCAATTGTTAAGCTACATAACATTCTTCGGAAAGTATTCAGCCCCTTTGACTTTTTCCACATTTTGTTACATTACATCCTTATTAGAAAATTGATTAAATTAAAACAATCCTCAGCAATATACACACAATACCCCATAATGTCAAAGAGAAAAGATTTTTGCAAATGTATAAAAAAACTAAACAGAAATATCTTATTGACATAGTTATTCAGACCCTTTGCTATGAGACTCGAAATTTAGCTCAGGTGCATCCTGTTTCCATTGATCATGATTGGAGTCCACCTGTGGTAAATTCAATTATTGGAAATGATTTGGAAAGGCATACCTGTCTATATTAGGTCCAACAGTTGACAGTGCATGTCAGAGCAAAAACCATGCTATGAGGTCAAAGGAATTGTCCGCTGAGCTCCGAGACAGTAGGTGTCGAGGCACAGATCTGGGGGAGGGTACCAAAACATGTATGCCGCATTGAAGGTCCCCAAGAACACAGTGGCCTCCATCATTCTTAAATGGAAGAAGTTTGGAACCACCAAGACTCTTCCTAGAGCCGGCCGCCCAGCGAAACTGAGCAATTGGGGGAGAAGGGCCTTGATCAGGGAGGTCATCAAGAACCTGATGGTCACTGACAGCACTAAAGTTCCTCTGTGGAGATGGGATAAACTTCCAGAAGGTCAACACTCTCTGCAGCACATCACCAATCAGGCCTTTATGGTACAGTGGCCAGACGGAAGCCACTCCTCAGTAAAAGGCACATGACAGACCGCTTGGAGTTTGCCTAAAGCTTCCTAAATACTCTCAGACCATGAGAAACACGATTCTCTTGTCTGATGAAACAAGATTCAACTCTTTGGCCTGAATAGCAAGCATCACGTGGAAACCTGGCACCATCCCTACGGTGAAGCATGGTGGTGGCAGCATCGTGCTGTTGGGGTGTTTTTCAGCAACAGGGACTGGGAGACTAGTCAGCATCGAGGCAAAGATGAACGGTTCACCTTCCAAAATTTCAACAACCCTAAGCACACAGCCAAGACAATACAGGAGTGGCTTCGGGACAAGTCTATGAATTTCTTGAGTAGCCCAGCCAGAACCCGGATTTGAACCTGATCAAACATCTCTGGAGAGACCTGAAAATAGCTGTGCAGCAACGTTCCCCATCCAACCTGACAGAGCTTGAGAGGACCTACAGATAAGAATGGGAGAAACTCCACAAATACAGGTCTGCCATGCTTGTAGTGTCATACCCAATAAGACTTGAGGCTGTAATTGCTGCCAAAGGTGCTTGAACAAAGTACTGAGTAAAGGGTCTGAATAGTTATGTAAATGTGATATTTCCATTTGTTTAAATTAGCAAACATTTCTGAACCTGTTTTTGCTTCGTCATTGTGTATTGTGTGTAGAGAGAAAAAAACAATTTAAGCAATTTTAGATTAAGGCTGTAAGCTAACAAATTGTGGAAAAAGTCAATGGTCTGAATACTTTCCAATTCAGACCCTTTACTGTATGAGAAAAATAGAATAAAGATAATCATGAGCACTCACCCCAATTTATCTAACATTTTCCAGCCTATGTTTCCAAATTTCCAAACGGAGATTCAGTGAAAACAAAAATGTTATTCTCAGGTAGACATTGTCAGGTTGTGGTAATTAGGCTGCTGTTGTGATGGCAATTCCCAAAAAGAGAACTTCAAGTTAGTCAGACCCTGGAGAGGAATTGAATCGTTCTGGACAGCAGGTGCTGAATGGTTGGCAGTATAGTTGAGGTAGTACAGGTGTATGGACAAGATGCCCACGGAGTGACCCATCCTTAGACCCCAGGAGAGCAAGTAGAAGTGACGCTGGCAAGGAAAAAACTCCTTTGAAGAAGGAAAACCTTGAGAGGAACCTGGCTCAGCTGGTGAGAAATTCCTCTTTTGGCTGTTTGGGTAGGATTATGTTCGTGAGGTAGACGGTGTCCGTGAAATGAGACTGTGCTTGAATTAATGCAGGTTCTGAGAGATTAGCATGTTGTGGGCCGTTGATGTCAGAGCGGATGAAGGAATGATAGGCTTGAGAGGACCAGTGTCCAAGCAGTTGTACGGTGTCTGGGATACCGTGTCGAGATGCCATTGATGCAGCTCCTATACGGAAGGAGTGTCTGGAGAATTGGTCTGCAGCAAAGGGATAGTTTTTGTCTCAGATGGCAATGGAACCATTAGCGACGCGATGGAACCTGATTCAGTGATGAATAGTGGATCGGATGGAGAGGCATGTTGAGATTGTCTGGGCTGTAGGAAGTAGGTGAGTAGTTCGTAAGGGCTGAGGGGCAGTGGAGGCTGGTGACGGGAGCTGTAGGAGGATGGGCTCATTGTATAGCTCTTCCCAGCAGCCTCCCCTGCGGACGGTAGATTATAGCCGGAAAACAGGTAGACTGGTGTAGTTCTGCCAAGCTGATCGGTGTTTACAGTGTTTGATGGTGAAGGTATTTTTGTTGAGGACGGTGATGTCTGACATGCTGAGATGATAAGGGATGTAGGTGGAAGATGAGTATGTAAACTCTGATCGCAGGAAGTGAATAGAACGAAAATAATAATTGGAAATTGTTCTTCTTTAGCATATCAAAAAGTTTATCAAAATCCTGATATGGACCTCAGTCAAGAGTATATGTATTGTATGTGCTGAGAACGTATCCTATGTACCCCTACTGTCAGTATTTGTCATCATATAGAGGAAATAAGATTTCCACATAGGCCTATCTAATGAGTCAATATCCATCCATACCATGTATGATATCCGGAGGGAATTCAAAAAAGATTTGGTCATTAAAGGTAAAAATATGGATTTCATGTCAAATCGAGCATATGCTGAAATCTCCAAAATGCATCAGAAATTGTCATTTTTTTCAGCATATCAAGATCCAGAGATGGACCTCAGCCAAGTGAAGCATATCTGGAATCAATAGAGCTTAATATCTTGAATGTGCTGAGAAAACACAGATATGCGATGTATATATTTGTATGTCACATACTCTATCTCAGGTTATTGAATGAGCTCATATCTGGCCATAGGAAATGTCCATTCGTGATATTTGGGGGAGCTGGGAGGCTGTGGAGATAGCACAGGAAAGTTAGCAGGGAGGTCAGCGAGACCTGAGGGAAAGAGAAAGGTTGACACTGGCAGATAGAGAGGGTGAGCCGCTACCAAAGCAGCAGTTACAGGGCCAGCGAGACCTGAGGAGGGAGATAAACCGGAGGCTGTGAATATAGAACAGACAAAGTTGCCGAGAGGCCAGAGCAGTGTCGTGACTTGAACATTAATCTGAAGACTGTTATTTATCTAATCAACTGTCTATGTTTAATTGTTGCCCGATTACATCAATCATGTAACAATTAACTCATTAGGATCTGGGGCACCATAAGAGCGGTTCTTTAAAGAGTTAAGTGTGTATGTTAATCCTGTGTTACCATTTAGTTAGCTAGTAAATACATAATAAGTAAGGCTCATGTTTTTGCAGATGCAAGGAGGTTACGACTGTTCAGAATGATAATATGATACAAGGTTATGATTAATAAATTGACTGTTTATAGATGTGATAGGTAAAGACCTTTTAGAGTTTAATTCGGGAGATGGTAATACATTAAAAACAGGTCCCTAGCGGACTGACAACAATTTGGCTGCTTGTTACAAGAGACATTGAAGGGGCGAGAGAGAGAGAGAGAGAGGGACAGAGACACATAACGTTGGTACATTTAGAATCTACTCTCACTTACACTTTACACATGAACCGTCGCCCGCTTTGAGTAAGAAATCATGAATGTATTTACGTGAAAATGCCTTGGATTGCCATGTATCTCTCTCAGAACCGGGCAACCTTGGAAAGGGGGTTGGGCCTTTTCTCGGCACGCTTGTAAGTCTCTGATTGTCCAAAATGGTTCCAACATGTCTCATACTGTTGTCCTTTGTAGTTGTCCTGTATCTGGTGACTTGTCATTTAGTCCTGAACAGAACTACAGAGTTGATTTTTGCTTCTGTTCACTCCTGAAGCTTCTTTGAAGATAGGCTAGCCAGCTGTGTCGATGGTTCCCAGTTGGGTGATGAGAGTAGCGGAATAGAATGGTTTGAAAAGAGTAGTAGAATAGTCCCACTTCAATCGCTTTTCTAGATACTTTACTTAGGACAGCTAATCAGCCGTACAAGTGATTGTCTGAGAGGTGACTTTATCGTCTCTACCTCATGTTGAGATTGAGTTCAAGCTACTTTAAACGTGAGCTGCAGATCTGCGTCTCTCTGGTCTGATATGTACATTCTTAACCCATCCTTTTATACACTTTGTCCTAAAGGGCGGTTCCGTCAGGCTGCCATGCTCTCTGACCTCACTAAGGGGCGTGACTTGTCACTGTGCAAAGTTTATGTAAAACAATTGTCTTATGGCTCCTAAAATCATGTCCCTCTCTTAACAAAAAGCCTCTACATTTTTCATATTTCACACATGTAGTGGGTATACTTTCCAAGTTACAGCATTTCCTTTATAATATTTTTAATGACATCACAAAATAACAAACAATACGACAATAGTGTTCTTTAGATTATTTTAGCGTTTCGGCGGGAAACGCACATTCCTCTGGTGAACATTGGAAAGGGACACCTGAATCTTCTCTCCTTGATTTACATCAGGGTGTGAGTTGTTAACCCCCACCAGTTCCCTCCTACCCCCTTTGCGGGTGAGAGGCGGTCTGGTTGAAGTTATTCATTGCAAACTGACCTATTTGGATCCTCACAGGACAGTTATGACAGCAGGCAACCAGTTGCACCGCTGGCAGAGACGAAGCGTGAGAGGAGGGGATATAGGAAACGGTATGCTGAGAGAGAAGCAGAGAGGGTAGGTGAGACACTGCCGGAGCAGCGGTCGTGGGGTCAGAGAGAATAATAGTAGCAAGAGGCAATGGAACTGGGGGCCCAGAGCAGCCGTTGGATGCATGGAGTGCACTGCAGGCGTGGAGGAGACAGGAGTAGTGAGAGAGTGGGGGAGGGGGGTGCGTAATGGTGTCAGGTATTAGAGAGACCTGGGGAGCTCTGAGGTACCGGAATGCATGAGAAAAAAATCTGTCAGGTTTATAATAAAGCATTGCATGCATGTCATCACATTTGCATAGTGGCATAGAGCAGGTAGAGGCGCTTACAGAAGTTGCACACATAAAAAAAAGAAGGTGCCTCCTAAAAACACATTTCATGCAATTCTGCATCATTTTACATGACTGAAACTTTGGCAGAATTTTCAATACCGCCCAAATTATCGAAATGACAGGCTACTTTGACACTGACAAACAGAATCTGAGATCAACAAAATCGACCTAGTCTTGAATCCATCAATAGCCTATGCCTAAGTGTGTGGAGTCATATTGTAGGCCACAAAGTACTTTTACTTTGTAAAACAATATTTGGAAGTTCATTAAATATGTTGGTAGACCTACAGCAGACAGATTAGACTCTTCTCTTTCCAGCAGGAGCCATTTGCTTTCCTGTATTTTTGCTCGATTGTATTTTAAATATTGGTCTGTTTTTTTGGCCTGTTTTTCTGCATGCTGTTCACTAACAGATTTGCCACACATTCCCAGCTGTAGGCTATGCCTTGTTATTGGGCTACACACAATCCACAGCGAGGCAATTGTTTTAAAGAAGCGATTGCTCCTCTGTGGCTAAATTATAGGCCTTCTCATGGTGTAGTAGGCGATTCTGAATTATTTCATTTATTTCTGAACTGACAGCAGTAATTCTATAACTTTGGCAAATTTATTTCAATTCATCAGGGGTGCTGCAGCTCTTCCTGACCTGTTGCGCAGCTATGATTCTATAAGGAAATAAATGATGAAGTGCAACACTAGAGAGATGAGTTGCAGGCTCATGTCTATGACAGCAGAGAAGGAGACCAATCATAGAAAGTGAATCTCATTTTAGAGAGACACAGGCGGCCTTCTCACACAGCCATGGCAACACCTTGGTCTCAGAAACAGTAGGTTGCAATGTTACGCCAACCCAAATCAACTTTTAGAATATCAGGCCCGGGCTGAAAATCTGCTTCTTCACATCACCTTTTGGCAACTCGAATGAACATCGCTTTTATTCTAATTATTTCTCATGCCACGAGGTAACGGATCCGGCCAAAAAGGTTCAGGAACGAAACTGGCTGAATCCAGCTCAAAATAAGCACTTACGAGAGGGGAGAGAAAGCGGGCCCGTGGTCATTTTTCGATTGAGGTGCCATCTTGGACCCAACGCTGGAAGTCTCTCATTAGCAGTAGTCCTAGCAGTCCTACTGAGATGGTAGATGCCAGCAACCTTCGGAAACACGTTCTGAGCGTGACTGAGTGCCCCCAGTTGAACAAGGAGAGGCACTGTCAGAATAAAGTGATGCAGTTGTCTGATAGAGTAGCCCGATAAGAGAGAGAATCAAGCTTGATGCCTAGGTATTCTATTATCTGTATGGGCACCAAACTGTTTTTTTCTGGTTGATCTTCAAGCTTAACTCCTGTGTAAGGGAGCAAAGCTGGTAATTGTCTATGTAGGCGTATACTCTTAGCCCTCTGGTTCTCAGGTGTGCTACAGCTGCCTTCACACGCTTGCTGAACATCCAGGGCTACTCTGGAGGGAACAGCGAGGTATCCATAGGCTGTGCATTAAAAGGCAAACCTGGGAAACATCCTGTGTGCTTGTAGAATACTTACAGTACGTGAAAATAAGAATCCTGCAGGTCGACTGAAGTGAACAAGTCGCCTCGACGAATAGAGCGAGACAGCATGTTGAGTGTTAGCATATGGAACAACTTTCTCAGAAAGCTGTGGAGGACACGTTGGTGTGTTTGTCCACCCCCCAAGGAAGTACCAGGAGTAGAAACCTCAATTGCTCTCTGCCGCTGGCAGTACTCTGATTGCCCCTTTGCTTAATAGAGAGGAGATTTCCTACTCTAGTAAGTAAGCTAAGTTGCCAGTCACTAATGAAACCAGAACTCCGTTAAAAATGGGTGGCTTCATAACGAACTGCAGTCTGTACCCCTTTGTGACTGTGGACAAGACCCAGGGCTGTATTGTGCACCAGTTCCCTAGTCTTTTGCGAGTCGCCCACAAGTCGAATGACTCTCACTCACCAGTGTTGATGTAGCACCCTCTGGTGGTGTTGGAGCAAGTTGCAGCTTTGACTTTTTGCTCTATGGGCTTGGAAAGATGCCTGGATGTGACATTTACTTATTACAAAGAGCAGTGTTATAACACTTGTATTTTGGAACAGTGCTTGGTGGAAACTGTTGTTTTGTCTTCCTGCCTAGGTTGCTTGTGAAAGCGCTGAGGCAAGCGCTGTGGCATGGGGGGGGGACACTTGTATAAACCACGACATGGAGTGAACTGTTGGCATCCCCTCTCTGCCGCTGGAGACGTAACCCTAGGTCGGACGCTACTTTTTTCCCCCATGGGAATCAGGTGGGCAGGACCCTGATGCGATAGCAGCGAAGGACTGTTTCCCCCAATGTCTGTTTCTGTTAGGAGAGAAGCCTGCTGCATCACTGGTAGTTTTGCTTTAAGGAAAACCCTGGTGCCAGCAAGATGCCCTCTCCCTGCTGCAAAGCCTTGGCTCATGGATGGGTAGACCGGGTTGCCACAGTACCAAGGTCTGCAGGGCAAGCAGAAGTTAAAGGCTCCGCCTTCATTCTTGTGAAGTTCGCACTTGTGCCGTATGGCAGCGACCAATGGCCAAAACAGTTCCTTCGGCGTGATAGTTCCTGGTTGGCTCTGCCTTTGATTAAGAGATTTCCCAGTAGGAACGTTATTTTCAACACCCGTACTGAACTTGATGCAGACACGTAGACTTTTTGGAATGTGAAGACAGTGAAACACTCCGTCTTCCCAGGGAGAGCAGCCGTTCATAGACGAGGCACAGGGGTTGAAGTGACTAGCCAATTATGGCTCGACCACCAGCAGCTTGCCAAGGCCTATCTCCTCCATGCCCTGAATTTCCATGCCAACAAAGTAACTGGTTCGGACCTTGCTGGACAAAGGCTTGTCCCTCTCGGAGCTACCACCCCCACAGGTGCGGGCCAGTCGATACCGAGTCTGGCCGCTGCCCGTTTACAGACATCGACAAGCCCACATTTTTAATTGAGTGCTATTTCTCCGCTGAGAGAGGAAGCGTGCATTGAGCTGTCAGCTTGGGATTCATCATCCTCTTCTCCCTCGTTGATTTGGAGAATTTCTTCCTCATCAATATTGAGGTCCCCTTCCTCCTCTCCTTGTTTATGGGTTGCTATGCGCACTCGCCGATGGAGGGAGTTTGCAGGCAGTGTCCTACAAAGCATGCATGACTCAGGTTAATGTGTTTGAACCCCAAGCAGGCAATGCACATGGGATGTGTATCTTTGCCTGCTATCATAGCCCCTCATGGACACAGGTGTGCCGGGGCAGGGAAGTTCTCCCTGTGTAGAGGTAGCAGGCTCCATGGCTCCGAGAAATAGTATACCTCAAGCAAAGTGTGAGCCCAGCTAGTTAGTACACTGCTAGCCAGAGAAAGTGTGTGCTTTCTTTGTCTGTCGACAAACAAAGCTTGTCTATCAACCGTTGAGCTGTGAAGCTAGGGCATTAATTCTAGTTAACACTTCACGGGTGAGCGTAGGTTGAGCTAAACACAAGAGAAGAGCTAGCAATTCTAAACTTACAGGTAGAAAAGCAAGTTTGGTGTGGCTAACCACATACCAAAAAGCAAGTCCTGCAGGCTCTAGTTTAGTCTTATCTTGATTATTGTCCAGTCGTGTGGTCGAGTGTTGCAAGGAAAGATCTAGTTAAGCTGCTGCTAAACCAGAACATAGCATCACGTCTTACTCTTCATTGTAATCAGAGGGCTGATATAAATAGTACTGTATGCAGGCCAGTCTTCTTTTTATAAGAAACATGAATGTGTTGAAACTCTCAATCTGTTTGCTCTCAACTCTCAATTAATGTGTTGAAACTCTCAAACTCTCAATCTGTTTGCATAGTCAACTTAGACACAGCTCTGACACACACACTTACCCCACCAAATCAAATCAAACTTTATTTGTCACATACGCCAAAAAAAACAACTGTAGACCTTACCATGAAATGCTTACTTACAAGCCCTTAACTGTGAAAAGACATGCCACCAGGGGTCTTTTCATAGTCCCCAAATTCAGAACAAATTCAAGAAAGCGTACAGTATTATATAGAGCCTTTATTGCATGGAACTCCGTTTCATCTCATATTACTCAAATGAACAGCAAACCTGGTTAAAAAAAAAAAAAAAGCAACACCTCACAGCACAACGCTTCTCCCCTATTTGACCTAGATAGTTTGTGTATGTATTAGTATATATATGTAGGCTACGTGTGCGTTTTTTTATTCATATTTTTTAATTGTTGTAGTTCTATCCTTGAGCTGCTCTTGTCTATTAATGTTCTGTATTATGTCATGTTTCATGTTTTGTGTGGACCCCAGGAAGAGTAGTTGCTGCTTTTGCAGCAGCCAATGACGATCCTAATAAAATACCACAAAAAAAGCCTTGCGGCATGGGCTAACCAACTCTTGATAGCTAGCCGCGTGACGCTAGCTACCAATGGAGACTGAGGAGTAGAAAATGAATTATACCTAAAGCAAAACTCAGTCAGTACTCAACACTATCGACAGAGCTGAGGTCCTACATTTGGCAACGTTAGCTTCACAATTCGCCTGGGAACAGTTCAGTAGGAAGACAGGGATCTAGCCGCGCTGAGGAGAGCTTCAGTGAGCTTCAGTGAGCGTGGTCTCTTCCACAAGGAAGAGAGGTGAGAATGACCAGTCGGCGGGCGAGTGGCGCCTTATAAGGAGCCGCCTGTCATTCTGCATCCAAAAGATGTTGTGTGAGTGGTTCTCCGAGACGTCAGTGATTCGCTAAGCGAATCTCATTGTGAGACTTCGTAACGAGTATTTGACATAGAACATATGCTGAACTAAAATATAAATGCAACATGTAAAGTGTTGGTCACATGTTTCATGAGTTGAAATAATCCCAGAAATTGCACAAAAAGCTTGTGTCTCTAAAATGTTGATCACAAATTTGTTAAGATAATTCATCCACCTGATAGGTGTGGCATATGAAGAAGCTGATTAAATAGCATGATCCTTACACAGGTGCACCTTGTGTTGGGGACAATAAAAGGCCACTCTAAAAAAAAATCACACTACACAATGCCACATACAGTATGTCTAAGTTTTGAGTGAGTGTGCAATTGACATGCTGACTGCTGGAATTTACACCAGAGCTGTTGCATGGGAATGTTATGTTAATTTCTCTACATTTTGTCGTTTTAGATAATTTGGCAGTATGTCCAACCGGCCTCACAACTACAGACCACATGTAACCATGCCAGCCCAGGACCTCCAAATCTGGCTTATTTACCTACAGGTTCGTCTGAGACCAGCCACCCACCCAGACAGCTGATGAAACTGAGGACTATTTCTGTCTGTAATAAATCCCTTTTGTCAGGGAAAAACTCATTCTGATTTGCTGGGCTTGGCTCCCCAGTGTGTGGTCCTGACTGATGTCCTTCTATGAACTGTAACTCAGTAAATTCATTTAAATTATTGCATTTTGTGTTTATATTTTTGTTCAGTATAAATAGTACATTCTAATGTTTGTCTCATATTTTGGTTTGAATACTTTCCGAATACAGTACATGAAGACCAGCTAAAAATCTAAAGTTTAGCTAAACAAATTAAATTTGATGTAAATTTACTGATTGAAATATAATGGATTGGTGTATAAATACAAATCCACTATAACAAACCATAGAGAATTATTTATCCTGGAACCACATAAGAGTTAGCCTCGCAAGCCACCTTATCTCGCGAGCTAACATGAATGTCCGTTGCACGGATAAATGGTCATCCGTCTGGTAATTATGAGTTAATTAAGAACAAAATCTCTTTTGGTTTTCCAAAAAAGATACACAATTAATATTTAGTGGGAATAGTTTTCCAATTAAACATTTTGGATACGAGGTTAGACATTTGGACGTGACTGTTGCTAGATTCAAAGCAGAAATGTTTACGCTTTTCATTTTGGACATCAAATCAGAAACTAAGACCGGCAATGCAGTCAACTGCTGTAATTATCAACTAGCAACACTTTACCAGAGAACGTTTCAAAAGTTAACCTCTACGGGATTGGTGTCTTGGGCAGTCTTGATACCACATTTCGAACATAAATGCAATGGTTCATTGGATCAGTCTAAAACTTTAGACCATCTAGTGGCCAAAATCTAAATTGCGCCTTGGCTGGAATAATGCACTATGGCCTTTCTCTTGCATTTCAAAGATGTAAAAAAAACAAAAAGAAAATTAATGTTTTTTCTTTGTATTATCTTTTACCAGATCTAATGTGTTATATTCTTCTATATTAATTTCACATTTCCACAAACTTCAAAGTGTTTCCTTTCAAATGGTATCAATAATATGCATATCCTTGCTTCAGGTCCTGAGCTACAGGCAGTTAGATTTGGGTATGTCATTTTAGGCAAATATTGAAAAAAAGGGTCCGATCCTAAGAAATCTATCTGACTTTGGTCAACTAAACATGACTGAAAATGTTTACCTGGAATAGATGTCAAAGTCAATAATGTTGTTTGAGAGGACGACTAAAAACATTTGCTCTCATTATGGTATGCTATGTAGTTCCATAACCCTAAACATAACCTTACAGAACCTTACCCTAAATTTAACCCTCAAGGTTCTTGAGTCCTAGAAGTAATAGTTTTGTCAAGTTAATTTCATAATTTTGACGAGTGAATGACGGCACTGACGTTGCAGCAGTTTGCGAAGATTTTAATACATTTCAATATATAAAAAATGCTGACAGGTCATGTTGACAGGACGTATTTGGCCATTTTCAAATTAGTTTGCGTTTTGTCTCGTCCCTCATCCGCAGTCAATCTTCCGGTCTCTTCAGACAGGGTTGGGCTGCGATGTGTCTTCGATGTATGAGGAACAATAGGGAGCCCCTGACTAATGTGCCAGTCTATGTCAAATTTCCTCAGTCCTCCCAGCTGTTTTCCCCCCTCAGAGCCTCCTTCCGAACGGAAAAATACTAGCCCAGGGTACGGAGATGAATCCCCGGCTCTCTGTGACATCCAGCCCTCCTAGCATTATCTACTAATTGACAGGCCCTATCAGTCTGCTGCTGGCCACAGCTGACAAGTGTGTGAAAGCTGGTGGTGGGGAAATGACACGCATTGCAGGATTATCAGCACAAAGGCCAACGACATAGCAGTAATCTGATCTGGCTGCAGCTAGTTTGTGGGCCTTGTCTCGGTTTCTGGTGCAGCAGATCACACGCACACATGCACGTGCGCACACACACACTCCATACATACGCACGTTGTTTCTTCTTTCACTTTCTCCCTTTTCCTTTGTCTGATAATTTCATACTCCACAATTACTTTTAATGATTAATTAGGTGTGCCAGATAGGTGTGCGAATGGCTGAAGACAGATACCGCCCTTTATTGCTCCCCTCCCCCATTTCTCAGTTCCCCAAGGTACTCCACCGCTCTACACAAACACAAGCACACATGCACACACACACTTCTGTTCCCATGGGTGCTGACTGTCCAGCCAGTGCGCATGAGGGCTGCCTGCCTGCTTGCTTGTCCTGTCTGAATCGTCTTCAGCACTGTAAAGTTTACCCTCAGTGTCCGTGTGCTCTATTTCATGAACATGCTGACAACGCTCCTCTTAAAATAGACAATCAGTCTCCTCCTTCTTTCTGCTGCCTTTTTACAGTAAGGAGAGTGGTGTTTAAATGAGCGTGTGCTCTGAGGACATGGGGCACTTGTTTGATCTGTATCACTGCTAATAGGTCATATCAGGTTACATTAGGAAATTATTATATTGACCAACAGTTTTTATTTTATTTTACTCAAAATAAGTCGTTTATTGAAGCACTGATTGTACACTCTTGGTCATGTGGATAATGAAAAATAGGCCTTGATGCCGGGATGCTTAAAGCTTTTACACCTCTCTAATGAAGATGATGAATCATTCCAAACCATTATTTTCTGCTGGCATGTATCAGCTTCTCCTTTTACCTTTAAACTGACACTTCAAGGGTGATTTTTGTATTATGCTAATTGGGTTTTTACGGGGCAAGGACATCGAATTTCGGAGTTAAGAAGTTATGTTCAAAACCACAGAAAAACATAACGCCTGAGAGTCAGCAGCCTGGCGTTTCAGACAAGATTTGAATGTCAATGTAGAAACAAGGCCATTAACAACATTGTCCTGCAGAGATGCTTTCCCACTGTCTGTAACCCAATCAGCATTTCTAATACAGGAGTAGTAAAGGCCCAGTGCAATTCTTTTGTGATTTATTTTTTACCGAGCTGCAGAGAGCTATATCCGTCCACTAATACAGGCTGGCCCGCTCATTAAGCAGGATTAGGCAGCCGCACAATGCCGCAGATTGAAGAGGGTGGCATTTTCTCCAACAACACACAAAACCTCACATAATTCTGCTCAAAATCAATGACAATTTCTCTCAACCAGTGGCATATGGGCTTTTTAGGTGAGCACTGATGCCGCCCTATGATAAGAGTGCCAACTTTGTCAAAGGCTTGTCCATTCCATGTGCGCCTCTCCAGTTTGCTGATGGAGCGACGCATCGTTGCCACGCTCCACCAAACGTTCTGTCAAAAAAATTATCTAACATAAATGAGAGAGGAGATAGGCTTATAGTATATTGTAGAAAGTGTATGTGTCCTTTTCTGTAGCCTACAGGCTGAAGATAAAATGTTCGACAATGTAATGAGACATACACTTTTACTGGTTTCTCCGATTATCTAGCCTAACCTAAATGGTGCCCAATCAAATAAAAAATGTGCTGACATGTTAACAAACAACATATCCTATAAACAGGAGAGGTCAATGTAAAATGGACAATATGGAATGGATAATCAGGCTACCCGCAACTTTTTATTCAGAAACTAAATTGAACCTAACTTCAACGTCTTCAAAATACGTAGTTTAGATGTCTTTTCAACTTAATTTTGCTTACTGTGACTATTCTAGTTTTGCAGGGGCAGCAATGTTTTTGTCTCAGAATGGTCAGGACCAGCCCTGCATACAGGAGTAGTAAAAGCCCAGTGCACTATTTTTGTCAGAGAAAATTCAGGGCAGGTGGGGCAGAGCCCAGTTTAGCTAAAAAAAAATATATTAATACAGTACTAGTCAAAAGTTTGTACACACCTACTCATTCCAGGGTTTTTCTTTATTTTTCAAATGTTTTACATTCTAGAGTAATTGTGAAGACATCAAAACGATGATGTGGTAACCAAGAAAGTGTTAACCCTCCCGTCGTCCTCGTATTGTGTCTAGACCCCGAGTCCTCCGCGTCATCCTGTCCCGTGTTGGCTAAAGGCCCAATGGGCGCAAGTGTGACAGTATGGGTTTGAACAGCCTTTGCAGATGTATTTCTTACACCTGCAGCACACCGTGTGTGTCTTGGAGTCCTTCTTCGGTGGGCAGAGCTGACAACTCTTCCTCTTACTTAACCCGGTGACCGGGGCAGCGCGCGGGGCAGAGTGCGGGGCAGCTGCGGGCTCCTCGTGCTGTTGATCACGAGCCGCGGTAGCATTCTGTAGGACTTTGACAAGTGCTGACGCCGCTTCGGTGCGGGGGATAAGCTGCCGTCTTTGGATCAGCGGCTTCACAAGTGCCTTTCCCAGCTGCTCCAGGAACACCCTCCTCTTGTTCCGCTTGCGAGGCATCCAGTCAGGCTTGATCTCTCGCCATATGACAAAGGCGTTGTAGGAGGACACGTCGAGGATGTTATGGAAGACGACCAGGGGCCAGCGGGCAGTCATCCGGCTGCAGCTGTAGGTGCTGACCACCTTGTCTAGGTTCCCACGCCGCCCTTGTTGCAGTTGTAGTCTAGAATGACGACCGGCTTCCTGTCGCGGCGATCGCTAATGTCAGCCTCTGTGTGCAGGGTGCTCAGAAGTAGCACGTTCTTATTTGTCTTTGCCAGGAAGGACACTAGAGTGGCGGTGGGCAAGAAGGCAAACCTGGAGGACAGGACCTGTCTGCCCTTGGACTCGAGCAGCGCGGGCGAGAGCTCGGCCTTGTTCTTTCACCGTGCCCACCATGGTGAGGTTCCTCTCGAGGAGCCGCTGTCCCAGTTCGTAGGAGGTGAAGAAATTGTCACACGTGACGTTGCAACCGCCCAGTCCTGTTGTCAGATCGAGGACGACGCGCATCCCCTGGTTCTTCTCGGGGCCTCCGCTGGCCGCCTTACCGGTGTACACTTGCATCTTGCACCTGGCGTCGCAGGCCACCCACGACTTGATGCCGTATTTCGCCGGCTTGCTGGGAATGTACTGACGGAAAGGACAGCGGCCTTTGGCGAGGGGAGAAGAGATTGGCGTCATTACCGGCTCATGGGGGGGCAATGAGTGCTACGTTACACATTTACTTGCTCTCTCTACACACACGCACAGTACCTCTGAATGGGACCAGTTGCTCGTCCACCGTCACGTCAGGCCCCGGGTTGTAGAGGGCCGGCAGGCGCGCCTCCCACAGGTCCCAGACATCTCTTATGGCTGTGAGTTTGTCTGTGGCGGGTCTCGACTGGCGATCGTCGAATCGCAGCAACCTCGAGTACCTGTGAAAGACCTTGAGCGGCATGGTGGCTCGGAACACGGTCCTGGCGCTCTCGGCGTCCCACAGGCTGGCCGCAGCCTCACCTCGGGACCTGTAGACGCCCGCTAGGATCAGCAGCCCTACGTAGGCGCGCAGGTCGGTGGCGTCCATGGCTCGCCAGCCGTCGCCGTATTTTCTCGCCCCGTGCAGATTTGTCATGTCCAGAATTATCATTTTCTATCGCCGGTGTGACGAACAGGCGGAAGGCGGACTCGTTGTCGCGGGCGTGACTCGCGGCATAGGCCGTGGGGCCCGGTGTCTCGTCCGGCCCGGCAGATCGCGTGGGCCCTGCAGCGGCGGCCGTAGGCCACGGGGGACCATTTCATTTTGCCGTTTTTCCTCGCGTTCGTCCTGGCGTTCGTCCTCGGGGGCTTCCTCGGGGTCTTCCTCCGAAGAGCGCGAAGACGCCTGGTCGGCCTCGCGCTCGGGGTTGCATTCCTCCCCGTCTTCATCTTCCGAAATCTCTTCCTCCTCCTCGGAATCGGAGTAGTCTTCTTGGTCGACGCCGGAGAAGATCTGTTCTAGGACCTGCGCTGCGGTGAAACGCACGGTCATGGCTGCTCGGGTCCACTGAGCAGCAGAGGCGGGGGAGAGCACGCGGCACGGGGGTAACGATGACTTTGTGTGCCGCTGACAATATTAGTATCCTCTCTACGGCCAGCTTACGCCCCCGTTGCGCCCCTGGGCGTGTGTAGCCGTGTGTGCAGTTCACCCGTGCACCACTGGGCTGTCCTCTTGCACACACAGCGGGGTATGTCTGGACGTGTGTAGCCCTGGCTGGGTCACTCTGACACTCAGCGCAGAGCGCAGAGGGGGAGCCCCCAACTCACACAGTACACACAATAACATACACATCGCTAGTGGCTGCCTGGGTCACGCTGACCCCCAACGCAGAGCGCAGAGGGGGAACTCTCTAAACACAGGGCCTGGGTCACTCTGACCCCCAGCGCAGAGCGCAGAGGAGGAGTCCCCAACACACACAGTACACACAATAACATACACCTCGCAAGTGGATGCCTGGGTCACGCTGACCCCCAGCAGAGCGCAGAGGGGGAACCCTCTAAACACAGGGCCTGGGTCACTCTGACCCCCAGCGCAGAGCGCAGAGGAGGAGCCCCCAACACACACAGTACACACAATAACATACACCTCGCAAGTGGATGCCTGGGTCACGCTGACCCCCAGCAGAGCGCAGAGGTGGAACCCTCTAAACACAGGGCCTGGGTCACTCTGACCGCGAGGACCACAGGAGGGTTAAACAAATCAAAATATATATATTATATTTGAGATTCTTCAAAGTAGACTTGGTCTTTTACCAAATAGGGCTATCTTCTGTATACCAACCCTACCTTGTCAGAACACAACTGATTGACTCAAACAAATTCACTTTTAACAAGGCACACCTGTTAATTGAAATGCATTCCAGACTACGACCTCCACACTTTTTTGGTTGATACATTTTCCATATGTGTTATTTCATAGTTTTGATGTCTGAACTATTATTCTACAATGTAGAAAATATAAAAATTAAGAAAAAACCCTTCAATGGGTAAGTGTTCCAAACGTTTGACTGGTACTGTGTATATATATAAATGTTGCTTATTTTGCATATTATTTTGGCATTAATACGTGTCACAAATAATGTAGAAAAAAAGAGTAAATTAAGCTGCATAAAAACGTGGTCTCTTTTTTGCTTTCTTGAGTAAGGCAGTTCCAAAATTCAGGTGTTTCAGCCTAGCTCCGTGCTTTCAGTGGTGGTGGGAAAGTCATTGGAAAAAACGGAGCATAGGGGTTGGTAATGACTTCTAGTTGCGCCGTGATTGGCTCAGTGTTCTGTCACTCATGGGGACACAACGTCACCGCAAAATCTACGGGGAGAACTCGAAAATTCAAGCACCTTGGGTGCTGCAATAGAGTTACATTAGAAGTACCCATCCAGGAAGGCTCAAGGTCATTGGCCACAGATAAAATGTCAAATCACGTTATATCTACTATAGCCTTCAAAATCATAGCTAGCAAGCTAGACAAGCAGTCAACATCAAGATCCACGTCAACAATCTACAGGTAAATCCTTTTCAATCCTTGTCATATGGAGATAAATTATCGATGAAATGTCACGCCCTGACCTTAGAGATCGCTATTATTCTCTATGTTTGGTTAGGTCAGGGTGTGACTCGGGTGGGAAAGTCTGTTTTCTATTTCTTTGTTTTGGCCGAGTGTGGTTCCCAATCATAAGCAGCTGTCTATCGTTGTCTCTGATTGGGGATCATATATAAGTTGTCATTTTCTGTTTGGGTTTTGTGGGATCTTGTTTTCTGTTTAGTGTCTGTACCTGACAGAACTGTGCGCTTTCATTTTCACTTTGGTTATTTTTGTTTGAGTGTTTTTTGAAAATGAAAATCATGAACACTTTCCATGATGCGCTTTGGTCCACTCCTTTCGACGAGAGCCGTTACATAAAACATATCAGTGCTTATCGGCCAATGGACACAAACATTACACAACCAGTTGGAAATTGCAAATTCAACAATAAGTGGTTTGGAAGACACCAGTGGCTAACTGAAAGCGTTGTAAAGCAATCACTAGCCTGCTATTCAGTGGACTGAGTGTGTGGCAGTGGCAACCCGTGTTTTGAGCCCCACATTTTTAACAAAAATAATTATATATATATAAACTACCGTTCAAAAATTTGGGGCCACATAGAAATGTCCTTGTTTTTGAAAGAAAAGCATTTTTTTTGTCAATTAAAATAACATCAAATGGATAAGAAATACAGTGTAGAAATTGTTAATGTTGTAAATGACTATTGTAGATGGAAACGGCTGATTTTTTATGGAATAACTACATAGGCCCGTTATCAGCAACCATCACTCCTGTGTTCCAATGGCACGTTGTGTTAGCTAATCCAAGTTTATCATTTTAAAAGGCTAATTGATCATTAGAAAACCATTTTGCAATTTTGTTAGCGCAGTTGAAAACTGTTTTTCTGATTAAGAAGCAATAAATCTGGCCTTCTTTAGACTAGTTGAGTATCTGGAGCATCAGCATTTGTGGGTTCGATTACAGGCTCAAAATGGCCAGAAACAAATAACTTTCTTCTGAAACTCGTCAGTCTATTCTTGTTCGGAACAATTAAGGTTATTCCATGCAAGAAATTGCCAAGAAACTGAAGATCTCGTACAATGCTGTGTACTACTCCCTTCACAGAACAGCGCAAACTGGCCCTAACCATAATAGAAAGAGGAGTGGGAGGCCCCGGTGCACAATTGAGCAAGAGGACAAGTGCATTAGAGTGTCTAGTTTGAGAAACAGACGCCTCACAAGTCCTCAACTGGCAGCTTTATTAAATAGTACCTGCAAAATACCAGCCTCTGTCACGCCCTGACCGTAGATTGCTTTGTGTGTTTCTATTTTTAGTTTGGTCAGGGTGTGGTGTGGGTGGGTATTCTATGTCTGGGTATTCTATGTTGTAGGTCTAGGTTTTCTGTTTCTGTGTGTTTGGTCTGGTGTGGTTCCCAATCAGAGGCAGCTGTCTATCGTTGTCTCTGATTGGGAGCCATATTTAGGTAGCCTGTTTTCCCACTTTTGTTTGTGGGTGGTTGTTTCCTGTTTAGTGTTTTGTTTCACCTTTCAGGACTGTTCGTTTGTCGTTTTTGTTGTTTGTCAAGTGTTTTCGTATTTTATTAAAAAAATATGACCACTTACCACGCTGCACCTTGGTCCTCCTCTCCTTCTCCAGACGACAATCGTTACAGCCTCAACGTCAACAGTGAAGAGGCAACTCTGGGATGCTGGCCTTCTAGGCAGAGTTGCAAATAAAAAGCCATATCTCAGACTGGCCAATAAAAAGAACGATTAATATGGGCAAAAAAACACAGACGCTGGATAAAGGAACTCTGCCTAGAAGGCCAGCATCTCGGAGTTGCCTCTTCACTGTTGACTGATGAAATTACGGATTGCCTCTTATCCGCTTGTCATCCCCTTATGCCATAGTTTGTACATCTCAAATGTCAGTAGAAATCACATTTGTTTAAGCATGTCAGGATTCACTGCTTGGTGCTGAAAAGAAAGCTCTGCTGTTAGGGCCTAACAGAATGTGGGGACCGTTTGTCACCATTATAGTGCAATTCATGTATTGTTTAGAGGTGTGTTGTTTAGTGGATTTGCTGGTTTGCCCCATCAAGATTTACATGCAAAAATCGCCACTGCTCCAGGAACACTTCAAGAACTGCAACAGCTTCAACCTTCAAATTCTAAATAAAAAAATCGATTGGACATTTCACTAACGCCTCATCCCAATAACTTATCTGTCTCTTAGTCTTTTATTTGAATTAAGCATTGTGCATTGTTTCCCTTCCTCTGTGTAAATCTCCAATTATTTGTTTATCTCTCTTAAAAATCTGATAGTTTTTTTCATTTATGGTTTTGCTTTATAAACATGAAAGGGGGCAGTAATTTCAAGCCCCTCGAGGTTTCTTACCTCTCCCGCACATGTCATTTTTGTTGACCTTTTAAACCTTCATAAAATTGTTTTGTATTTTCTTGTGTGCAAATAACTAAATAAATAAAAAACACTAATTACCTTTTCCTTGGGCAACAGAGACAAATACTCCCCTGGATATAGTTGATCATTTCAACCCCTGACCATGTCAAACCTTACCTCTATATTTAAACCAGACTACCAGCACTGCCAAACCTGCTTATTGAACTACCCAAGCCAGTGTTTCTTAGACCCAAAAACTGTTGAAAGAGTTTTGTAGAAATATTTATGTCACATTCAATCAGTTACTATTAGCCTTGGGGAAAATCTGATTTGAAGAATATTAGTCCTTTTAGCTTTTGGAAATGCAGGATATTCCTTAATAAAAATGTGCTGCCAAAATATATTTGTCTTGTGTTATCCCCCAATTCTCTATGCTTCTCCTTTTCTAGTTTTGTCAATGCCACTTTACAAAAGCAATGTCTCCCTCTAGAGGTATGCATGTAACATAACAGTCTATGTATTCGCCTCAGCATAAGCGTCACAACGGATATTTCAATGGGAGATTCTTAATTGGGCAAAAGTCCTCTGTCCTCTCTGCTCCATGACCCAGAAACTAATAAGTGGTTGAGTGGTCAAATTTTTTAACGAAGGAGTCTGCTCCCCTCCTTGATTACCTACTTTGACAGAAGATGCACAAGAGTTTGCTCGCAGAAGGTAGCTTGGAAGTGTTTTAAAATCTGACACACCCCCTTTGAATCAGATGTTGTTTTCTCGAAGGAGAAAAGCATGCACACATTTAAAAACTATACGCTACTCATCCTTTTATCCTTAAAATGCATTGCACAACTACAGTTGAAGTCGGAAATTTACATACACTTAGGTTGGAGTCATTAAAAATCGTTTTTCAACCACTATACAAATTTCTTGTTAACAAACTATAGTTTTGGCAAGTCGGTTGAGACATCTACTTTGTGCATGACACAAGTCATTTTAACAAAAATTGTTTACGGACAGATTATGTCACTTATAATTCACAGTATCACAATTCCAGTGGGTCAGAAGTTTACATACACTAAGTTCACTGTGCCTTTAAACAGCTTGGAGAATTCCAGAAAATGAAATCATGGCTTTAAAAGCTTCTGATAGGCTAATTGACATCATTTGAGTCAATTGGAGGTGTACCTGTAGATGTATTTCAAGGATCACCTTCAAACTCAGTGCCTCTTTGCTTGACATCATGGGAAAATCAAAAGAAATCAGCCAAGACCTCAGGAAGGAGACGCATTCTGTCTCCTAGAGATGAACGTACAATGATGCGAAAAGCACAAATCAATCCCAGAACAACAGCAAAGGACCTTGTGAAGATGCTGGAGGAAACAGGTACAAAAGTATCTATATCCACAGTCAAACGAGTCCTATATCGACATAACCTGAAATGCCGCTAAGCAAGGAAGAAGCCACTGCTCCAAAACCGCCAATAAAAAAGCCAGACTACAGTTTGTATCTGCACATGGGGACAAAGATTGTACTTTTTGGAGAAATGTCCTCTGGTCTGATGAAACAAAAATAGAACTGTTTGGCCAAAATGACCATCGTTATGTTTGGAGGAAAAAGGGGGAGGCTTGGAAGCCGAAGAACACCATCCCAACCGTGAAGCACAGTGTTGGCAGCATCATGTTGTGGGTTTGCTTTGCTGCAGGAGGGACTGGTGCACTTCACAAAATAGATGACTTCATGAGGAGTGGAAAATTCTGTGGATATATTGAAGCAACATCTCAAGACATCAGACAGGAAGTTAAAGCTTGGTCGCAGATGGGTCTTCCAAATGGACAATGACCCAAAGCATACTTCCAAAGTTGTGGCAAAATGGCTTAAGGACAACGAAGTCAAGGTATTGGATTGGCCATCACAAAGCCCTGACCTCAATCCTAAAGAACATTTGTGGGCAGAACTTAAAAAGTGTGTGCGAGCAAGGAGGCCTACAAACCTGACTCAGTTACACCAGCTCTGCCAGGAGGAATGGGCCAAAATTCAACCAACTTATTGTGGGAAGCTTGTGAAAGGCTACCCAAAACTTTTGACCCAAGTTAAACAATTTAAACGCAATGCTACCAAATACTAATTGAGTGTATGCAAACTTCTGACCAACTGGGAATGTGATGGTCGTCTCCAGGTCATCTATAAGTCCATGCTAGGTAAAGCTCCGCCTTATCTCAGTTCACTGGTCACGATATCAACACCCACCCGTAGCACGCGCTCCAGCAGGTATATCTCACTGATCATCCCAAAAGCCAACACCTCATTTGGCCGCCTGTCCTTCCAGTTCTCTGCTGCCTGTGACTGGAACGAATTGCAAAAATCGCTGAAGTTGGAGACTTTTATTTCCCTCACCAACTTTAAACATCTGCTATCTGAGCAGCTAACCGATCGCTGCAGCTGTACATAGTCCATCTGTAAACAACCCACCCAATGTACCTACCTCATCCCCTTACTGTTTTTATTTATTTTTCTGCTCTTTTGCACACCAGTATCTCTACTTGCTCATGATCATCTGATGATTTATCACTCCAGTGTTAATCTGCTAAATTGTAATTATTCGCTCCTATGGCCTATTTATTGCCTACCTCATGCCTTTTGCACACAATGTATATAGACTCATTTTTTTTTTTTTTCCTACTGTGTTATTGACTTGTTTATTGTTTACTCCATGTGTAACTCTGTGTTGTTGTCTGTTCACACTGCTATGCTTTATCTTGGCCAGGTCGCAGTTGTAAATGAGAACTTGTTCTCAACTAGCCTACCTGGTTAAATAAAGGTGAAATAAAATAAAAAAATAAAAAATGAAAGAAATAAAATCTGAAATAAACCACTCTCTACTATTATTCTGACATTTCACATTCTTAATATAAAGTGGTGATCCTAACTGACCTAAGACAGGGAATTTTTGCTCAGATTAAATGTCAGGAATTGTGAAAAACGGAGTTTAAATGTATTTGGCTAAGGTGTATGTAAACTTCTGACTTCAACTGTACATCCCATGTACCAAATGTCTGCTCATCTTGCCTCATCGAGGGTACCAATCGATGCGTCATATGAGAAATGGTCATATGGCTGCATTAGCTCATGCTAAACATAGTTTGTGTTCACACATAGGCCTAGTAGACAATCATGTAATGGTCGAAGGACCTTTGCTGGCCTATTGAGAGCTCATAAATGGCACATTCTGCCAAACACATACAGTAGGTAGCACTTTCCTGCAGTCAAATGACCTAGTGTCCTCATGGTCACATAGTTTGATAATTAATAAACTCCATTTTTTTTGTGTGTGCAGAGAATCCGTTGTTTCTATGTCAAATGGTTTTGTTAGATTTCAGTTTTCTGTGATGTATATAAAGCTTACTTTTTGGATGCAGACTCAACGCTTAATACATTTCAACTCTGACATGGTATAGGTGTCCATAACCATGTGTGTGAGGTGTAAACTTTTGTTTCAAAGTATATTTGTTTTAGACTACCAAAGAAACACTCTGTTTGACCATGATTTAGCCCACTGCAGTAAAAGGTTAATCGTTTGGCTTGTAATTCTGCTGTTTTGGGGGATTTGGTATAGCATTTCATGCTCACTGCCTGTAATTATTTTATCATCTCTATGATGCTTCGCTCCGGCTGTGAGCTACCTGAAGGAGCAGAGCCTAACGCTAAGTCTATGCATTGTAATATTTTCTAATAAATGCTTGAATGTATATGTGGTGTTTCCTTTCTGAAATATATAAACATAGAAATACAGGATTGAATCCTCTTAATGGACCCTGAATAGGAACATTGCCATCTTGAATGCTGTTTTCATAAAACATTTTATGAAGCAGAGGAGGAAGAAATGGCCATTTAAAGTATTTAATTGAAGAACATGTGTTAGTGTTGAAAAAATACATACTTGATGATGACTGATGATTTAAAATTATACATCATTGGGGAATTGACATCATGGATTTATTGGGTTGAATTGGTGCATGGAGGCATTGGAAAATGTGACATCTGCTATAACTGGCATTGCGAGTCCAAGTAAACACAACAGTTTGATGCAGTAAGACAGTTGAACTAAGCTCATGAGGCATTTATAATCTTCAAGAATCAATGGCTATATCGTTAATATATAAGACCAAAAATGTATGTATCAATCCAAGATTGGCCCCTTAAAATGTCATGTTGCCGTCTAATACATGATGATGAACAAAACAAATACACTAGCCCTGAATGGCTCAGTAAGCACTGATGAAGCTAAAATACTAACTAATACATCTGCTTAAAAACAAGGAGGAACTAGATGTAGACTACGATTTGCTGCTATTGTTAATTTATTGCCGGTGATTTTGTAAATCTTATTAATCATTGTTCTCTTCTCTTCTGTTATGCATGAACTTGGTTAGAATTTACATTGCAGTGCCCTTAATACTGTGTAATTATTCCTGTAATTACAGTGTAACAATTATTGTAATGACCCATTATTACACTTCAACACTGTACTAAGGGCTGGTTAGGGGATATTTTTACCTTTATTAAACTAGGCAAGTCAGTTAAGAACAAATTCTAATTTACAATGACGGCCTACACTGGCCAAACACGGACAATGGCGGGCCAATTGTGTGCCGCCCTATGGGACTCCCAATCACGGCCAGATATGATACAGCATACGGTTACTGATGTATGCAACAATGTAACACATTGTAACAATGAGTAATTACAATGTCCATACATGAGTTGCACAGTGTTAAGGGCTCTGTTAACTAAATGTGTTCACTTCTCATGTACTTTTGAAGTACTTGGACAATTGCATTACTGCATGTATGTATGCATGTATGCATACTGCATACTGCATACACCATTTTGTGGTGCCAGGTAGCCTAGTGGTTAGAGTATTGGGCCAGTAACCGAAAGGTTGCTGGATCGAGTCTCCGAGCTGACATGGTAAAAATCTGTTGTTCTGCCCCTGAACAGTTAACTCACTGTTCCCCTCTAGGCCGTAATTGTAAATAAGAATTTGTTCTTAACTGACTTTCCTAGTTAAATAAAGGTTAAACTAAATAAAAACACCAGAGGGCGGCAGAGGCTTGTGCATATTATATCCCTGGGACCAGTCAGACACTGCAGATAGTCACCTAGACATCTCTGAAGCTCATACTCTAATAAACCATAATTTGAAGATGTACACCTGTGCTACTCTTTGGAAATACCTATACAAAGAAAAAACAACAGCAACATACAAAAGCACAGCAATACAGAAATGACACATACTGAAAACAAATGTACACTACTAGTTGATTTGTGGATTAGCATCAGTGAAGACTACACTGTATTGCTCCTTCTAGAAGCCAAGTGTTTCATGTCCAACCGCCCTACTACACTCGAAAAAGAAAAGGTTCCTGGAGTATCCTTTAGGGGATCTTCAAATTGAAACTGTGGGGTAACCCCTATAAGTTATTTGAATAACCCTTTATTAACCCCTTTTAATGGATCCTTGAAGAACCTTTTGGGGTACATTTTTTAACTACCCTAGCTCCCCTATTATGTATATATGTATAACAATAACACAATATTTTTGTATACAGTGTACATTATAATTTTAGTGGCAAAGCAGAATAAAAAATGAGGTAAACTCCCAGCAGAGCCCCAAGTCCAATGGATGTATCCTCTGGCGGATTGATGTTAATGTGTTGATGTTCTCCGTATCCAAAGCCAGAATGATTTTGCACTACATGGTGATCTAACAGGTTTGCTGTTATATTCATCAGGGGTGTAGGGAGGGTGAAGTCTGTGAATCCCCAAAATTGTAATTATATAGATGATTAACAAAACATGCACTCAACAGAATTCATACCTTGGTTATTGTGATGAATGTGTAAGAAAAAAACTTTTGATAATGGTTTTCTTACACATACCTTGTCCATAATGTAGAGGCCTATGGGATACGTGTATGCCATCTGTAAATACGAATAAAATTGTTCAATTACGATCCTAGTTGGTTTAGCCACAGATAAAGCGAGCAACCTTCCCACTAGCCATGATTGGCTGAGATAATGAGTGGGCTGGACATGCCGAGAGATGAGTTTGGATTGGTCTACCATATAGCACTCATCTGTCTATTGGAGCTGGTCAGTATGTTTAGGTAATCGTGTCGAACGCGTCTTTAAAAGAAATGTATCGCTTAGTAAAACTGCATAAACTTAATGTCAAGTTAAAGTGTACTGTTAGCTAACGTTAGCTGGCTGGCTCGCTAGCTAACTTTGTGTGCATGCTCTCCACTTTCTGGAGGACCAAGTTATGAAATCAGTGGAATTTGAGTATGATAGCTAAGGAGATGCAGAAAACACCAGTCTGAATTACATCGTCAAACTAAGGCAACCATGCATGGCATCAGACAGGAGACGCGTCCAATCATGATGTATACTGGTAAGATTTGCAGATATTACACGTTTCTAATTTTGACAGAAAGTGGTTTCATTTCAAGTGTACTGTTAGCTAGCTAACGTTAGCTGGCTGGGTCGCTAGCTAACTTTATGTGTATGACCTTATTCTTCGTATCTCAGACACATTTGCTTTGGCTAGTTATAGCTTTGGCTAGTCATTTGGCGAGTTATAGAACCTGGTTGGTTAGCTACCTGCAGATTCATGCAGGGTAGTACCATCATGGGTTGTGATTATGGTGCATTGTTTAGCCAGCTAGTTAGCTATACTGTATGTCTTACCAAAGACTCCACTGTAATTTTGACAAATAATTTTCATTTCAAGTTAGTGTACTGTTTTATTTTTTATTATTTTATTTTACCCCCTTTTTCTCCCCAATTTCATGGTATCCAATTGTTAGTAATTACTATCTTGTCTCATCTCTACAACTCCCTTACGGGCTCGGGAGAGACAAAGGTCGAAAGCCATGCGTCCTCCGAAACACAACCCAACCTAGCCGCACTGCTTCTTAACACAGAGCGCATCCAACCCGGAAGCCAGCCGCACCAATGTGTCGGAGGAAACACCGTGCACCTGGCGACCTTGGTTAGCGCGCACTGCACCCGGCCCGCCACAGGAGTCGCTGGTGCACGATGGGACAAGGATATCCCTACCGGCCAAACCCTCCCTAACGCGGACGACGCTAGGCCAATTGTGCGTCGCCCCACGGACCTCCCGGTCGCGGCCGGCTGCGACAGAGCCTGGGCGCAAACCCAGAATCTCTGGTGGCACAGCTAGCACTGCGATGCAGTGCCCTAGACCACGGCGCCACCCGGGAGGCTAAAGTGTACTGTTAGCTAGCTAGCTAATGTTAGCTGGCTGGCTCGCAAACTAACGTTACATCATGCGTTGGGATTCATTGTTTATCTAGCTAGCTATCTAGCTACATTTCTTTACAAAAGACTCTCGTCTTAGTGTCCCAGAGCGCAGAATAACTGATGCATTTTTGAATGCTCAACACTCCTTGAATATGCCCGGTGTCAGTAAACATCTGCAACAAAGCGTAATTCAATTGTTGCCAGCAGCACAGTTAGTCACCAACGCTCTGGATAACATGAAAAAAGCCTAACCAGCTCTGCTAGGGCGAGTAAAATTGTCAGAATGGGGAGTGCTCTCATACTGTTAGCCAGTTAGCTTGGGTGCTTGACTGTAGTTGTGAGGTCAGAGCTTTCGGAACAACCCTACTTATTGGCCAGAGCGTCCAGTGTGCACTCTGAACAAAAAACCACAGATAGAGCAATAAGGCGAGTAATTTTCAGTGAGCTGTTCTCTCTCTCTCTCTTAGATGTCTGGAAGTAGCTGGCAAATTAGTACAGAATGGTTGGATCAACCCTTAAAGAGATGGGTGGGGCTAAGGATTAAGAGGGTATGAACATTACTGAATGGGTGTAGGCAAGAAGGGCTCTCCAACAGTAGTACAAAAACGTTGAAAGACGTTTTTCTCAAAAGTGAGTTTACAAGATAATTAACTTTCAAAGCAGAATTACTTTCCCATTGTTTCCTCAAATGCAGTGTATGATATACCCTTTTGTTGTTCTGAGTATCTACTTTTATCCAATGTAAAAACAGAAATTCAAATTTTGCTACATAAGACTGAATTCAGGTGGTGAGTCACAAATATGAAAAGATCGATGGTATCTGTCACACCCTGGCCTTAGTTATCTTTGTTTTCATTATTATTTTAGTTAGGTCAGGGTGTGACATGGGGAATGTATGTGTTTTGGTTTGTCTAGGGGTTTGTATGTTTAATGGGTCAGTGTCTTGTCTAGGTGTTTGTATGTCTATGGCTGCCTAGATTGGTTCTCAATTAGAGGCAGCTGTGGTTTATTGTCTCTGATTGAGAGCCATATTTAAGGCAGCCATAGGCATTTGGGTTTTGTGGGTAATTGTCTATGTTGTACGTTTGTAGCTTGTGTGTGCACTTACGTTTATAGCTTCACGATCGTTTGTTGTTTTGTTTAGGTTTATAATAGTGTTCGTTTCGTGTTTTTCTTTATTCTCAAATAAAAGAGAATGTATTTTTCACACGCTGCGCCTTGGTCCACTTCTTCCACTCAAGACGATCGTGACAGTATCATCATAAAACAATATCCGTTTAGATCATACAAGGAACAAACCTTAATTTAAATTAAGGAGATCTTTACATTTGTTAGTTAAGTGCCTGCATCTGCTGCCCTTTCAAATCCAAATGTTTCAGTTGGGCAGGAGGTTCCTTGATGAACCCCACCTCCTCTTGGAAGAACCTTTTGCGGGCCATTTTCAGTGCAAAAACCTTTAGGAAGCCTTGTTGAACCCCTAATTTTAAGAATGTACAGGCACATGCTCGTCATAGTGGGCTACTGACTTGAGTCATCCTCTGCTTGACAATGATTAAAGTTTAGTGCGTGTAAAGCAGCAACGGGAGCAGCGCATAAAGGATTCACGGACATGGGAGGAGATATTGGATGGAAAGGGACCTTGGGCACAACCGGGAGAATATCGCCTTCCTCGTGAAGAGCTGGAGGCAGCTAAAGCCTAGAGGAGGCGATATGAGGAGACAGCACGGAAGCAAGGCTGGAAGCCCGTGAGTACAACCCCAAAATTTCTTGGGGGGGGCTAAAAGGGAGTGTGGCGAAGTCAGGTAGGAGACCTGCGCCTAACTCCCTGTACTTACCGTGGAGAGCGAGAGTACGGGCAGACACCGTGTTACGCAGTAGAGCGCATGGTGTCTCCTGTACGTGTTCATGGCCCGGTGCGGGTTATTCCACCTCCCCGCACTGGCAGGGCTAGATTGAGGATTGAGCCGGATGTCATGAAGCCGGCCCAACGCATCTGGCCACCAGTGCGTCTCCTCGGGCCGGCTTACATGGCACCAGCCTTACGCATGGTGTCCCCGGTTCGCCTACATAGCCCGGTGCGGGTTATTCCACCTCCCCGCACTGGTCGGGCGACGGGGAGCATACAACCAGGTAAGGTTGGGCAGGCTCAGTGCTCAAGGGAGCCAGTACGCCTGCACGGTCCGGTATTTCCGGCGCCACCTCCCCGCCCCAGCCCAGTACCACCAGTGCCTACACCACGCACCAGGCTTCCTGTGCGTCTCCAGAGCCCTGTTCCTCCTCCACGCACTAGTCCTATGGTGCGTGTCTCCAGCCCATTACCACCAGTGCCTACACCACGCACCAAGCCTCCTGTGTGTCCCCAGAGTCCTGTGCGTCCTGTTGCTGCTCCGCGCACTAGCCCTGAGATGCGTGTCCCCAGCCCGGAACCACCAGTGCCGGCACCACGCACTAGGCCTAATGTGCGTCTCCAGGGTCCAGTATGCCCTGTTCCTTCTCCCCGCACTAGCCCTGAGATGCGTGTCCCCAGCCCGGTACACCAGTGCCGGCACCACGCACTAGGCCTAATGTGCGTCTCCAGGGTCCAGTATGCCCTGTTCCTTCTCCCCGCACTAGCCTGAAGGTGCGTGTCCTTAGCCCGGTACCTCCAGTTCCGGCACCACGCACCAGGCATACAGTGTGCCTCAGCCGGCCAGAGCTGCCCGTCTGCCAAGCACCGTCAGAGCTGCCCGTCTGCCAAGCACCGTCAGAGCTGCCCGTCTGCCAAGCACCGTCAGAGCTGCCCGTCTGCCAAGCACCGTCAGAGCTGCCCGTCTGCCAAGCACGGTCAGAGCTGCCCGTCTGCCAAGCACCGTCAGAGCTGCCCGTCTGCCAAGCACCGTCTGAGCTGCCCGTCTGCCAAGCACCGTCTGAGCTGCCCGTCTGCCAAGCACCGTCTGAGCTGCCCGTCTGCCAAGCACCGTCAGAGCTGCCCGTCTGCCAAGCACCGTCAGAGCTGCCCGTCTGTCCCGAGCCGCTAGAGCCGTCCGCCAGACGGGATCAGCCAGAGCCTTCCGCCAGACGGGATCAGCCCGAGCCGTCCGCCAGACGGGATCAGCCCGAGCCGTCCGCCAGACGGGATCAGCCCGAGCCGCCAGCCAGCCATGAGCAGCCCGAGCCGCCAGCCAGCCATGAGCAGCCAGAGCCGCCAGCCAGCCATGAGCAGCCAGAGTCGCCAGCCAGCCATGAGCAGCCAGAGTCGCCAGCCAGCCATGAGCAGCTAGAGTCGCCAGCCAGCCATGAGCAGCTAGAGTCGCCAGCCAGCCATGAGCAGCTAGAGTCGCCAGCCAGCCATGAGCAGCTAGAGTCGCCAGCCAGCCAGGATCTTCCAAAGCCGCCAGTCAGCCAGGATCTACCAGAGCCACCAAAGCGGTTATTGACAATGGTGGAGTGGGGGCCACGTCCCGCACCCGAGCCGCCGCCATAATAAGGCCCACCCCGGACCCTCCCCTTCAATGTCAGGTTGTGCGGTCGGAGTCCGCACCTTTGGGGGGGGGGGGGCACTGTCACACCCTGGCCTTAGTTATCTTTGTTTTCATTATTATTTTAGTTAGGTCAGGGTGTGACATGGGGAATGTATGTGTTTTGGTTTGTCTAGGGGTTTGTATATTTAATGGGTCAGTATCTTATCTAGGTGTTTGTATGTCTATGGCTGCCTAGATTGGTTCTCAATTAGAGGCAGCTGTGGTTTATTGTCTCTGATTGAGAGCCATATTTAAGGCAGCCATAGGCATTTGGGTTTTGTGGGTAATTGTCTATGTTGTACGTTTGTAGCTTGTGTGTGCACTTACGTTTATAGCTTCACGATCGTTTGTTGTTTTGTTTAGGTTTATAATAGTGTTCGTTTCGTGTTTTTCTTTATTCTCAAATAAAAGAGAATGTATTTTTCACACGCTGCGCCTTGGTCCACTTCTTCCACTCAAGACGATCGTGACAGTATCATCATAAAACAATATCCGTTTAGATCATACAAGGAACAAACCTTAACTTAAATTAAGGAGATCTTTACATTTGTTAGTTAAGTGCCTGCATCTGCTGCCCTTTCAAATCCAAATGTTTCAGTTGGGCAGGAGGTTCCTTGATGAACCCCACCTCCTCTTGGAAGAACCTTTTGCGGGCCATTTTCAGTGCAAAAACCTTTAGGAAGCCTTGTTGAACCCCTAATTTTAAGAATGTACAGGCACATGCTCGTCACAGTGGGCTACTGACTTGAGTCATCCTCTGCTTGACAATGATTAAAGTTTAGTGCTAGGAATAGGAAAATGACCCCTGGTTTGCGCTAAAGTTACCTGCACCCTTTTCCATGTGAAGCGGATCCAGTTAAAAATACATTACCCTATTGTCTGCCGTATAATGTTACGTGAGGTACTTTTCTAGGTCATTGAGGAGGGGAAGAGAACCAACAGAGAAAAACTGACTGAGGTGAGGGTTACATGTACAACAGGATACATCATTAATGAGTTAGACCTGATCATGTTGTTATCACAGAATATGAGACTGGCAGACCCTTCTAAGGCAGGATGATGATGAGGTGATGTCTTTGGTTTGTAGCATAGAGTAGCGACCTGTTATGACTTGACAAGACAAGACAGGTGTCTTCCGAGCCATACTTGCAAACACTAGAAAACGTTTAAGTTCAAGGTTAAGCTTAAACATCAGCGAATTAGAATCGTTGACGTAGTTGCACATGATCAAAGGCTACATGTTAGCTGTTCCCATTACATTAGCTTGAACATTTAACCCTATGTCAACCTCAGATGATGTACTGTAACAAATTGCCCATCAATGGCATTTCTTAAAATAGGTCACCTTTGCCTCCAGAGAGATACATTTAATCCTCCAAATTCAAGATTTTCTTTTGTGCCCCTTCACTTGGTCTGTCTCAACTGTAGAGTGCCAATATTGTATGTTCATCGCATCCTTGACTAGTATACTTACAAACCATTTTCTCATATATTACAAAATCCCATGTTTTTGCTTATCCATCCATTTGCTTTAACGGAGAAAAGACAAAGGAGGTATATTGTATATTGTAATAAAAAAAAGTAGTCTAAGAGCCTTGTGTACTTGTGAAATATCTGTCATGCACCGTAACCGTCATTGCTTTCCTGGTTGCACACAACGCTTAACTTCTTATGGCTGCAGGGGCAGTATTGAGTAGCTTGGATGAAAGGTGCACAGAGGTGCTCAGTCATAGTTGCTAATATATGCATATTCATATTGGATAGAAAACACTCTGAAGTTTCTAAAACTGTTTGAATTATTTTTTTCTTTTATTTTTATTTCACCTTTATTTAACCAGGTAGGCTAGTTGAGAACAAGTTCTCATTTGCAACTGCGACCTGGCCAAGATAAAGCATAGCAGTGTGAACAGACAACACAGAGTTACACATGGAGTAAACAATAAACAAGTCAATAACATGGTAGAAAAAAAAGAGAATCTATATACAATGTGTGCAAAAGGCATGAGGTAGGCAATAAATCGAATAATTACAATTTAGCAGATTAACACTGGAGTGATAAATCATCAGATGATCATGTGCAAGAAGAGATACTGGTGTGCAAAAGAGCAGAAAAGTAAATAAATAAAAGCAGTATGGGGGGTGAGGTAGGTAAATTGGGTGGGTAGTTTACAGATGGACTATGTACAGCTGCAGCGATCGGTTAGCTGCTCGGATAGCAGATTTTTAAAGTTGTTGAGGGAGATAAAAGTCTCCAACTTCAGAGATTTTTGCAATTCGTTCCAGTCGCAGGCAGCAGAGAACTGGAAGGAAAGGCGTCCAAATGAGGTTTTAGCTTTAGGGATGATCAGTGAGATACACCTGCTGGAGCGCGTGTTGCGGGTGGGTGTAGCCATCGTGACCAGTGAACTGAGATAAGGCGGCACTTTACCTAGCATAGCCTTGTAGATGACCTGGAGCCAGTGGGTCTGACGACGAACATGTAGCGAGGGCCAGCCGACTAGGGCATACAGGTCGCAGTGGTGGGTCGTATAAGGTGCTTTAGTAACAAAACGAATGGCACTGTGATAAACTGCATCCAGTTTGCTGAGTAGAGTGTTGGAAGCTATTTTGTAGATGACATCGCCGAAGTCGAGGATCGGTAGGATAGTCAGTTTTACTAGGGTAAGTTTGGCGGCGTGAGTGAAGGAGGCTTTGTTGCGGAATAGAAAGCCGATTCTTGATTTGATTTTGGATTGGAGATGTTTGATATGAGTCTGGAAGGAGAGTTTGCAGTCTAGCCAGACACCTACAGTGGGGAGAACAAGTATTTGATACACTGCCGATTTTGAAGGTTTTCCTACTTACAAAGCATGTAGAGGTCTGTAATTTTTATCATAGGTACACTTCAACTGTGAGAGACGGAATCTAAAACAAAAATCCAGAAAATCACATTGTATGATTTTTAAGTAATTAATTTGCATTTTATTGCGTGACATAAGTATTTGATCACCTACCAACCAGTAAGAATTCCGGCTCTCACAGACCTGTTAGTTTTTCTTTTAGAAGCCCTCCTGTTCTCCACTCATTACCTGTATTAACTGCACCTGTTTGAACTTGTTACCTGTATAAAAGACACCTGTACACACACTCAATCAAACAGACTCCAATCTCTCCACAATGGCCAAGACCAGAGAGCTGTGTAAGGACATCAGGGATAAAATTGTAGACCTGCACAAGGCTGGGATGGGCTACAGGACAATAGGCAAGCAGCTTGGCGAGAAGGCAACAACTGTTGGCGCAATTATTAGAAAATGGAAGAAGTTCAAGATGACGGTCAATCACCCTCGGTCTGGGGCTCCATGCAAGATCTCACCTCGTGGGGCATCAATGATCATAAGGAAGGTGAGGGATCAGCCCAGAACTACACGGCAGGACCTGGTCAATGACCTGAAGAGAGCTGGGACCACAGTCTCAAAGAAAACCATTAGTAACACACTACGCTGTCATGGATTGAAATCCTGCAGCGCACGCAAGGTCCCCCTGCTCAAGCCAGCGCATGTCCAGGCCCGTCTGAAGTTTGCCAATGACCATCTGGATGATCCAGAGGAGGAATGGGAGAAGGTCATGTGGTCTGATGAGACAAAAATAGAGCTTTTTGGTCTAAACTCCACTCGCCGTGTTTGGAGGAAGAAGAAGGTTGAGTACAACCCCAAGAACACCATCCCAACCGTGAAGCATGGAGGTGGAAACATCATTCTTTGGGGATGCTTTTCTGCAAAGGGGACAGGACGACTGCACCGTATTGAGGGGAGGATGGATGGGGCCATGTATCGCGAGATCTTGGCCAAAAACCTCCTTCCCTCAGTAAGAGCATTGAAGATGGGTCGTGGCTGGATCTTCCAGCATGACAACGACCCGAAACACACAGCCAGGGCAACTAAGGAGTGGCTCCGTAAGAAGCATCTCAAGGTCCTGGAGTGGCCTAGCCAGTCTCCAGACCTGAACCCAATAGAAAATCTTTGGAGGGAGCTGAACGTCCGTATTGCCCAGCGACAGCCCCGAAACCTGAAGGATCTGGAGAAGGTATGTATGGAGGAGTGGGCCAAAATCCCTGCTGAAGTGTGTGCAAACCTGGTCAATAACTACAGGAAACGTATGATCTTTGTAATTGCAAACAAAGGTTTCTGTACCAAATATTAAGTTCTGCTTTTCTGATGTATCAAATACTTATGTCATGCAATAAAATGCAAATTAATTACTTAAAAATCATACAATGTGATTTTCTGGATTTTTGTTTTAGATTCCGTCTCTCACAGTTGAAGTGTACCTATGATACAAATTACAGACCTCTACATGCTTTGTAAGTAGGAAAACCTTCAAAATCGGCAGTGTATCAAATACTTGTTCTCCCCACTGTAGGTACCTATAGATGTCCACATATTCTAGGTCGGAACCGTCCAGGGTGGTGATGCTAGTCGGGCGTGCGGGTGCAGGCAGCGAACGGTTGAAAAGCATGCATTTGGTTTTACTAGCGTTTAAGAGCAGTTGGAGGCCACGGAAGGAGTGTTGTATGGCATTGAAGCTCGTTTGGAGGTTAGATAGCACAGTGTCCAAGGAAGGGCCGGAAGTATATAGAATGGTGTCGTCTGCGTAGAGGTGGATCAGGGAATCGCCCGCAGCAAGAGCAACATCATTGATGTATACAGAGAAAAGAGTCGGCCCGAGAATTGAACCCTGTGGTACCCCCATAGAGACTGCCAGAGGACCGGACAACATGCCCTCCGATTTGACACACTGAACTCTGTCTGCAAAGTAGTTGGTGAACCAGGCAAGGCAGTCATTAGAAAAACCGAGGCTACTGAGTCTGCCGATAAGAATATGGTGATTGACAGAGTCGAAAGCCTTGGCCAGGTCGATGAAGACGGCTGCACAGTAATGTCTTTTATCGATGGCGGTTATGATATCGTTTAGTACCTTGAGCGTGGCTGAGGTGCACCCGTGACCGGCTCGGAAACCGGATTGCACAGCGGAGAAGGTACGGTGGGATTCGAGATGGTCAGTGATCTGTTTGTTGACTTGGCTTTCGAAGACCTTAGATAGGCAGGGCAGGATGGATATAGGTCTGTAACAGTTTGGGTCCAGGGTGTCTCCCCCTTTGAAGAGGGGGATGACCGCGGCAGCTTTCCAATCCTTGGGGATATCAGATGATACGAAGGAGAGGTTGAACAGGCTGGTAATAGGGGGTGCGACAATGGCGGCGGACAGTTTCAGAAATAGGGGGTCCAGATTGTCAAGCCCAGCTGATTTGTATGGGTCCAGGTTTTCCAGCTCTTTCAGAACATCTGCTATCTGGATTTGGGTAAAGGAGAAGCTGGGGAGGCTTGGGCGAGTAGCAGCGGGGGGGGCGGGGCTGTTGGCCAAGGTTGGAGTCGCCAGGAGGAAGGCATGGCCAGCCATTGAGAAATGCTTGTTGAAGTCTTCGATTATCACGGATTTATCGGTGGTGACCGTGTTACCTAGCCTCAGTGCAGTGGGCAGCTGGGAGGAGGTGCTCTTGTTCTCCATGGACTTTACAGTATCCCAGAACTTTTTGGAGTTAGAGCTACAGGATGCGAATTTCTGCTTGAAAAAGCTGGCCTTTGCTTTCCTGACTGACTGCGTGTATTGGTTCCTGACTTCCCTGAACAGTTGCATATCGCGGGGGCTCTTCGATGCTATTGCAGTTCGCCACAGGATGTTTTTGTGCTGGTCGAGGGCAGTCAGGTCTGGAGTGAACCAAGGGCTATATCTGTTCTTGGTTCTGCATTTTTTGAACGGAGCATGCTTGTCTAATATGGTGAGGAAGTAACATTTAAAGAATGACCAGGCATCCTCAACTGACGGGATGAGGTCAATATCCTTCCAGGGTACCCAGGCCAGGTCGATTAGAAAGGCCTGCTCGCAGAAGTGTTTTAGGGAGCGTTTGACAGTGATGAGGGGTGGTCGTTTGACCGCGGACCCGTGGCGGATACAGGCAATGAGGCAGTGATCGCTGAGATCTTGATTGAAGACAGCAGAGGTGTATTTGGAGGGCAGGTTGGTCAGGATAATGTCTATTAGGGTGCCCATGTTTACGGATTTAGGGTTGTACCTGGTGGGTTCCTTGATGATTTGTGTGAGATTGAGGGCATCAAGCTTGGATTGTAGGACTGCCGGGGTGTTAAGCATATCCCAGTTTAGGTCACCTAACAGAACAAACTCTGAAGCTAGATGGGGAGCGATCAATTCACAGATGGTGTCCAGGGCACAGCTGGGAGCTGAGGGGGGTCGGTAGCAGGCGGCAACAGTGAGAGACTTATTTCTGGAGAGATTAATTTTTAAAATTAGAAGTTCGAACTGTTTGGGCATAGACCTGGAAAGTATGACAGAACTTTGCAGGCTATCTCTGCAGTAGATTGCAACTCCTCCCCCTTTGGCAGTTCTATCTTGACGGAAAGTGTTATAGTTGGGTATGGAAATCTCAGAATTTTTGGTGGCCTTCCTAAGCCAGGATTCGGACACGGCAAGGACATCAGGATTGGCAGAGTGTGCTAAAGCGGTGAGTAAGGCAAACTTAGGGAGGAGGCTTCTGATGTTGACATGCATGAGGCCAAGGCTTTTTCGATCACAGAAGTCAACAAATGAGGGTGACTGGGGACATGCAGGGCCTGGGTTTACCTCCACATCACCCGAGGAACAGAGGAGTAGTAGGATGAGGGTGCGGCTAAAGGCTATCAAAACTGGTCGCCTAGAGCGTTGGGGACAAAGAATAAAAGGAGCAGATTTATGGGCGTGGTAGAATAGATTCTGGGCATAATGTGCAGACAGGGGTATGGTGGGGCGCGGGTACAGCGGAGGCAAGCCCAGGCACTGGGTGATGATAAGAGAGGTTGTATCTCTGGACATGCTGGTCTCAATGGGTGAGGTCACCGCATGTGTGGGGGGTGGGACAAAGGGGGTATCAGAGGTACGGAGAGTGGAACTACATTGCAAACCAAAACAATGATAATGATAACTAGCCTGAACAACAGTATGCAAGGCATATTGATATTTGAGAGAGACATACAATAAGGCATAAAGTGATTGCAGGTCTTGATTGGGAGAGCTAGCTAAAACAACAGGTAAGATAACAGCAGCAATAACAGGGTGCTAGTCTAACACAGCAACAACAGGTAAAAATGGCGACGACTAGGCAGAGAGGGTCGGATTAACTACACACAGATCCTGAGTTAAAGCACAGAGCCGACAGATAAAACACAAATAAACAGAATGGAGTACCGTGAATTAATGGACAGTCAAGCATGCATCAGCTATGTAGCCAAGTGATCATAGTGTCCAGGGGGCAGCCGTAGATGGAGCAGGGAGGCCTCCACTAAGCTAGCACGCGGCGTTTAAAGTTAGTAGCCCGGGGGGTGGTCTGCTCAGACGGAGGGGGTCTGCTCAGACGTGGTCGTGTCGACAGAGAATCCAGAAAATCCAAGCCGGATGGCGAAAGAGAGGTTGTGAATTGTAGAATTGTGTTTGCTAACTGGTGCTACCTTCGTGGCAGTGGCGCTAGCTGCGCTAGCTGCAAGCTAGCTGTGAGGATCAGAAGTAGTGGCTCAGGGATTACGGCAGGAATCCGGCGTTGTTGTCGAGAGACAGTCCGATGCTGGTAAATTGGTGAGTAATATCCAGGCTAATAACAGGGCTGGTGTCTGTGCAGAAGGTAAAAGCTACTAGCAGCGGCAAAAAAATGGCTAAATTAGCTTGTAGCTGATTTAGACCAGTTGTGATGGATTGGCAGGGCTCTGTGTCGGCAAAAAAAAGGTCCAGTCCAATTGGCAAAAGAGGTATTGTAGCCCAAGAATTCGCTGGTAGACCTCTTCGGCTAGCCGGCAGATGGGCCTAGCTCGAGGCTAGCTCAAGGCTAACTGGTGCTTGCTTCGGGACAGAGGTGTTAGCCAGTAGTAGCCACTCGGTTGCAGCTAGCTAGCTGTGATGATACGGTGTAATTGTCCAGAGCTTGCGTCAGGAATCCGGTGATGTGGTAGAGAAAAAGCAGTCCTATATGCTCTGGGTTGATATCGCGCTTGCAGACTGGCAGGTATTGGCCCGGTATTGAAGCTGGCTGTGTCCGAGTTAAGGGCGAAGACCGCAGCAGTGGCTAACTGACTACTAGCTAGTAGCTAGTTATCTGGCTAGCTTCTGATTGGGGTTACGGTTCTAAAGTATAAAAAAAATAGCAGGTCCGTACCACATTGGGTGAGGCGGAATGTAGGAATGTATATTCAGTTCCTAGATGGAAAGTGAAATTAAAATATATACGAAATGTATACGAAAAATACAAAGACTATTTACACGGGACAAGACAAGACAAAGACACGTGCGACTGCTACGCCATCTTGGATTCGACCAAAATGTCTGTGAGTATAACAGAACTCATATGGCAGGCAAAAACCTGAGAAGTTCCACTTCCTGTTTGGATTTTTTCTGAGGCTGCCAGATTTTCAACCAAGCTCCCAATGAAATTACAGCAAGATATGGATGAGTTTTCACTTCCTACGGCTTCCAATAGATGTCAACAGTCAATAGAACTTTGTCTGATGACTCTACTGTGAAGGGGGGCCGAAGGAGACAGGAATGAGTCACCACTGGCATGAGGTGACCATTTTTTCACCATGCGCGTTCACATAAGAGGGAGCTCCGTTCCATCGCTCATCTGAAGTCAATGTAATTCTCCGGTTGGAACGTTATTCAAGATGTACGTTAAAAACATTCTAAAGATTGATTCAATACATCGTTTGACATGTTTCTACGGACTGTTACGGAACTTTTGGACATTTCGTCAGGTTTTAGTGAAGTGCTTTCCTGACGTTGGATTTGTATACCAAACACGCGACAAAAATAGCTATTATGGACATAGATGGACATTACCGAAAAAAACGAACATTTCTTGTGGAAGTGGGAGTCCTGGGAGTGCATTCCGACGAAGATCAGCAAAGGTAAGTGAAGATTTATAATGCTTTTTATGAGTTTTGTTGACTGCCCAATTTGGGCGGGTAACTGTATGGCTTGCTTTTGTGGCTGAATGCTGTTTTCAGATTATTGAATATTGTGTTTTGCCGTAAAGCTTTTTGAAATCTGACACAGCGGTTGCATTAAGAACAAGTGTATCTTTAATTCTATGTAAAACATGTATCTTTCATCAAAGTTTATGATGAGTATTTCTCTTATTTGACGTGGCTCTCTGCAATTTCTCCGGATATTTTGGAGGCATTTCTGAACATGGCGCCAATGTAAACAGAGGTTTTTGGATATAAATATGAACTTAATCGAACAAGACATATATTTATTGTGTAATATGAAGTCCTATGAGTGTCATCTGATGAAGATCATCAAAGGTTAGTGATTCATTTTATCTCTATTTGTGCTATTTGTGACTCCTCTCTTTGAATGGAAAAATTGCTGAATTTTTCTTTGAGTTGTTGGTGACCTAACATAATCGTTTGTGATGCTTTTGCTGAAAAGCCTATTTGAAATCGGACACTTTGGTGGGATTAACAACAAGATTACCTTTAAAATGGTATAAAACACATGTATGTTTGAGGAATTTTTATTATGAGATTTCTGTTGTTTGAATTTGGCGCCCTGCACTTTCACTGGCTGTTGTCATATCGATCCCGTTACCGGGATTGCAGCCATAACTAGAGTCGATTTCCGCGCTCTGGTGGAAATCAAATTAGCATAATACAAAAATCACCATCAATATTTTTCAGTTTAGGCTAGAGATATGTTTTTTTGGCTCAATCCACCGCATCAGCCGATGTCACACTTCCACATCTGCCATGAAAGGTGACAGAGCTGGTGTTTGTCAGACCAAACGTCTGAAGTCGTTACAGCTGATCTTCCAACATATTAGTAAAAAAATATGTTTTATTTTTATATCTTTCATATATCTCTCAGATATAGGAGAGACACTTCAGAACAAACTTAATTTTGATATTTTGGGGGGACTGTGTTGTTCCATGTAGTGAATATGTTATTCAACGCGTTTGTAATAGCAGTAAGGCCCAACATTATTTTTCATCAAATAATTTGTTTAACTTTTTTTTAATACTTCAAGGGGTCTTAAAATTCAAAATCAAATAGCTAAATGATCCTTGGTATGACCTTCTTAAAACAATTCCGTAGAACCCCCCACTTAACTGAGTAGCATTGATAAATATGGTAAAAAAAAGACTTGAATGGTTGAATTTATACAGTGAATGGGTATGTTCCAATATCTATTTTCACTACTTCCCACAAGCATTGGATAGGTGGGCTAGTGGCCTGTCAACCATATTTCTTTCAAATCAGTAAAAGGAAGTGAACAAGTGCACACTTTGGGAGGAAGGAGAGATAAGTAGATAATATAAATGGAACATAGCCCTTGTCAACAACCACAGGAAGTGGCATCAGATTTGAGGAGCAGTTAGAAACCACAAGGCCCGAGTGACAGTGTTTCACCTCACATCTTCGTCTCTGCTCCAACTGAACACAATTATCTTCAGGTTCAATAGAGGACACATCATAATCATCATAGAAATGTCTCTCGGCTCTGTTGTCATTCTTTACTCACTTTATTTAAGTAAGTGTTTGTCCATCACGTAAAATATTTTTTTTTGTACAGTGCACCCTGGTCATTGAGCAACTGGAAATGGCTGGTGGAAAGGAGTGTCTCTGTCTGAATTTAAATCTATGATTGATGCAAAGATTGTGGACACATAATTGCTTTTAACTTCTGCTAATGTATTTTTGTCTCAGTGTGTTGTTGTTGCCATTTTGTCATTGCAGTGTCAGTGGCAGGACAGAAATTGGACAACAAGATGACATTGATCAGGAAACAGAAACAGCCTGTCACCTTCAGCTGCCAAAACATTGATCAGAATTGCAATTATGTCTACTGGTACCAGAAGAAGGAGGGAGAAACTTTCATCTTGATCCTCCGCATACAAAGTGGTTACTGCACTGTCTATTCAGATTACAACCATCCTCAAAAAGATGAATTCTCAGCCATGAGACAAAGTAAGAACTGTAATCTGAAGATCCAGTCAGTTAAAGTGTCCCATTCTGCCACCTACTTCTGTGCCTGCTTTGACTCGTCAACCCACAGTGAAAACTGATCCACACAGCCTGTTCAAAAACTCTGTGGTTTTAATCAAGCTGTGAATTCATGAAGAAAAATGCACCACAGAAAGTGACAATCATAGGTTAGAGTGGAGTGTCTTCTTCAAATCCAAAGTTAAATGCTATTCTAAAAGGAATCCTAAATATATCATAGAGATGCCTTGCCATTGAGCAAACATTGTCTAAACTGCATCTTCCTGATGTGACCTGCATACATTATGTGGAGAGGTTGGGCAGAGGTTTGTGTGCTATCTGGCTGTACCGTGAATATAGGACGGCTAAGGTGTTTCCTTAGGCACGGTGGAAACAGAGTCGAAACGCCCAGTCATAGTTTGGTCCTGGCTGACAATTCCCATGGATAAGCAATATTGATTGTGTTTCAGGTACTTAACACAGATAATAGGCAGAATCTACCGCACATCCAAAACAGATTAGTGAAGGTGCTGGAGGCAAAATGCAAAAGTGAAAAAAAAGACTGTAAAAAGTCTCAGCACACGTCCAATCAGATATAAATTCAAATTAATATAGCTTTCGGTCAGTCAACCTTCAATAGAACCCTACACAGGAAAGACTAGGAGAGAGGGAAAGAGTGTCTCTTTCAACTGCAAAGTTGTCACTCAGTGATGAGCTAACTTCTACTTGTACCAGAAGAGACATGGTAGACAAGGTGCTTTTAAACACTCTAGAAACCTAATATTCCACAATTAATTCGGTCATTTCAATAACAGGTATTTGTATTACAATAATTTAAAATAATAAACATGGTTAACTATTAGTTTCTAGGGCACAGTGTGCTTCCAAGGAAGCAATAATTCAAATGTGCCTTTTATAGGCAATATCTCAACCAATTTTCTAGTGTTCCTAAATTTAATTATGTGTTTCTGACTTAATTTTTTTTTGAAGGACCAGTGCTACTACTAATGAAAAAAGTTAATTTAGAGCTCTGGCTGTAGGCTTCATGTGCCAACTCATTATTTGTGTGAGCGTGTGTGTGCACACATTGTGTATTCGCTTGTGTGTGTATGTCTATACTTTTACCACTTTAACCCTCTAGAGTCTAGCCTTGTCTGTGGGCATTGTCATGCTGAAACAGGAAAGGGCCTTCCCCCAACTGCTGCCACAAATTTGGAAACACAGAATCGTCTAGAATGGCATTGTATGCTGTAGCATTAAGATGTCCCTTCATTGGAACTAAGGGGCTTAGCCCAAACCATGAAAAACAGCCCCAGACCATTATTCCTCCTCCAACTTTACAGTAGGCACTATGCATTTGGGCAGGCAGTGTTCTCCTGGCATCCGCCAAACCCAGAATCCTCTGTCAGACTGCCAGATGGTGAAGCGCAATTCATCACTCCAGAGTCCAATGGCGGCAAGGTTTACACACCTGCAGCCGATGCTTGTCATTGCGCATGGTGATCTTAGGCTTGTGTGAGGCTGCTCGGCCACGGAAACCCATTTCATGAAGCACCCGACGAACATATATTGTGCTGACGTTGCTTCCATAAGCAGTTTGGAACTCGGTAGTGTAACAATATTGCTAGTACTAACTCATACCCAGGCGCAGATAAACACAGCTAGCAGAGTTAAGGGTAAATCCCGAAAAACATGAGACCTAAGAAAAGATACAGGCCAACTGAGGAACCTAAATAACAAGGCAACCAGGTAAACAGAGAAGGTAATTAAACACAGGTGAGTCCAATTAGTAATAATCAGGGTAAGGGTGCCCTACAGCGGTAACCTAAGGAAACAACAATCAAATAACCGTGAAACTGTGACAGGACTGTGACTGTGAAACTGTGACAGATTCCACAGGCAGAGGCAGATCCCTAGTAGACAACCAGACCATCTGGCCTGTACCGCGGAGAGGAAGAGCCTTGGACCGTACCTCAAGAGGAATAAAAAGTATGTTAGATGGACAGCCATCAGGAACTGCCTCCCTACCTTGCGCCTCCCTCACGACAGTCTCCATACCCCAGGACACCGGCGCGAGGATGAGCGTCCTGGGGATGATGGATCCAAGCGGCTGATCCTCACTGGAGCTGGGGGACTGGCGAGAAAGGGCATCCGGCTTCACGTTCTTAGACCCCGGACGGTACGATAACGTGAATCTGAATCGAGTGAAGAAAGGAGCCCAACGAGCCTGTCGGGGACTGAGGCATTTAGCCTCCTAGATGTAGGCCAGGTTCTTCTGGTCAGTCCAAATCGTAAAGGGATGTTCCGAACTCTCCAACCAGTGCCACCACTCCTCCAAAGCCAGTTTGACCACAAGAAGCTCTCGATTGCCGACATCATAGTTCCTCTCTGCTGGAGTGAGACAACTAGAGAAGAAGGTACAGGGATGAAGCTTTTGGTCTTTAGCCGAGCGCTAAGACAGAACCGCACCCACGCCAACGTCAGAGGCATCCACCTCTACCACGAAGGGAAGAGAAGGATCCGCATGAACTAGAATGGGTGCAGAATAAAACCGATGTTTCAGGTCCTGGAACGCCTTCTCACAGCAGGGGTCGAGCTTACATGCCCAGCCAAGCTCTTGCTGAGCGCTGTCAATGTTGTAGCCACAGAACTAAAGTTTCTCACAAATTTCTCACAGTCAAGCTGGACTTGCTTGACTGTGCTGGGCCGTGGCCAGTTGACCACCACTTCTACATTTTGGGAGTCCGTCCATACACAGCCCTGAGACATGATGTACACCAGGAAGGAGATCTGTGGAACATGAAACTCACACTTTTCGGCCTTCACAAACAAGTGGTGAAAGATGAGTCTTGAAGAACCTAGCAAACATGTTGGATGTGTTCAACAATGGACCTGGAGAAGATGAGGATGTAATCCAGGTACACAAACACAAACTGGTGAAGGAAGTCGCGCTTCACATCAATAACCAGGGCCTGGAAAACGGCTGGAGCATTTGTAGTCCAAACGGCATGACACAGTACTCATAATGTCCATTTGGGGATTTGAACGCTGTCTTCCACTCATCTCCATGTCTGATGCACACCAGATTGTACGCGTTCCGTAAATCAAATGTTGAGAAACGCTGGAGTCTCTCAATGGCTGACGACATAAGAGGAAGAGGGTAACGGTTCTTGATGGTAATGTTATTTAACTTCTTTATGATAGGGGGCAGCATTTTCACTTTTGGATGAATTTCGTGCCCATAGGGAACTGCCTCCTACTCTGTCCCAGATGCTAATATATGGATATTATTATTACTATTGGATAGAAGACACTCTGAAGTTTCTACAACTGTTTGAATGATGTCTGTGAGTATAACAGAACTCATATGGCAGGCAAAAACCTGAGAAAAAAATCAAAACAGGAAGTGAAAATTCTGAGAGTGGGCGTTGTGAAAGTCATCACCTATTCAATTCCCTGTAAGATATGGATCTGTTTGCACTTCATATGCCTTCCACTACATGTCAACAGTCAGTAGAACGTGGAATGAAGCTTATGCTGTTTTGTGGGACCGGATGGGAGGGGAATGAGTCAGTGGTCTGGCAGATGGCCAGTTCCTGGTCATGCGCTTTCCTCATCATGTCATCTTGCGTTCCATTACTTATAGAGACTGAAAAGAATTCTCCGGTTGGAACGTTATTGGATATAAATGATAACATCCTGAAGATTGATTCTCTACTTAATTTGACCAGTTTATTCGACTTGTAATATAACTTTTTGAAGTTTTCGTCCGACGTTTGCCTGCATCTGCATGAGCGTTTGGACACTGTACTACACATGGTAGCAAAATTAGCTAATTGGACATAAGTAATGGACATTATCGAACAAAACAACAATTTATTGTGGAACTAGGATTCCTGGCACTGCATTCTGATGAAGATAATCAAAGGTAAGGGAATATTTCTGATGTAATTTCGTATTTCTGTTGACTCCAACATGGCGGCTAATTTGGCTATTGTTCTGAGCTCCGTCTCAGATTATTGCATGGTGTGTTTTTTTGTAACGGTTTTTAAAAATCTGACACCGCGGTTGCATTAAGAAGAAGTGTATCTTTAATTATATGAAAAACATGTATCTTTCTTCAAAGTTTATGATGAGTATTTCTGTTATTTGACGTGGCTCTCTGTAATTACTCCGGATATTTTGGAGGCATTTCTGAACATGGCGCCAATGTAAACCGAGATTTGTGGATATAAATATGCACATTATCAAACAAAACATAAATGTATTGTGTAACATGATGTCATATGAGTGTCATCTGATGAAGATGTTCAAAGGTTAGTGATTAATTTTATCTCTATTTCTGGTTTTTGTTATTACTATATTTTGCTGGGAAAATGGCTGTGTTTTTCTGTTGCTATGTACTGAGCTAACATAATTGTTTGGTGTGCTTTCCCCGTAAATCCTTTTTGAAATTAGACATGTTGGCTGGATTCACAACATGTGTAGCTTTAATTTGGTGTCTTTCATAGATTTTTATAGTAATATATTTGAATTTGGTGCGCAAATTTTTTTCTGGATTTTGGCCAAGTGGGACGCTACCGTCCCACATATCCTAGAGAAGTTAAACCCCGGTAATCGATACAGGGATCCCCGTCCCTCTTTCCAAAAAGAAAAAACCCGCTCCTGCAGGTGAATTGGAAGGCCGAAATAAAACCAGCCTCCTTAAACCTGTTTAGGCCAGGGGTGCCGCTAGCGGCACTCCTCCCACATTCCATTGAAAAGGCAGAGCGGCAAATTCAAAAAAAAAAATTGAAATATTTAACTTTCACACATTAACAAGTCCAATACAGCATTTGAAAGATAAACATCTTGTCAATCCATCCAACATGTCCGATTTTTTAAATGTTTTACAGAGAAAACACCACATATATTTATGTTAGGTCACCACCAAATAAAAAAAGACAGACAGACATTTTTCACAGCACAAGTAGGCTGCAGGTAGCATGCACAAGCCAACCTAACTAACCTAGAACCAACCTAAATAACCTAGAAAAAACTACCTCAGATGACAGTCCTATAACATGTTACACAATAAATCTATGTTTTGTTCAAAAAAATTGCATATTTTAGCTATAAATCAGTTTTACATTACTGCTACCATCATAGCTACAGTCAGAAATCGCACGGGAGTAGCCAGAGTAAATACAGACACCAACTACCTAATTACACATCATAAAACATTTCAGACAAATATATGGTGGATAGCTAATGAAAGACAAATATCTTGTGAATACAGACAATATTTCCGATTGTTGAAGTGTTTTACAGCGAAAACACCACATATATTTATGTTAGTTCACCACCAAATACAAAAGATAGACAGACATTTTTCACAGCAACGGTAGCATGCAAGTAGCTAACCTAACTAACCTAGAACCAACCTAGAACCAACCTAAATAACCTAGAAAAAACTCCCTCAGATGACAGTCCTATAACATGTTACACAATAAATCTATGTTTTGTTCGAAAAATGTGAATATTTTAGCTATAAATCAGTTTTACATTACTGCTACCATCATAGCCACCATCACAGCTACAGTCAGAAATCGCACGGCAGTAGCCAGAGAAAATACAGACACCAACGTCAACTACTAATTACACATCATAAAACATTTCAGAACAATATATGGTGGATAGCTAATGAAAGAATAAGATCTTGTGAACAGAGCCAATATTTCCGATTTTTGAAGTGTTTTACAGCGAAAACACAATATATCGTTATATTAGCTTACTACAATAGCTAACACACAGCAGCATTGATTCTAGTCAAACGGTAGCATAGCACAGTTCGACAGATATATATGAAAAAGCATCCCAAATTGGGTCCTTATCTTTGTTGATCTTCCATCAGAATGTTCTCCAAGGGGTCCTTTGTTCAGAACCGACTTTATTTGGATCCATAACGAACGATTTCCCTCAGAATTAGCAAACACACTGGCTGTGCGTTGCTAGCCTCTCGTTCTTGAACCAATTCTTGCGACGCATCACGTCTAAAGTCCAGAATAAATTTCAATAATATAATTAAACTATATTGAAAAAACATACTTTAGGATGATATTGTGACATGTATCAAAGAAAATCGAAGCCAGAGATCATATTCACCTTTAAAAAGGTTCTTCCATGAGCCGAGTACAGGTCCTATTTCGCGCCCAAGAAAAAAATAAAAGTGCGCACGTCTCAGTCCAAGAGGTTGTGTTCAGTCCCTGGTCGAGATAATCAACTGATTTCTTCTCTCACTTCCGCATGACACCCAGGCGAAGGCGTATGACGTGTTTCTACAGTCATAAGTGACATGCCCTTTTATAGACAAGCTCCTGAAGAGAGAGTTCGCTTTTGGAAATCTCACTTCCGGTTAGGAAATGGTCTGTAAAAGGAGTTCTGTTTCACTTAGAGAAATAATTCAAACGTTTTTAGAAACTAGAGACTGTTTTCTATCCAATAGTAATAATAATATGCATATTGTACGAGCAAGAATTGAGTACGAGGCCGTTTAAAAATCATACGATTTTCACCAAAAGTGAAAATAGCACCCCCTGGTCCCCAACAGGTTAATATACCTGTTCATGGCTGCAGTCTCTAGTTCTGAGTGAGAATATAGCCCTCAACTCTGAGGAGTGGTGCTGGGCAAGAGGTCGATGGCACAATCAAAGGACCTGTGAGGAGGCAGTTCGCTGGCCCTTCATTTGCTGAAGACCTGACCCAGATCCCAGTAATCCCGAGGTACGTGGGAAAGATCAGGCTTGTCATCCCCACCCGGGGGAAGAGGAGAATCGGAAGCCTCCAGACGAGCAGGGCGGGAAGGATGTGGAGAGTGGCTGGCAGGTGGACTGGCATGAAGGATTCCATCCCATAACTCTTCCAGAGGGCTTATGGATAGAAAGCCACTGATGTCCAAGAACCAGGGGAAGCTCAGGAGAGTCCACCAAATGTAACTGGATAAACTCCACATGATAATCCAGAAATCGTAGCTGAATAGGCATGGTGAGTTGCTTCACCTTTCCAGACTCTAGGGGTTAAACATCCAGCGCAGTGACCGGCAACAGAATGTCCAGCTTAGTGAGAGGCAGCCCCTGTTGGCGAGCTAATGTGCAATCTAGAAAACAACCGGTAGCCCCAGAGTCTATGAAAGCAGGAATGTCCAACTGCCCATTGTTCCACCGCAGGTTGGCCCGGAAGAAAGGTGCATACCGTGTCGGCAGCTGGAGACTGTATCTGACTCGCCAGTATTCTCCCGTCTACTGACGAGTCATCCCGTTTCCCGTCAGCTCTGGACAAGAGGCACGGAAATGTCCAGACTGTCCAACATATCAATCAGTCTATCAAATATATTTATAAAGCCCTTTTCACATCAGCCGATGTCACAACGTGCTATTCAGAAACCCAGCCTAAAACACCAAACAGCAAGCAATGCAGATGTGGAAACACGGTGGCTAGGAAAAACTCCCTAGAAAGGACAGCACCTATTAATAAGCCTAGAGAGCACCAGGCTCTGAGGTGTGGCCAGTCCTCCTATGGCTGTACAGGGTGGAGAATATAACAGTACATGGCTAAGATGTTCAAACGTTCATAGATGGCCAGCAGGTCAAATAACAATAATCACAGTGGTTGTAGAAGGGTGCAACAGGTCAGAACCTCAGGATTTAATTAATGTCAGTTTGCTTTTCATAGCCAATCATTCAGAGTTAGAGACAGCAGGTGCGGTAGAGAGAGAGAGTCGAAAACGGTGAACAGTTTAGGGTTCCATAGCCGTAGGCAGAACAGTTGAAATGGGAGCAGCAGCACGACCAGGTGGACTGGGGACAGCAAGGAGTCATTAGGCCAGGTAGTCCTGAGGCATGGTTCGAGGGCTCAAGTCCTATGAGAAGAGGAAGAGAAATAGAGAGAAAGACAGAAATAAAACAGGAAAAATACTCCAGATATAACAGACTGACCCTATCCCCCCGACACAAACTATTGCAGCATAATTACTGGAGGCTGAGACAGGAGGGGTCGGGAGAAACTGTGACACCGTCAGACTATACCCTCGGACAGGGCCAACCAGGCAGGATATAATCCCACCCGCTTTGTCTAGCACAGCCCCCACACCACTAGAGGGATATCAACAGACAACCAACTTACTGCCCTGAGACGAGGCCGAGTATAGCCCACGAAGATTTCCCCGACGGGGGTGCCAACTCGGACAAGAAGATCACGTCAGTGACTCAACCCACTCAAGTGACACACCCCTCCTAGGGACGGCTTAGAAGAGCATTAGTAAGCCAGTGACTCAGCCCCCGTAATAGTGTTAGAGGCAGAGTATCCCAGTGGAGAGAGGGGAACTGGCCAGGCAGAGACAGCAAGGGTAGTTCGCCGCTCCAGTGCCTTTCTGTTCACCTTCACACCCCTGGGCCAGACAACACTCAATCATAGGACCTACTGAAGAGATGAGTCTTCAATAAAGACTTAAAGGTCGAGACCGAGTCTACGTCGCCCACATGGATAGGCAGACCATTTCATAAAAATTGAACTCTATAGCAGAAAGCTGGAGAAAGCCCTGCCTCCAGACAATAAGGAGGCCTGCATCTTGTGACCATAGCGTACGTGTAGGTATGTACGGCAGGACCAAATCGGAAGGATAGATAGGAGTAAGCCCATGTAATTCTTTGTAGTTTAGCAGTAAAATCTTGAAATCAGCCCTAGCCTTAACAGGAAGACAGTATAGAGAAGACAGTATATTCTAGTCAAGATTCTAGCAGCCGTATTAGGCACTTACTGAAGTTTGTTTAATGCTTCATCGGGGTAGCCGAAAGTAGAGCATTGCAGTCTAATCTAGAAGTGACAAAAGCATGGATTTACATTTCTGCATCATTTTTGGACGGAGAGTTTCAGATTTTTGCTATGTTACGTAGATGGAAAAAAGCTGTCCTTGTTTGTCAAAAGAGAGACCGTGGTCCAGAGTAACGCAGAGGTACAGTTTTATTTGAGGCGACTGTTCAACCAACAAGATTAATTGTCAGATCCAACAGCAGATCTTTTTGTTTTTTTGGGACATATATAGTGGCTTGCAAATGCATTCACCCCCCTTGGCATGTTTCCTATTTTTTTGCCTTACAATCTGGAATTTAAAAAATATTTTTCGGGGGTATGGATCATTTGAGTTACACAACATGCATTTGTGTAATTGAAGATGCAACAAATTTTTTATTGTGAAACAAACAAGAAATAAGACAAAAAAACAGAAAACTTGAGCGTGCATAACTATTCACCCCCCCACCGTTTGCAACAATTACAGCTGCAAGTCTCATGGGGTATGTCTCTATAAGCTTGGCACATCTAGCCACTGGGATTTTTGCCCATTCTTCAGGACAAAACTGATCCAGCTCCTTCAAGTATGATGGGTTCCGCTGGTGAACAACAATCTTTAAGTCATACCAAAGATTCTCAATTGGATTGAGGTCTGGCCTTTGACTAGGCCATTCCAAGACATTCCAAGACAGCAGCATGCTTAAGGTCATTGTCCTGCTGGAAGGTGAACCTACGTCCCAGTCTCAAATCTCAGGAAGACAAACCGGTTTCCCTCAAGAATTTCCCTGTGTTTAGTGGCCATCCATCATTCCTTCAATTCTGACCAGTTTCCCAGTCCCTGCCGATGAAAAACATACCCACGGCATGATGCTGCCACCACCATGTTTCACTGTGGAGATGGTGTTCTAGGGGGGATGAGATGTGTTGGGTTTGCGCCACACATAGCGTTTTCCTTGATGACCAAAAAGCTCCATTTTAGTCTCATCTAAACAGAGTACCTTCTTCCATATGTTTGGGGAGTCTCCCACTCTCCTTTTGGCGAACACCAAACATGTTTGCTTATTTTATACTTTAAGCAATGTCTTTTTCTGGCCACTCTTCCGTAAAGCCCAGCTTTGTGGAGTGTACGGCTTAAAGTGGTCCTATGGACAGATACTCCAATCTCCGCTGTGGAGCTTTGCAGCTCCTTCAGGGTTATCTTTTGTCTCTTTGTTGCCTCTCTGATTAATGCTTTCCTTGCCTGGTCTGTGAGTTTTGGTGGGCAGCCTTCTCTTGAAAGGTTTGTTGTGGTGCCATATTCTTTCCATGAATTTTATTTTATTTAATAGTTCTCTGTGGGATGTTCAACGTTTCTTATATTTTTTATAACCCAACCCTGATCTGTACCTGTTTGGAGAGCTGCTTTGTCTTCATGGTGCCGCTTGCTTGGTGTGAAAGAGATTTGCGTCTGTTCATATCTGGCATCAGGACAAAATGTGATTCAGAGTCCCCGAATATATTTTAAATATTTTATTTTATCCCCGAAAGTATTTTAATTAAACTCAAACTTATAAATGGTAAATGCAATTTTCGTATATACGGGTTCGCTGTATCACCGCGCAGGATGAACAGAGAACTGTGGAATATACTCACATAGTAGTTTTTATACTATGACAATTTTATTCTCAACGTGTCCAGTTGGCCTATCACAGTAGAGGCTGGGCTTGGTTTAGACTTTGCCCCCCTTTGCTGGCCCTTTGTCCAAGCCCCTTGGCGCGTTCCTTTGTCCACATCTGGTTGTTGGGTAGAGCAGCTCCGTCCTGTGTCCCCCATGAATCTTTACTCAAACAATTCCTAATATGGTACTGAACTGTCTCTTCACCATCCTGGTTGGCCCAGAGTGATGCACCCCTCCCCTCTCCAGACTGTCCACAGCTTTTATGACCTGTGGTGGTCAGTCCTTACACACCTACACACACACACACCCCTCTTTATTGTGTGTGTGTGTAACAAAACAACATTCATTTTCAACCTATATGCTACCCGGCTATAGTGCATAAACATAAAACCTAACAGGTGGTGCCCCTTGCTTAGTGGTGTTGCAGATTCTGGGGCCTTTCAGAACAGCTGTATATATACTGAGATCATGTGACACTTAGATTGCACACAGGTGGACTTTATTTAACTAATTATGTGACTTCTGAAGGTAATTGGTTGCACCAATTATGTAAACAAGTTATTTTTTTCATTTCATTTAAATTAGAAGTTGTAATGCAACAAAATAGGAAAAATGCCAAGGGGGTGAATACTTTTGCAAGGCACTGTAACTAGCATCTCTGTTTTGTCCGAGTTTAAAAGTAAAACATTTGCCGCCATCCACTTCCTCATGTCTGAAACACAGGCTTCCAGGGAGGGCAATTTTGGGGCGTCACCATGTTTCATTGAAATGTACAGCTGCGTATCATCCGCAGAGCAGTGAAAGTTAACATTATGTTTCTGAATGACATCACCAAGAGGTAAAATATATAGTGAAAATGTACTGTTGATTTGTCAGAGGACAAACCATCCACAGAGACAAACTGATATCTTTCCGACAGATAAGATCTAAACCAGGCCATAACTTGTCCGTGTAGACCAATCTGGGTTTCCAATCTCTCCAAAAGAATGTGGTTATCGAGGTATCAAAAGCAGCACTAAGGCCTAGGAGCACGAAGACAGATGCAGAGCCTTGGTCTGATGACATTAAAAGGTAATTTACCACCTTCACGAGTGCAGTCTCAGTGCTACGATGGGGTCTAAAACCAGACTGAAACGTTTCGTGTACATTGTAAAGACAACGTTGCTCATTAATCCTGCGCCTTTTCTCCAGAGCATAAGGTCTGGTGCGTCCCGATTGAATCGGCTACTCTGAAGGATATGAAGGAGAACCAGAGCCGAATTGAGAACTCTGACGGGGTACAGGACAAGCAGACGCAGCATAAGGCAGTGGAACAAACAAAGAATTGACTCCCTCAGCGAATCCCGAAACAATGGAAACAACTCGGAACCCCTCCGTCCTCTCACGACGATGTTCCCGAAGCCGGTTGTCAATCCGGATGGCCAGAACGATAATTTCATCCAGAGTATCAGGCTTGTCCCGGGAAGCCAGCTCATCCTTGAAAACTTCGCTGAGTCCGTTCAGAAAGGCTGAGTGAAGTGCCTCTGTATTCCAACCACTCTGTGGCGAGCGTCCGAAAGTCAATGGCGTAATCAGCTACGCTCTGGCTGCCCTGCCGAAGCGCAATGAGTCTTTTAGCAGCATTCCTGGCACTGATGGGGTGATCAAAAACCCTCTTCATCTCCTGGGTGAAGCTTTGCCAATTAAGATAAATGTCTGATAGCTGCTCCCATATGGCCGTGGCCCAGGCCAGAGCCCATCCTGAGAGCAAAGAGATGACGTATGCCACTCATGAATGCTCAGTGGGAAACGTTGATGCCTGCAGCTCGAAGGCCAGGAGCAGGAACCCACGACACTTCCCAGGATGCCCCTCATAGCTCTCCGGTCCCGGGAGATGAGGCCCCGGAAAGGAGGAAGACACTGAGCTGGTAGGGAGTGGAGGATTAGGAACAGCCACAGGTGCAGCAGCCGTTGCTTCCGCCTGTCCGGTCTGCAGAGCGGACACAAGAGTTATTAAATCATCCAACAATGTCTGCAGCCACGCCTCATGGCAACCAATCACAGTTCCATGGTGGGTGAGAGCCGACCGTAAATGGTGGAGTTCGGAATGTTCCTCGGACGACTGAGCAATCTCTGCTGGATCCATCGTTGGCTTCGGTCTGCTATAACAATACTGCTAGTACAAACTCAAACCCAGGCATAGAGAAACACAGCAAGGAGAGGTAAGGGTAAATTCAGAACTTTTACTGAGAGTCTCAACAGAAACAAGGCAACCGGACAAGAGCACACACACAAAAAACATGAGACCTAAGCAAAGATACAGGCCAAATGAGGAACCTAAATAACAAGGTAACCAGTTGAACAGAGAAGGTAATTAAACCCACGTGAATCCAATAAGTAATAATCAGGGTAACCTGGAAAATAGAAAACAAGGTAAGGGTGCACTCCAGCGGAAACCTAACGAAACAACAATCAAATAACACAGAAATTGTGACAGGTAGTGAGTGTTGCACCTGAGGACAGCCAATTTTTACACGCTATGAGGATCAGCACTCGGCAGTCCCGTTCTGTGAGCTTGTGTGGCCTACCACTTCATGGCTGAGCTGTTGTTTCTCCTAGACGTTTCCACTTCAGAATTCACAGCACTTACAGTTGACCGGGGCAGCTCTAGCTGGGCAGAAATTTGATGAACTGACTTGTTGGAAAGGTGGCATCCTATGAAGGTACCACGTTCCAAGTCAGTGAGCTCTTTAATAAGGCCATTCTACTGCCAATGTTTGTCGATGGAGATTGCATGGCTGTGTGCTCGAATTTATACACCTGCCAGCAACGGGTGTGACTGAAATTGCAGAAACAATTCATTTGAAGGTGTGTCCACATACTTTTGAATATATAGTGTATTAGTGTGTTGCCCAAACCGTTCGAACGCTACATGCAGAAGTTGGCAGAAGTAGGGCAGAAGTAGGCTAAGGGAGGGAATTCAACCCCCTAGAGTCAATGTCCACACCCCCGCGGAATCCAATTAGCATAAAAAAGATCCCCATGAAAACCTGTCCATTTAAACTACAGATTTGTTTGTGTTTCATGAAGTATCTGTGGTGGAAGGTGGCTAAGCTACAGCTATGTTTGTAAGACCATGAGACATCCATGAAATAGGTCTTCTCATGAAAACATCCATACAGTTTGGGCTAAACACTAATGACCCCTTCATGGAAAGGTGAGAGCCTCACAAACACATACATGTCGGTTGCTTTGCTCTAGGACACCAACAAGACTTGTCTGAAGGTAGCTCGGTACCAGTTAAAACAAATTATGGAAGTACTGTATATAAGGAAGTAGTTGAGTGCCATTTTTTTTTATATGGGTAAAAAAAATCTAAATCTAAATCATTTCCTGATCTTTCTAATATCTCACAGATATAGGACACACACTTTAAAACAACATTTCTTTTGATATTTTTTTTTTACTATCTGTTTATCCATGTATGAATCTGTTATTCTTTGCATTCTCTGAGCTAAAAGCAGTAAGGCCAAATGAAACATTTCATCAAATTATGTATTTACATAAACAGTGCCAGCCAAATGTTTGAACACACCTACTCATTCAAGGGTATTTCTTAATTTTTTACTATTTTCTACATTGTAGAATAATAGCGAAGACATCAAAAACTATGAAATAACACATAATCGAATCATGTAGTAACCAAAAGAAGTGTTAAACTAAATCCAAATATATTTTAGATTTTTCAAAGTAGCCACCATTTGCCTTGATTACAGCTTTTTCATAGTTTGATGGCTTCACTATTATTCTACAATGTAGAAAGTTGTAAAATTAAAGAAAAACTCTTGAATGAGTACATTTACATTTACATTACATTACATTTAAGTCATTTAGCAGACGCTCTTATCCAGAGCGACTTACAAATTGGTGCATTCACCTTATGATATCCAGTGGAACAACCACTTTACAATAGTGCATCTAACTCTTTTAAGGGGGGGGGGGGTTAGAAGGATTACTTTATCCTATCCTAGGTATTCCTTAAAGAGGTGGGGTTTCAGGTGTCTCCGGAAGGTGGTGATTGACTCCGCTGACCTGGCGTCGTGAGGGAGTTTGTTCCACCATTGGGGTGCCAGAGCAGCGAACAGTTTTGACTGGGCTGAGCGGGAACTGTACTTCCTCAGAGGTAGGGAGGCGAGCAGGCCAGAGGTGGATGAACGCAGTGCCCTTGTTTGGGTGTAGGGCCTGATCAGAGCCTGAAGGTACGGAGGTGCCGTTCCCCTCACAGCTCCGTAGGCAAGCACCATGGTCTTGTAGCGGATGCGAGCTTCAACTGGAAGCCAGTGGAGAGAGCGGAGGAGCGGGGTGACGTGAGAGAACTTGGGAAAGTTGAACACCAGACGGGCTGCGGCGTTCTGGATGAGTTGTAGGGGTTTAATGGCACAGGCAGGGAGCCCAGCCAACAGCGAGTTGCAGTAATCCAGACGGGAGATGACAAGTGCCTGGATTAGGACCTGCGCCGCTTCCTGCGTGAGGCAGGGTCGTACTCTGCGAATGTTGTAGAGCATGAACCTACAGGAACGGGTCACCGCCTTGATGTTAGTTGAGAACGACAGGGTGTTGTCCAGGATCACGCCAAGGTTCTTAGCACTCTGGGAGGAGGACACAATGGAGTTGTCAACCGTGATGGCGAGATCATGGAACGGGCAGTCCTTCCCCGGGAGGAAGAGCAGCTCCGTCTTGCCGAGGTTCAGCTTGAGGTGGTGATCCGTCATCCACACTGATATGTCTGCCAGACATGCAGAGATGCGATTCACCACCTGGTTATCAGAGGGGGGAAAGGAGAACATTAATTGTGTGTCGTCTGCATAGCAATGATAGGAGAGACCATGTGAGGATATGACAGAGCCAAGTGACTTGGTGTATAGCGAGAATAGGAGAGGGCCTAGAACAGAGCCCTGGGGGACACCAGTGGTGAGAGCACGTGGTGCGGAGACAGATTCTCGCCACGCCACCTGGTAGGAGCGACCTGTCAGGTAGGACGCAATCCAAGCGTGGGCCGCGCCGGAGATGCCCAGCTCGGAGAGGGTGGAGAGGAGGATCTGATGGTTCACAGTATCAAAGGCAGCCGATAGGTCTAGAAGGATGAGAGCAGAGGAGAGAGAGTTAGCTTTAGCAGTGCGGAGCGCCTCCGTGACACAGAGAAGAGCAGAGTACGTGTGTCCAAACTTTTTACTGGTGCTGTATATCTTTTTTTACCTAAAAGGGCCATACATTTCAAAAGGAAATAGCTAAATGATACTTGGTATGACCATCTTACAACAATTCCATATGTTAGCTAAGTTAAACACAAAGATTAGCCTCTTAAACCTGCAATATGTAACTGTTTGGATGACCTGACAAAATGCACGTAGAATTGTGAGTTATAGACCAGTAATCCTGATTGAAAGCAAGTCTAAGTAGGGGTAGATCTGTTCTATGTGCACTTTTTCTTTGTTTCCCATGCTTAAGTTTTCCTTTTGCTTCTTTTACTTTCGGTTTCGTACACCAGCTTCAAACAAATGGTACAATATTTTTGGTAATGAAAAGTATATTTTACAGCGGTTTAGATGGTACAATGATTCTCCACACTATACTTGCTTTTTTGTCACATAAACTGAAGTTAGGCAAACTTTTAGAATTGTATTAGCCAGGATATGGCAGAGCAATTTCTGCATAGTGCATATTTAAGGATTTTAAGGGATGATTGTGTTCTAATGATATCCTTGGAAATTATACCTTATTATCAGGAAAATTAAAATCTCTTAACTGGTCAACCATTGTACAGTTAATTAAAACAAGCCCTGACAAGACGCAATGCAGACCACTTTTTGTCAAGGGAATTTTCACTGTGTATGTACTTTTGTTTGGCTCTGGTATAACACTTCATGTGACAGGTAAGAGATCCATTCCTCTGATTTTCGGCAATAGACATTAATAATGAATCATGAATATGTCTAATCAATTTCCCAAATAATTGAGGAAACATCCTGAAGTATCGCTTCGCAAATATGCACTATGTGTGATCAACTCATGTTAGAAAATAAAAAAATATATTTTTGAAAGTTTGCAATTAGTTTCAATAAAGCCATATGCACAATTTGCAGTATATTGCATGTCATAATCTTAGCGATATACACACTCAGTTAAATGTGTGATATAAATGTAAAGTCATTTTATATGGGGTAAGAATGTTTGACTGTTTACTTAGCTAAGAATCTAATTAATTAAATGATATTGAACGTTTTGATTTACATCATATTGAAATACGATATTCCAGAAAGGATAGTTGATATGAAAAATAGAATGAGTTGGTACATGTAATTTATGTATGTAATTTATTGTTTAATGGAATATAGAAAGTAAGCTGGATATACAACAAATGGTGTGGGACATCACGATTCATCTTGACAACAGACTACATCTGAAGTATGAAAACTTGAGTATGATGTCCATTTCTTGTGTGTCTTTAAAATCAGACAATCGTGTACAAAAACCCAAAGTCACGGTCTACCCAGTGTCCAAACCTGAGCCGAACAGGAAAACAACCCTGCTATGTCTGGCTAGAGACATGTTCCCAGACTTGGTCAAGATTTCATGGAAGAAAGTGGATGAAAACGGCCGAACAATGGAGGTGCCCAAAGCAGAGATGGAAGAGCTGGAGCAGAGGGAGGAAGGGCGGACGACAAGTATGATCATCATTGATAAAGAGAAAACGTACAAGAACAAATACATCTGTTCTGTGGAGCATAAATTGGGCACTCAAGATGTTGACATACCAAAAGGTAAAGCCAGTCATTTAAATAGTTTAACATTAGCATGTATTATGTTATTCATACATCATTATTCATGTAATATGTATTAATTTAATATATTTATAAGTAAGCTATCATGTATTCAACCATGTAAAAAATGGCATATTACATTTTCAAAGTAAAAAAGAAAGTCCATCAAAATTTAACCGACACTTGGTAATTGCATAGTTTCGCAAGTTAATTTCTCAAGTTTAAACAAATCACCTTTTTTGCATAACTATTATATTTGACATTAGCCTACACAAACGCTCTGAAAAATATTATTTAATATGATATTTTTCCATGTCATTCTCAGAGAAACCAACTGAAGCTCCTCCAACCACCATGGCTGCACCAACCACTCTGCACGTTACCTATGGTAGGATTGATGTGTATTTCATGCAGGGTTGGAGTCAATTCAAACACAAAAATCATGCATCCAGAACATTAAGAACACCTGCTCTTTCCACAACATAGACTGACCAGGCGAATGCTATGATCCCTTATGGATGGCACTTGTCCGCTTCAATCAGTGTAGATCAAGGTGAGGAAACAGGTTATTGAAGGAGTTGTAAGCCTTGAGACAATTGATACATGGATTGTGTATGTCTGCCATTCATAGGATGAATGGGCAAACAAAAGATGTAAGTGCCTTTGAACGGGGTATGATAGTAGGTGCCAGGCTCAACAGTTTGTGTCAAGAACTGCAACTCTGCTGGGTTTTTCACGCTCCCGTGTGTATCAAGAATGGTCCACCCAAAGGACATCCAGCCAACTTGACACAACTGTGGGAAGCATTGGAGTCAACATGGGCCAGCATCCCTGTGGAATGCTTTCGACACCTTTTAGATGGGGGTGTAACTCAATATTACAAAGGTGTTCCTAATGTTTAGTATACTTGTATATTTATGTGATATATTTATATGAGTATCATTTGTTCAAGCATCTAAAAATGGCATACCACCTTCTCAAAGTAAATCAAATAATGTACATAGTAATGTGGACTTACACTTGTTAATTGCATAGGAATGTTGTGTAGTTGGTTTTGCAATCACCTTTTTGCAATCAAGTTTTTTTGCGTAACTATTCTCCCCAACATAATCTCCAACAAAAACGCCAAACCTGGCAATAACTGCAGAAACAGAGATATGTCATGGCTGATATTTCTGTATTCATTATGTCTGACGGTAGATAATGCTCTGATAATGCTTTTTCCATCTCATACTCAGAGGATCCAACTGAAGCTCCTCCATCCACAAGGGCTGCACCAACTGCTCTGCAGGCTACAAACGGTAAAATTGATGTGGATTTCATGCAGGGTTGGGATAAATTCAAAAACAAAAATTGAAAAAGGAAAGAAATATATACATGGGTGGTTGGATCAATGAACAGATTTACAGTGCATTCAGAAAGCATTCACACCCCCTGACTTTTCCAAATTGTGTTGTGTTATAAAGTAGGATTAAAATGGATTTAATTGTCATTTTTATGTCAAGGATCTACACAAAATAATCTAATGTCAAAGTGGAAGAAAATTTTCAACATTGGTCCCCAAAAAATATGGAACACATGACACTAATATACCTTGATTAGTATTCAAACCCCTGAGTCAATACATGTTAGAATCACCTTTTTTTCTGGGTACGTTTCTAAGAGCTTTCCACACTTGGATTGTGCAACATTTGCCCATTATTATTTTCAAAATTCTTCAAGCTTGGTCAAAATTGGTTGTTGATCATTGCCACACAACTATTTTCAGGTATTGCCATAGATTTTTTTAAGCAGATTTAAGTCAAAACTGTAACTCGGCCACTCAGGAACATTCACTGTCTTCTTGGTAAGCAACTCCAGTGGAGATTTGGAATCGTGTTTTCGGTTATTGTCCTGCTGAAAGGTGAATTCATCCAGTGTCTGGTCGAAAGCAGACTGAACCAGGTTTTCCTCTAGGATTTTGCCCGTGCATAACTCCACTCCATGTATTTTTTGTTCTGAAAAACTCCCCAGTCCTTAGCAATTACAAGCATACTCATAACATGATGTAGCCACCACAATGCTTGAAAATATGGAGTGGTACTCAGTAATGTGTTGTATTGGATTTGCCCCAAACATAACACTGTGTTTTCGAAACACAAAGTGAATTGCTTTGCCAATTTATTTGCAGTATTACTTTAGTGACTTGTTGCAAACACGATGCATGTATTGGAATATTTTAATTCTGTACAGACTTCTTTCTTTTCACTCTGACAATTGGGTTAGTATTGTGGAGTAACTACAATGTTGCTGATTCATCCTCAGTTTTCTCTTTAAAGCCATTAAACTCCTGAACTGTTTTAAGGTCACCATTGGCCTCATGGTGAAATCCCTGAGCGGTTTCCATCCTCTCCGGCGACTGAGTTAGGAAGGACACGTATCTTTGTAGTAACTGGGTGAATTTATACACCATCCATAGTGTAATTAATAACTTCACATTGCTCAAACGTACACTCAATTTATTTTTGCCCTTCTTTGCAAGGTATTGGTTAAACTCCCTGGTCTTTGTGGTTGAATCTTTGTTTTAAATTCTTCAGTGATGCAAATTTTCACTTATTTAGGCTTTCCACAACAAAGGGGTTGAATACATATTGACTCAAGACATTTCAGCTTGTTTCAGCTTGCCACATCCAAAGGCAAAGCAAGGAAGTAATATAAAGAAAAAAGTTGAAAATCTCTTGACCTACGGAGAGACGGCGCTGGTAACAATTCTAGTTAATCTAAAAACCCTCAAAGCTCCATTGTTCGTGGAGACCGCATTCGCTGCATATGTCGGCTAAATTGTAAATTACATCTTCGTGGCGCATAGCCGACAAAGTGCAATCGATCGATTTAATCGGAGCAATATTTTATTGACATGTTCCACTTTTTTTATACAGAAATAACAGTATACAACACAAACAAAGTAAAAGGATCGAGCAAATACCAACAAACTCATGAATAAAAATAGAAAAGAAACAAGATGACAGCAAACAAAAACCAACATAAAACTGGACTATATTAAAATAAAACCAATGGCTAAAATCCCGGCCTATACTATTTTCTTTTCCCCAGATTCCTTCCAGTCAACATGCAGTCTCAACCTGGCCTCTCTGGTTTACACAGTGATGATCGTAAAGAGCATGGTGTACTGCTGTGCACTCTCTCTCCTGCTGCACAACAGGAACCTGGGAAGTAGACCCAGCACCAGTAGACCCATTCATTGAAAGGATATGCCCCAGTATGGATAGAGTTGTAGTGGGCTGGGAACAACAAGGATTTTACACCCCATTGTGGTCTCAGATTTCATTTGTGTATCTTTTATTTTTTTTCCAGCTTCATTTTTTAAAATGCTAAAATATTGTGAGCCATAGATTTACACGTCTTCCAATAACTTCAACTGCCAATTATGACATTAATTGCAGAACATTTCATTTGAGTATATTGTGTTTCCCTCCTTAACATTTAAGTTAATGTCACATTTTACTTTTGATGATTGTGGGACATACACACTGCAGACACTTGAATAAAGATTAAATTAAGGTTTTCAGAAAATTAAGGATAGGACATCTTTAAGGTAGATCCTTATGGTTAAAATGTAGATTGCTTTATGAATGTTGCCCTGCAAAATCTGTCATAGTGGTAAATTATTTTCACAAAATCTGTATTTGATTTACACAAAATATTTAACTAAATATTATATCTATCAAAATATTTTCTCATTAAATATGCATGCCCATGAGTTCTAAATATGTATCATTATCCAAAATAATATTTAGTATCTTGTCATGTGTGTAATGAAGCATAATATATATATTTTTTAAGAAATTAGAGTATGTTTTTTAACATAGTATTTCATATCTTAATTCAATTAATAGTAAAATCCAGCTTTTATTTTACTTTAAATAACTACATTCTGACTACTTATTGAGCAGACAAAATGCTATATGAGTGAAATCAATCATTTGTGCTTTTTTACATTTATACAATGTTTTTTTTTTTTTACATTGATAAGGCTTGTTTAAAGAGTGATATTTTCCTTGCGTAAGACAGCCTATCTAGTGAGCAGTGTTTCTCAAAAGAAGCATATCCTTTCAGATAGGGATGGGTTTAAGAATCAATTCAACTGTACTGTTTTGTATGAGGAAACTGTCACCATAATAGAAAATAAAGATTACCTAAAAACCCCAAAACATTGTATTTCTTTACTATAAGATCATCTATTATTATTTGTGAAAATATATTTTATTTAATCATTTAAGAAGCGGGACAATATCATAAGATCCCTTATTGTCTGTTTTCAACCTGTTTGCTTGAATCTGCATGTTCCGACACAGGTGTTGAGCCTAGACTTAATGGTAGTGGGAAAATGTGGTTAATGTTTCTTTGGTTTTCTAATGAAAGGTGAAATGGTAGTTACTGGAAACAAGATATAGATGCATAACCACAGCTCGATTGTGTGATGAGATATTTCTAGATGTTTCATTTTTGTTTCATTTTTACATTTGAGTCATTTAGCTGACGCTCTTATCCATAGCGACTTACAGGAGCAATTAGTTAAGTGCCTTGCTCAACCAATTTTTCAACTAATCAGCTCGGGTATGCGAACCAGCGACCTTTCAGTTACTTGCCCCAATGCTCTTAACCACTGTAGGCTACCTGACGCCTCTCGTGTCCTGTATTATTATTTTTTTTAAACTTTTTTTACACTCTATATACATTGATACGGCTTGTAAGAAGAGTGACATTTTCCTTACTTAAGACATCCTATCTAGTGAGAAAAGTTTCTAAAAATAAACATATCGTTTCGGATGAGGGTGGGTTTAATGATCGCTGTCTTCTTGAAAGAAAAGTTAGTCCAATAACTTTCATCTGCCAATTATGACATTAATTGCAGACCATTTAATTTCGATATTGTGTTTCCCTCCTTAAAAATAAAATCACATTTTACATTTGATGATTGTCGGAGCTTTTCTGTAAAATTAGGAGAGCACATATTGAAGGTAGATCCTTATGATAAAAATTGACTGTTTTATGGAATTTGCCCTGTAATATCTGTCCTAGTGGTAAATTATTTTCACATCTGTATTTGATTTATACAACAATATGTTCCTGATTATTATATCTACCTAAATATTTTATTATTAAATATGTAGGCCCATGAGTTATAAATATCCAAAATATTCTCAAATTCGAGAATATGAAAGTGATGGGCAGACAAGACAATTCCATAATGGTAGTTTATTGTTCTTGCATTTGTAGAATAGTAGGCCTATGGCAAAACATACTCTTCAAGCCTCTGTTTATCTGAACTTCTTATTTGAGACAATCAAATGACACAGAAATAAAATGAAGTCAGGGTTGGAGTGTTTCATTTATTTGTAGCATATATTTACCAGGAAATGAATATAGTTATCAAGAAAAGTAGTAAATACAGTAGAGGTCACATACATTTCCACGTTATTATAATGTTATTACCCATTTACTCTGTGCTGTGCCTTAAAGTGCTGAAATGTCTAATTATTTGAATGTTTTTCTCTACACTTCCCAAAGAAGACCCTTTAACAATATGTGCAAATGTTAATTTGTATTTAAATCTAATGAAATACAACACATTACTTATAAAATACTATAATTAACAGAAATTAATCATACCCGTTTCACTTTCATCCATAAAACAAAATACTAAGATGAGTTCAAACAGTTACACACTCATAATAAGCTAGATAAACAGTATTGCTTCATTGAATTAAGAAGAAATGTAATTATTTTATTAAATGTGGTAAATAACTAACTTCCTAAATGCACACATTCTTGCCACTGTACACAATGTACTTGGTGCCTTGAATGGTGGACCTTGTTAATTTACTGTATTGAATAAGATGAAAGAATGCTCTCTTTAGTGGGTATTCTATATAAAACAATGAGGCCAGGATTCAATCTGATTGTGCTTTGTTGGCTACAGTATTTACAGTTTGTTAGCTACATGAAGCAGGATGTTTTTGTCACACATCAACACTTGTTAATGGTGAGGATGGTTGTGGCATTTGTGTGGTTTGATCAGTGACAGATACAAGTTTCCAGTAAAGTAGGTGACGTAATCATCTCCAACATGAGTGTCTTGGTACATTTTTCATACTGTACATCTTTGAATTATTGATTGTTGTGTAAACATGCTCTGACAATCTCCAATTCAACCTCTAGTTCATAAAGCACAGTAGTGTGTTACTATATTAGTCTTGTTTAGGGGTGGCAGGTAGCCTAGTCGTTAGAGCATTGGGCCAGTAACCGAAAGGTTGCTGGGATTGAATCCCCAAGCAGACAAGGTAAAAATCTGTCGTTCTGCCCCTGAAAAAGGCAACTGTTCCCCGGTAGGCCGTCATTGTAAATAAGAATTTGTTCTTAACTGACTTGCCTAGTTAAATAAAGGTTAAATAAAATTAATAAAATAGGACAAAGATGGATATTTGGCATGGTCATAGGTTTGTTGCTCTGTGCCCAGATCTCCACATCAGAACTTTGGTGAACTATAAATCTTAAATTGCATATGAAAATGCTGTAAATGAGTTATGACAGAACATCAGTGATAGCAGATAATCTAGCCAAAATCAACTGTTCCTTTCATAAGATTGAACAGATATAGCCATTGGTCTATTGTGAACCATTTCTCTATTCAACTTGACTTCTAAAAAATGATTTAAAGGCTTACGTTTTAGCACCATCTTGTGGAGAAAGAGACAGGGGAGCAATGTCAGTATTAAAGGAGCAATCTGGGATTGGTACATAGAGGTCTACATCAAAAGTCTCAAATTTAGTTAGGAGAACCTGGATTTAATCACTTAGCTGAGTAGTATTGATAATTACATTTAGTACAGGCTAAACTGAAGGACAACAGAAGCAGAAAACCATATGGAATTTGATAGAATAGTTTGGGGTAGGCCTTGTCGCAGAGGAATGCTCCTCAGAGCCAGATACTGATGACAGGTTGCCCAATGCTGGGCAGCTGGCAACAAAACCCCACCAGCTGGGAGAACAAGGATCCGATAACTGGCATTTAGGTTATATGCTGCTGGTGGTGGTAGTTGGAAGTCTGTTGCTGCAAAACATCAAGTGGGAGATAAAGGCTGAGTTGACATATAAATACTCCCCTAGATTTATGCCCATTGGTTGACAGAAAGGGAAGTGATTATTGCACAAGTGAGCCCATATGTTAATCAGTAAGTATGGTGGAAATGCCTTATGAAGTTAATAGGTGAATGACATAGAGCCCCACAGTGGAGGTGTCATAATACCCATAAAACCTAGTGGTCAAACAGGGAAATGGTTCCAATCGTTTTTCCACCATACATTTTTCCAATAGGGAATTTTAGAGTTTGGGAAACCCTGGTCCCTCTAATCACCCTTTTTTACCCTATCACTGTGTCTCCCCTGCAGGAGGGCCTGAGGCCCTAGGACCACAGCTGAGGACATCCTGGTCTGATGACTCCTGGACTTGCCAGGGCTGAGCCCACTGGTTGTGCTGTTAATCCTGGTCCTCTGAGCCCACTATTCTAGTGCACTCCATTGGTAATGAGAGATTTGTCACAATACACTTGTTGCAAATCATCATGTGAAAAAATAGAAAATACTCAATAAAGCCATTTATTAAATGTACAGTACTAATAAATACATGTTAATAATTGAACATACAAATAATAATTATTAAACATACTGTATATTGGACTCTATCTGAACTGGAAGATTGTTAGTAGAGAATTTGTCATAACTAGGCCTATTGTATGGGTTACTGCTAGTGCTACATAGCTTGCCATCATGTATACAGTTAATAACAGTAAGTTTAGTTATTTTAACAGTAAAATTCCGTCTTAGGGCATATCATTGAAGAGGGGTGCAAGATATTCTTATACCTTCTGAGCTAACATATGGATTGTTTTAAGATGGTCAAACCATGGATCATTGACCTACTTGATTTTGAATTGTAGGACCCCTTTAGTTATCAAAATAAATATAAAATAATTAGAGAAAATATTGAATTTGGCCTTTAATATTATAGCCCATAGAAACGCATTGAATAACACATTTATAAATGGCGAAAAGACAGTAAAAACAAATTATCATAAGGAATAAGGTTTTGAAGTGCATGTCATATACCTAGGAGATATAAAAAATCTGAAAAAATGGTGCCGACAGAGAGGGCTGGCTCGCTTCTAGCTCTTAGGAAACTTCGCGATATTTAGTTTTTTATGTATTATTTCTTACATTGTTAGCCCAGAAATGTTTGTGTTATTACATACATCCGGGAATAAGTATTGGATATCAGAGTGGCGGTAACTCACCAGCACAACTAGCATTACGACCAGGAATCCGACTTTCCCGTAGCAGATCCTTTGTTTGCACCTCCCAGGGAAATTGAACTGATTCCAGAGGCCGACCCAAAACAACGCCAGCGGAGAAGACGAAATCGGAGTGGTCTTCTAGTCTGAGGAGGCACGCACACCACCCACCACTTCCACGTTTTTTTACTCGCTAATATTCAGTCTCTGAATAATAAAGTCGACGAGCTCAGGGCGAGGGTTTCTTTCCACAGAAACATCAGGGATTGTAACATACTCTATTTCACGGAAACATGGCTCTATCGGGACATACTGTCTGAGTCGGTCCAACCAGTTGGGTTCTCAGTTCATCGCACAGACCGGAATATATTACACTCATGGTGTAATTGTGATAACATACAGGAACTCATGTCCTTTTGTTCACCTGACCTAGAATACCTCAATCAAATGCCGACCGTATTATCTCCCAAGATAATTTTCCTCGCTTATAGTCACGGCCGTGTATATCCCCCCTCAAGCCGATACCACAATGGTCCTCAAATACTTCACAGGACTTTATGCAAACTGGAAACCACATATCATGAGGCCGCATTTATTGTAGCTGGGGATTTAAAGGAAATTTGAGAAAAAGGCTGCCGAAGATCTATCAACATATCGACTGTAGAACTCGCGCTGCTAAAACACTCGACCCCTGTTACTCCAACTTCCGGGATGCCTACAAGGCAGCTCTCCTTTCGGCAAATCTGACCACGACTCCATTTTGATCCTCCCTTCCTACAGGAAGTACCCATGCTAAGAACTATTCAATGCTGGTCTGACCAATCGGAATCCACACTTGTTTTGATCACAAAGACTGGGATATGTTCCGGGTAGCTTCCGAGAACAACATAGACATATACACTGATACGGTGACTGAGTTTATCAGGAAGTGTATAGGAGATATTGTACCCACTGTGACTATTAAAACCTACCTTAACCAGAAACCATGGATAGATGGCAGCATTCGCGCAAAACTGAAAGTGCGAACCATCACATTTAACCATGGCAAAGTGACTGGGAATATAGCAGAATACAAACAATGTAGTTATTCCCTCCGCAAAGGAATCAAACAGGCAAAACGTCAGTATAGAAAAAAAGTGGAGTTGCAATTCAATGGCTCAGACACAAGACGAAAGGAAAACCATCCATGTTGCGGACACCGACATCTTGATTCCAGACAAGCTAAACACGTTCTTTGCCCGTTTTGAGGAAAACACAGTGCCACCGACGCGGCCCGCTACCAAGGACTGTGGGCTCTCCTTCTCCGTGGTCGACGTGATTAACCTCTAACGAGCCTCTACCCCGGGTCCGGGATCACCCCCCACCCCCCCACACACTGATTAGCATAGCTAGCATAGCTTCACAAGTAGATAGTAGCATCTAAATATCATTAAATCACAAGTCCAAGACACCAGATGAAAGATACAGATCTTGTGAATAAAGCCACCATTTCAGATTTTTAAAATGTTTTACAGGGAAGACAAAATATGTAAATCTATTAGCTAAACACGTTAGCAAAATACACCACTTTTCTAACTCCATCAGTTTCTTACTACTTCAGGTGCTATCACCAATTCGGCTAAACTAAGATATTGATAGCCACTAACCAAGAAAAAACCTCTTCAGATGACAGTCTGATAACATATTCATGGTATAGGATAGTTTTTGTTAGAAAAAAGTGCATATTTCAGGGAGAAATCACAGTTCTACATTGCAGCTGCAATCTGAAATAGCGTTGGAAGCAGCCGGAATAATTACTGAGACCGACGTCAATTACCAAAAGAATCATCCTAAAACACTTCAGAAAAATAGACAGCCTACAGCAATCGAAAGACACAGATCTTGTGAATCCAGAGAATATTTCTGATTTTCTAAGTGTTTTACAGCGAAAACACAATATAGCATTATATGAGCGTACCACAATAGCCAGAATCACAACCGCATTTACCAGCTGTAAATGTTAGCGATCGTAACAACCCAACAAAAGATATATAATTTGACTAACCTTGATATACTTCATCAGATGACAGACCTGTAACATCATATTACACAATGCATATAGCTTTTGTTCGAAAGTGTGCATATTTAGCAGCACAAATCGTGGTTATACTATGTAATCACTACAAACATTGCATGTATTCTGGCCGGCGCCATTTTGGATTAGCGCCTATTCTTATAAAAATACTATTCATAAACTTGACTAAAAAATATAAGTTGGACAACAATCGAAAGATAAATTAGTTCTTAATGCAATCGCTATGTTAGATTTTTAAAATTAACGTTACTAGACATATAGTGTGCGTTGCAGCCAGACCAGTGCCTGCAAAAGTGGCGCGCAAACACTATGACATTTTTCCACATAAATACATAATAACATCATAAATAGTTCCTACTTTTGGACGAGCTTCCATCAGTATCTTGGGCAATGTGTCTTTTCTTCAAAAGAATAGTTGCTTTGTTGTAAAACGTCCTCTTCACCTTTGGAACTAGCTGCTACCATTAGCTATGTCGCACACACATGTCCAAATCCTCAAACTAGATACAAAGGAAATTCAGAAAAATAGCACTATACTCGCATAAACTGATATAAATCGGTTTCAAATAACATCGTTATGATGTTTCTAACACCTATATTTAATTAAATTACAGACGGATACATCTCTGGTCGATAACTGAGCGTTCCAAAATTTCATCCTGACTTCTTGCCAGGCGCCATGACGAACGAGACAAAGAAAGGTACTCTCGTTCCATCCGGCTTTATAACCTCGGACAGCTACGCAGACAGACCATTCCACTTCTCATTGGTTACTGACATCCAGGGGAAGGCGGGTGCAGTTCAATTCCAGCCATAGGATATACACAGGCTTTAAAACTGAACCCAGATCAGAGGATAATTCTCAGACCTTCGCAAGTCATGTCAGGATTTTTGCTGTAGAGGGAGTTCTGGGTCACCCACAGACATAATTAAAACGGTTTTAGAAACTAGACAGTGTTTTCTATCCAATATTAGTAAGGATATGCATATTGTACGATCAAGAATTGAGCAATAGGCCGTTTAATTTGGAGACCAAAATATGCTAATGCGGAACAGCACCCCCTATAGTTGCAAGAAGTTAAGACATTTAAGCGTGTTAACCCTCGCAAGGCTGCCGGCCCAGATGACATCCCTAGCTGCGTCCTCAGAGCATGCGCAGACCAGCTGGCTGGTGTGTTTACGGACATATTCAATCTCTCCCTATCCCAGTCTGCAGTCCCCACAGTCTTCAAGATGGCCACCATTGTTCCCGTACCCAAGAAAGCAAAGGTAACTGAACTAAATGACTATCGCCCCGTAGCACTCACTTCTGTCACCATGAAGTGCTTTGAGAGACTAGTCAAGGATCCACCTCTACCTTACCTGTCACCCTAGACCCACTTCAATTTGCTTACTGCCCCAATAGATCCACAGACGATGCAATCGCCATCGCACTGCACACCTATCCCATCTGGACAAGAGAAATACCATTGCAAGAATGCTGTTCATTGACTATAGCTCAGCATTCAACACCGTAGTACCCTCCATGCTCATCATTAAGCTCGAGGCCCTGGGTCTGAACCCTGCCCTTTGCAACTGGGTCCTGGACTTCCTGATGGGCCGCCCCCAGGTGGTGAAGGTAGGAAACAACACCTCCACTTCGCTGATCCTCAACACTGGGGCTCCACAAGGGTGCTTGCTCAGCCCCCTCCTGTACTCCCTGTTCACCCATGACTGCGTGGCCAAGCACGCCTCCAACTCAATTATCAAGTTTGCAGTAGTAGGCTTGATGAGACAGCCTACATGGAGGATGTGAGGGCTCTGGGAGTGTGGTGTCAGGAAAATAATCTCTCACTCAACATCAACAAAACAAAGGAGTTGATCATGGACTTCAGGAAACAGCAGAGGGAGCACCCTCCCTATCCACATCGACAGGACTGCGGTGGAGAAGGTGGAAAGCTTCAAGTTCCTCGGTGTACTGATCACTGACAAACTGAAATGGTCCACCCACACAGACAGTGTGGTGAAGAAGGCCCAACAGCGCCTCTTTAACCTCAGGAGGCTGAAGAAAATTGGCTTGCCACCTAAAACCCACAAACTTTTACAGATGCACAATTTAGAGCCTCCTTTCGGGCTGTATCACCGCCTGTTACGTCAACTGCACCGCCAGGCAAACCGCAAAGCTCTCCAGAGTGTGGTGCGGTCTGCCCAACGCATCACCTGGGGCAAACTACCTGCCCTCCAGGACACCGACAGCACCCGATGTCACAGGAAGGCCAAAAATATCAAAGATAACAACCACCAGAGCCACTGCCTATTCACCCCGCTATCATCCAGAAGGCGAGATCAGTACAGGTGCATCAAAGCTGGGACCGAGAGACTGAAAAACAGCTTCTATCTCAAGACCATCAGACTGTTAAATAGCCATCACTAGCACAGAGGCTGCTGATGGCTGTTTAACAGTCTGATGGCCTTGAGATAGAAGCTGTTTTTCAGTCTCTCTGTCCCAGCTTTGATGCACCTGTACTAACTTTGCCTTCTGGATGATAGCGGGGTGAACAGGCAGTGGCTTGGGTGGTTGTTGTCCTTGATGATGCATAAACTTGAAATCACTGGCCACTTTAATAAATGGAACACAATTCACTTTAATAATCTTTACATATCTTACATTACTCATCTCATATCTCATCTCAAATCACTGAAGCTGGAGACTCTTACCTCCCTCACTAGCTTTAAGCACCAGCTGTCTGAGCAGCTGACAGATCACTGCACCTGTACATAGCCCATCTGTAAATAGCACATTCAACTACATCATCCCCATACTGTATTTATTTATTTATTTTGCTCCTTTGCACCCCTGTATCTCTACTTGCACATTCATCTTCTGCACATCAATCACTCTAGTGTCTAATTGGTATATTGTAATTACTTCGCCACCATGCCCTATTTATTGCCTTACCTCCATTTTCTTACCTCATTTGCACACACTGTATATAGACTTTCTTCAACTGTATTACCGACACCGTGTTATGCGGTAAAGCGCACGGTGTCCCCAGTACGCGTGCTTAGCCCAGTGCGGGCTATTCCACCTTGCCGCACTGGGAGGGCTAGGTTGGGCATCGAGCCGGATGTCATGTATTGGGGGGAGGCTAAAGGGGTGTGTGGCGAAGCCGGGTTGGATACCTGAGCCAACTCCCCGGGCTTACCGTGGAGTGAGAGGGCGTCGTACTGGTCAGACACCGTGTTATGCGGTAAAGCGCACGGTGTCCCCAGTACGCGTGCTTAGCCCAGTGCGGGCTATTCCACCTTGCCGCACTGGGAGGGCTAGGTTGGGCATCGAGCCGGATGTCATGAAGCCGGCCCAACGTATCTGGCCTCCAGTACGTCTCCTCGGGCCGGCGTACATGGCACCAGCCTTACAGGTGGTGTCCCCGGTTCGCCTGCATAGCCCAGTGCGGGCTATTCCACCTCGCCGCACTGGCAGGGCTACGGGGACCATTCAACCTGGTAAGGTTGGAGAGGCTCGGTGCTCAAGAGCGCGTGTCCTCCTTCACGGTCCGGCATATCCGGCGCCACCTTCCCGCCCCAGCCCAGTACCACCAGTGCCTACACAACGCACCAGGCTTCCAGTGCATCTCCAGAGCCCTGTTCCTCCTCCCCGCACTCGCCCTGAGGTGTGTGCCCTCAGCCCGGTACCTCCAGTTCCGGCACCACGCATCAGGCCTATTGTGCGTCTCAGCCGGCCAGAGTCTGCCGTCTGCCCAGCGGTGCCTGAACTGCCCGGCTGCCCAACGCCGTCTGAGCCATCCGTCTGCCCAGCGCCGTCTGAGCCATCCGTCTGCCCAGCGCCGTCTGAGCCATCAGTCTGCCCAACGCCGTCTGAGCCATCAGTCTGCCCAACGCCGTCTGAGCCATCAGTCTGCCCAACGCCGTCTGAGCCATCCGTCTGCCCAGCGCCGTCTGAGCCATCCGTCTGCCCAGCGCCGTCTGAGCCATCCGTCTGCCCAGCGCCGTCTGAGCCATCCGTCTGCCCAGCGCCGTCTGAGCCATCCGTCTGCCCAGCGCCGTCTGAGCCATCCGTCTGCCCAGCGCCGTCTGAGCCATCCGTCTGCCCAGCGCCGTCTGAGCCATCCGTCTGCCCAGCGCCGTCTGAGCCATCCGTCTGCCCAGCGCCGTCTGAGCCATCCGTCTGCCCAGCGCCGTCTGAGCCATCCGTCTGCCCAGCGCCGTCTGAGCCATCCGTCTGCCCAGCGCCGTCTGAGCCATCCGTCTGCCACGAGCCGTTAGAGCCGCCCGTCTGTCCCGAGCCGTTAGAGCCGTCCGTCAGTCAGGAGCCGCCAGAGCCGCCAGCCAGTCAGGAGCCGCCAGAGACGCCAGCCAGTCAGGAGCCGCCAGAGACGCCAGCCAGTCAGGAGCTGCCAGAGACGCCAGCCAGTCAGGAGCTGCCAGAGACGCCAGCCAGTCAGGAGCTGCCAGAGACGCCAGCCAGTCAGGAGCTGCCAGAGACGCCAGACAGTCATGAGCTGCCCTACGGTCATGAGCTGCCCTACAGTCATGAGCTGCCCTCCAGTCATGAGCTGCCCTCCAGTCATGAGCTGCCCTCCAGTCATGAGCTGCCCTCCAGTCATGAGCTGCCCTCCAGTCATGAGCTGCCCTCCAGTCATGAGCTGCCCTCCAGTCATGAGCTGCCACTCAGTCCGGAGCTGCTGCCCCTTATCCCGGAGCTGCTGCCCCTTATCCCGGAGCTGCTGCCCCTTATCCCGGAGCTGCTGCCCCTTATCCCGGTGCTGGCCCTTATCCCGATGCTGCCCCTTCATTTAGGTGGGTTGAGTTGGAGGGTGGTCATTGGGAGGGGGATACGGAAGCGGGGAGTGACTATGGTGGGGTGGGGACCTCGCCCAGAGCCTGAGCCACCACCGTGGTCAGATGCCCACCCAGACCCTCCCCTAGACTTTGTGCTGGTGCGCCCGGAGTTCGCACCTTAAGGGGGGGGGTTATGTCACGTTCCTGACCTGTTTTCTCTTGTTTTGTATGTCTTTATTGGTCAGGGCGTGAGTGTTGGGTGGGCAGTCTATGTTTTCTATTTCTATGTTGGGTTTTGTGTTCGGCCTGGTATGATTCTCAATTAGAGACAGGTGTGTATCGTTTGTCTCTGATTGAGAGTCATACTAAGGCAGCCAAGGTTTCACTGGTGTTTTGTGGGTGTTTGTTTCCTGTGTTAGCGTTTGGGCCACACAGGACTGTTGCAGGTTAGTCACGTTTGTTGTTTTGTTTATTTGTAGTGTTTGTTGGTTTGCCATTAAAATCATGAATACCTCCTACTCCGCATCTTGGTCCGATCCATGCTCCTCCTCGTCTGAGGAGGAGAACGACATTGACAGCCGTTACAACACCCACAATACCATCTGCTAAACACGTGTATGTGACCAATAGAATTTAATTTGAAGCCCAGGAAATATATATATTGGAAACACAATTAACCCCTTAGTTTTGAAGGTAATCCGTTTGTATGGGTTACCTTCAGACGAGTCCCGTGAAACTTGTGTGGGATGTAGAGAACAACGGAGACACCATTGTTTTTGTTAGAGTCTCATCTTTCCATATTAGTTGGTAGGCCAACTTTACAGATATTATCATCAGAGGAGCGTTTTTCGGGATGTCTCCTGGTCTAACAAACAGCGCTGTAGCTCTGCCACTTAACACCGCACATGCAGAAGGGTGACATGGTTGGATGCTGTGGATTGAGACGTAGACAATGCAAAAAAACAGATATCTCACGCTTAAACTGTCGGATTTACGCAATAGACTCTTAAGTTAACCAAAAATGTGCAAGGGCCTCTTGTTGAAGTCGTTGCATCGCCTGAATTGTATCTGTTAAAGACATGATATATACTGTATACACTGAGTGTACAAAACATTTGGAACACCTGCTCTTTCCATGACTTAGACGGACCAGGTGAATCCAGGTGAAAACTATCCTGTCACGTTCCTGACCTGTTTTTCCTTTTTCTTGTATTTATTTAGTTGGTCAGGGCGTGAGTTGGGGTGGGTTGTCCATGTGTTATTTTTCTATGTCGGGGTTGTTTGTGTTCGGCCGGGTATGATTCTCAATCAGAGGCAGCTGTAAATCGTTGTCCCTGATTGAGAATCATACTTAGGCAGCCGGGGTTCACGTGTGTGTTTGTGGGTGGTTGTCTTCCGTGTCTGTATGTATGTTCGTACCACACGGGACTGTAGCGTTTGTTTGTAGTCTATACCTGTTTGTGCGTTCTTCGTGTATTTGTAAGTTCTCATGTTTTAGGTCAGTCTACGTCGTTTATTTGTTTTGTAGTTTGTTAAAGAGTTTTCGTGTTTCGTCGTTCTGTTAATAAATTTCATTATGTATTCATCACCCGCTGCGCCTTGGTCCGCTCATTCACCACAAGACGACCGTTACATATCCCTTCTTGATGTCACTTGTTAAGTCTGCTTCAATCAGTTTAGACGAAGGGGAGGAGACAGGTTAAAGAAGGATTTTTAAGCCATGAGGTATTTGAGACATGGATTGTGTATGTGTGCCATTCAGAGGGTGAATGGGCAAGATCAAAGATTTAAGTACCTTTGAACGCTGCTGGGTTTTTCACTCTCAACCGTTTCCTGTGTGTATCAAGAATGGTCCAACACCCAAATGACATCCAGCCATCTTGTCAAAACTGTGGGCCAGCATCCCTGTGGAATTCTTTCAACACCTTGTAGAGTTCATGCCCCAACAAATTGAGGATGTTCTGAGGGAAAAAGGGTGTACAACTCAATATTAGAATTGTATTCCTAATGTTTTGTACAAATAGTGTATATTCAATAATAAAAAAAATATTATATTTCATAATACTGCTTCATAAAGCAAATGTATTTCACCTTTACTTAACAAGGTAGGCCAGTTGAGATAAGTAAGTGAAATCGATGTGGTAATTCTAAAGTCAAAAAGGACTGCATCAAACTTGTTGCTCCTTCAGTCACGAGCTGGGGTGTGGCGTTACCAATTTGTCCAGATGCTTATGAATTCTTCAAATGGGGATTTGAAACTCCACAAACCAGTTGCATGTGTTTTCATTGTGAAATGACAAAATAGATATCTATACAAATACCCTAAAATGAAAGATGACATTCTGTATTGTTTCCTCAAATTCATAATTTGTCTGTTTTGTTTGCTCACTCACCATCTAATAACTGACATGGCTGTCTCAGTGGCTAAAGAAAATCCAGAGGTATTTTTTTGCTGTAAAATATATTTAATCAACTTTAGCACTCTGCTTTTGTACATCAAATATCCACATGAAAATGATTGTCTAACCATAAACAATAGTAAAAGAGCCACTATTTTACCTCCTGCTATCTTCTGCAACTCAGCCCTAATATTCTGTGTCGCCGGGAGGAAGTTGCTGGCCAGGCATATGTATACAGTGCCTTGCAAAATATTCATCCCCCTTGGCGTTTTTCCTATTTTGTTGCATTACAACCTGAAATTGAAATTGATTTTTATTTGGATTTCATGTAATTGACATACTGTACATAAAATAGTCTAAATTGGTTTAATGAAATGAAAAAACAGAAAAGTGGTGTATGCATATGTATTCACCCCCTTTGCGATGAAGCCTCTAAATAAAATTTGGTGCAACCAATTATCTTCAGAAGTCACAAAATTAGTTAAATAAAGTCCACCTGTGAAGGATTTTTTATTATTTTATTATTTTTTATTATTGATGAATATTGAATTGAATGACCTCTGAAGGTACATTTAAAGGTATCCCAAACAATAAGGGGATTTGCTGAACCATATAGATTAATGAGCCAAATCTCTTTTTCGTCCACTTTCATATTTAAAAGGATCCACCTTCCTTGCGAATCATTCCTGATTATTTGCACATTCAGATCGAAATTTTTGTTAATTAATATCATCACACCCTTTGAGTTCCTTTGTCCATGACAGAAAATTATTTCACCACCCCATTCCTTTTTCCACACAACTTCATCTAAGGATGTAGAGTGAGTTTCCTGTAAACAGTACATGTTATATTCCTTTTCTTTTAGCCACGTAAAGACTGATCTTCTTTTTTTATAATCTGCTAAACCATTACAATTATAACTGGCTATACTTATTTCACCCCTTACCATAACTAGATACTATTCTCAGTCTAAATTGACCATAATTAGTGCTTGTAAAGTTACTGCCATCAGAGGTATTATGAAGGTCAAAACTACAGCTTTCAAATGTCTGATATTTAGAATTCAAGAAATAGGTTCTAGCAATATTTGTTTTATTCTCTTGCATGTTTGCCTGTGAGCCAATGCCACAGATGTTAGAAAATTGAGACAAGATATTATGTGTGTAGCAAATCTGAGTAGGTTGATGTGTATGATATTGGATGTGATATAGTGAGTGTGTACAATGTCTGTATGTGTGATGTCCAAATAAATAATAACTCTCCCACTTTGCATGGTTGAGTGTCTATGTGTGTAAAATCTAGTGCATATAGCCTTAATATTCATGATGATAATTGTAATCCATATCGTATCACCATCATAGATGCATCATTGTTACCTTTAACATAATTGAAAAACACATCCCAGCATTTCCATAGCAATTGACGTTTCACCTGATTATGAAAGAGACCTTGCATTACTCTGGAGACGGCTTTACTACAGTACAAATGTATTCAGTACAATATGTTATTATTCCCCAATGCCCCTATTCTGATATTTTACCCTTGCTTGTTGTAAACAAATACATAAAAAAGATATACAAACAATAAACACATTAAATTATAAAACAGTTCTCGACAATAGAGAGAGGGAGAGAAGAGAAGAGAAGAGAAAAGAGAGAGAGTGAGAGAAGCGAGCGAGATCAGGTGTGTGTGTAAGTCCGTATGTGTAAGCAAGCATGTAATTGAGTACGTGTGTGTTCATATCCACTTCATAATGTTCAGATAGTTTTACAGTTCCATACCTTCTTTTTTTTCTTGTAACCTGAAGTCCCTGTAGAATTGAGTACAGCCACGGTGTTATGGAGCTGTCTCGGAATAGCTGTCCACGCCTGCAATCCTCCCTCTGTTGTCTTTGTACAGGATACAGTCTCTTATGACGTTCGTTTATCTCCCTTTGAAATTGGTAATTGAGACCGAATTTGGTCCCTTTAAGCTCCCTTCCCCTGCTTTTGATCAGCTCCTTTTGTTGGTAGTGTTCAAATTTTGCATTGACGGTCGGGGACCCTTGGTCTTGTGGCTCCGAGCTCCATGTCTGTGTACTCGGTGGAAAGCCACCTTGTTTACAGTCTCTATAGGAAGTATCAAGGCAGATTGCATGAATTCTCTGATTGCGCCCTCTGGATTATTGGATGCGTCCTCAGGAATACCAGAAAAAAATAGATTTTCACGCATGCTACTACTTTGTATGTCTAGTAGCGACTCCTTCATCACCCTGTTTTCCCTGAGTAGACAATCCATGTTGGAATCGTGGATTTTTACCTTGGCTGTGAGTGTCTTATTTTCTCTTTGGAGCGTGAGAATTTCACTCTGGCTGAACTCCAAACTCCCCCTCAGCCCTCCTACCTCCTCACACAACTTTTCCAGTGTTGCATGGATTCCAGCCAGAGCACTAGCCTCTACCTCAAGTAAATTGTCCGTGTCTGTATATGAATCTGTTGTTCCTCCATAGCTCATACTCATCCATAGTTGGTACTCGTCGATTTTCCTCAGGATCTCCTTAGTATCCAGATTGGCTCTTTACTGCAACCAGTTGTTTCACGAAAAGATAACAATGAGTCTTTCCCACGACGACGACAGGTGTCTGTAGTACAGCCAGCTAGCACTCGCGGAATCCACACAAAAAAAAGGAACACAAACTTGCAGTCCCAGCCGTAAAGGCTAACAGCGTCGTGGAATCCTTAGCAACAAAACTTTAGTTTGGATTAAAACTGATTTAATGAAAAATGTTTAATATAAACAACACACCGAGTGTAGACAGTACAATGTTCTGTTGCGCGCCTATAAGTATTTATTTATTAGCTTGTATAATTAAAAGAAATCAGCTGTCGTTAAATAGACACAAACGAAAGAGGTCCAAGTTATAGAATACTTCCAAGGTATTGACTAGGCTACATTCAATGAATGATACATTGTAACAATTAATATCTAAACATATTGAGCGTGTCAGCTAGCTAGCTAAAATAAGAGTATTTGTTTTCAATGGCTATGACCCTTTGTGTATGTCAGGAGCAGTCCTTCGGCAATTGTTTTCCACGGAGGGCCACATTAGAATATATTTTTGCCATTGCGGACCACAATAATATTGCAGGATTATACATCAAGTGTATGACTGTGTTGACAGATATATCTACTGTTAATTACCTCCAGATATGCTACTTATTTGACTTTTTTAACATGCACAGAAATTAACCACATCCATGTTCTCCTTTTGGTAGGTATTTTCATTATTAAACATGCAATGAACAACACGGAGGGAAAAGTACACTGTGCATTCAGCACCACGGACAGAACTCTTAACGGGTATGCAGAAAAACACAAGAAAGAGAGAGAGCTCAACATTACATTTAAACTACTCAATCAGTGTAAGGAGTGAAGTCTCTGATGGGCATTGACTAGAGTGTCTAATGTCTGTTCACATACATAGTTTGACCCAAACAGTACAAACATCTTCTGATGTTCGAGAGATGCATAGAACCTCGTCAGTGACATTGTTTTGAATAGTTTTCCAATCGCTGCATCAGACTGAAGATCAATGAGCTCAAGTTGCAGGTCAGTGGGAGCGTTATCCACATTGAAGGTGAAAGGAGAGGAAACCAACAGCATGTCATTTTCCAACACTTTGAAATCCTCAAAACGACTAGAAAAGTCACTGTTCAAAGCACGCAGCAGCGATGTATACTTCCACTGGTCATCTGATAGGGAACAGACTAGTAGTGTCAGAAGGTGGGTGAGATTAATGGCTTCACCTTGGCGGGTCAGAGTGATTTTCCCTTGAGGGCTTTGACAAGGCTGCACATCTGAAGAGCAAAAATGCCCTTCCCTTGTGTTATGGGATTTTGATGAATAATGACTAAATTATGTATACATTTAGCTTAAAACTATAACTAAACAGAATACTACTATGTTACTGTATGGATGTATGAACATTATTCTAATCATGGTGCTGAACATAATGTGTGTAATTGTAATGAAGAATTGGAACAAGGACTGTCTGTTCCTTGTTAGAAACTAATGGAGTTATCGTCAGACAGGCTGGAATGCTGGGTTCCTTACAGACAAATTCTGTCTCTACCCAGGGAGGGGAGAGACCTTGGGCTGGTCGTAGATTGTTTAACAGGTGGCAGACAATGTTAGAAGGCTTGTGAAACTGTATTACCATTGTATCCGAGAGGAGGAAGGACATTTTAAAACCTATGACGTCATTATTATTATATAACCTGATGTAAATTGTACTATGATCAGTACTCTCGAGAATAAACGCTATTGATTGATTGATTTTGAGACTGGTTTCTGTCCATTTTATACAAATAAGTATCTTACAAATTCTTATGAATGGGCAGAGTGTTTTAATTGAATTGATTGATGAACCTATAGCAATTAAATTCCTTTAACACCTTGTAGTTTGGAATTCAGTTCATTCATGATGGCCATGATGTCCACGGTGAAGGCAAAATCAGCCCTCCATTCTTTTCTTACCGTTGAGGGAAATCCACATATTTTCCTTTATTTGCAAAAACTCAGGAATCTCCGACTTCAGGTCCCAAACCTGTCTCTTCCAACAGTGAGACAGACTGCCTGCGGTTTAAATATTTAGCTCTTATGACGTTTGCCACTTTAGTGACTGTATCCACAACATGGCTAATTTTCAGAACACATTTACAGAGCACCTCCTAATGAATAATGTAATGCAGGAAAATACTTTTCTGATCTGGGATCAGCTCAGCTACTTGATTTTGTATCCTTTTCAAAAGGCCAATGTTTTTCCTGTCAAGTTTGGGCACCTATCAGAGTTTAAACACTTGATAATTTTTCAAAACTCAGTCCCAGCTTTGCCACACACCTATTAATTAATACATATTATGGAAGAGCAAGGGAACAGACCTAAGAAAAGAAAGGAATGGTTGAGGAGGGATGAGAATAATCTTAAATGGGAGCTTCAAGAGAAGGTTCCAACCAGCTACAGGTGAGTGCATGATAGCAAAATAAATACATACCAAGACCTCAAATGTACCTATGTGTATGTCGGCACTGATGTCGGCACTAAGAGTGAGCGATGGGGGTCCCTAAACGTGAGCGACAGGACGGGTCCCTAAACGTCCCTCAGCCATCTGCCCTCCCATCATGGAGTACACCTTTCCTCTATGTATTGGTAACCAATGAGGCTTTCAGCTTGAAGAAGAACATCATGAAGCCATACCCAAGGGGCCCAACTGACCACAGAGATCACAATCTTCACCTACAGGTAATATTACTTAAAACTCTTGGCCGTTAAAGAAAAAACAGACCTACAGCTAGTAAAAAATGTGTAGTTCATACTCACTGTATATTATGTGTACTCATTAATACTTTTATTTCAGATTGTCCAGGCCTGGAAGGTGTGGGGAACACGCATTTGGAGTGTTCGCAAACTGCTGGCGTTTGTTCAAGACCACCATCAATTTTGATCCAGAGAAGGTTTGGGATCTTGTCCTTGCTTCGGCTGTGCTGCACAATTACCTCCGCTCTCAGCAAGTCTATAGGCTGGTCTACACATCACCAGAGATGGTAGATCTTGAAGCTGTGGAGACCGGTGTCATCATACCTGGTCAGTGGCACAGAGAGGCCCCTCTACCATCAGTAAGAGTCAACGCTGGAAACCACCATTCCCAAGAGCCCAAGGCAATTCTGAGTTCTGTGACTACTTCAACTCAGAAGCTGGAGCTCTTATATGACTGCATATGAAGAAAGCCATATGCTATGGAACAACATCATAGGCCATGGATTTTCACTCTGCTATTGGTCTAGATCAGTGGCGGTCAGAGCCGTTTAATATGCGGGAGGAAATTTTTTTTTAATGAGCATTGCCTTATTGATATTACAGCATATTGGATGACTGTCATTCATATACCATTCACCCAGTTCAATGTAACAGTCATAGGTTTAGGCTACTATATGATTTTAATATTTTCCTTACAACCTAGCCTATGAATTAAAGTTCACAACGTTGGTGTAGACCAAACGAGAGAAAAATTTGAGGTGACTCATGGACAGACCGATACACATTCAATTCCACCTTGCACAGTCATGCCAGAATCTAGCTGATATAGGGTGTAATCAGTAGTCCAATAGTTGCAAACGAGAGTTTCTATTGGACATTTTATCCCGGATTTGTTCCGTTTAAGAAACTTTTTTCAACAGAATTGGTGGAATGAATACACCCCTGATCACGCGTAAACACAGTTCACTTTCATAACAGCCATGATGCATTCCTTCTCGCATCTATGTGCTCTGCTCCTCTCATCTTTTCCCTTCGTCGCTTGTGGATGTCAATGCACAACATATCAGCTGTATGTGACCAGGCGAAAAAACCTTTCCAAGCCAAACCATATCATAACTGCTGCTACACACAGCCTACATCGTTGTCACCATATTAGCTAAAGTAACGGCATAGTCAACATAGCGAATACAACTAACACGTTAGTAAACCTGCTACAAACATGCAGTAACATTACAGTGCACTGTCAGTAAGCAGTTTAACTCTTATACCGGCGTGCCTGGTGGCAATAAATTAGTAAAACCAAATGCTTACCTTGACTTGGAAGAGTTTCAATGCTGTGTTAGATAGTCATAGCCAGTTAACATATCATCCATCTGTTTGAGTAGGCTAAACTAGCTAGCTGCATTTGCTAGCTAAGTAAGTGAAACTAAAAGTGAAAGAAATTACAATCTCTGTCTCTCTCTTGCTTCTCCTTCATTTTGGAAGAAATACATTTGTTCAAAAACGTTTCAACTACTGTCTTTCTTTCTCTTTGAGGCAACTACTTACCACATGTTATGCACTGCAGTGCTAGCTAGCTGTGTCTTATGCTTTCAGTACTTGATTAATTCTCTGATCCTTTGATTGGGTGGACAACATGTCAGTTCATACTGCATGAGCTCTGATAGGTTTGAGGACGTCCTCCGAAAGTTGTCATAATTACTGTGTAAGTCTATGGAAGGTGGTGAGAACCATGAGCCTCCTAAGTTTTTCTATTGAAGTCAATGTACCCAGAGGAGGATGGAAGATAGATGTACTCCGGCTGTTGGAGCTACTGTAGACCTTAATTTTAAAATAGTATGTTATAATCTGGTGATTATATTTACATATATATATTATTACATATATTACATATTATGTGATTATATTTTGTATATTTTTATCTAAAAATGATAACTTAAGTGTTTCAAAATTGTATTTTTCTAAAAATCACTGAGGAGGATGGTCCTCTTCTTCCTCCTCTGAGAAGCTTCCACTTGTCTAGATAGATAGATTATTATAAAAATTATTTTCACTTAGAACATGGCTGTCAGAAGTATTACAATGTACATTTACTTTTAATCCGTCTGTCTGCATATTTCAAGATATGGCATATGAGGATGCAGTGAGATACCTGATGAGTTGGATGATACTTTTCTCATCAATCATTTTGAAAAAACGTAGACTTAACCTGGAAATCAATCAATCCTGTGTGGTCAAGTTGTCCTGGCATCCTCTTGTGGTGGGTGGGGTCCTTCGGATCCCACCCACCACAAGGAATATGGAATATTCCTTGTGGTATATGTCTTCTGAGCAGAGGGCAAGTGCATCGAAAGAGTTGCTTTCTCAGTTGCAAAAGCAGCAAGGACTTTTCACAAAACTACATTCAGCAAACAACAGAATTGCGAGAGCTAGCTATGTACTGTCCCACAAAATTGCTAAACATAGCAAGACATTTGCTGAGGGCAAATTCATTAATGAAAGTTTAAATGACTCTGCAGCAATACTTTGCCCCTACAAGAAATAGCTGTTAGAAAAAATGTCCAAGACGAACAGTGACACGGCGTTATGAGCACAATGCAGAGAATATGGAACAACAGTTGAAATACAAGGTAAAGGATTTCACCTATTTCTCCTTGGCCCTGGATGAGAGCAGTGATGCACGTGACATGGCACAGTTGTTGATATTCTTATGAGGCATAACCCCAGACTTTGAAATTACAGAGGAGTTTACTTCAGTGCTGCCAACGAAGAGCACAACCACAAGGAAATATTTATTGTAGGAGGTTAAAAACCTCTTAGGGATCCCTTATGGCTAGAATCCCATTACCGGGATCGATTTGACAACATCCGGTAAATTGCAGAGCACGAAATTCAAAAATACAAAATGTTTAATATTAAACATTCATGAAGATACAAGAGTCTTACATAATTTAAAAGCTTAACTTCTTGTTAATCCAGCCAATTTGTCAGATTTGAAAAAGGCTTTACGGCAATAGCACACCACCATTTTCCAAGCAAGCAGATGCATCAAGAAAGTCAGAAATAGATATAAAATAAATCGCCTACCTTTGAAGATCTTCATCTTTTTGCAACCCCAAAGGTCCCAGTTACACAATGAATGGTCGTTTTGTTCAAAAAGTCCTTCTTTATAACCCAAAAATGTCAGTTTATTTTGCGCGTTTGATTCAGAAATGCACCTGTTCCAACTCGCCCAACATGCCTACAAAGGATCTAATAAGTTACCTGTAAACTGGGTCCAAACATTTCAAATAACGTTTCTAATCCAACCTCAGGTACCCTAATATGTAAATAATCAATAAAATGTAAGACGGAATAAACTGTTTTCAATACCGGAGGAAAAACAACGAGGAGCTCGCTCTCATTCACGCGCACATAAACACTAGAGTGCACCTGAGTGACACTTAGAAAGAATACGAATACTTCTTCATAAAAAGAAAAAAACATTGAACAATTTCTAAAGACAGTTGACTAGTGGAAGCCATAGGGACTGCAATATGGGTCCTAGTAATTAGGCTTTCCCATAGAAATGGATTGGAAAATTCAATGACCTCAACAACAAAAAAATTCCTGGATGGATTGTCCTCGGGGTTTCGCCTGCCAAATCAGTTCTGTTATACTCACAGACATTATTTTAACAGTTTTAGTAACTTTAGAGTGTTTTCTATCCAATACTACCATATGTATATCCTAGCTTCTTGGCCTGAGTAACAGGCAGGTTACTTTGGGCACCCCAGTCATCCAAACATGGGGGAATCTGTGCTTGTTTTCATTATGTCCTAGGCATTTCTAGGTCAGTGAGATGTGTTTCACACATAATTGCACAGGAGGAAGGCAGGTCTGGGCTTCACACACTGAATAATACACCCTATGATGGCTTCCGGTGTATAGGTGGGGGCAGACAACTTTCAAAGGTAAAATAAATGTGGATATTTTCTATTTATGGTGGTTCTACACGACCGTCTGCTTAGCCACACTGGCTGCGTGTACACAGTTAACACAAATCTGATATTTTTTCCCACTAATTGATCTTTTGACCAATCACATCAGAGCTTTTACAGAACTGATATGATTGGTCAAAATAACAATTAGTGAAACAAAGGGGGCTGCAGAAGGTGGCAAAAGTAGGAGGGCAGTTCTTACACAGCATATATTGTTGTGAATGGGAAATTGATGATAAATGGCACCATTCAATCATTCTCATACACAACAATACATTTACTGTCTCTAAGCACAACCCTGCACAACCACAACCGGATTGAACTACTATTATTTGCTAATGTTAGTTATCTTACATTAGCTAACATTAGTCAAAGATAGAACGAAAAAACAAACATGTTTCCTCTGCTGAAGGTACCAGTCTAACAGTAACCAACATGGCATAGGCGAAGTTGATCGACAGTGTGTATTCAAAGGCTAGCTAGCTAGCAATATGATTTAGCTGATGGCTTTCAGAGTTCAATACAGAACAGTAAATGTTAGCTAGCTAACTTACCTAGTCCAGCTAGTTTAGCATGCAAGCTAACATTATGTTACCTCTATGTCATGACCCGGTGAGAGAAACAGTCACTAATAGTCGGCAGAACCCAGAAGATGAGGCAGACTCAGCAGTACTAGAGATGGTGGTTTAATAAAAGGACAAGATCTTCAGGCAAAGAATATAAATCCACCACGTCCAAAATAAAGCCAAGAGGCACAAAATGGATATCCTCCAAAATACAAAGAAACTCCACAAAGTGGTAAAAACAGCAGGGAAAAACAAACCTCAAAAGACTACTCAAAAATACACAAGCACTAAACCAGAGAACCTCTGGAAAATCCAATAAGAGAAATATATGTTCACAACAGGGCTGGGGCTGGGTGCTAACATACAAACACTGAGCAAAGAACTGAGGAACACACAGGGTTTAAATACTAACAAGGGAACGACACACAGGTGCAAACAATAATTAGAGCAAGGAAAAAACAAAAGGTACAAAAAAGGTGCAATGGGGACATCTAGTGACCAAAACCTGAACAGTCCTGGCCAAAACCTGACACTCTAATGGAGAATCTTCCATTTTGTCGTGAAGTGATAAAGAAAATGTCGAGCTACAACTTTCGCACGCATGAACTAATGGAAGGACATTCAGCTATCCACTGACGCGATTTGATAAATCTCGCTAATTTTTCGGAATAAAAGCTTGAAACTATGTCTAAAGACTGTTCACACCCTGAGGAAGCCATAGGAAAAGGAATCTGGTTGATATCCCTTTAAATGGACGAAAGGCAGGCAATGGAACAGTGATTTTTCAAAATAAGTCACTTCCGGGTTGGATTTCCTCAGGTTTTCGCCTGCAAAATCAGTTCTGTTATACTCACAGACAATATGTTGACAGTTTAGGAAACTTTAGAGTGTTTCCTATACTACTCTGTCAATTATATGCATATTCTAGCATCTGGACCTGAGAAATAGGCAGCTTACATTGGGAACGTTATTTTTCCAAACATAAACATTCTGCCCCCTAGCTGAAAGAAGTTAACGAACACATAGGAAACTATTTCCTTCAACAGTTACCCCAGTAACACTGGCTTCCTGTTAAGGCTCGGGCCGATTTCAAGGTTTTACTGCTAACCTACAAAGCATTACATGGACTTGCTCCTGCTGATCTCGCCTATTTGGTTCTGCCGTACATACCTACATGTATGCTACGGTCACAAAGCGCATGCCTCCTTATTGTTACTAGAATTTCTAATCAAACAGCTGGAGACGGGACTTTCTCTTATAGTGCTACATTTTTATGGAATGGTCTGCCGATTCATGTGAGAGTCACAGACTTGGTCTCAACCTTTAAGTATTTACGGAAGACTCATCTCTTCAGTAGGTACTATGAATGAATGTAGTCTGGCCCAGGGGTGCGAAGGTGAATGGCAAGGCACTGGAGTGATGAACCACCCTTGCCGTCTCTGCCTGGCCGGCTCCCCTATCTCCATTGGGATTCTTTGCCTTTGACCTTATTACAGGGGCAGAGTCAATGGCTTTCTGTTTTTCTGGCTATGGAACCCTGACCTGTTCACCCCTTAGCCACCGTGACCCTACATCTGCATTGCTTGCTCTCTGGGGTTTTAGGCTCGGTGTCTGTATAAGCACTTTGTCTCAACTGCTGTTGTAAAACGGGCTCTAGAAATAAATGTGATTGATGATGCAGCCACCACTGTGCTTGAAAATATGGGGAGTGGTACTCAGTAATGTGTTGTATTGGATTTGCCCCAAACATAACACTTTGTATTCAGAACAAAAAGTTAATAGCTTTTTTGCAGTATTACTTTAGTGCAGTTGTACGCATTGCGCGGCCCGCGGGCCCCTTAATTTGCGCCGCACGGTGATTTTTCGATTTTCCATTCATAATATATACAATGATACAATTTCAATTAAATGTGTTTAATGCAGGCCTGAATCATTTCATTGAATATATCTATTGTTCCCTGGACGGCAGATAGATGGCAGTATAGCGCAGCTGTTGAACAGAAAGACCGAAATAGAACGTTTGCCGAAATGGAACGCAACTTTTCAGCTACAGTGACCAACACATATCAGTTTGCTACTAGCTAATTTTGCAGTCTGGTTGACATGGATCGATTTATTCTAAAACAATTAACGGAAATCTATTGAAAAAGAAAATGACGGGAAAGAGCTGGAGAGCAACGTGACAGTCGTGTCTTTGTGAGATACAGAGTAGGTGAACGGATGATCTCCATATGTGTGATGGTGTGGGGGTGCTTTGCTGGTGTCACTGTCAGGGATTTATTTAGAATTCAAGGCACACTTAACCAGCATGGCTACCATAGCATTCTGCAGCGATATGCCATCCCGTCTGGTTTGCGCTTAGTGGGACAATAATTTGTTTTTCAACAGGACAATGACCCAAAACACCTCCAGGCTGTGTAAGAGCTATTTGACCAAGAAGGAGAGTGATGGAGTGCTCTATCAGATGACCTGGCCTCCACAATCACCCGACCTCAACTCAATTGAGATGATTTGGGATGAGTTGGACCACAGAGTGAAGGAAAAGCAGACACGTGCTCAGAATGTGGGAACTCCTTTAAGTCTGTTGGAAAAGCATTCCAGGTGAAGCTGGTTGAGAGAATGCCAAGAGTGTGCAAAGCTGTCATCAAGGCAAAGGGTGGCTACTGTGAAGAATCTAAAATTAATTTTGATTAGGTGTGTCCAAACATTTGACTGGTATTGTTTATATTTAGCTAAACAGGTGGGGCTCAATGATGCGTCTCCACTGTATATATTTATATTCCGGACTCTGACATTGCTCTTTCTGACTTTTCTTAATTTCTTTATGTGTGTGTATTGTTAGGTATACCTGCACTGTTGGAGCTAGAAACAAAAGCATTTCACTACACCTGCGATAACATCTGCAAAATATGTGTAGATGACCAATACAATTTGATTTGATATGGTGGTATAAAAGTTTATTTTGACATTTATAAAGACAAACTTTTATAAAAAGTTGACACTGCCATGTTGATCTAAGCCTTGCTGTTGGAAGATCATTACATTGTCCAACTTTCAGCTGTTGCAGATTCACCTTCCTCCCTTTCACTCGCCAACTTTCGTCTACAGTTGGCTTTGTTAGCTTTACTACTTGAACACACCATCTGGGCTTGTTCGATATTGCAGCTGAAAGTGTAGGCAACTGCTGACTGATCTACTAATCACCTTGCATTATAAATAATGACTCATTATTTGTAGATCATTCAGTCAGTCACAATTCACCTATGATACAGTTTTGACACTCTCGAACACGGCCACTGACTCCTACAATTGGAGAGCGGAGGTCAAAGTTCAGCCACTGAGGCAGTCATATGACCAACTTCAAAAGCACCACTGGGTTTTGCCTACATTATAGATTTGCCTACTGTATGAATGTGCCTATGGCCGGTTTTAACATTTACTCAGCGTTGCAGAAGCTGACTGGAAAACCCAGTGATAAAGCATGTGGTAAATTCCAGCAAAAAAATGTTTTGGGGGGGGCTTGTGGTTGTTGTTAACGTCACAAAATGGCATTACTCCAATAGACCTTCTGTATAGAGTACATGAGGACATTGTCAGTAAGAGATCCATTTTTGTAATTATACTGTTATATTGTAACGAGCAGCCTGGTGACCTAGAGGCCGGAGAGGGAGCACACGTGACATAAATAAGGCCATTGTGGGTGGTCCGGTGGCTATTACTATTTCTATGGCAGCAAAAAGATGAATTGTGAGTATAACTTACATTTAAAATATAAACATTTGCGAGGATATAATTTAAAACCGCAAACACAAAATTAAAATGATAAGCAATGAAAGTAGTGTTCTTCAGATGTAGATGGTGTAAGTTCCCCAAAACAACTCCTGTGACTTCCCCAAAAAGCTTAACACATTCACAGCCTTCACTATCACTTCCTGGTACCTCTTCTATTCTTATACATTCACAGAGTGGTATATAAAAACCAGAATTGAACACTGACTGGTATTGTCTGGTAATATCAAGGACAACATACACTGAACAAAAATATAAATGCAACATGTAAAGTGTTGGTCCCATGTTTCATGAGCTGAAATAAAAGATCCCAGAAATGTTCAGTTATCACAAAAAAAAGCGTATTTCTCTCAAATTTTGTGGACACATTTTGTTACATCCCTGTTAGTGACTATTTATCTTTTGCTAAGATAATCCATCCACTTGACAGGTGTGGTATATCAAGAAGCTGATTAAACAGCATGGTCATTACAGAGTAGCACCTTGTGCTGGGGACAATTAAAGGTCACACAACACAATGCCACAGATGTGGGAGTTTTGAGGGAGCGTGCAAATGGCATGCTGACTACAGGAATGTCCACCAGAGCTGTTGCAGATAATTTAATGTTCATTTCTCTACCATAAACCGCTTCGCTTCCAACATTGTTTTAGAGAATTTGGCAGTACATCCAACCGGCCTTACAACCACAGACCACGTGTATGGCGTCGGGTGGGCAAGCAGTTTGCTGATGTCAACGTTTTAAACAGAGTGCCTCATGGTGGCAGTGAGGTTATGGTATGGCAGGCATAAGCACAATTGCATTTTATTGATGTCAATTTGAATGCACATGAATACATTGAAGATATCCTTAGGCCCATATTTTTAAGGTATCTGTGACCAAATGATGCATTTCTGTATTCCCAGTCAGGGGAAATCCATATATTAGGGCCCAATGAATGTATTAAATTTTACTGATATCCTCATATGAACTGTAACTCAGTATGATCTTTGAAATGATTGCATGTTGCGTTTATTTTTGTTCATTATATGTGTAATGCTCATTCATGGTTAATGTTTGGACAGCTTTGCATACAGTGTAAATCATACATATTTTGGTGCACTAGCTAAATGTCCCATTCATAAATAAAGTAGCCTTATCGTGACTCATTTAATATTTGTTTATGATTCTTGCCATTGCAAAAGTAGGAATTGGTTTTAATGAAAATGGCACCTTCTTGCGCAATTGTTTTCTGTAATAAGGAATTATTGGCCGATTTAATAAAATGTATTAGCGGTAAGAGCATGTACCAGAAGTAGGCTACAGTCCTCCATTGTTTACACAACCATTATTGTTACAACCGCGCACACACAGTTAGAAGAAACAGTTAGAGGAAAGGAGAGACACAATGAAGGAAGTGACATGCTGGTGAACTAACCCCACTTTAGTGGGGAGGCAGCATAGCCTAGTGGTTAGAGCGTTGGACTAGTAAACGAGGTTGCAAGTTCAAATCACCGAGCCGACAAGGGTACAAGGTTCCTAGGCCGTCATTGAAAATAAGAATTTATTCTTAACTGACTTGCCTAGTTAAAAAAAATATATAAATAAATAGTAATACCCTAGATAAGCCTTTTTCAAACCTCTCCCCTAGCCATTCCATGCTTTTGAACTATTCCAGAACTAGGTCAACTGATTTAAGTTGTCAACTAATAATCAAACCCTTAAGTACTTGAATCAGGTGAGCTAGTTCAGATTTAATTTGGCATTACCTGATTTGACATATCTTTGTTTAATGTATAAGGCCAGATTCAAAAGCCTTTTTCGATAATCCCAATGTCCCTAAAATAAAAAATAATATAGCGTGACGGTTCATGTTATCACTATTTTAAATCAAATATGTGTTAATAGGGCAATTCATATAGTACAGAAAATGCATATATTCAGTGGAATGCACTGTACTTCTGCATTGTAAAGGTCTGCCACATCTCTCCTTTGAAAGATAACTAACGGAGATGATGATATGATGATATAATTTTCAATAATAATTTCATCACCAAGCCATATAGTCTTGTGCTGTGAGTCTGACAACAATCGTAGGCATGCTATTATTTAATATTACTGAAATGTACAATGAGTGTTCAAAACATTATGAACACCTGTTCTATCCATGACATGGTAAATCCAGGTGTAAACTATGTTCCCTAACTGATGTCACTTGATAATTCCATTTCAAATAGTATAGATGAGGGGGAGGAGACAGGTTAACCTTTCTAGCCCAGGGGTTCCGCTAGCGGAACACCCACAACATTCCGCTGGAAAGGCAGCGCGCAAAATTCAAAAATATTTTTTAGAAATATGTAACTTTCACACATTAACAAGTGCAATACAGCAAATGAAAGATAAACATCTTGTTAATCTACCCATCGTGTTCGATTTTTTAAATGTTTTACAGTGAAAACACAACATATATTTTTGTTAGATCACCACCAAATCCAAAAAACACACAGCCATTTTTCCCAGCCAAAGATAGTCACAAAAGTAGAAATATAAATAATCACTAACCTTTGATAATCTTCATCAGATGACACTCATAGGACATCATGTTACACAATACATTTATGTTTTGTTCGATAATGTGCATATTTATATCCACAAATCTTGGTTTACTTTGGCGCCATGTTCAGAAATGCCTCCAAAATATCCGGAGTAATTACAGAGAGCCACGTCAAATAACAGAAATACTCATCATAAACTTTGATGAAAGATACATGTTTTACATATAATTAAAGATACACTTGTTCTTAATGCAACCGCTGTGTCAGATTTTTAAAAAACTTTACGTAAAAAGCACACCATGCAATAATCTGAGACGGCGCTCAGAAATACACAACATTTCTCCTCCATGTTGGAGTCAACAGAAATACGAAATTACATCATAAATATTACCTTACCTTTGATGATCTTTCATCAGAATGCAGTGCCAGGAATCCTAGTTCCACAATAAATCGTTGTTTTGTTCGATAATGTCCATTACTAGTGTCCAATTAGCTACTTTTGCTAGCACATTTAGTTAACATGTCCAAACGCTGGAGCCGGTCCAGGCGAACTCGGATGAAAACTTCAAAAAGTTATATTCCAGGTCGAATAAACTGGTCAAATTAAGTAGAGAATCAATCTTCAGGATGTTGTTATCATATATATCTAATAACGTTCCAACCGGAGAATTCGTTTTTGCCTACAGAGTAATGGAACACATGGCCATATCATGACTAGCGCGCATGACCAGGAACTAGCATTCTGCCAGACCACTGACTCAAATAGCTGCCATCCGGCCCCACATCACACTAGAGGCTTCATTCCACGTTCTACTGACTGTTGACATCTAGTGGAAGGCGTAGGAAGTGCGAACAGATCCATATCTTACTGGGATGTGAATAGACGATGAGTTTAACATCAACCAGCCCCAGAATTTCCACTTCTTGTTTGGAAGTTTGCCTGCCATATGAGTTATGTTATACTCACAGACATAATTCAAACAGTTATAGAAACTTCAGAGTGTTTTCTATCCAATAGTAATAATAATATGCATACATTAGCATCTGGGACAGATTAGGAGGCAGTTCACTATGGGCACGCGATTCATCCAAAGTGAAAATGCTGCCCCCTATCCCTAAAAAGTTTTAAAGAAGGATTTTTAAGCCTTGAGACAATTGAGACATGGATTATGTCTGTGTGCCATTCAGAGGGTGAGTGCCTTTGAACGGGGTATGGTAGTAGGAAGGTGTTCCTAATGTTCGGTATACTCAGTGTGTATTTTTTGTGTTCTGTTGCAAACTATCATAAACATAAAGCTCCTGGCTACTATTAAATTAAAGCCACAATAACATTATCCCACCCTTGTTTAGCCACTATTGTCGTAAAAATCCAATCTAACAAAATACATTTTCTGCAATATTGCCCGTCTGTCTGTCTGTCTGGAATGCGCGTTTGTCTATCACTCTGTATGTAGTGATGCTAATGATAACAGTCTTGTAGGTAGACAGAAATACTTTCCCCAAAAACCTTCTCAATTAAATGTTATCTGCAAAGTAGGCTTAACTGACATAACTTGTGCTGCAGCAGTAGGCCTACAGTATCAAAAGAAAACATCGCTAGACAGACACTCTCCTCTCTTGCAGTTAAAGGGGAATTACACCCCAATTATTTTTTTTTACCTCAACATTTTTATTCTGATGTGATTTAAGCATAGAGATGGACTCAGAACATCATTGTTCGTTGTTCATCTATGAATAATTGTACAATTAAATACAATTAAAAAAATGTGACATCCGCCCAGAAAAACTGAATTCAGAAAAATACAAGATATCATTTTATGGGGGCCGCTTAGTTGTTAATTAACCATTAATTTAGCAGGTATATTGACACAAAAAAAACATATCTTGTACACCAATAACCCAGAGAAGAGTTGCATGTTAGAATGAAAGAGAAGAATGTGCCAATTTTAAAAGCTGGGATGACCAGCGATGTTCTCTTTATAAGTGTGTGAATTAGACACTTTTCCTGTCCTGCTAAGCATTTAAAATGAACTTTTGGGTGTCAGGGAAAATGTATGGAGTAAAAAGTACACTATTGTCTTTAGGAATGTAGTGAAGTAAAAGCAAAAGATGTAAAAAAAATATATATAGTAAAAAGAAGTATAGATACCCCCAAAACTGACTTAAGTAGTACTTTAAAGTATTTTTATTTAGGTGCTTAACACAGCCTATGTAGTAGCAAATTTCTAAAAAAAAACATATCCTTTCAAATGGGGATAGGTTTAATAATCGCTGCCTTTGTGAAAGAAAAGTTACAACCGTGCTGTTTTATATGAGCAAACTGTCACCATAATTAAAAATAAATTATACTTAACCCCCCCGCCCTTACTATAAGATCATCAATTCTTATTTGTGAAAATTGTATTTTATTGAATCACTTCTGAAGCGGAACTTAAACTCATAACGTCCCCTATTGTCTGTTTTCAACCTGTTAGCTTGAATCTGCATTGTTCCGACGCAGGTGTTGAGCCTAGACTCAATAGTGGTGGGAAAATGTGGTTGCCATCTTTCTTTGTTGTTGTTTTTTCTAATGAAAGGTGAAACGGTAGTTACTGGAAACAAGATATAGCTGCATAACCTGCATGCACAGCTCAATAGTGTGATGAGTTTTTGGTTATTCAAAGCTGTTGGATGTTTCTTTTTTTCTGGGTCAATCTCTACATTTTAGTCATTAAGCAGACTCTCATATCTAGTGCTCAAGGGCACATCCCACATACGTTTCTTCTAGTCGCCTCAGGGATTCGAATCAGTAACATTTCTGTTACTGGCTCATAACCGCTTGGCTATGTGCCACTCCTTGCCATCAAATTCGAGAATATGAGAGTGATCAGCGATCCTCAGACAAGACGATTCCATAGTGGTATAGCTCATTGTTCTTGAATTTGTAGAATTGTAGGTCTGTGGCAAAACAACTTCTTCATACTTCTGTTTACGTGTACTTTTACCTTGAAACAATCAAAATAAATTAAATCAGGGTTGGAGTGTTGAATTTGTTTTGCCAGGAAAGTAATTGGGTCATCGAGAGAAGTAGCAACTACAGTAGACGCTAAGGAAGTTCCCACGTTATTGTTATTTTAGTACCCATTCTGTGATGTAAAGTGTTACCGAAATGTCTTAAGGTACTTGTTTTCTCTACACTTACCGTAGAAGGCCCTTTAGCAAAATGTGCAAATGTTAGGCTACATTTGATTTAAATCTAATGCAAAACCAAAACTAACACACATATATATATAATACTATAATTAAGAGAAATTAATCGTATAATTTTCACTTTCATCCAAAAAATGAAATACAAAGAGGAATAAAACCACTTTGAAAATGGACTTGGTGCCTTGAATGGTGAACCTTATTAATTTACTCTGTTGAAAAAAATAAGAGAATGCTCTCTTTATTGGGTATTCAATATAAAACAATAAAACAATTGATTCAATCTGATTAACTTTGTCGGCTACAGTATTGACCGTTTGTTAGATACATGCAGCAGGATGTTTTTGTCACACATGAACACTTGCTAAAATGGACAATGGTTGTGGCATTTATGATGTTTGACAGACGTTGATGTTGTATGTTGTTTGACATATATACATTTCCAGTAAAGTGGGCGACCTAATCTATTCTCCAACATGAGTGTCTTGGTATATTTTTCCAACATCTTTGAATTATTGATTGTTGTTTAAACATGTTCTGACAATCTACAATTCAACCTCTGATGCTAGTTCACAAAGCACAGTAGTGTGCTAATATTTGTATTAGCCTTGTTAATGTCAAAGACGGATATTTGACATAGGTGTGTAATTCTTTGCTCAGAGCACCACGTCATTACTTAGAACTTTGGTGAACTATTCTGCACTACGGAGGCAAAATGCAGTAACTACAATTTGGTTAAAAAAATTGTTAAGAATGAAATCAGGCTTTGTAGTATCTGTTTTATATTCTGACTAACTGTCCTGGTTCAATTATGTTCTGTTTCATAGAAAATGAAGTGTGACATTTGCAGTAACTACAAAATCCAAGGATTTTTTTTTGAAAACAGCAGTAACTGAAGTTACTGCACTTTGGCTTTGTTTCACCTTTTAACTGCAGTTACCTGCTCTGCCATACAAAGGCATAGAGCAGTAACTACGCAAACAGTGACAGAGAAACATGGCTTGAAAATGTATTTTCTGCCCAGCCAAATATGCTGTAGGTAGATAAATGATAATGCACTGATGTATTATCTTATTATGAAGTACTTTTTTATGCATATCAAGCATGACCACTGATTTTACCTATGACCCCTCAGTCAAATAAATGACCATACAAAGTTTAGATTGTATTTAGATTGTTTATATTTAGATTGTTGATACTCACAAAGTCAAACATTTGTTTTATGTATAAACATTCTATGTCATGAAATAGTCCTTATCTTATAGTGAAAAAATGCTTCTAGGTAAGTACAATACAACATTCAAAACATGAAAACATAACTACATAAAATCATTAAATATAGAATGTAGTTAAAACTCTCAATCTGTTTCCATCAAACACAAAAACAACAAAAAGGTTGGATAAAAACTTTTAGATTGTAGATACTGCACTTTGCCTTTGTATTACCCGTATAGTTTAAGTTCATGTGAAGGCAGAGTGCAGTATCTGTGTTTTAGGGGTCATAGGAGGTCAAATCCGGGGTCATGGTTGATATGCATAAAAATTTCTTCATAATATGATGATACATCTGTGCATTATCACTTATCTAACTTCAACATATTTGGCTGGCTATCAAATAAAACTTTAAAGCCATTTTTCTCAGTTTCACAGTTGGGGTAGTTAATGCATTTTGCCTTTGTAGGGCAGTATAAACATTTAAAGGTATATCAAAACGCTATAAATTAATAGTAACAGAACATCAGTGATAGCAGATTGTTGAGTCAAAATCAATGGTCCCCATTTATAAGACTGAAAAGATATAGCCTTTGCTTTGTTATGTGAACCATTTCTTTATTCAACTTGATTTCTCAAACATGATTCAAAGGCTTATAATTTATCACCATCGTGTGGAGAAAGACACAGGGGAGCAATGTCAGTAGTAAAGGAACAATCTGGGATTGGTACATCGAGGTCTACATCGAGGTCTACAAGTATTTTTTGTTAGGAGGACCTTGAACATGGATACATCAAGAATGAATCACTTAGCTGAGTAGTATTGATAAATCTTGGGAAACATTTTTTTATTTAGACAGTGAATGCGTGTGTCCCAATAGTATCTAATTTCTCCTGAAGTGTTCACTACTTCCCACAAGCATTAGATAGGTGGCGGCATGGGCTAGTGCCATTTCCACCATATTTCTTTCAAATCAGTGAAGGGAAGTGAACAACTGCACACTTTAGGAGGAAGGAGAGATACGTAGATAGTATAATTGGAACATACTTGTCAACGACCGCAGCAAGTGACATCAGATTGGAGGAGCAGTTAGAAACCACAAGGCCCAAGTGATGGTGTTTCACTCAGATCTGTATCTCTGCTCCAACTGAATATAATTATCTTCAGCTTCAATAGAGGACACATCAGAATCATCATAGAAATGTCTCTAGTATCTGTTGTCATTATTTACTCACTATATTTAAGTAAGTTGTCTGTCCATCATTTACAGTAGTTATTTTCCTACAATTCAACCTGGTCAAGGAGCAACTGGAAATGACTAGAGGGAAATAGTTTCTGTCTAAATTTAAGTCTATGATTGATGAAAATAATGTGGACATGTATTTGCTTTTAAGTTCTGCTAATGTATTTTTGTCTCAGTGTGTTGATGTTGTGATTTTGTCATTGCAGTGTCAGTGGCAGGGCAGAAATTGGACCAGGAGATTTCATGGACTAAGAAAAAGGGAGAGGTTGTCTCCTTCAGCTGCGAATACAATGATCAGTGTGGATCGTATGTCTACTGGTATCAGAAGAAAGAGGGAGAACCTTTTACCTTGATTCTCAACATCCAAAAGGGTAACTGCGCTGTTTATGCATCTTACAACCATCCTCAAAAAGATGATTTCTCGTCCGTGAGAAATAACAGATGTGATCTGAAGATCCAGTTAGTTAAAGTGTCCCATTCTGCCACTTACTACTGTGCCTGCTATCGGGCTGGGGGAACCCACAGTGAGAACTGATCCACACACCCTGTACAAAAACTCTGTGGTTATAATCAAGCTCTGAATTAATTGAGAAGAAAAAAAAATAGTTATTTTTGCACTGCACGGAGTGACATAATCAGAGGAATTGTTTTAGATGTCTTTCCCAGCTTGTGTATCCCCTCTCATCTTCATTATCGACTCTATGATACAAACCACACTTCAGTAAAGATCTGTGAAACCAATTACATTTTCAGTGATCATTTATCTTTCATAATCATATTGTTCAATGTTATCATTTTATATAGCTTTTGATTTTCTCAATTCTTAAGCACATATTCACTGAACATGGATTGTGGTTAAACAACATTCAACATTTTTCTGGGCAAGTGGTTCATCCAAATGTATCTAAATATATAAATGAAGTAACTTTACTGCGAGTTTTTAGTGATCCATTTCTGTTTTTCAGAGGCTGCTTCAGGACAGTGGCTGCAGTGTGACCAACAGTACCATGGCGGTAGAGCGTGCTCACCCACTGGACATTGTGTGTTGAAGTTCGTATTTCTTCTCATAAGCTTCCTGATCACGAACAACTAGTTATTCTTAATTTTTTTAGCCCAATCAGTAAGATGACTAAGAAAGCATCCGAAACAACGATGACTAGGCTGGGTTCAGGGTCGAGATCATGCCCCCAGTCATGCAGTTATAGTATTTCTCTGAAAGATACTCACGATTCAGTTTGTCTGGGCTTGGAACACGCACAGGCGTCCATCGCTACAACCAGCCAGTGTGCACATTGCCACATACTGCGTACAAACTCTCTGGAAATACATATAGCATTCTTGAGGGAGCTGGGAGTTACCGATGGCGACTTACCTTTCCCGGATCCTGGTACCTCAGCTGGGACCCATGTGCAGGAAGTGGAGAAAGACTTGGGCCTGTGGTCGGAATAGGTGGAACTTTCATGCCAACAGTGGAATTGTGAGACGGCTGGTTACATACAGAGCCCAAGTTTGACGACTTGGTGTCTCTGGATGGCTCCAGGGGTTTCTCGGGTAATGAAGAGGACTTAGTTCTGGGACAGCCACCTCCTCACGTTTTGGTAGTAGCAGGGGAAAACCTAATATCCAACGCATCATTCATAGAACTGTACAGCAGGTTGGCTATGCATTTGGAGGTGAAGTGGCCGTGTTCACCCCCAGTGCAGATGTTATCAAGGTTCGGTGGGAAGAACCTGGCCCCTGTGCTGCATGGGTGTGTCCCCTTCATGGATCTGGAAGGGATGGAAGGGTCAGGGCTGGTACACACGCCTACAGTGGATGGGAAGTTAGCTTGCTACCTAGCCCCGTTGGCTAACACAAATCCTACGCTCCTTAAACTCACAGACATGATTCAAACAGTTTTAGAAACTTCAGAGTGTTTTCTATCCAAATCTATTAATAATATGTATATCTTATCTCCTGGCGATGAGTAACTGGCAGTTGAATTTGGGTATGTTTTTCATCCAAACGTGAAAATGCTGCCCCCTACCCTAGAGAAGTTAAGGTCATGCAAAGGCAGATTGCAGTGTCTGCATTTTAGGGGTCATTGGAGGTAAAATCCGTGGTCATGGTTGATATCTTCAGGCTAGGGTCTATTTTTCTCAATTTCAGCCTGACTGACGTGCCCAAAGTAAACGGACTGTTGCTCAGGCCCTGAAGCCAGGATATGCATATAATTGGTACCATTGAAAAGAAAACACTCTGAAGTTTGTGAAATGTTAAAACAATGTAGGAGACAATATCATAATAGATATTGTAGAAGAAAATCCAAAGAAATTTGTTTTACGAGCCCATGCTCTTCCATTGGAACATATAGGGAAATAATGAAATCTAGCTCCCATTATGCAATTCCTATGGCTTCCACTGGGTGTCAGTAGTCTTTAATCAAGGTTTCAGGCTTGTTTCTTCAAAAACGAGTAAGAAATATAAGTTTTACTACAGGGATACAGACTTGGAAATTCGTGTATGTGCGCACAATGAAGAGGACGCGCACCTGCTAATAATCAATCAATCAATCAAGTTTATTTTATATAGCCCTTCGTACATCAGCTAATATCTCGAAGTGCTGTACAGAAACCCAGCCTAAAACCCCAAACAGCAAGCAATGCAGGTGTAGAAGCACGGTGGCTAGGAAAAACTCCCTAGAAAGGCCAAAACCTAGGAAGAAACCTAGAGAGGAACCAGGCTATGAGGGGTGGCCAGTCCTCTTCTGGCTGTGCCGGGTGGAGATTATAACAGAACTATGCCAAGATGTTCAAAATGTTCATAAGTGACAAGCATGGTCAAATAATAATCATGAATAATTTTCAGTTGGCTTTTCATAGCCGATCATTAAGAGTTGAAAACAGCAGGTCTGGGACAGGTGGCGGTTCCATAACCGCAGGCAGAACAGTTGAAACTGGAATAGCAGCAAGGCCAGGTGGACTGGGGACAGCAAGGAGTCATCATGCCCGGTAGTACTGACGTATGGTCCTAGGGCTCAGGTCCTCCGAGAGAGAGAAAGAAAGAGAGAAGGAGAAAATTAGAGAGAGCCAAGATTTTCAAAATGTTCATAAATGACAAGCATGGTCAGATAATAATCAGGAATAAATGTCAGTTGGCTTTTCATAGCCGATCATTAACCTTTCACGAGTATCAATCCCGGATCCGGGAGCACCCCCCACCCCCCACACACTGATTAGCATAGCTAGCATAGCGTCACAAGTAACTTGTAGCATCTAAATATCATTAAATCACAAGTCCAAGACACCAGATGAAAGATACAGGTCTTGTGAATAAAGCCACCATTTCAGATTTTTAAAATGTTTTACAGGGAAGACAAAATATGTAAATCTATTAGCTAAACACGTTAGCAAAATACACCACTATTCTAACTCCATCAGTTTCTTACTCCTTCAGGTGCTATCACCAATTCGGCTCAACTAAGATATTGATATCCACTAACCAAGAAAAAACCTCTTCAGATGACAGTCTGATAACATATTCATGGTATAGGATAGTTTTTGTTAGAAAAAAGTGCATATTTCAGGTAGAAATCACAGTTTACAATTGCACCGACCATCGCAAATCGACTAGAATTACTAGATAGAGCAACGTGTATGACCAATTTACTCATCATAAAACATTTCATAAGAATAGACAAAGCATAGCAATGGAAAGACCCAGATCTTGTGATTCCAGACAATATTTCAGATTTTCTAAGCGTTTTACAGCGAAAACACAATAAATCGATAAGTTAGCATACTACATGTGAAAACGTTACCAGAGCATCGATTCCAGCCAAAGAGCGCTATAACGTAATCACCGCCAAAAGATATTAATTTTTTCACTAACCTTCTCAGAATTCTTCCGATGACACTCCTGTAACATCATTTTACAACATACATATACAGTTTGTTCGAAAAGGTGCATATTTAGCCATACAAAACCGTGGTTACACAATAAAAATACTAGGAAATCAAGCCTCAATATGTCTGACGTCATCTATCAGAGTGATCTAGTTTAATTGAAAGCTAATCATATACTTGACTAAAAAATACAGGGTAGACAGGAATCGAAAGACAAATTAGTTCTTAATGCAACCGCTGATTTACATTTTTAAAATTATCCTTACTTTTCAATACAGGGTTCGCCAAGTGAAGCTATACCAAACAAAATGGCGATATATACGTTTAAAATATTTCGACAGAAACACGGTTTATCATATTAAATATTGCTTACTTTGAGCTGATCTTCCATCATATTCTTGGGCAATGTATCCTTTCTATGTTATAAACGTCTTTTGGTCGATAGATGTCCTCTGTCCTTCGAAATATCCACTAACGATCGAACGGGACACCTAAACGTGTCCAAAGTTTCAGAGTGCACAACAAAGAAATTCCTCAAAATCGCACTAAACGGATATAAATTGCTATAAAACGGTTTAAATTAACTACCTTATGATGTTTCTAAGTCCTATATCGAATTAAATTACAGACGGATACATTTCAAGTTGATAACCGAGCCTGTGAAAATGGCGTCCGGAGGTCCCTTCCTGCGTAAGGGCGAGCGTCGAAAGGGGGGCTACTCTCACTCCTTGGTCTTTTATAACCTCTGAGAGCTACCTAGAAGGCCCATTCCACTTCTCATTGGTTACTGACATCCAGGGGAAGGCGGGTGCAGTTCGTGTCGTTCCATAGGATAGACAGAGACCTTAAAAACTGATCTGAAACCAGAGCTTCGCTCTCAGACCTTTCACTGTCTGTCATGGATTTCGTTCTAGAAAGAGTTCTGGGTCACCCACATTCATAATTTCAACGTTGTATGAAACTAGAAAGTTTTTTCTATCCAATAGAATTAATAATATGCATATTGTACGAGCAAGAATTGAGTACTAGGCAGTTTAATTTGGAGACGACAAAATGCTAATTCGGAACAGCACCCCCTGTAGTCGCAAGAAGTTAAGAGTTGAAAACAGCAGGTCTGGGACAGGTAGGGGTTCCGTAACCGCAGGCAGAACAGTTGAAACTGGAATAGCAGCAAGGCCAGGCGGACTGGGGACAGCAAGGAGTCATCATGCCCGGTAGTCCTGACGTATGGTCCTAGGGCTAATATCGCTTTCCTATTGACCATACTTCTTTCCGTATAAAATATTATAGTTTCATTACATTTTAGGGTATCTGAGGATTAAATAGAAACGTATTTTGACTTGTTGAAACAAAGTTAATGGCTAGATTAATGGCTAGATTGTATTCCTGTCTTGGCAAGTTGAACGAGTGGATTACTCAAATCGATGGCGCCAACTGAACAGACTTTTTGGGGTTTAACTTTTTTGGGATAGGGGGCAGCATTTTCACTTTTGGATGAATAGCGTGCCCAGAGTGAACTACCTCCTACTCTGTCCCAGATGCTAATATATGCATATTATTATTACTATTGGATAGAAAACACTCTGAAGTCTCTAAAATGGTTTGAATTATGTCTGTGAGTATAACAGAACTCATATGGCAGTCGAATTCTTGAGAAAAATCCAAACAGGAAGTGGGATATCTGAAGTTGGTCGATTTTTTTCCACTCAACGCCTAATCAAATCCCAGTAAGATATGGATCTGTTTGCACTTCCTATGCCTTCCACTAGATGTCAACAGTCTGTAGAATGTTGAATGAAGCCTCTACTGTGATGTGGGGCCGAATGGGAGCTGTTTCAGTGGTCTGGCAGAGTGCCAGTTCCTGATCATGCGCATTCCACATGATATCACCTTGCGTTCCATTACTTCTGTAGACACAAAGGAATTCTCAGGTTGGAACGTTATTGAATATTTAGGATAACAACATCCTGAAGATTGATTCTCTACTTAGTTTGACAAGTTTATTCAAACTGTAATATAACTTTATGAAGTTTTTGTCCGACGTTCGCCTGGACCTGCGCGAGCGTTTGGACATGTGTACTAAACGTGCTAGCAAAAGTAGCTACTTGGACATAATTAATGGACATTATCGAACAAAACAACAATTTATTGTGGAACTATGATTCCTGGCACTGCATTCTGATGAATATAATCAAAGGTAAGGGAATATTTATGATGTAATTTCGTATTTCTGTTGACTCCAACATGGCGGAGAAATTTTGTTTATATCTGAGCGCCGTCTCAGATTATTGCATGGTTTGCTTTTTCCGTAAAGTTTAAAAAAAATCTTACACAGCGGTTGCATTAAGAACAAGTGCTCTCTGGAATTTCTCCGGATATTTTGGAGGCATTTCTGAACATGGCGCCAATGTAAACTGAGATTTGTGGATATAAATATGCACATTATCGAACAAAACATACATGTATTGTGTAACATGATGTCCTATGAGTGTCATCTGATGAAGATCATCAAAGGTTAGTGATTCATTTTATCTCTATTTCTGCTTTTTGTGACTCTTATCTTTGGCTTGGAAAATAGTTGTGTTTTTCTGTGGCTATGTACTGACCTAACATAATCGTTTGGTGTGCTTTTGACGTAAATACTTTTTGAAATCAGACATGTTGGCTGGATTCACAACATGTGTAGGTTTAATTTGGTGTCTTTCATGTGTGATTTCATGAAAGATAGATTTTTATAGTAATTTATTTGAATTTGGGACGCTGCATTTTTACTGGCTTTTGGCCAAGTGGGACGTTAGCGTCCCATATATCCCAGAGAAGTTAAAGATTAATTTTATCTAACAAAACGACACTACATGTTACAGCTGGGACCCTTTGGATGACAAATCAGAGGAAGATTTTCAAAAAGTAAGTGAATATTTAATCCCTATTTGTGAATTTATGTGCCGGTGGAAAAATATTTTGATGTGGGGCGCCGTCCTCAAACAATCACATGGCATGCTTTCACTAAAGCCTACTGTAAATCGGACAGTGCAGTTAGACTAACAATAATTTAAGCTTTCAACCGATATAAGACACTTGTATGTAGCTAAATGTTTAATTTCCATCATTTTTATGATTCTTTATTTGAATTGCGCACCCTCCAGTTTCATGGGAAGTTGTCTGGCTAGCGGGACCCCTATCCCAGAGAGGATATGCATAAAATTTACTTCATAATATGATGATACATCCGTGCATTAAAAATTATTTATCTACAACATATTTGGCTGGCTATCAAATAAAACTTTAAAGCCATTTTCTTCAGTTTCACAGTTGGGGTAGTTAATGCATTTTGCCTCTGTAGGGCACGATAAACATGAAATGGCATATGAAAACGCTGTAAATTAAAAATAACAGAACATCAGTGATAGCAGATTGTTTAGCCAAAATCAATGGTCCCCATTTATAAGATTGAAAATATATAGCCATTGGTCTGTTATGTTAACCATTTCTCTATTCAACTTGATTTATCAAACATGATTTATAGGCTTATGTTTCATCACCATCTTGTGGAGAAAGAGACAGGGGAGCAATGTCAGCATTAAAGGAGCAGTCTGGGATTGGTAGATCGAGGTCTACATCAAGTCTTTTTTTTTAGGAGGACGTTGAACAAGTTCATGTATACATCGGGAATTAATCACTTAGCTGAGTAGTATTGATAAATCTGGTAAAAATACATAATTTTTTATTTAGACAGTGAAAGGGTGCGTCCCAATATTACATCCTTTCTCCTGAAGTGTTCACTACTTCCCACAAGCATTAGATCGGTCGAGGCATGGGCTACTGGCATTCCCACCATGTTTCTTTCAAATCAGTGAAGGGAAGTAAACAAGTGCACACTTTGGGAGGAAGGAGCGATAAGTAGATAATATAATTGGAACATAGCCCTTGTCAAGGTCCGCAGGAAGTGACATCAGATTGGAGGAGAAGTTAGAAACCACAAGGCCCAAGTGACAGTGTTTCACTTCACATCATCTCTCTCAACTGAACACAATTATCTTCAGGTTCAAAAGAGGACACATCAGAATCATCAAAGAAATGTCTCTAGGCTCTGTTGTCATTCTTTACTCACTTTATTTAAGTAAGTGTGTCCATCACTTAGAATAGTTCATGGAGCAACTAGTAATTACTAGAGGAAAATAGTGTCCATGTCTGAATTTTAGGCTATGAATTTAAGTCTATGTGAATGCTTTTAACTTCTGCTAATGTATTTTTGTTTGAGTGTGTTGATTTTGTCATTGCAGTGTCAGTGTCAGGGCAGAAATTGGACCAGGAGATTTCATGGACTAGGAAAAAGGTAGAGGTTGTCTCCTTCAGCTGCAAAGACTATGACCGGTGTGGAACGTATGTCTACTGGTATCAGAAGAAAGAGGGAGAAACTTTTACATTGATTCTTACCATCGAAAAGGATAACTGCGCTTTCTATGCAAATTTAGACCATCCTCAAGAAGGTGATTTCTCAGCCATGAGAAAGAAGAACAACTGTGATATGAAGATCCAGTCAGTTCAAGTGTCCCATTCTGCCACCTACTACTGTGCCTGCTGGGTCTCTGGAACCCACAGTGAAAACTGATCCACACACCCTGTACAAAAACTCTGTGGTTTTAATCAAGCTAATAACGAAAAAAATTAAATGTATTTTTTTTGCACCCCAGGAAGTTACATAACTGTTTGAAATGACACTCCCAGCTGGTGTTCCCCTCTCATCTTCATAATCGACTCTGATACAAACCATACTCCAGTAAAGATCTGTGAAATCAATTAGATTTTCAGTGATCATTTATCTTTCATAATCATATTGTTTATAATGTTACAATTTTATATAGCTTTTGATTTTCTCAATTCTTCAGCACATATTCACTGAACATGGAATGTGGTATAACAATATATTCAATTTTCTGGGCAAGTGGTTCATCCAAATATTTGAATGAAGTAACTTTAGTTTTTAGCGATCCATTTCTTTTTTGCAGAGGCCGCTTCAGGACAGTGGCTGCAACAGGACCAAGTATCAGAGACTAGGTGAGAGAGACATATTGTCTCTTTCAGCTGCAAAGTTACTGGTCGGTGTGCAGGTAACTTTGTCTATTAGTACTGGAAAAGAAAGGGTGAACACTTCACTTGGATTCCAGGCATTGATTTTGAAAACAATTCTGTCACCCCTGATACCATATCCTCAGAGAGCAGATTTCTCTGTTGGGTGCGAATCTGAGTTCAGTGAGCTGAAGATCCAGTCAAGTGGCTTCCTACTACTGAGCCTGCTGGGACTTAGGAACGCACAGTGAAAACCTTTTCTATACAGCTTGTACAATAACTCTATGATTCTCTTTCAGTAGGTCAACTTTGGTACAACATATTTTGAGGAGTCGCACTCTCGCAACTTCGGTTGAAAGATCTACAATCACGCCAGACAGTAAAATCTGTGCCTTGCTGGAAGACCCGCTTTCCACAGGTTATAAGCGTGAGGCTCATATTCATTCCTTCAATCATTCTGCTCTTCATCTCGGTGTGAACAGGAATGATCCACGCAACTAAAATATACCTTTGGAAAACGAGACTGTCCTAAGTAGCGCCAACTAAACTGTACCATGGTGATAGAGTGTGCTCACCCACTGGACGTTGTGTGTTTTAGTTCGTATTTTTTCTCATAAGTTTCCTGATCATGAACAATTAGTTATTCTTCAATTTGCTAGCGCAATCAGTTGTGACAATAATGCTAGTACGAACTCGGACGCAGGCGCAGAGAAACACAGCAGGCAGAGGTGAGCGTAAATCCATAACATTTACTTAAGTCTTCACAGCAAAACAACAAAGCAACAGCACACAAGTACACTAAACAAAACAAGAGACCTAAGCAACCGGCCCAGTCGACAGAGGAACCTAAATAGTGATTCAACAGGTGAACCCAATAAGACCAATCAGGATCACCTGGACACTAGAAATAACATAAGGGTGCCCTCCAGTGGCAACCTCAGGGAGTACAGTCAAAGATGACACCTAGCCTGTGACAGGACCCCCCTCAAGGAACGGCTCCCGACGTTCCACCAGGGGTAGGTTAACGTCGACGGAAGTCCCGAATCAGTCCGGGGTACAAAATGTCCCGGGCCGGAACCCAGGATCGTTCCTCAGGACTGTAACCCTCCCAATCCACAAGATACTTAGTCCCCTGCCGGCTCTAACGGCTGGAGAGGATGTGTCGCACAGTGTAGGCTGGCTGTCCCGCTATCATGAGAGGAGGAGGAGGTGGAGGCCTGAGTGGTCCGGAACCAGTGGAATAAATACCACAGGCTTGAGTCTGGAGATGTGGAAGGTGGGATGGACATTCATGGACCAGGGAACACGAAGACGATAGACCACTGGATTGATGCGCCGTAGAACCTTGAATGGTCCAACGTACCGGGGAGCCAACTTCTTAGATTCCACGCGTAGTGGCAGATCCCTAGTAGACAACCAGACCATCTGGCCTGGACACAGGAGGGGACTCGGGCAGCGATGACGGTTGGCCTGACTTTGAACCTGAGCTGAGGACCTCAGGAGCGCTGACCGAGCCCTCTTTCAGGTACGGCGGCAACGAGAGATGAGGCGTTGAGTGGAAGGAACCGTCACTTCGATCTCCTGATTTGGAAACAGGGGGCCTGGTAACCGTACAACACCTGGAACGGTGATAGGCCAGTGGAGGAACATTGGAGAGTGTTGTGTGCGTACTCCACCCAGGGAAGGTGCTGACTCCAAGTGGCGTGGTTGGCAGACAGACAGCACCCTAAAGCGGTCTCCAGATCCTGGTTCACCTGCTCAGTTTGACCGTTGGACTGAAGGTGATAACCCGAAGACAGACTGGCTGATGACCTCAGTAGAGTACAGAATTCCCTCCAAAATCTGGAGGCAAACTGGGGACCCTGGTCGGAGACTATGTCCAGAAGAAGTTTGTGAAGGTGGAAAACGTGCTGAACGACTAGCTTCTTGAGGGCCGGTGGCAATATTCGGTAATTCGGATGACTGACGTGCCATAGGTAAACTGGACCCGTGAGCTAGGATATGCATATGATTGGTAGTATTGGATATAAAACACTCTGAAGTTTCTAAAACTGTTAAAATAATGTCTGTGAGTATAACAGAACTGATATGGCAGGCAAAAACCTGAGGAGAATCCACCCGGAATTTTCTTTTTTTTAGGTGTCTGCCCATCCAAATCCTTGTTTATGGGAAAATCAAAGGACTACCTCCCATATTGCAGTTCCTAGGGCTTCCACTAGATGTCAACAATCTTTAGAAAGAGTTTCAGGCTTATTTTTTGAAAATGAGCTAGAATTTGTAGTTTTTCTAGGTGGCTCCCATTTTGGCTGTAGTATTGTGGTGCGCGTCGGTGAGGGTGCGCACTTCTTTATTTATCTCCGGTAATGAACATACTATTCTCCGTCTTAAATTGTATTGTTTATTTACATATTAGGGTACCTGAGGATTGATTACAAATGTTGTTTGACTTGTTTGGACAAAGTTTATTGGTAACTTTTGGGATTCATCTGTATGCATTTTGAACGAGAGAAACCGGTGGATGGCTGAATCAAGCGCGCCAACTAAACAAACTTTCTCGGGACACAAAAAAGGTTTTTATCAAACAAAACTACCATTTGTGATGTAGCTGGGACCAGATTGCAAACAGAGGAAGATCTTCAAAGGCAATTGATTTATTTTATAGCGTTATTTCGGACTTTCGTGACGCCTCTGCTTGTTTGGAAAATGTTTGTAATGCTTTTGTATGCGGGGCGCTGTCCTCAGATAATCACATGGTATGCTTTCGCTGTGAAGCCTTTTTGAAATCTGACAAAGTGGCTAGATTAACATGAAGTTAAGCTCCTCTTAAATGATGTAAGACACTTGTATTTTCATGAATGTTTAATATTACGATTTTGTATTTTGAATTTGGCGCGCTCCCGGATGTTGTATTTCACCGGATGTTGTCGAATTGTATCCCGGATTTCCGCGCTAAGAGGTTAGCTGAGCAGTTTCACGGGCAGATGGAAGCTTAGGCAGCGGAATGAAATGTCCCGCCTTGGAAAAGCGGTCCACAATGCCCAGGACGACTGTTCCCTCTGAGGATGGAAGGCCCATGATGAAATCCAAAGAGAGATGGGACCAGGGTCGAGAAGGTTTAGGCAGTGGATGAAGAAGCCCCAGAGGCTGCTGACGGGGAGTCTTGTTCATGGTGCAGGTCGGACAAGCAGCCACGAAGGTTTGAGTGTCCGCCTCCGCCGAGGGCCACCAAAACCTTCTCCTCAAAAACTCTAGCGTTCGCTGCCCTCCTGGATGAGAGGTGAGGCGAGTGAGCCCACTGAAGTACCTTGGACCGTGCCACAAGAGGAACAAAAAGTCTGTTCGGTGGACAGCCGTCTGGAACTGCCTCCCTACCTTGCGCCTCCATCACTACAGTCTCTATACCCCAGGACACCGGCGCGAGGATGAGCGACCTGAGATGATGGATTCAAGCGGCCGATCCTCACTGAAGCTGGGGAACTGGCGAGAATGGGCATCCGTCTTCACGTTCTAAGACCCCGGACGGTATGATAATGTGAATCTGATCAGAGTGAAGAAAAGAGCCCAACGAGCCTGTCGAGGCGTTTAGCATCCTGGATGTTGGCCAGGTTCTTGTGGTCAATCCAATCCATAAGGGATGTTCCGAGCCCTCCAACCAGTGCCGCCACTCCTCCAAAGCCAGTTTGACCGCAAGAAGCTCCCGATTGCCGATATCATAGTTTCTCTCCGCTGGAGTGAGACGCCTGGAGAAGAAGGCACAGGGATGAAGCTTTTAGCCTTTGCCTGGCGCTGAGACAGAACCGCACCCACAACCACGAAGGGAAGAGAAGGATCCGCATGAACGAGAATGGGTGCAGAAGAAAACCGACGTTTCAGGTCCTGGAATGCCTTCTCAGCAGCAGGTCCAACATACATGCCCAGCCGAGCCCTTGTTGAGTGTTGTCAATGGTGCCACCACAGCACTAACGTTTCTCACAAATCTCCGGCAGAAATTAGCAAAACTCAAAAACACTGAACTCTCTTGATCGTGCTGGGCCGCGGCCAGTTGACCACCGCTACTACCTTTTGGGAGTCCATCTGTACACAGCCCTGAGACACAATGTACCCCAGGAAGGAGATCAGAGGAATGTGAAACTCACACTTTTCAGCCTTCACGAACAAGTGATGAGCGAGGAGTCTTTGAAGAACCTGGCAGACATGTTAGACGTGTTCAATCATGGACTTGGAGAAGATGAGGATGTCATCCCGGTACACAAACACGAAATGGTGAAGGAAGTCACGCAGCACATCATGAAAACGGCTGGAGCATTAGGACGTACAAACGGCATTACCCGGTAGTCATAATGTTCATTGGGAGTGTTGAAAGCTGTCTTTACACTCGTCTCACTGTCTGATGCGCACCAGACTGTACGCATTCTTTAAATCGAACTTAGAGAGAACCATAGCTCCCTGTAGTCTCTCAAAATCTGATGACATAAGAGGAAGGGGGAACGGTTCTTGATGGTAATGTTATTTAAACCCCAGTAATCAATACAGGGACGTAATTCCCCATCCTTCTTCCCAACAAAGAAAAAACCCACTCCTGCAGGTGAAGTGGATGGCCAAATAAAATCAGCCGCTGAAAAGGCAGAGCTCAAAATTCACCTGCAGAAATATTTTACTTTCACAAGTGCAATACACCAAATTAAAGCTTAACTTCTTGTTCATCTACCCATCGTGTTCAATTTCAAAAAGGCTTTACATCGAAAGCACACCATACTATTATGTTAGGTCAGAGCCTAGTCCCAAAAAAATACAGCCATTTTCCAGTCAAAGAGTCACAAAAAGCAGAAAGAGATAACATTAATCACTGATCTTCATCAGATGGCACTCATAGGACTTCATGTATGTTTTGTTCGATAAAGTTCATATTTATATCCAAAAATCTCAGTTTACATTGGAGCGTTATGTTCAGTAATGTTGTGCCTCGAAAACATCCAGCGAATTTGCAGAGAGCCACATCAATTTACAGAAATACTCATCATAAACTTTGACAAAAGACAAGTGTTATGCACAGAATTAAATATATACTTCTCCTTAAAACCTCTTAGTGCTAGGGGTTCGATTTTTTTTTTCTTAAAATAACGTTACCAAGGTAAACGGACATTTTCTCTGGCCTAGATCATAGAATATGCATATAATTTACAGATTAGGATAGAAAACACTCCAAAGTTTCCAAAACTGTAAAAATATTGTCTGTGAGTATAACAATACTTATTCTGCAGGCGAAACTCTGGGAAAATCTAACCCGGAAGTGATATTTAACTTCTACTTCCTCAGAAACCCGGGTCCGGGAGCACCCCCCACCACCCCCACCAGTAAAAAAGCTGACTAGCATAGCTAGCATAGTGTCACAAGTAAATACTAGCATCTAAATATCATTAAATCACAAGTCCAAGACACCAGATGAAAGATACACTTCTTGTGAATCCAGCAATCATTTCTGATTTTTAAAATGTTTTACAGGGAAGACACAATATGTAAATCTATTAGCTAACCACGTTAGCAAAAGACACCATTTTTCTTAGTCCACCATTTTTTCTCTCCACCAGTAGCTATCACCAATTCGACCAAATAAAGATATTGATAGCCACTAACCAAGAAAAAACTTCATCAGATGACAGTCTGATAACATATTTATTGTATAGCATAGGTTTTGTTAGAAAAATTTGCATATTTCAGGTATAAATCATAGTTTACAATTGCACCCACCATCACAACTCGACTAGAATAAATACAGAGAGCAACGTGTATTACCTAATTACTAATCATAAAACATTTCTTAAAAATACACAGCGTACAGTAATTGAAAGACACAGATCCTGTGAATCCAGACAATATTTCAGATTTTCTAAGTGTTTTACAGCGAAAACACAATAAATCGTTATATTAGCATACCACATGTGCAAACATTACCCCAGCATTGATTCAAGGCAAAAAGAGCGATAGCGTTATCACCTCCAAAATATATAAATTTTTTCACTAACCTTCTCAGAATTCTTCCGATGACACTCCTGTAACATCATATTACAACATACATATAGAGTTTGTTCGAAAATGTGCATATTTAGCCACAAAAATCGTGGTTATACAATGAGAAAAGTAGCCAAACTGGCCAGAAAATGTCGGGCGCCATCTTGGAGAGTGACCTAGTTTAATCCAAAAATAATCATAAACTTGACTAAAAAATACAGGGTGGACAGCAATTGAAAGACAAATTAGTTCTTAATGCAATCGCTGAATTACATTTTTAAAATTAACCTTACTGTGCAATACAGGGTATGCCAAAGCGAAGCTACCCAAAAAAAATGGCGGCTTATGCGTTTAACATTTTTCAACAGAACAACGATTTATCAGCATAAATAGTTCTTACTATTAGCTGAGCTTCCATCAGAATCTTGGGCAATGTATCCTTTCTCCGGTCTAATCGTCTTTTGGTCGAAAGATGTCCTCTTGTCCTGTCGAAATGGCCACTAACGTTCGGCATGTACTGGAAAAGTGTCCAACTCTTGAAAGTGCGTCACAAAGAAATGCCAGAAAATCGCAATAAACGGATATAAATTGCTATAAATCGGTTTAAATTAACTACCTTATGATGTCTTTAACACCTATAACGAATAAAAACATGACCGGGGATATAGAAGTGGCTAAACCAAAGCTTGGAAGGAGGCCAGTCCGACGTCCACTCTGCGTCGAGCGCACGGCTGAAAAGAAAGGTACTTCCGCATCTTGGTCTTATATAAAGTCCCAGATTGCGCAATCTACCCCATTCAAATTGTCACCACTTACTGACATCTAGAGGAAGGCGTAGGCAGTGTTTGTAGCCCCACAGCATTCACAGGGACTTATAAACTGACCTGGGAACAGAGGCCAAGATTTCTGAAATCTCACTCCCTGGCAGGAAAAGTGCTGTAGAATGAGTTCTGTTTCACTCAGAGACATAATTCCAACGGTTTTAGAAACTAGAGAGTGTTTTCTATCCAATAATAATAATAATATGCATATTGTACGAGCAAGAATTGAGTACTAGGCAGTTTAATTTGGAAACGTCAATAAAAAAATAGTGCTAACAGCTCCCCCTATTGACAAAAGGTTAAAAAATGTGTTTCCTTGACTGTCTATCTTCCATTTAACTTCTCTAGGGTAGGTGAGACGCTAACATCCCACCAGGCCAACATCCGGTGAAACTGCAGAGAGCTAACATTTTAAATACACCATTCGTTGTATTAAACATTCTTGTAAATACATTTATCTTACATCATTTAAAAGATGAACGTTTTATTAACCTTTTAGGGATATGGGGGCGCTGTTTTCACTTTGTAAAAAATCGTTCCCAAATTAAACTGCCTCGTACTCAATTCTTGCTCGTACAATATGCATATTATTATTACTATTGGATAGAAAACACTCTCAAGTTTCTAAAACCGTTTGAATTATATCTGTGAGTAAAACAGAACTCATTTTGCAGCAAACTTCCTGTCAGGAAGTGAAAAATCTGAAATCGAGGCTCTGTTCCAGGGCCTCCCTATTAATTTGCTTGAAATCTATTAGTATACATGCACTTCATTCGCCTTCCACTAGATGTCAATAGGCAGTGAGAGGTGAAATGGAGTGTATCGCTTGATCTGAGGTCAAAAGAGAGCTCTTGGAATGACATGACCCCAATTTCCTCTGTTCAGCAAGGCGCGGGAAGGAACTCTGGATTGCGTTCTGAAAAGCTTTCGTTATAGACGGCTACTATCTCTGGCTTTGATTTTATTTGATAAATGTGATAATATCATCGTAAAGTATCTTTTTTCAATATAGTTTTATCAGATTATTGAAATTTTATTGGGAGTTTTGGCGTGTTCTGTTCTCTGCGTTTGGTGGAGATGGACAGCTTTGAGCCACTTGGCTAGCTTTGGTTGCTAATTCGACAGATGAAGAGGACATTCTACAACCAAACAACGATTATTCTGGACAAAGGACCCCTTGTACAAGATTCTGATGGAAGATCATCAAAAGTAGGAACCATTTCTGATGTTATTTCGTATTTCTGTCGAAAATGTTTCGTCGTATTTTTCCCCCTGATTTTGGGCGCTGTCTCGCTTTAACGCACGCTGTATGTCGTACTAAAGTTATTTAAAAAAATCTAACACAGCGGTTGCATTAAGAACTAGTGTATCTTTCATTTGCTGTCCAACATGTAAAGTTTATGATTAGTTATTTGATTAGATTAGGTGCCTCTCCAAGATTTCTCCGGACATATTGTTTGCAGTTTGGCTACTTATTCACATTATAAAACCACGATTTGTACCGCTAAATATGCCCATTTTCGAACAAACCATATATGTATTGTGTAATATGATGTTATAGGACTGTCATCTGATGAAGATTGTGAAGGTTAGTGAAAAATTATATATCTTTTGCTGTTTTTTTGCGATGCTAACTGTTGCTGCTGATAAATGGGTTGTGTTTTTGGCTATTGTGGTAAGCTAATATAATGCTATATTGTGTTTTCGCTGTAAAACACTTAAAAAATCTGAAATATTGTCTGGATTCACAAGATGTTTATCTTTCATTTGCTGTACACCATGTATTTTTCATAAATGTTTTATGATGAGTATTTAGGTATTTCACGTTGGTCTCTGTAGTTATTCTAGCTGCTTTGGTGAGATTTGTGATGGTGGCTGCAATGTAAAACTATGATTTATACCTGAAATATGCACATTTTTCGAACAAAACATATGCTATACATTAACCTCTTGGAACTATAGGGGGTGCTGTTCCGCATTAGCATATTTGGGTCTCCAAATTAAACTGCCTCGTGCTAAATTCTTGATCGTACAATATGCATATTATTGTTATTATTGGATAGAAAACACTTTCTAGTTTCTATAAGCGTTGGAATTTTGTCTCTGAGTGGTACAGAACAATATCTACAGCACTTTTCATGACAGGGGTCAGATTTCAGAAATTTTTACCCCTGATCTGGAGTCTGTTTTTAAGGCGACAGTGAATGCTATGAAGAAACCGACACTGCCTACGTCTTCCTCTGGGTGTCTGTACGTCATCACGTTTTGAATGGAATCGATTGCACAATCACAGCCATTATAAAAGTACAAAACGTATAGGTACCGCCCTTTCTCGTCGCGCGCCTGAAGCGTGAAGGACATCGGACTTGCCTCATTCCAAATCGTTGTCTAACCAGCAATATTTCTCCGGTCATGTTTTCAGTCGTTATAGTTGTTAAAAACATCATAATGTAGTTAATTTGAACCGTTTTATAGCAATTTATATCCGTTTAGTGCGATTTTGAGGAATTTCTTTGTTGTGCACTCTGAAACTTTGGACACGTTTTGGTCCCGTTCGATCGTTAGTGGATATTTCCAAGGACAGAGGACATCTATCGACCAAAAGAAGATTACAACATAGAAAGGATACATTGCCCAAGAATCTGATGGAAGAACAGCTCAAAGTAAGCAATATTTAATATGATAAATCGTTGTTCTGTCGAAATATTTTAAACGCATATTTCGCCATTTTGTTTGTTATCGCGTCACTTGGCGAACCCTGTATTGAAAAGTAAGGATAATTTTAAAAATGTAAGTCAGCGGTTGCATTAAGAACTAATTTGTCTTTCGATTCCTGTCAACCCTGTATTTTTTAGTCAAGTATATGATTAGCTTTCAATTAAACTAGATCACTCTGATAGATGACGTCAGACATATTGAGGCTTGATTTCCTAGTATTTTTATTGTGTAACCACGGTTTTGTATGGCTAAATATGCACCTTTTCGAACAAACTGTATATGTATGTTGTAAAATGATGTTACAGGAGTGTCATCGGAAGAATTCTGAGAAGGTTAGTGAAAAAATTAATATATTTTGGCGGTGATTACGTTATAGCGCTCTTTGGCTGGAATCGATGCTCTGGTAACGTTTTCACATGTGGTATGCTAACTTATCGATTTATTGTGTTTTCGCTGTAAAACGCTTAGAAAATCTGAAATATTGTCTGGAATCACAAGATCTGGGTCTTTCCATTGCTATGCTTTGTCTATTCTTATGAAATGTTTTATTAAGAGTAAATTGGTCATACACGTTGCTCTCTATAGTAATTCTAGTCGTCTTGTGATGGTCGGTGCAATTGTAAACTGTGATTTCTACCTGAAATATGCACTTTTTTCTAACAAAACCTATCCTATACCATAAATATGTTATCAGACTGTCATCTGAATAGGTTTTTTCTTGGTTAGTGGCTATCAATATCTTAGCTTAGCCGAATTGGTGATAGCACCTGAAGGAGTAAGAAACTGATGGAGTTAGAATAGTGGTGTATTTTGCTAACGTGTTTAGCTAATAGATTTACATATTTTGTCTTCCCTGTAAAACATTTTAAAAATCTGAAATGGTGGCTTTATTCACAAGATCTGTATCTTTCATCTGGTGTCTTGGACTTGTGATTTAATGATATTTAGATGCTACTATCTACTTGTGAAGCTATGCTAGCTATGCTAATCAGTGTGTGGGGGGATGGGGGGTGATCCCGGACCCGGGGTAGAGGCTCGTTAGAGGTTAAATTTGTTATAAGACTGTCATCTGAGGAAGTTGTTTCTTGGTTAGTGACTAATTCTATCTCTATTTGGTCGGTTTTGTGCAAGCTAACTGTGCTGTGAAAGAAATGTCCAGGCTTTTTTGTATTTGGTGGTGAGCTAACATAAATATACGTGGTGTTTTCGCTGTAAAACATTTAAAAAATCGGACATGTTGGCTGGATTCACAAGATGTTTATCTTTCATTTGCTGTATTGGACTTGTTTATGTGTGAAAGTTAAATATTTCGGAAAAATATTTTTTAAATTTTGCGCGCTGCCTTTTCAATGGAATGTGGGGGGGGGTTCCGCTAGCAGAACCCAGGGGCGCTAAAGGTTAATCCAGCCGCTGTGTCAGATTTCAAAAAGGTTTACTGCAAAAGCAAACATGCGATTTTCTGAGGACGGCGCCCCACACACACACGAGTATTACTAGCATTTTCCAACCAAGCATTAGCGTCACGAAAGTCAGAAATAACAATAAAATAAATCGCTTACCATTGAAGATCTTCCTCTGGTGGCAATGCCAAGTGTCCTAACTACACAGTGAATGTTCGTTTTGTTTGATAAAATCCATTTTTATAGCCTAACGCGAAACATTTGTAAACCGGTTGCGTCGTGATTTCCGTCTCATTCAACTTTGGACGAAGCGTTCGTGGTAATTACACACACTAAACAAACGTTTATCCAGTCATGGTTGGTTTCATTGCAATCCTCTGGTTGTTACTAACACAAACATACATGACGGCTCTTTTCCCGGGACGTATTGACCGAAACAAACCGATTGGAAGAAACCAATCAATGACCTCATTGCGCACCAATGGTAGGACCGGTCTATCGTTGATTGACTGTATTTTGGCCCAATGACCACTGATCATCTTGAAATCTAGCTTGGAAGATAGCCAATGAGCTGAGTTAAACGGCAATATGTAATGGTTATACGTTTGAAGACCAGCCTTTGTTGTAAACTCTGGCGTAAAAGAGGTTCATTCGCCATTGCAAATCCTACTTGACGGAGCCACGAGTATAACGCATAGCAGTACATATTCAATAGCATTTTCAACATGTTTATATATTTAAATTATGGCGAATAAATCAGGAAAAGCTAAAACAAAGTCTAGTCTGTGAACACCACAACCAGTGGTGTTCACCTGCCCAGATTCATCTCTGCAGGCATGAATGTGCCTCAGGGCAAAAAGGGCACAGTAGGGAGACGTCGTTGAGCGCTTTGTCACAGGAAATGCCCCATCACCTGCACCACATGTTCAGTAAGCCTCTGCTTTACAGCAGAAAGAGACTGCTATGGGCCATGGCACCAGCAGCACAATATTGTGTAGAGGACTGAGGGTCTTCACAATATTGTAAATAGAAAATGTGTAAATAGTTACCCTTGTTATTTGTTTGTTTATTATTATTTATTTATTTGTATAATTTTTTTCATATATACACTGCTCAAAAAAATAAAGGGAACACTTAAACAACACAATGTAACTCCAAGTCAATCACACTTCTGTGAAATCAAAATGTCCACTTAGGAAGCAACACTGATTGACAATAAATTTCACATGCTGTTGTGCAAATGGAATAGACAAAAGGTGGAAATTATAGGCAATTAGCAAGACACCCCCAAAAAAGGAGTGATTCTGCAGGTGGTGACCACAGACCACTTCTCAGTTCCTATGCTTCCTGGCTGATGTTTTGGTCACTTTTGAATGCTGGCGGTGCTCTCACTCTAGTGGTAGCATGAGACGGAGTCTACAACCCACACAAGTGGCTCAGGTAGTGCAGTTCATCCAGGATGGCGCATCAATGCGAGCTGTGGCAAAAAGGTTTGCTGTGTCTGTCAGCGTAGTGTCCAGAGCATGGAGGCGCTACCAGGAGACAGGCCAGTACATCAGGAGACGTGGAGGAGGCCGTAGGAGGGCAACAACCCAGCAGCAGGACCGCTACCTCCGCCTTTGTGCAAGGAGGTGCACTGCCAGCGCCCTGCAAAATGACCTCAGTGTTGCTTCCTAAGTGGACAGTTTGATTTCACAGAAGTGTGATTGACTTGGAGTTACATTGCGTTGTTTAAGTGTTCCCTTTATTTTTTTGAGCAGTGTATATATATGTATTTATTTTTGGGGGGTGTGTTAGAATAGCATTTATGTATTTTGTTTACAGTTCTTTCCTTCAAAATGTATCACTGTACCAATTCGGCCACTTGGGAACATTTGGGTACATTTGTGTGGGACACCTGGGTGACTTCATGCTCAATGTCATGTAGCTCGCTCATTTTTGAAGATATCTGTCTTAAACTTTGCTCAGCTATTGTTGCCATCTTAAGGTCTTCATTCAAATCATCCACAGCATCCTATCTGTATGTTTGGCTGTTCTTGGTCATTTGAAAGATGATGCAGCAACAATAAAAAACAGAAAACGTATGTTTAATTCCTTGTATTTTCTTCTACCAGATCTATTGTTATATTCTCCTACATTCAATTCACATTTCCACAAAATTCTGAGTGTTTCCTTTCAAATGATACCAAGAATATGCCTATCCTTGCTTCTGAGCTTGAGCTACAGGCAGTTAGATTAGGGTATGTCTTTAGGTGGAAATTGAGAAGAAGGGGGTTGCCCCAAAGAAGTTAATGAATAGGTTATGGTCCGGTTGAAATATTATCGATTATGTTTGTTAAAAACAACCTGAGGATTGATTATAATAAACATTTGACATGTTTCTATGACCATTACGGATACTTTTTGGAATTTGTCGAACGGAACAAGGCTTTGGTTTTCTGAACATAATGCGCAACCCAAATGGCGTTTTTTTTGTGATAAAAGTAATATTTATCGAACAAAATGAACATTTGTTGTGTAACTGGGAGTCTCGTAAGTGCAAACATCCGAAGATTATCAAAGGTAAGCGATTAATTTTATTGCTTTTCTGACTTTCGTGACCAAGCTAACCAAGCTAATATAAGGCTAACTGTTCTAGCATTGATTGCTACACTCACAAAAGCTTGGATTTCTTTCGCTGTAAAGTAGGCTACTAGGCTACCCTGCCGCCCCGGCAGGGTAGCCTAGTGGTTAGAGCGTTGGGCTAGTAACCGAAAGGTTGCAAGTTCAAATCCCCGAGCTGACAAGGTACAAATCTGTCGTTCTGCCCCTGAACAAGGCAGTTAACACACTGTTCCTAGGCCGTCATTGAAAATAAGAGTTTGTTCTTAACTGACTTGCCTAGTTAAATAAAGGTTAAAAATGTAAGTCGCTCTGGATAAGAGCGTCTGCTAAATGACTTAAATGTAAATGTAAAGTATATTTTCAAAATCTGATATGATAGGTGGATTAACAACAAGCTAAACTGTGTTTTGGTTTATTTCACTTGTGATTGCATGATTATAAATATTTTTAGTAATAATTTTTAATCTGATAGGTTTGGGAATTTTCATCTTCCTTTCAGGACTGGAACAAGGCTGTAGTTTTCTCAACATAACGCGCAACCCAAATGGCGTTTTTTTGTTATAAAAGTAATATTTATCGAACAAAAATAACATTTATTGTGTAACTAGGAGTCTTGTGAGTGCAAAAATCCGAAGATTATCAAAGGTAAGCGATTCATTTTATTGCTTTTCTGACTGTCGTGACCATGCTAATTTGGGGCTAGCTGTTGTAGCATTGATTGATACATTCACAAAAACTTTAATTTCTTTCGCTGCAAAGCATATTTTCAAAATCTGACATGGTAGGTGGATTAACAACAAGCTAAGCTGTGTTTTGGTATATTTCACTTGTGATTGCATGATTATAAATATTTTTTGTAATATTTATGCATTTGGCGCCCTGCAATTCAAAACCATTTGAATTATATCTGTGAGTAAAATAGAACTCATTTTGCAGCAAACTTCCTGTCAGAAAGTGAAAAATCTTAAATCGAGGGCTCTGTTCCAGGGCCTGCCTATAAATGTGCTTTATATCTATTAGTATACATGCACTTCATATGCCTTCCACTAGATGTCAATAGGCTGTGAAAGGTGAAATGGGGTTTCTAGGTATTTCTATGGTCAAAAGAGATAGCTTGGAATGACATGACCCCAGAATTCCTCTGTTCAGGAAGCGCATAAAGGTCACCACTATTGGCTTCTGAAAAGCATTCGTTATAGACGTCTTATATCTCCGGCTTTGATTTTATTTGATAAATGTGATATCAGCGTAAAGTATGTTTTTTCAATATAGTTTCATCAGATTATTGAAATATTTTCGGGAGTTTAGGCGTCTTGCGTTCTCTGCGTTTGTTCAGGAAGGAGAGCTTCGCGCCACTTGGCTAGTCTGCTTGCTAATTCAAGAGGGAAAAAGGCCGTTCTAAAACCAACAATGATTGTTCTGGACAAAGGACCCATTGTAAAACATTCTGATGGAAGATCATCAAAAGTAGGACCCATTTATGATGTTATTTCATATATCTGTCGGAACATGTTTACAATTAGTTTGCGCCCAGATTTTGGGCTCTCTCGCGCTATAACGTAAGCTGCATGTCATAGTGAAGTTATGTTTAGAATTCTAACACGGCGAATGCATTAAGAACTAGTGTATCTATCATTTCCTATACAACATGTATTTTTTAGTAAAGTTTATGAATAGTTATTTGGTCAGAATAGGTGAGTGTCATAAAAATATCCGGACATTCTGAGAAAAAGCTGCTACGTTAGCACAATGTGTAACCACGGATTTCAGCTCTAAATATGCACATTTTCGAACAAAACATAAGTGTATTGTATAACCTGATGTTATAGGACTGTCATCTGATGAAGCTTATCAAGGTTAGTCAAAAAGTATATATCTTTTGCTGGTTTGTTACGATCGCTAACTTTTGCTGCTGGTAAATGGCTTGTGTTTCTGGCTATTGTGGTAAGCTAATATAATGCTATATTGTGTTTTCGCTGTAAAACACTTAAAAAATCGGAAATATTGGCTGGATTCACAAGATGTTTGTCTTTCATTTGCTGTACACCATGTATTTTTCAGAAATGTTTTATGATGAGTATTTAGTTATTTCACGTTGGTGTCTGTAATTACTCTGGCTGCTTCGGTGCTATTTGTGACGGTAGCTGTGATGGTAGCTGCAATGTAAAACTGATTTATACCTCAAATATGCACATTTTTCGAACAAAATATAGATTTATTGTATAACATGTTATAAGACTGTCATCTGATGAAGTTGTTTCTTGGTTAGTTTGGTTGGTTCTTGGTTAGTTTGGTTGGTTTTGTGCAAGCTACCTGTGCTGTGAAAGAAATGTCTGTGCTTTTTTGTATTTGGTGGTGAGCTAACATAAATATACGTGGTGTTTTCGCTGTAAAACATTTAAAAAATCGTACATGTTGACTGGATTCACAAGATGTTTATCTTTCATTTGCTGTATTGGACTTGTTAATGTGTGAAAGTTAACCCTTTCACACGTACCACCACACGGGTGTGATCGTTCTACAGTGGTCCCTGAAGCGTACGATCACACCCGTGTGATTAGAACACTCATTTAGAACGCTCGTTTAGAACGGCCAGTTTCGAATGACGCAACAATCAGCGTTTGAGTTGGCCACACTTTTTTCAGAAACTATTTACACAAACACAGGCCTTACAAAGTTATGTCCAGAATGTGAGCAGTTTATTTTTGGATTCAATGTTCAGATATTCACAGAAGTATATATAGCATAACACAATCATCCTAACCGGAAAAATGTAGGCTACATTTGTCCTAGCGCTAACTGAGGAAAGATTGACCCAACACACGCAGTCATATTTTCTAACTCTCGGCTGATAAACTACAATATGAATTAGCTAATAGCAATTACTATGTATAATTAATCACATCACGGGTGAGCTCACCATTGATCGAAATAATTAGGTAAAGCACTTTTTAGAAATCGAAAGTAATCCTACGATTAGTTTCAGCGCGCACCCATGCATTTTTTCCTCACAGAAATCGAAGACAATAAGAGAAGACGAGATGAGTTTGGTCTGTTTATAGTATGCATGTTGAAGGGGTGTGTCATCTACCGTCGTTCACATCCCACCATTCATTTCCGGAAGTCCTCAAAAAATGAGTGAACTCTTACTCACCTCATTTTGTTATAACATCTTTGGTCAAACAGACGATTACGTGAACCCAGAATGCATTGAATGTCAACAAACATGGCTACACAGCTGGAATTAGCTTAGCTCATCATAATCAGTACAACCCTCAAAAAAGTATTTTACACACATAATATGTGCCCATTACAATCTGTGCAAGAATCGGAATGCATGATTTGTCACCTAGATTTGAAAACATGTGAATAAAACCGTAAATACACAAATAATTGCCACACAAAACATTTTCTGATAGTGATTTATTGATACGAGTGGCGCGTGCCGGCAGTCAACCACGTACCCTCTCACTGTAAACCATTCAGTGTTGTTGTTTATGTATGTAGCTAGTGAGCTAAGCTGAAGCATTAGCAATGTCTTTCAAAAGGAGACAACAAACAAATGTGGAAATTCTGGAGATTTTTTTTTAATTCTGACAATGAGTCAGAGTATGAAAGTCAGGAATCAGATTCTGACTGAGTGAGGAGCTGCCCCCCAACCTTGTAGCCATTGAGAACCCTGAATCTGAATTTCCCTTGTCCACTGACGAAGTCCCAGGTCCCTTTGAAGATGCTGGTGGTGATGGAGGCATACCAACAGTGGATGAAGTACAGCAGTTCTGTGGTAGCTGGAAGGCCACCAGTCATTTCACCCCTCCTGGCCCTGCTGTTTGCTTTGGCGAGTCCCAGTCTGGAGTGCAACGCCCCTTGCCATTTCCAACTGAGGCAGAGTGCTTCAAGTTGTTTCTGACAGAGGAGCTGGTGGGAGACATAGTAGAGACCAATCACTATGCCTTGGAGCTACAGGATAAGAGAGAGCCAGGAGTGGGGGACAACCACAATTAGTGAAATGTATACATTCCTGGTGACAGTAAAGACTGCTTTCTAGTTCTGCTGCTATGACTGCATTTCATCAACGCTACTACCATCCTAAATGACCCGTTATACAAAATAAGAAATGTTAACAGCTGGCAGTAAAGTGGCATGACAAACGAGACGTCCATGTCCTCTCCACTGTCCATACAGCAACCATGTCGGCCACAGGGAAGGTGGACCACCTGACGGGAGAGAGAAACAAACCAGACAGAGAACCATCAAACCAGACTGCGTGCTTGACTATTACCTCAAAATGGGGGCAGTGGATAAGGCTGACATGATAAACAGCTTTGTGGAATGTAATCAGAAAACGACCAAGTGGTATAAGATATTTCTCCAGGGTAGCGTCAAAATACAACATGCCAATACTTCTGACGCATTTAGCATTGTTTTACAGAACTAATAGAATAATGTAACTAGCTACATAAGCACAATTGAATATAACACCATAAAAGGTGAGTAACATGAGTAACGTTACCTAGCGTGTCCGCGGTTATAAGGAATATACACAAATATATTATGCTCCATACACACAGTGAGCTACAGTAGAAACGGTATAACACGACACAATAACGTAATTAGGCACTTACTTTGATAGAAACGCAGTCTTGATTTGAAGATGGGTCTCTGTAGTGACGCTTCTAGCACTGAGACGCTGTGCCACTTGGGAGTCATAAGGCCAGGGTAGCTTCGAAATACAACACATGCTAATACTTCCCTGACGCAATTAGCATTGTTTTCCAGGGCAAATAGGAGAATGTAGCTAGATACCTAAGCATTGAGTATAACACCATAAATGTTATGAAATGAGTAACGTTACATCGCGTGTCCGCGGTTATAAGGAATATACACAAAAACATGACGTTACAGTAGAAACGACATAACACGACATGCAGAAACTATTATAACGTATTAAGGCACTTTGATAGAAACGCACACATTTCCAAAGGTATTATTGGTAACGAAAACAACTTTGATTTCGATGCAGGCGACAGGTGGAAAATATGAACACGTGTATGCAGGACGGCAGATGAGTAAATGTCCTGCACAAACAATTGAGAAGTGTTTGGGGAATTTTGTCCGGGTCAGAAATGTCCAAAAAATTAATTGGTCCGCAAAAGTAAAAATGACTACTTTTATGTGAATGAATGAGGCGGAACACACCTCATTTCAAACTGTTATTAGAAAATAAAAAACTTGTTAGAAAATAATTTAAAATTGACAAATAAAACAGGCTGCGTGCTTTGGTTTGAGGGCAGCGCAGATTAAATGTACTGTTACATAACAATCACATTCTTGAATGGAGAGAACGTTCTAACATCACGTGCATAAAAAAACTCACGCTGGGGCGACCGTTAGAAATATTTGGAACTCACGCATGAAAGGGTTAAATATTTCTCAAAATATTTTTTGAATTTCGCGCTCTGCCTTTTCAGTGGAATGTGGGAGGAGTTCCGCTAGCGGAACCCCGGTGCCAGACAGGTTAAGATAGGAATGTGATTTTAGTTTTCGAACGAGGTCCTTGTTTTCATGTCCCTTGCACATTAACTGAACCACACCCTTAATTAGGTCCGAAGAGAGTGTCAGTGTGCCCTTTCTGACCAGAGTGCTTAAAAGGTCAAGCTAAGAATTAACATATTCAGACCAGAAAGCGTGGCACGTTTGCTACATGTGTGAAATGATTGAAATGTGGAACCTCACCAACCAGACGTGAATCGGGAGCTGAATGTTACAAATGGTTGGAAACTCGGAAACTCGACACGAGGGGAAGAAGATAAGCTCACTAGACCAAAACATTGACAGTCTGCAGCTGTAAATGTAAAGTGGTCTAGAAGTTTGACTGTGTACCTGAGAAAGGAAGAAGATCCCATCTCATACAATCATTGGTGCATCTAAAGAAGCATCTGAAGAAACATCCAATGTATTGTATTGGTCACATGCTCCGAATACAACAGGTCCTTACTGTGAAATGCCTACCTACAAGCCCTTAACCAACAATAGTAACAAATATTTAAAGCGCAGCAGTAAAATAACAATAGCGAAGCGATATACAAGGGGTACCAGTACAGAATCAATGTGTGGGGCCAACTGTTAGTCAAGGTAATTGAGGTAATATGTACATGTAGGTAGTGTTAAGTGGCTATGCATAGATAATAACAGAGAGTAGCAGCAGCATAGAGGGGGGGGGCAATGCAAATAGTCTGGATAGCCATTTGGTTAGATGTTCAGGAGTCTTATGGCTTGGGGGTAGAAGCTGTTAAGAAGCCTCATGGATCTAGACTTGGCGCTACGGTATCACTTGCTGTGCAGTAGCAGAGAGAACAGTCTATGACTAGGGTGGCTGGATGGCAGGGACTTGATCTGACACCCCCCTCTGACACCGCCTGGATGGCAGGAAGCTTGGCCCTGGTGATGTATTGGGCCGTACGCACAACCCTCTATAGTGTCTTGCGGTTCGAGGCCGAGCAGTTGCAATGCCAGGCAGTGATGCAACCCGTCAGGATGCTCTCGACGGTGCAGCTGTAAAACCTTTTGAGGATCTGAGGACCCATGGACGCCAAGGAACTTGAAGCTCTCAACCTGCTCCACCACAGCCCCGTCGATGAGAATTGGGGCTTGCTCGGTCCTCCTATTCCTGTAGTCAACAATTATCTCCTTTGTCATTGATCATGTTGAGGGAGAGGTTGTTGTCCTTGCACCACACGGTCAGGTCTCTGACCTCCTTCCTATAGGCTGTCTCGTCGTTGTCAGTGATCAAGACTACCACTGTTGTGTCATCAGCAAACTTAATGATGGTATTGGAGTCCTGCCTGGCCATGCAGTCATGAGTGAACAGGGAGTACAGGAGGGGACTGAGCACGCACCCCTGAGGGCCCCTGTGTTGAGGATCAGTGTGGCATATGTGTTGTTACCTACCCTTACCACCTGGGGAGGCCCATCAGGAAGTCCAGGATCCAGTTGCAGAGGGCGGTGTTTAGTTCCAGGGTCCTTAGCTTAGTGATGAGCTTTGAGGGCACTATGGTGTTGAACGCTGAGCTGTAAACAATGAATAGCATTCTCACATCGGTGTTTCTTTTGTCCAGGTGTGAAAGGGCGGTTTGGAGTGCAATAGGGATTGCATCATCTGTGCATCTGTTGGAGCGATATGCAAATTGGAGTTGGTGTAGTGTTTCTGGGATAATGGTGATGATGTGAGCCATGACCAGCCTTTCAAAGCATTTCATTGCTACAGACTTGAGTGCTACAGGACTGAAGGCATTTAAATAGGCTACCTTAGTGTTCTTGGGCATAGGGACTATGGTGATCTGCTTGAAACATGTTGGTGTTACAGACTCAGACAGGGAGAGGTTGAAATTGTCAGTGAAGACACTTTGCAGTTGGTCAGCGCATGCTCGGAGTACATGACCTGGTAATCCGTCTGGCCCTGTGGCCTTGTGAATGTTGACCTGTTCAAAGGTCTTACTCACATCAGCTTTGGAGAGCATGATCATACAGTCGTCCGGAAGAGCTGATGCTCTCATGCATGTTTTAGTGCTACTTGCCTCGAAGAGAGCATATAAGTTATTTTGCTCGACTGGTAGGCTCATGTCACTGGGCATCTCTCGGCTGTTCTTCCCTTTGTTGTCTGTAATAGTTTGCAAGGCTTGCCACATCCGACGAGAGTCGGAGCCGGTGTATTACGATTAGATCTTAGTCCTGTACTGAAGCTTTGCCTGTTTAATGGTTTGTTGGACGGCATAGGGGGATTTCTTATAAGCTTCCGGGTTAGAGACCTGCTCCTTGATAGCGGCAGCTCTACCCTTTAGCTCAGTGCGAATGTTGCCTGTAATCCATGGCTTCTTGTTGGAGTATGTACGTACAGTCAATGTGGGGACGACGTCCTCGATGCACTTATTGAAAAGGCAGGGACTGATGTGGTGTAATCCTCAATGCCATCGGAAGAATCCCAGAACATATCCCAATCTGTGCTAGCAAAGCGTTCCTGTAGTTTAGCATCTGCTTCATCTGACCACTTTTTTATTGACCGATTTACTGGTGCTTCCTGCTTTAATTTTTGCTTGTAAGCAGGAATCAGAAGGATAGAATAATGGTCGGATTTGCCAAATGGAGGGCGAGGGAGAGCTTTGTACGTGTCTCTGTGTATGGAGTAAAGGTGGTCTAGAGTTGTTTTTCCCTCTGGTTGCACATTTAACATGCTGATAGAAATTAGGTAAAACTGATTTAAGTTTCCGTGCAATAAAGTCACCGGCCACAAAGGGCTGCCTCTGGATGAGCATTTTCCTGTTTGCTTATGGTGGTATACAGCTCATTGAGTGCGGTTTTAGTGCCAGCATCGGTCTGTGGTGGTATGTAGACAGCTAAGAAAAATAGATATAAAATCTCTCCTGGTAGATAGTGTGGTCTTCAGATTAGCCACTCCTCACCTGATCCTCACAAGGCACCCCGATATCCTTCCGCGCAATCTGATTCTTTCTCCTGCAAAGGACGGGGGTGAGGGTGTCTAAGTGAGTTTCAGAGATAGTCAGAATATTAATGTCATCTGTTACAAGCAAGTTATTGACTCCATTAACCTTTTTTCTTAGGCTACATATGTTAGTATGGGCTATTTTTAACACTTTTCTGGGTTGCTCGATTGTTTTTAATCCTTTACTGGAAAGCTTATCAGAAGTAGACTTGCTCATGTTATTTATATTGAAGATGATTGTTAGCTGCACACAGTGGACTTCCTACTGGGGCACACCGCCTCAGTGCTAACAGTATAACTCTGGTTAATAAGCACATGGTTACAGCATACAATAGCTGTAGGATCAACAGAGGTATTCAGGGCAGTTAGGGGGACATCAATTAAGTTACTTACATTGTGTCTGCCAATGCCCATGGGAAAATGTACATTTGATGCAGCATTATGGCAACTCAGCGTCACAATGGTAGGGATTACATGAGCTGGTCTTGCGTCATTGATAAGTCATTGTCTCAACGCAGCCTTGAAATGTATGGTTAGAGTCCAGGAGCCAAGATGATTTGGATGGACTCCGTCATTCCTATAGAGTATCTTATGTTTCCAGAAGGTGTCAAAGTTATCTATAATAGTGATTCCAACAGAGCTACAATAATATTTTAGCCGGGCTTGTAATGCCAGTAGCCTGCTGAATCTTTCACACCGCGGCCCAACAATGGTACCGGAGCTGAAATGATTGGCCGCTTTTTGGAATCTTTCAGTGCTAGAATCAGTTCTTTAAAATCCATTTTCAGAAGTTCCGATCTAGCCCTCCTGATATCGTTTTACCCCACATGAATTACAACAGCGTTAACTCCCGGCATCTGTCGTAGAACGGTTGAAAGCAGCCTTTTAATGTCCTGTATTCATGCTCCTGGGTAGCACAGGGTTTTTGCCCCAGGAACCAAGATGTTTCTTACAATAGAGCTGCCGATGACGGTCTGCCCATTCTTTCGGCTCGAGGGGTTTCGCAAACCCCTCAACGACCGAAGGGCAGTGGGGCCCGATCGACCCGAGCCGGCTGTAGTATCCATCGTGGATGATGAATGGGCCGGTCTCTCAGGCATCCTTACGGTCTTATGAGTGTGGTTGCTCTGAGGATCTGAGCCTGAGGAAGAAGCCACCAAAGAGGGAGAGAGAACAGAGGACGAAGGTACCTCCGGAACCGATCTCGAATCAGAAGCCCCTAGGGAAGAATGCATCGGAACCTCTGGATCCAGGGTGGCAAAGTCGTTTCTGGTCTGTGTTCAGTCCGGGCTTAACATCTCCAAGGAGGCCCCTGTTGCCAGAGGACTCTTTCTTCGACTTCCACAGCGAGTGACATATCTCCATAGCTGGATGGTTGGGTCAAGAACAGTAACATCCCCCAAGACATCCAGGAGCATCTTACTAGCTCTGTTCTCTAGGGAGGGAGGAGACCCCTTCGGGGAGGGATCCCTGGAGAGTACAGTCGGCTGTGGAGAGCCGATACGGCGGCGGCATTTCCACCAGACCAGAGCGGCGTCCTGCTGCTGGGGTAGAAGAAAAAGAAGGTAGGATTGGATTCCCCAGTAGCTTGTGTAGGTTCATTACTTGTTTGCTTAGAGTTGCCACTTTGCCCCTATAGTCCTCTGCAGGCAAACAGTTGCAACATTTAATGTCCGGGCAGTCCACATTCTCCCTGAATAAAGCAAAATAAACACAGTTCCTGCAGCGTTGATAACATTCAATATCAACCTCCATTTCAGACTGCCGAGCCAGCTAGGCTAGCTGGGTTTCCGTGTCTCACTCTTTTACATGGAATCTGGCAGGATCCCGGGACAGATATTAGCATTCACAGCAACTGAGACCAACTGAGTCACGGGATCCAAAATCAAAAAGTATATCAAATCAAACTTTACAAGGAAACACTGTCACAACTTTACAAAAACAATAAACCGAGGTCTCTCGTTCAGCAACATACGTCGCGCTCAGATGACGTGAGTATGACCAGGAGTTGGTGTTTGTGTGCATACATTTGTGTGTGTGCTTTTGTAAAAGGAATTAAGGGATCATTTTTCTGTTGATAGAAATTATTAATGGAAAAGAACATGTGACATTCTGTTATGTGGTCAACCTTTGCAGAAGCGTCATGCCCATAGAAGGTGTCACGATCGTCTATGGGTGAGAGAGAGGACCAAGGCGCAGCGTGTGAAAAATACATATTTTATTTAGAAGAGAGAAAACACGAAAACGAACACTATACATAAAATAACAAAATAACAAACTGACGACCGTGAAGCTATAATGACAAATAGTGCTGACAACAAACACTACACATAGACAATAACCCACAAACACCTAAAGCCTATGCCTGCCTTAAATATGGCTCCCAATCAGAGACAACAATAAACAGCTGTCTCTGATTGAGAACCAAATCAGGCAACCATAGACTTTCCTAAACACCTACACTGAACACTACCCCATACCTACTACAAAACCCCCTAAACAATACACACACCCTCAACTAGACAAAACACACAAACATTCCCCATGTCACACCCTGACCTAACTAAAATAATAAAGAAAACAAAGAATACTAAGGCCAGGGCGTGACAGTACCCCCCCCCCCCCCCCCCAAAGGTGCGGACTCCGACCGCACAACCTGACATAGAAAGGGAGGATCCGGGGTGGGCCTTATTATGGCGGCGGCTCGGGTGCGGGACGTGACCCCCACTCCACCCTTGTCAATACCCGCTTTGGTGGCGCCTCTGGAGCGGCGACCCGTGTATCAAGTCCCGGACTGAAGACCATCCCAGAGGGCGCCACCGGACGGATGGGTAGCTCCGGACTGAGGGGTAGCTCCGGACTGAGGGGTAGCTCTGGACTGAGGGGTAGCTCCGGACTGAGGGGTAGCTCCGGACTGAGGGGTAGCTCCAGACTGAGGGGTAGCTCCGGACTGAGGGACGGCAGCTCCGGACTGAGGGACGGCAGCTCCGGACTGAGGGACGGCAGCTCCGGACTGAGGGACGGCAGCTCCGGACTGAGGGACTGCAGCTCATGGCTGAGGGACTGCAGCTCCGGACTGAGGGACGGCAGCTCCGGACTGAAGGACGGCAGCTCCGGAATGAGGAACTGCAGCTCATGGCTGGCTGACGGATCTGGCTGCTCATGGCTGGCTGACGGATCTGGCTGCTCATGGCTGGCTGACGGATCTGGCTGCTCATGGCTGGCTGACGGATCTGGCTGCTCATGGCTGGCTGACGGATCTGGCTGCTCATGGCTGGCTGACGGATCTGGCTGCTCATGGCTGGCTGACGGATCTGACTGCTCATGGCTGGCTGACGGATCTGACTGCTCATGGCTGGCTGACGGATCTGACTGCTCATGGCTGACTGGCGGCTCTGGCGGATCCTGGCTGGTTGGCGGCTCTGGCGGATCCTGGCTGGTTGGCGGCTCTGGCGGATCCTGGCTGGTTGGCGGCTCTGGCGGATCCTGGCTGGTTGGCGGCTCTGGCGGATCCTGGCTGGTTGGCGGCTCTGGCGGATCCTGGCTGGTTGGCGGCTCTGGCCGATCCTGGCTGGTTGGCGGCTCTGGCGGATCCTGGCTGGTTGGCGGCTCTGGCGGATCCTGGCTGACTGGCGGCTCTGACGGCTCGGGACAGACGGGCGGCTCAGACGGTGCTTGGCAGACGGGCGGCTCAGGCTGATCCTGTCTGGCGGACGGCTCTGGCTGATCCTGTCTGGCGGACGGCTCTGGCTGATCCTGTCTGGCGGACGGCTCTGGCTGATCCTGTCTGGCGGACGGCTCTAGCGGCTCGGGACAGACGGGCAGCTCTGACGGTTCTGGCTGGTCATGGCTCGCTGACGGCTCTGGCTGGTCATGGCTCGCGGAAGGCTCTGGCTGATCCTGTCTGGCGGAAGGCTCTGGCTGATCCTGTCTGGCAGAAGGCTCTGGCTGATCCTGTCTGGCGGAAGGCTCTGGCTGATCCTGTCTGGCAGAAGGCTCTGGCTGATCCTGTCTGGCGGAAGGCTCTGGCTGATCCTGTCTGGCAGAAGGCTCTGGCTGATCCTGTCTGGCGGAAGGCTCTAGCGGCTCCTGTCTGGCGGACGGCTCTGAAGGCTCATGGCAGACGGGCGGCTTTGAAGGCTCAGTACAGACGGGCAGTTCATGCGGCGCTTGGCAGACGGACAGTTCAGACGGCGTTGGGAAGACGGGCAGTTCAGGCGCCGTTGGGCAGACGGGCAGTTCAGGCGCCGTTGGGCAGACGGGCAGTTCAGGCGCCGTTGGGCAGACGGCAGACTCTGGCCAGCTGAGACGCACTGTAGGCCTAGTGCGTGGTGCCGGAACTGGAGGTACCGGGCTAATGACACGCACCATCAGGCTAGTGCGGGGAACAACAGGGCACACTGGACTCTCAAGGCGTACTATAGGCCTGGTGCGTGGTACCGGCACTGGTGGTACCGGGCTGAGGGCACGCACATCAGGGCGAGTACGGGGAGAAGGAACAGTGCGTACAGGGCTCTGGAGACGCACAGGAGGCTTGATGCGTGGTGCCGGAACTGGAGGCACTGGGCTGGAGACACGCACCACAGGGAGAGTGCGTGGAAGAGGAACAGGGCTCTGAAGACGCACAGGACTCTGGAGACGCACAGGAGGCTTTGTGCGTGGTGTAGGCACTGTTTTAACCAGACGGCTAGCACGCACCTCAGGACGAGTATGGAGAGCTGTTCCCGGTGACATTAACTCACCAACACGTTCAGTCGGACGGATGCCGTGCCTCATGCACCAAACCAGTACATCCCTCATAACTCTCTCCTCCAATTTCTCCATTAACCTCTAACGCCTCACAAACCCGGATCCGGGAGCACCGCCATCACAAAAGCTGACTAGCAAAGCCTAGCCTAAAGCCACAGGGATATCATATAATAAAATGTTCATGAAATCACAAGTCCAAGACACCAAATGAAAGATACACATCTTGTGAATAAAGCCATCATTTCTGATTTTTAAAATGTTTTACAGGGAAGACAAAATATGTAAATCTATTAGCTAACCACGTTAGCAAAAGACACCACTCCCATACTCCACCATTTTTTACTCCATCACCAGCTATCACAATTTCGACCAAATAAAGATATAAATAGCCACTAACCAAGAAACAACCTCATCAGATGACAGTCTGATAACATATTTATTGTATAGCATAGGTTTTGTTCGAAAAATGTGCATATTTCAGGTATAAATCAGAGTTTACCATTGCAGCCACCATTACAACTCTCACCAAAGCCACTAGATAACTACAGAGACCATCGTGTATTAGCTAATTACTCATCATAAAACATTTCTTAAAAATACACAGCGTACAGCAGATGAAAGACACAGATCTTATGAATCTAGCCAATATTTCAGATTTTTTTAGTGTTTTACAGCGAAAACACAATATAGCGTTATTTTAGCTAACCACAATAGCCAACCACACAGCAGCATTGATTCAAGGCAAAAATAGCGATAACGTAATAACCCCCAAAATATATTAATTTTTTCACTAACCTTCTCAGAATTCTTCAGATGACAGTCCTGTAACATCATATTACACAATGCATATAGAGTTTGTTCGAAAATGTGCATATTTAGCGGCACAATTCGTGGTTATACAACGTGATTAGTGGCCAAAACTTCAAGCAATCTGTCGGGCGCCATCTTGGACAGGAACCTAATCTAATCCATAACTAATAATAAACTTGACAAAAAAAATACAGGTTGGACAGCAATTGAAAGACAAATTAGTTCTTAATGCAATCGCTGGGTTACAATTTTAAAATTAACGTTACTTCAAGCATACAGCGTGCGCTAAAGCGAGATGCACCGAAAAACATGGCGGAATAATTATTTGCCATTTGTCAACATAAATACGAATTAATACATTAAAAATTGCTTACTATTTGCCGGGCTTCCATCAGAATCTTGGGATATATCGAATAATACCTATATCGAATAAAAACACAGCCGGAAATGTCTGAGATGTATAACCGATGGTTCCAAAAGAACGTCCCCAGCTCCTCAGTGCGCCCGAGCGAAGGTGAAAAGAATCAGCCACCTCGTTCCCAATCAATTTATAGACTTTGGGAACTACGTAGAGACGCCATTTCAAGACTCCCTATTCGCTAACAACCAGGGGAAGGCGTATGCAGTGCATCTCAACCAATAGAAGACAGTCAGGGTTATCCACAGGTCTGGGAACAGCAAGCAGATTTCACCATTTTCAAATCCTCATTGGAGAATTGCTCTAAGTCTAGTTCTGTTTCACTTACAGACATAATTCAAACGGTTTTAGAAACTAGAGAGTGTTTTCTATCCAATAGTAATAATAATATGCATATTGTACGAGCAAGAATTGAGTACGAGGCAGTTTAATTTGGATACGAATTTGTGCTGTCGAAATGGCACCCCCCTAGTGGCAAGAAGTTAACTCCTTTACTGTCTCTGCGTCACTCACCTCCAAATCCGCCCTCACCAGCTCCTTACGGTAAGCAGGAGGAGTTGGCTCACGTCTCCTGACTGACCCAACTACACTACCCGAGAGCCCCCCCCCCCCCCAATAAATTTTTGGGTTTGACTTACGGGCTTCCAGCCTTGTTTCCGTGCTGCCTCCTCATATCGCCGCCTCTCAGCTTTAGCTGCCTCCAGCTCTTCACGAGGGAGGCGATATTCTCCCGGTTGTGCCCAAGGTCCCTTTCCATCCAATATCTCCTCCCATGTCCATGAATCCTTTATGCGCTGCTCCCGTTGTTGTTTTACACGCCGCTTGGTCCGATTCTGGTGGGTAATTCTGTCACGATCGTCTATGGGTGAGAGAGAGGACCAAGGCGCAGCGTGTGAAAAATACATCTTCTTTTATTTAGAAGAGCCAAAAACACGAAAACGAACACTATACATAAACTAACAAAATAAACTGACGACCGTGAAGCTATAATGACAAATAGTGCTGACAACAAACACTACACATAGACAATTACCCACAAACACCTAAAGCCTATGGCTGCCTTAAATATGGCTCCCAATCAGAGACAACAATAAACAGCTGTCTCTGATTGAGAACCAAATCAGGCAACCATAGACTTTCCTAAACACCTACACTGAACACTACCCCATACCTACTACAAAACCCCCTAAACAATACACACACCCTCAACTAGACAAAACACACAAACATTCCCCATGTCACACCCTGACCTAACTAAAATAATAAAGAAAACAAAGAATACTAAGGCCAGGGCGTGACAGAAGGTACAGGGGCACGTGCCCCCTTAGATTATATCAATAAAAAAAATATTATAAAAGCTCAAGAGTTATGCTTAGATTTGCAAAAAAATTGACATATTATTATTAAGCATAATGATTATGGTTTTAGATTGCAGGAAAAAGCTGTACTCACCTACTTTGTGCCCCCTCAGATATTTTGGGTGCATGAGGCCCCTGAACCTTTGTACACTTAAGACAAGCCCTGCCAAACACAGTGCAGACTACTTTTTGACAAGGGAATTTTCACTGTGTATGTACTTGTATTTGGATCTGGTACGAAACTTTTTGTGACAGGTAAGATATTCATTCCTCTGATTTTCAGCAGATAAACAAAGCAGTAGTCATTAGAAATTAATCTATATGTCTAATCAGTTTCCAAAATAATTGAGAAAACATCCTGCAGCATTGCTCCACAAATATGCATTATTCATTATCAACTCATGTTCGAAAATAAAAACAAATATTATGAATTTGAAAGCCTGTTATTAGCCTGTAGAATTGATCATTCTGATTTTCAATGATGCCATATGAACAATTTACAGTATGTTGCATGTCCTTACTCTTAGAGATATACACCCTCAGTTAAATTTGTGATAGAAATATAAAGTAATTTGATATGGGGTAAGAATGTTGAACTGTTTAGTAATCTTATGATTTAAATGATATTGAAAGTTTAATTTACATTATATATGTATATATACATTATATAGAAATAAGATATTCCAGAAAGGATATTTCTTAGGAAAAAAAAAATCTAGTTCATTTATTTATGTATGTAATTAATTGTTTACTTGAATATAAACAGTAAAGCTGGATATAAAACAAATGCTGTGGGACATCATGATTCAACAGACTACCTCTGAAGTCTGGCAACTTGTGTGTGATGTCCCTTTAAAGAAGACTGTAAATGTTATTGTTTCTCTTGAAAATCAGACAACAATAGTGTACAAAAACCCAAAGTGACAGTCTACCCAGCGTCCAACCCTGAGCCAAATAGGAAAACCACCCTGCTATGTCTGGCTAGAGACATGTTTCCAGACTTGGTCAAGATTTCATGGAAGATGGTGGATGAAAATGGCCGAACAGTAGAGGTACCCAAAGCAGAGAGGGAAGAGCTGGAGCAGAGGGAGGAAGGACGGACGACCAGTATGATCATCATTGATAAAGACAAGACATACAGGAACAAATACATATGTTCTGTGGAGCATGAAGGGGGCCCTCAAGATGTTGACATACCAGAAGGTAAAGACAATCATTGAAATTGTTTTACATTAGTACGTATTATTCATGTGATGTGTATTAATGTATATGTTTATATGAGTAGGCAGTCATTTAATCTCAAAATGGAATATTACCTTTTCAAAGTAAAAAAGAAACGCCTAGCCTACACAAACATTGGACTGACACTTGGTAATTGCACAGGAATGTTGTCTAGTTAGTTTCGCATGTTTAAACAAATCTTGTTTTTTTGCGTAACTATTAGTCTATCCCTGACAGTAGCCTACATAATGCTCTGAAAAAAGTATTATTTAATATGACCTTTTTACATCTCGTTCTCAGAGGAACCAACTGAAGCTTCTCCAACCCCCATGGCTGCACCAACCACTTTGCAGGTTACCTATGGTAAGATTTATGTGTATTTACTTCATGCAGGGAAGGGGTTGGGGTTAAATAAAAAAATCTTGTAATATTTATTTATTTAGCATTTTTTTATGGAATCATGTGTGCATTCGTCTAAAAATGGCATATCACCGTTTCAAAGTAAAAAAGAAAGTACATAACAATTGGACTCACACTTGTTAATTGCATAGGAATGTGTCACGATCGTCGTAACTGTTACGAATCCCGCCGAGGGTGGTGCCTCTTCCCGTTCGGGCGGTGCTCGGCGGTCGTCGTCTCCGGTCTACTAGCTGCCACCGATCCCCTTTTCTGTTTTCTTTTGAGTTTGTCTAATTTGTATCACCTGTTTTGTGTTTAGGTTAGAGGGTATTTAAACCCAGTTGGCCCGCCGACTTTTGTGCGGGCTTGTTTTTATGTTTGTGTTGGTGGTGTTTCGTATAGTGGATTTCAGTCCTACTTTTATTGGACAGTATTTTGACGCGCCCGTTGTTTGTGTGGCGTCGCCGTTTATGTGATTATTTCTGGGTGAAATAATAAATCCACTCGATTGAGATTACCCTGCTCTCTGCACCTGACTCTTTCATGTCCACCATTGGAACTGTTACAGTAACTTTGAATAGAGGACCAAGGCGCAGCGTGATAGAAAGACATCTTCTTTTATTATGAAGACGAAACAGACGACCGTGAAGCTATATAAACAAAATAGTGCTGACACTAAACACTACACATAGACAATTACCCACCATAGCCTAATGCCTATGGCTGCCTTAAATATGGCTCCCAATCAGAGACAATGAATGACAGCTGTCTCTGATTGAGAACCATTCAGGCAACCATTGACATACCTAGACACCTACACTCAACACAAACCCATACACTCTACCCAAAACCCCCTATACCATACAACCACCCAAGACGAGACAAATACACACAAACATCCCCCCTGTCACACCCTGACCAAACCAAAATATTACAGAAAATAAAGATAACTAAGGCCAGGGCGTGACAGAATGTTGTGTATCTAGTTGGTTTTGCAAGTAAACAAATAACCTTTATTTCCATAGGCTAACTTTTATCCCCAATGCAATCTCCAAAGAAAACAGCATACCTTGCCATAACTGTAGGAACAGAGATATGGCATGGCTGGGAAGTTTTTAATTATCTGACAGTAGATAATGCACTGTTTTCTTTTCTTTAAAATGATCTTGTTCCATCTCATTCTCAGATGAACCAACTGAAGCTCCTCAAACCACCATAGCTTCACCAACCACTCTGCAGGTTACCAACGGTAAATATTTAAGTGTATTTCATGCAGTTTTGGGGTCTATTCAAAGAATTAAATATAGAAAATATAGAAAATATATAAATTAACAGATTTTTATATGGTGAAGTTGCATTATTCAGGAGTGTAATATGGTTAGATGAGAAGTTGTTGAAAAGTGTGAAAAAAGTTATATTTATGGTAAATTTGAGGTGTGGAGCAAGAATGATGCTTTGCATGGCCACATCCAAAGGTAAGGGGAGAATTTTTTGTAAAGAGAAACATTTTGAATCTCGTGACCTGCGGAGAGATGGCACTGTCTAATGAATCTAAAAACGTTGAAAGATCCAGGTTTTGTGAGACCGCATTCACGATAAACGCTGCATATGTCGGCTTAATTGTAAATAGCCGACAAAGTGCAATCAGATCGATTCAATCCTTTGGCGGGTTAAAATCAAATCAAATTGTAACAGGCGCCGAATACAACAGACCTTACAGTGAAATTCTTACTTACAAGCCCTTAATCAACAATGCAGTTAAGAAAAAATACATAAAAAGATAAGAAAAAAAAGTAACAAATAATTAAAGAGCAGCAGTAAAATCACAATAGCAAGGCTATATACAGGGGGTACCGGGACAGAGTCAATGTGCGGGGGCACCGGTTAGTTGAGATAAATGAGGTATAGGCATAGCGGCTTTTAAAGGCAATGTTCTGGTGATCGCAGAGATATCATTCATGGTAAACGTTGCATATGTTCGGCTTGTTCGGAAATGGCTTTAAAAACCGCATTGCTTATAACCCATGATCGGATTGAATCTTGTCCTTACTCTTAAAAAAATGTATGATCAATATTTTATTTACATTTTTTATACAGAAACAACAGAATACAACAAAGTAATTTGACCCCGCAAACTCATGAAAAAAGAGAAGAGAAAAAAAGAAACAAGATGACAAAAAACAACAGTAATAAAATCACTGGCTAATTTCTCGGCCTTACTCTTTTCTTTTCCCCAGATTCCTTCAAGTCCATATGCAGTCTGAACTTGGCCTCTCTGGTTTACACAGTGATGATAGTGAAGAGCATGGTGTACTGCTGTGGGCTCTCTTTCCTGCTGCACTACAGGAACATGGGATGTAGACCCAAAACCTGTAGACACATCCATTGAAAGGATAACCCTATATATTGTGTTTCCCTCCTTAAAATGAATATCACATAATATTTACTTTTGATGATTGTGGGAGCCACCCACTGCAGACACTTGAATACGGTTCAGTTTAGGAGAGCAAATCTTGATGGTAGAAATATGATTGAAATATTGACAGTTTTATTAAAGTTGCCTTGCTATATGTCATAGCGTCAAATTACTTTTTTACAAAATCTGTATTTGATTTTTACAAAAATATTTACCTAATTATCATATGTATTTCTTTAAATATATCGTTATTAAATATATATACCCTTGAGTTCTAAATATGTATCATTATGCAAAATAATATTTAGTAACTTGTCGTGTGTAATGAAGTGTATTTTTTCTCAAGTAATTAGAGTTTTCTGACAGTATTTCATATCTTCATTCAATTTTTTCATTCATTTACCATGAATAATAGAAAATCTAGCTTTTTTTTGCTTTAAAAAACTAAATGATGAGTGCTTATTGAGCAAACAAATTGATGATTTTTTACATTGATACAAAGATGTTGTTTATTCTTGATACATATACAGCTTGTATGAAAAGTGGCATTTTCCTTGTGTAACACAGCCTTTGTAGTGAGCAAAGTTTCTCAAAATAACCATATCCTTTCAGATGGGGATGTGTTTAATTATTGCTGCCTTCATGAAAGAAAAGTTAAAACGAACATGGTTCTGTAATGTATTGTATGACCTCCATTTTGTACAGTTCCGTGCTCTTTTGAATGAGGAAACTGTCACCATAATAAAAAATTAAGGTTTCTTAAAACCCCCAAAACATTGTATTTCTTATAAGATCATCTTTTCTTATTTAAGAAAATGTTATTTTATTGAATCGCATCAGAAGCGGAACAATAAGATCATAAGATCCCGTATTCTCTGTTTTCAACCTGTTTGCTTAAATTGGCATGTTCTGACGCAGGTGTTGAGCCTATAGACTCAATACCGGTGGGAAAATGTGGTTGATATGTTTCTTTGGTTTATTAATGAAAGGTGAAATTGTAGTTACTGGAAACAAGATACAGCTGCATAACCGAAACAACATATAGTTGCTTAACCCCAGCTCAAGCGTGTGCCGCCAGAGTCTCCCTCTTGTCCAGCGCCGCCAGAGTCTCCCTCCTGTCCAGCGCCGCCAGAGTCTCTCTCCTGTCCAGCGCCGCCAGAGTCTCCCTCCTGTCCAGCGCCGCCAGAGCCGTCCGTCTGTCCTGAGCCGCCAGAGCCGTCCGTCTGTCCTGAGCCGCCAGAGCCGCCCGCCAGTCAGGAGCCGCCCGCCAGTCAGGAGCCGCCAGAGCCGCCCGCCAGTCAGGAGCCGCAGTAGCCGCCCACCAGTCAGGAGCCGCCAGAGCCGCCCGCCCGTCCTGAGCCGCCCTTCAGTCCTGAGCCGCCCCTCAGTCCTGAGCCGCCCCTCAGTCCGGAGTCGCCCCTCAGTCCTGAGCCGCCCCTCAGTCCTGAGCCACCCCTCAGTCCGGAGCCGCCCCCCAGTCCTAGGTTGGCGGCGAGGGTCGCCGCTCCAAAGAGGTCACGGAAGCGGGAAATGACTATGGTGGAGTGGGGTCCACATCCCGCGCCAGAGCCGCCACCACGGACAAATGCCCACCCAGACCCTCCCCTATAGGTTCAGGTTTTGCGGCCGGAGTCCGCACCTTGTGGGGGGGTACTGTCACACCCTGACCATAGTTTGCTTTGTATGTTTCTATGTTTTGTTTGGTCAGGGTGTGATCTGAGTGGGCATTCTATGTTGTATGTCTAGTTTGTCTATTTCTATGTGTTTGGCCTGATATGGTTCTCAAACAGAGGCAGGTGTCTGTTGTTGTCTCTGATTGGGAGCCATATTTAGGTAGCCTGTTTTGTCATTGTGGGTTGTGGGTGATTGTCTATGTTAGATGATGTTGCATGTCTGCACTCGGTTTCATTAGCGTCACGGTCGTTTGTTATTTTGTATAGTTTGTTTAAGTGTTCTTCGTTTAATAAGTAGAAGAATGGATTCACATCACGCTGCGTTTTGGTCCTCCTCTCTTTCTCCCAACGAAGATCGTGACAACACGATTAATAGGTTTATGTTTTACCACCATCTTGTGGAGAAAGACACAGGGGAGCAATGTCAGTATTAAAAGAGCAGTATGGAACTGGTACATAGAGGTCTCCATCAAACGTTAGGAGGACCTTGAACAAGGATACACCTAGAATTAATCACTTAGCTGGGAAGTATTCATAAATCTGGTACAAAGACTATAATGGTTGAATTTAGACAGTGAATGGGTGCGTGCATAATATAAACTTTCTCCCTTCATTGAATACGTGGAGGCATTGGCTAGTGGCCTTTCCACCAAATTTCTTTCAAATCAGTGAAGGGAAGTGAACAAGTGCACACTTTGGGAGGAAGGAGAGATAAGTAGATACTATAATTGTAACATAGCCCTTGTAAACGACCACAGGAAGTGATATCAGATTGGAGGAGCAGTCAGTGACAGTGTTTCACCTCACATCATCTCTGCTCCAACTAAACACAATTATCTTCAAGTTCAATAGAAGACATCTCAGAATCATCATAGAAATGTCTCTAGGCTCTGTGGTCATTCTTTACTCACTTTATTGAAGAACTGTATCTTTTCTTCTTACAATGCACCCTGGTCGTGGAGCAACTGGAAATGACTGGCAGAAAATAGTGTCTCTGTCTGAATTTAAGTCTATGATTGATGCATAGATTGTGGACACATGTAATTGCTTTTAAGTTTTGCTAATATATTTTTGTCTTAGTGTGTTGTTGTCAATTGTCATTGCGGTGTCAGTGGCAGATATCATGGATTAGGACAAGCTGTCTCCTTCAGCTGCAAAGACAATGATCAGTGTACAACGCATGTCTACTGGTACCAGAAGGAGGGAGAACCTTTTACCTTGATTCTTGAGCTGCGAATGAATCAAGCTGTGAATTAATGAAAAAGAAAGTGTTTTGCACGACAGGAAGTGACATTGTCAGAGGAACTGTTTGAGACGACACACTCCAGCTGGTTTTTCACCTCTCATCTTCATAATCGACAATATGATCCAAACCATACTTCAGTAAAGATCTGTTAAATCAGTCTGATGTTCAGTGTTATATGTAACGTGTAGCTTTTCATTTCCCCAATTCTTAAGCACATATTCACTGAACATGGACTGTGGTATAATAATATTCTCTCTTTTTCTGGGTAAGTGATTCATCCAACCTTCATCCAACTGGTATCTAATATTTGAATGGAATAATTCTACTGTGAGTTATTTGGTGATCCCCTTCTGTTTTACAGTGGCTGCTTCAGGACAGCGGCTGCAACAGGACCAGATTTTAAAGACTAGGAAAGAGAAACAGAGTGTCTCCTTCAGCTGCAAAGTTACTGGTTCGTGTTGGGGTAACCTGGTCCACTGGTACCAGAAGGGAGAGGGTGAACCCTTTACTTGGATTCTATACTTTGATTTTGATGACAATTCTGTCAGCCGTGCTACCACTCATCCTCAGAGAGCAGATTTCTCCGTTTTGAGGGAGTCTGACTCCATTGAGCTGAAGATCCAGTCAGTTAAAGTGTCCCATTCTGCCACCTATTACTGTGCCTGCTGGGACTCGTCAACCCACAGTGAGAACTGATCCACACAGCCTGTACAAAAACTCTGTGGTTTTAATCAGGCTTTGTATTCATGAAAAGGTTTCTATTCCAGAGTAAGTGACATAATAAGAGGTGAGAGTGTAGTGTCTTCTTCAAATCCAAAGTGAAATGCAATTATAAAAGGAATTATAAATAAATAATAAGCAAGATGTCTTGCCAATGAGCAAACAGTGTCTAAACTGCATCTTCTTGATGTGTCCTGTATACATACATTGTGTTCAGAGGTTGGACAGAGGTTTGTGTGCTTTTTAGGTATATATGGGTATAACGGTCTGAATAACTTGTTTACATAAATATTCAGATCGTTTGCTATGAGACTAATAATTGAGCTCAGGTGCATCCTGTTTCCATTTATCATCCTTGAGATGCTTCTACAACTTGATTGAGTCCACCTGTGCTAAATTCAATTGACTGGACATGATTTGGAAAGGCACACCCCTGTCTATATAAGATCCCACAGTTGACAGTGCATGTCAGAGCAAAAAACTAAGCCATGAGGTCGGAGGAATCCGTAGAGCTCTGAGACAGGATTGTGTTGAGGCACAGACCTGGGGAAGGGTACCAAAAATTGTCTGCAGCATTGAACGTCCCCAAGAACACAGTGGCCTTCATCATTCTATCGTGACATTATTTATATGCATGCGGAAGCCTCTGTTTTGAAACCATTGGATTCAGTTTTCCATTCAGCAATATGTTTTATTACTGGGGAAGGTTTTAGAACTCATCATTGTATTCTTTACAAACATGTGGGATGGACCTCTCTGTCAGTAAGAAGAGAGCTGCACAACCTTTTAATGATTTACAATGCCGTTTTGCAACCCTTTGGTCTCCACAGAATTGGGAAAATCTGCTTTTAGTTTTTTTGCTCCTTGTGTCAAACAAAATGCAGAATTCCTTGCAATTAGATATTCTGGTGCCTTTCAGGCAAATAAAATGATTGATTGGAGACATTTACGTTACAGAATGCGATTGCTTTTCTTAAATATATTTAATGTTGTGTTATGTGTTTTATTATAGTGTTTTGTAGGGCTGTTGTGTTATGTATTCGGTTTTATTTGTAAAGGTCAACAGGGCTCTCATGTAAAATAGTTTTACCTCAGTGTGACTCCCTGTTTAAATAAAGGTTCATTCAATTCTTAAACGGAAGAAGTTTGGAGCCATCAAGTCAATGTCCTTGAGTGGCCCAGCCAGAGCCTGGACTTTAACCCAATGGAACATCTCTGTCGAGACCTGAAAATAGCTGTGCAACGACGCTCCCCATCCAACTTCACAGTGCTTGAGAGGATCTGCAAAGAAGAAACTCCCCAAATACAGGTGTGCCAAGCTTGTAGAATCATACCCAAGAGGACGTTAAGCTTTAATCGCTGCCAATGGTGCTTCAACAAAGTACTGACTAAAGGGTCTGAATACTTATGTAAATATGATATTTTTAAAAACATTTTCAAAAATGTCTAAACTTGTTTTTGCTTTGTCATTATTGGGTATTGTGTGTAGATTGACGAGGGAAAAAAACGATTAATTCAATTTTAGAATAAGAATGTAACGTAACAAAATCTGAAAAAGTCAAGGGGTCTGAATACTTTCCGAATACAATGTATACATCTGTTGGTCACAGATACCTTTTAAAAAACTGGAGTTGCGTGGATCAGTAAACCAGTCAGTATCTTGTATGACCACCATTTACCTCATGCAGCGTGACACATCTCCTTCGCATAGAGTTGATCAGGCTGTTAATTGTGGCTGTGGAATGTTGTCCGACTCCTCTTGAAAGGCTGTGTTAATTACCTGGATATTGGAGGAACTGGAACAGAGGTCGTACAGGTCATTCCAGAGCATCCCAAACATGCTCAATGGGTGACATGTCTGGTGAGTATGTGGGCCATTGAATAACTGAGACATTTTCAGCTTCCAGGAATTGGGTACAGATCATTGCTGAAACGTGGGGTGGCAGGTAGCCTAGTGGTTAGTGCGTTGGGCCAGTAGCCGAAAGGTTGCTAGATCGAATCTGTGAGCTGACAAGGTATAAATCTGTCTTTCTGCACATGAACAAGGCAGTTAAGCCACTGTTCCCTGGAAGGCTGTCTTCGTAAATAAGTATGTGTTCTTAATTAACTGACTTGCCCAGTTAAAACAATAATAATAATTGAGAAAAAAAACACACAAAAAACAAACAGGTGGTGATGGTGGTGTATGAATGGCACGACAATGGGCATCGGGATCTTGTCATGGTATCTCTGTGCATTTAAATTGTCATCGATAAAATGCAATTATGATGGTTGTCTGTAGCTTATGCCTGCCCAAACATAGCCTCACCGCCACCAACGTTAACATCAGCAAACAACTCGCCCACAGGACACCATACACTCTGTCTGCCATCTGCCTGGTACAGTTGAAACAAGGATTAATCCGTGAAGAGCACACTTCTCCAGCCTTCCAGTGCCCATAGAAGGTCAACATTTGCCCACTGAAGTCAGTTTCGTCATCGAACTGCAGTCAGGTCATGACCCTGGTGAGGACAACGATCACGCAGATGAGATTCCCTGAGTTTCTAACAGTTTTTGCAGAAATTATTCTCTTGTGAAAACCCACAGTTTCATCAGCTGTCCAGCTGTCCGGTCTCAGACGATCCCGCAGGTGAAAAAGCCAGATGTAGAAGTTCTGGGCTGGTGTGGTTACACGTAGTTCATGTGGCTCAGTTGGTAGAGCATGTTGCTTGCAATGCCAGGGTTGTGAGTATGAGTACAGAAATGTATGCACAACCCTTCTGTGAGTCGCTCTGGATAAGAGTGCCTGCTAAATTACTAAAATGTAAAAAATGACAATGTCTGCAGTTGTTAGGCCGGTTGACATACCGCCAAATTCTCTAAAAGAATGTTCTATTTGGCTTATGGTAGATAAATGAACATTCAATTCTCTGGCAACAGCTCTGGTGGACATTCATGCAGTCAACATGCCAAATGCAGCCTGCCTCAAAACTTGTGGCGTTGTGTTGTGTGACAAAACTGCACATTTTAGAGTTGCCTTTTATTGTCCCAAGCACAAGGTGCAACTGTGTCATGATCATGCTGTTTAATCAGCTTCTTCAAATCAAATGTTATTAGTCACGAATACAACACGTGTAGACCTTACAGTGAAATGCTTACTTACAACAATGCAGTTTAAAAAAATTAAAGTAACAATTAACGAGCAGCAGTATTATAACAATAGCGAGAATATGTACAGAGGGGTACCAGTACAGAGTTAATGTGAAGGAGCAACGGTTAGTTGAGGTAATATGTATATGTAGGTGGAGTTATTAAAGTGACAATGCATAGATGATAACAACAGAGAGTAGCAGCGGTGTAAAAGAGGTGGGGGACCTAGACCTGGAACTCCGGTACTGCTTTCCGTGCGTTAGCAGAGAGAACAGTCTATGACTAGGGTGGAGAGAGTCTTCGACAATTTTTAGGGCCTTCCTCTGACACCACCTGGTATAGAGGTCCTGGATGGCAGGAGGCTTGGCCACAGTGATGTACAGGGCTGTACGCAGTACCCTCTGTAGTGCCTTGCGGTCGGAGGCCGAGCAGTTGACATACCAGGCAGTGATGCAACCCGTCAGGATGCTCTCAATGGTGCAGCTGTAGAACCTTCTGATGACCCATGCCAAATATTTTCAGTCTCCTGAGGGGGAATAGGTTTTGTCATGCCCTCTTCACAACTGTCTTGGTGTGCTTGGACCATGTTAGTTTGATAGTGATGTGGACACCAAGGAACTTGAAGCTCTCAACCTGCTCCACTACAGCCCCGTCGATGAGATTGAGGGTGTGCTCGGTCCTCCTTTTCCTGTTGTCCACAATCATCTCCTTTGTCTTGATCACGCTGAGTGAGAGGTTGTTGTTCTTGCACCACACGGGCATGTCTTTGACCTCCTCCCTATAGGCTGTCTCGTCACAGTCGGTGATCAGGCCGATCAGGCAAACTTAATGATGGTGTTGGAGTCCTGCCTGGCCGTGGGGTCATGAGTGAACAGGGAGTACAGGAGGGGACTGAGTAAGCACCCCTAAGGGGACCCGTGTTGAGGATCAGGGTGGCTGATGTGTTGTTACCTAACCTTACCACCTGGGGGCGGCACGTCAGGAAGTCCAGGATCCAGTTGCAGAGGGAGGTGTTTAGTCTCAGGGTCCTTAGCTCAGTGATGAGCTTTGAGGGCACTATGGTGTTGAATGCTGAGCTGTGGTCAATAAATAGTATTCTCACAAGAGGACTTCCTTTTGTCCAGGTGCGAACGGGCAGTGTGGAGTGCAATAGAGATTGCATCATCTGTGGATCTGCTGGTGCAATATGCAAATTGGAGTGGGTCTAGGGTTTCTGGGATAATGGTGTTGATGTGAGCCATGACCAGCCTTTCAAAACGTTTCATGGCTACAGACGTGAGCGCTACGGGTCGGTAGTAATTTAGGCAGGTTACCTTAGTGTTCTTGGACACAGGGACTATGGTGGTCTGCTTGAAACATGTTGGTATTACAGACACAGACAGGAAGAGGTTGAACATTTCAGTGAAGACACTTGTCAGTTGGTCAGCGCATTCTCACAGTACACTTCTTGGTAATCCGTCTGGCCTGGGGCCTTGTGAATTTGACCTGTTTAAAACCTGTTTGGGCTAGGGGGCAGCATTTTCATGTTTGGATGAAAAGCGTGCCCAGAGTAAACTGCGTGCTACTCAGTCCCATTTGCTAATATATGCATATTATTAGTATGGATAGAAAACACTCTGAAGTTTCTAAAACTGTTAGAAAGATGTCTGTGAGTACAACAGAACTCATATGGCAGGCAAAAACATGAGAAAAATCCAACCAGGAAGTGGTAAATCTGAGGTTTGTAGTTTTTCAACTCTTGGCCTATCGAATACACAGTGTCTATGGGGTCATTTTGCACTTCCTAAGGCTTCCACTAGATGTCAACAGTGTTTAGAACCTTGTTTGATGCTTCTACTGTGAAGTGGGGGCGAATGAGAGGGGATTGAGTAAGGTCTCTCCCAGAGAGCCACGAGCTGAGCATGCACGTTCACGTGAGAGCGAGCTCTGTTCCATTGCATTTCTGAAGACAAAGGAATTCTCCGGTTGGAACATTATTGAGGATTTATGTTAAAAACATCCTAAAGATTGATTCTATACTTCGTTTCACATGTTTCTACGAACTGTAATATGACTTTTTGTCTGGACTTTTGCCTGGACCTGCCCGCGCGTCGTGAGTTTAGATTGTGTACTGAACGCGCTAACCAAAAGGAGTTATGTGGACATAAATGATGGACTTTATGGAACAAATCAAACATTTATTGTGGAACTGGTATTCCTGGGAGTGCATTCTCATGAAGATCATCAAAGGTAAGTGAATATTTATAATGCTATTTCTGACTTCTGTTGACTCCAACATGGTGGATATCTTTTTGGGATGTGTTGGTCTCCGAGCGCCGTACTCAGATTATTGCTTGGTTTGCTATTTACGCAAAGTTTTTTTGAAATCTGACACAGCGGTTGCATTAAGGAGAAGTATATCTTTAACTTCTTATGGCTGCAGGGCGGTGCCGGTACACTTATGACAACAGCCACTTCAAGTGCAGGGCGCGAAATTCAAAAGATATTTTTTTTAAATATTTAACTTTCACATATTAACAAGTCCAATACAGCAAATGAAAGGTACACATCTTGTGAATCCAGCCAACATGTCCGATTTTTAAAATGTTTTACAGCGAAAACAGCACGTATATTTATGTTAGCTCACCACCAAATACAAAAAAGGACAGACATTTTTCACAGCACAGGTAGCATGCACAAAGCCAACCTAACTAACCAAGAACCAACCAAACTAACCAAGAAATAACTTCATCAGATGACAGTCTTATAACATGTTATTCAATAAATCTATGTTTTGTTCGAAAAATGTGCATATTTCAGGTATAAATCATAGTTTACATTGCAGCTACAATCAGAAATTGCACCGAAAGCAGCCATAATAATTACAGACACCAACGTCAAATACCTAATTACTCATCATAAAACATTTCTGAAAAATACATAGTGTACAGCAAATGAAAGACAGGCATCTTGTGATTCCAGCCAATATTTCCGATTTATTAACCTCTAACGCCTACCAAACTCGGATCCGGGAGCCCCCCCCATCACAAAAGCTGACTAGCATAGCCTAGCCTAAAGCCACAGGGATATCATATAATAAAATGTTCATGAAATCACAAGTCCAAGACACCAAATGAAAGATACACATCTTGTGAATAAAGCCATCATTTCTGATTTTTAAAATGTTTTACAGGGAAGACAAAATATGTAAATCTATTAGCTAACCACGTTAGCAAAAGACACCACTTCCATACTCCACCATTTTCTTACTGCATCAGTAGCTATCACAAATTCGACCAAATAAAGATATAAATAGCCACTAACCAAGAAACAACCTCATCAGATGACAGTCTGATAACATATTTATTGTATAGCATAGGTTTTGTTAGAAAAATGTGCATATTTCAGGTATAAATCATAGTTTACCATTGCAGCCCCCATCACAACTCTCACTAAAATGACTAGAATAACTACAGAGACCATCGTGTATTAGCTAATTACTCATCATAAAACATTTCTTAAAAATACACAGCGTACAGCAGATGAAAGACACAGATCTTGTGAATCAAGACAATATTTCAGATTTTCTAAGTGTTTTACAGCGAAAACACAATATAGCGTTATATTAGCTTAGCACAATAGCGAACATTACAACAGCATTGATTCAAGGCAAAAATAGCTATAACGTATAAACCACCAAAATATATTAATTTTTTCACTAACCTTCTCAGAATTCTTCAGATGACAGTCCTGTAACATCATATTACACAATGCATATAGAGTTTGTTCGAAAATGTGCATATTTAGCGGCACAAATTGTGCTTATACAATGAGAAAAGTAGCCAAGAGCTCAAGCAAACTGTCCGGCGCCATCTTGGAAAGCCACCTACTCTTATCGAAAACTATTCATAAACTTGACTAAAAAAATACAGGTTGGACAGCAATTGAAAGACAAATTAGTTCTTAATGCAATCGCTGAATTACATTTTTAAAATTATCGTTACTGCGCAATACAGGCTGCGATAACGCAATGCTATACTGCAAGAAATGGCGTCTCATGCATTTTACTTTTTTCAACAGAACAATTAATTAACAGCATAAAGACTGCTTACTATTAGCTGAGCTTCAATCAGAATCTTGGGCAAGGTGTCCTTTCTTCAAAACAATCGTCTTTTGGCTGAAAGATGTCCTCTTGTCCAGTCGAATTAGCCGCTAAACGTTAGCCACCCACTGGAGAGGTGCCCAACTAGTGGAAGCGCGTCACAAAGAAATCCAGGAAAATCGCAATAAACTGCTATAAACTGCTATAAGTCGGTTTAAATTAACTACCTTATGATGTCTTTAACACCTATAACGAATAAAAACATGACCGGAGATATAGAACTACTAAAACGAAAGCGTTTGCAGGACGTCATTGTGATGTCTTCTTGGTCCAGGCGCACCGTTGATCCACGGTCTAATATAAGGTCCCAGATTGCGCAATCGACTCCATTCAAATTCTCACCGCTTACTGACATCTAGAGGAAGGCGTATGCAGTGCATGTACCCTCATAGCTTACATGGGGACTTATAAACTGACCTTAGAACAGGGACCTCGATTTCTGAAATCTCACTCCCTGACAGGAAATGTGCTGCAGAAAGAGTTCTGTTTCACTCAGAGAAATAATTCAAACGATTTTAGAAACTAGAGAGTGTTTTCTATCCAATAGTAATAATAATATGCATATTGTACGAGCAAGAATTGAGTACGAGGCAGTTTAATTTGGGCACTATTTTTCCCAATGGTGAAACAGCGCCCCCATATTGACAAGAAGTTAAGTGTTTTACAGCGAAAACACAATATAGCGTTATATTAGCTTACCACAATAGCCAGAAACACAAGCAATTTCCCAGCAGTAAAAGTTAGCGATCGTGACAAACCAGTAAAAGATATATAATTTTTGACTAACCTTGATATTCTTCATCAGATGACAGTCCTATAACATCAGGTTATACATACACTTATGTTTTGTTCGAAAATTTGCATATTTAGAGCTGAAATCAGTGGTTATACAGTGTGCTAACTTAGCTACTTTTTCCCACAACGTCCGGATTTTTTTCTGACACTTTTTCTGACACACATATTCTGACCAAATAGCTATTCATAAACATAACAAAAAAATACATGTTGTATAGGAAATGATAGATCCATTAGTTCTTAATGAAATCGCCGTGTTAGAATTCTAAAAAATAACTTCATTTCGACATACAGCTTCGGTATAGCTAGAGTACCCAAAAGCTGGGTGCCGACGACTAGTTCACATGTACTACTAGTTCATTCTGATCTTCTATCAGAATGTTGTACAAGGTGTCCTTTGTCAAGAACAATCGTTGTTTGGATTTAGAACGGCCTCTTTCCCTCTCGATTTAGCAAGCACACTAGCCAAGTGGCACGAATCTCTCCATGTCAACAAACGGAAGAGAACGGAACACGGCAAAACTCCCGAAAAAATGTCAATAATCTGATTAAACTATATTGAAAAAACATACTTTACGATGAAATGGTCACATGTATCAAATAAAATCAAAGCCGGAGATAGTAGTCGCCTATAACGACAGCTTTTCAAAAGGCAAATCCATGTCCCTCTTCGCGCCTTCCTGAAAACAGGAAATGGGGGACACGTCATTCCAAGAGCTGTAATTCGAGTCCAGATCAAGTTACACACTCCATTTCTTCTCTCACTCCTTGTCGACATCTAGTGGAAGACGTATGAAGTGCATTTAAACTAATAAATAACAAGGACTTGAATAAGCAGCCCCTAGAACAGAGCCTCAATTTCAGACTTTCCACTTCCTGTCAGGAAGTTTGCTGCAAAATGAGTTCTGTTTTACTCACAGATATAATTCAAACGGTTTTAGAAACTAGAGAGTGTTTTCTATCCAATAGTAATAATAATATGCATATTGTACGAGCAAGAATTGAGTACGAGGCCATTTGAAATGGGCACCTTTTATCCGGCTACTCAATACTGCCCCTGCAGCCCAAACAGGTTAAAATCCATTTTCAGAAGTTCCGATCTAGCCCTCCTGATATCGTTTGACCCCACATGAATTACGACAGCGTCAACTCCCGGCATCTGTCGTAGAACGGTTGAAAGCAGCCTTTTAATGCCCTGTATTCATGCTCCTGGGTAGCACAGGGCTTTTGCCCCAGGAACCAAGATGTTTCTTACAATAGAGCTGCCGATGACGGTCTGGCCGTTCTTTCGGCTCGAGGGGTTTCGCAAACCCCTCAACGACCGAAGGGCAGTGGGGCCCGATCGACCCGAGCCAGCTGTAGTATCCATCGTGGATGATGAATGGGCCGGTCTCTCAGGCATCCTTACGGTCTTATGAGTGTGGTTGCTCTGAGGATCTGAGCCTGAGGAAGAAGCCACCAAAGAGGGAGAGAGAACAGAGGACGAAGGTACCTCCGGAACCGATCTCGAATCGGAAGCCCCTAGGGAAAAATGCATCGGAACCTCTGGATCCAGGGTGGCAAAGTTGTTTCTGGTCTGTGTTCAGTCCGGGCTTAACATCTCCAAGGAGGCCTCTGTTGCCAGAGGACGCTTTCTTCGACTTCCACAGCGAGTGACATATCTCCATAGCTGGATGGTTGGGTCAAGAACAGTAACATCCCCCAAGACATCCAGGAGCATCTTACTAGCTCTGTTCTCTAGGGAGGGAGGAGACCCCTTCGGGGAGGGATCCCTGGAGAGTACTGGCCAGTCGGCTGTGGAGAGCCGATACGGCGACGGCATTTCCACCAGACCAGAGCGGCGTCCTGCTGCTGGGGTAGAAGAAAAAGAAAAAGTAGGTAGGATTGGATTCCCAGTAGCTTGTGTAGGTTCATTACTTGTTTGCTTAGAGTTGCCACTTTGCCCCTATAGTCCTCTGCAGGCAAACAGTTGCAACATTTAATGTCCGGGCAGTCCACATTCTCCCTGAATAAAGCAAAATAAACACAGTTCCTGCAGCGTTGATAACATTCAATATCAACCTCCATTTCAGACTGCCGAGCCAGCTAGGCTAGCTGGGTTTCCGTGTCTCACTCTTTTACATGGAATCTGGCAGGATCCCTGGACAGATATTAGCATTCACAGCAACTGAGACCAACTGAGTCACGGGATCCAAAATCAAAAAGTATATCAAATCAAAATTTACAAGGAAACACTGTCACAACTTTACAAAAACAATAAACCGAGGTCTCTCGTTCAGCAACATACGTCGCGCACAGATGACGTGAGTATGACCAGGAGTTGGTGTTTGTGTGCATACATTTGCGTGTGTGCTTTTGTAAAAGGAATTGAGGGATGATTTTTCTGTTGATAACCTTGGAAATTATTAATGGAGAAGAACATGTGACATTCTGTTATGTGGTCAACCTTTGCAGAGGAGTCATGCCCATAGAAGGTACAGGGGCACGTGCCCCCTTAGATTATATCAATAAAAAAAATATTATAAAAGCTCAAGAGTTATGCTTAGATTTGCAAAAAAAATGGACATATTATTATTAAGCATAATGATTATGGTTTTAGATTGCAGGAAAAAGCTGTACTCACCTACTTTGTGCCCCCTCAGATATTTTGGGTGCATGAGGCCCCTGAACCTTTGTACACTTAACACAAGCCCTGCCAAACACAGTGCAGACTACTTTTTGACAAGGGAATTTTCACTGTGTATGTACTTGTATTTGGATCTGGTACGAAACTTTTTGTGACAGGTAAGATATTCATTCCTCTGATTTTCAGCAGATAAACAAAGCGGTAGTCATTAGAAATTAATCTATATGTCTAATCAGTTTCCAAAATAATTGAGAAAACATCCTGCAGCATTGCTCCACAAATATGCATTATTCATTATCAACTCATGTTCGAAAAAATATATATAAATTATGAATTTGAAAGCCTGTTATTAGCCTGTAGAATTGATCATTCTGATTTTCAATGATGCCATATGAACAATTTACAGTATGTTGCATGTCCTTACTCTTAGAGATATACACCCTCAGTTAAATGTGTGAGAGAAATGTAAAGTAATTTGATATGGGGTAAGAATGTTGAACTGTTTAGTAATCTTATGATTTAAATTATATTGAAAGTTTAATTTACATTATATATGTATATATACATTATATAGAAATAAGATATTCCAGAAAGGATATTTCTTATGAAAAAAAAAATCTAGTTCATTTTTTTATGTATGTAATTAATTGTTTACTTGAATATAAACAGTAAAGCTGGATATAAAACAAATGCTGTGGGACATCATGATTCAACAGACTACCTCTGAAGTCTGACAACTTGTGTGTGATGTCCCTTTAAAGAAGACTGTAAATGTTATTGTTTCTCTTGAAAATCAGACAACAATAGTGTACAAAAACCCAAAGTGACGGTCTACCCAACGTCCAACCCTGAGCCGAATGGGAAGACCACCCTGCTATGTCTGGCTAGGGACATGTTTCCAGACTTGGTCAAGATCTCATGGAAGATGGTGGGTGAAAATGGCCGAACAGTAGAGGTACCCAAAGCAGAGAGGGAAGAGCTGGAGCAGAGGGAGGAAGGACGGACGACCAGTATGATCATCATTGATAAAGACAAGACATACAGGAACAAATACAGCTGTTCTGTGGAGCATGAAGGGGGCCCTCAAGATGTTGACATACCAGAAGGTAAAGACAATCATTGAAATTGTTTTACATTAGTATGTATTATTCATGTGATATGTATATGTTTATATGAGTAAGCAGTCATGTCATCTGAAAATGGAATATTACCTTTTCAAAATAAAAAAATAAACGCATAGCCCACATAAAAACTGGACTGACACTTGGTAATTGCACAGGAATGTTGTCTAGTTAGTTTCGCAAGTTTAAACAAATCTTGTTTTTTTGTGTAGCTATTAGGTTATCCCTGACAGTAGCCTACATAATGCTCTGAAAAAAGTATTATTTAATATGACCTTTTTACATCTTGTTCTCAGAGGAACCAACTGAAGCTTCTCTAATCACCATGGCTGCACCAACCACTTTGCAGGTTACCTATGGTAAGATGTATGTGTATTTACTTCGTGCAGGGTTGGGGTTAAATAAAAAAACCGAAATCTTGTAATATTTATTTATTTAGCATTTTTTTTATGGAATCATGTGTGCATTCGTCTAAAAATGGCATATCACCGTTTCAAAGTAAAAAAGAAAGTACAGAACAATTGGGCTCACACTTGTTAATTGCATAGGAATGTTGTGTATCTAGTGGTTTCATAAGTAAACAACCTTTATTTGCATAGGCTAACTTTTATCCCCAATGCAATCTCCAAAGAAAACAACATAACTTGCCATAACTGTAGCAACAGAGATATGGCATGGCTGGGAACTTTTTAATTATCTGACAGTAGATAATGCTCTGCTTTTTTTATATGATCTTGTTTCATCTCATTCTCAGATGAACCAACTGAAGCTCCTCAAACCACCATAGCTTCACCAACCACTCTGCAGGTTACCAACGGTAAATATTTAAGTGTATTTCATGCAGTTTTGGGGTCTAATCAAATAAATAAAAGGTGGAAAAAATATATAAATTAACATATTTAGATATGGTGAAGTTGCATTATTCAGGAGTGTAATATGGTTAGATGAGAAGTTGTTGAAAAGTGTGAAAAAAAGTGATTTAATGTGATATTTATGGTAAATTTGAGGTGTGGAGTAAGAATGATGCTTCGCATGGTCACATCCAAAGGTAAGGGGAGAATTTTTTGTAAAGAGAAACATTTTGAATCTCATGACCTGCGGAGAGATGGCACTGTCTAATGAATCTAAAAACGTTGAAAGATCCAGGTTTTGTGAGATCGCATTCACGATAAACGCTGCATATGTCGGCTTAATTGTAAATAGCCGACAAAGTGCAATCAGATCGATTCAATCCTTTGGCGGGTTAAAATCAAATCAAATTGTCACATGCGCTGAATACAACAGACCTTACAGTGGAATTCTTACTTACAAGCCCTTAACCAACAATGCAGTTAAGAAAAAATATCTAAAAAGATAAGAAATAAAAGTAACAAATAATTAAAGAGCAGCAGTAAAATCACAATAGCAAGGCTATATACAGGGGGTACCGGGACAGAGTCAATGTGCAGGGGCACCGGTTTCGTTAAAATAAATTAGGTTTAGGCATAGCGGCTTTTAAAGGCAATGTTCTGGTGATCGCAGAGATATCATTCATGGTAAACGTTGCATATGTTCGGCTTGTTCGGAAATGGCTTTAAAAACCGCATTGCTTATAACCCATGATCGGATTGAATCTTGTCCTTACTCTTAAAAAAATGTATGATCAATATTTTATTTACATATTTTATACAGAAACAACAGAATACAACAAATACAAAGTAATAGGACCCAGCAAACTCATGAAAAAAGAGAAGAGAAAAAAGAAACAAGATGACAGTAAACAAAAAACAACAGAAAACTGGACTATATTCAAATGAAATCACTGGCTAATTTTCCGGCCTTACTCTTTCCTTTTCCCCAGATTCCTTCAAGTCCATATGCAGTCTGAACTTGGCCTCTGTGGTTTACACAGTGATGATAGTGAAGAGCATGGTGTACTGCTGTGGGCTCTCTCTCCTGCTGCACTACAGGAACATGCGATGTAGACCCAAAACCTGTAGACACATCCATTGAAAGGATAACCCTATATATTGTGTTTCCCTCCTTAAAATGAATATCACATACTATTTACTTTTGATGATTGTAGGAGCCACCCACTGCAGACACTTGAATACGGTTCAGTTAAGGAGAGCAAATCTTGATGGGTAGAAATATGATTGAAATATTGACAGTTTTATTAAAGTTGCCTTGCTATATGTCATAGCGTCAAATTACTTTTTTACAAAATCTGTATTAGATTTTTACAAAAATATTTACCTAATTATCATATGTATTTCTTTAAATATGTCCTTATTAAATATATATACCCTTGAGTTCTCAATATGTATCATTATGCAAAATAATATTTAGTAACTTGTCGTGTGTAATGAAGTGTATTTTTTATCAAGTAATTAGAGTTTTCTGACAGTATTTCATATCTTCATTCAATTTTTTCATTCATTTCCCATGAATAATAGAAAATCTAGCTTTTTTTTGCTTTATAAAACTAAACGATGAGTGCTTATTGAGCAAACAAATTGATGATTTTTTACATTGATACAAACAGCTTGTATGAAAAGTGGCATTTTCCTTGTGTAACACAGCCTTTGTAGTGAGCAAAGTTTCTCAAAATAACCATATCCTTTCAGATGGGGATGGGTTTAATTATTGCTGCCTTCATGAAAGAAAAGGTAACATGGTTCTGCAATGTATTGTATAGTCTCCATTTTGTACAGTTCTGTGCTCTTTTGAATGAGGAAACTGTCACCATAATAAAAAATTAAGGTTTCTTAAAACCCCCAAAACATTGTATTTCTTATAAGATCATCTTTTCTTATTTAAGAAAATGTTATTTTATTGAATCGCATCAGAAGCGGAACAATAAGATCATAAGATCCCTTATTCTCTGTTTTCAACCTGTTTGCTTAAATTTGCATGTTCTGACGCAGGTGTTGAGCCTATAGACTCAATACCGGTAGGAAAAAGTGGTTGATATGTTTCTTTGGTTTATTAATGAAAGGTGAAATGGTAGTTACTGGAAACAAGATACAGCTGCATAACCGAAACAACATATAGTTGCTTAACCCCAGCTCAAGCGTGTGATGGGTTTTTGGTTAGTCAGATTTTCTGGATGTTTCATTTATCTGTGTGTTCGGGTATTGTCATCAAATTTTTGAATATGACAGTGATGGGCAGAAAATACGATTCCATAATGTTAGCCTATGGTTCTTGCATTTGTAGAGTTGTAGGCCTATGACAAAACAACCTCTTCATAATTCTGTTTATGTGTACTTTTTACCTTAACAACAAAATAATTTTTCCAACACTATTTCCTTTGTGTAAATTGTGAGAAATGTGTAGATATATTCATATTAAGTTAGATCTATAGTTAGATCTATACTCTATACTAAGCCTAAACATAAATAATTCACTTTTTTAGAGAGAACATTTTAGATAATTTTTGAGTAAAGTAGTAATATGTTTACTGCTAGCAACTTCACTAGCAGTAAATGCTAGCAGGCTTGCTAATTAGCATAAGCTGCTAGGAGTACTAGCTAGCACCATTACTATCAGATCGTCTGAGGTAAAATACATTTAAGAAAAGATAACGTAACTTAAATTTCAGTTGTAAATGTTTTCACTAGTGACTGATAGCTTTACAGTTAATGCACCTTTATTGCCTTTTCGCTATTTTACAAAGCATGTTATGTCATATAGCTAGATAACTATCTACGTTTTTAAGAGAGAGCTTTTCAAATGGCATCTCTTCCCCTGTTTTCAGTCACAGTTGGGGACTGGATTAGATGTGAGCAGTGCAGGAGGTGGGCTAATGAGTTGTGCTCCAATTTCACTGGGGATAGGTTTTTTTGTGACCTACAGGTACAAATTACAATTGTGCAATAGCAGAGCATAAAAGAGTTGCCACATCAATGTTATACTGACTTAATTAGTTAAACTGTTGATATTAAATGTTATTTTCCAATGTTATTTAATGTTATTATTTATATGTAATTTTAAAGTCTGCTGGGATTTAAAATCGTGCATTTTTTAAATCATATTCAGTGCAATTGTACATAATGGATTGTATGTAAAGGAACAACAAAGAAAGAACAAATAAAATGTATGTGCAGGTGAGTGAAAAAGAGGGACAGTTACCCCAGTACTTAAAAACCCCACAGTTTTCCAAAAACAACATTCATGAAATGAAACTGTAGCCATTTATTTCCCTTTATAGTTTATTCGCCTAACCATAACATTCATCCACATACAATGTTTTTCCCAACATTGCTTAGACATTGTTCTTAGCAGGGGCTACTTACCCCCTAGTACACTATAATTCGTTTTTAACATATCTTTTTACCAGGAAATGTGTATGATTATCACAATAAGTAGCCTAGTAAATACAGTAGAGGTATCTTAAGTTAGTTTCTGTGTTTTTATCATGTTATTACCCATTTATTTTGTGCTGTAATGTAAAGTGTTACCCAAATGCCTTTTTGTTCTCTACACTTCCAAAGAAGGCCCTTTAACAATATGGTCAACTGTTACATTTTATTTAAAGCCAATGAAATACCCACAACAACTATATATAATTCTATAACATAAATGAAGAATACAATTTTCACTTTCATCCAAAAAACAGAATACTAAGACGAGTAAAACCAATAATAAATTCATAAAAAGCTAGTCCACAGAATTACAACATTGAATTAACAAGAAATGTCCTTCTTGTTAAAATGTGGTAGGTATCTGTTACTTCCTTAAGCCACACAGGCTTGCCACTGAAAATGAACTTGGCGTCTTAAACGGGTGAACCTTATTATTTTACTCTGCTGAATAAGATAGGAGAATACTCTCTTATCAATGTAAAACAAAAAGGCTGGGATATAGTCTCATTGTGCTTTGTCAGCTACAGTATTGACAGTTTGTTAGCTACATGCAACAGGATGTTTTATGTTGTTTGATCAGTGACAGATATAAGTTTCTGGTATAAATGGTATATTAAAATGCTGTAAATTAATAGTAACATAACATCAGTGATAGCAGATAATCTAGCCAAAATCAATGGTCCCGATTCATAAAATGGAAGATCATATCCAATCAAGCTTTATTTGCATAGCACATTTTTGACATGGATGCAACGCAATGTGCTTCACAGGAAGAATAATACCTCTTGGCAGTGACCAGCCATTTTCGTATATCCATGCTGATCAAAGCTTAGTCTTCTAGCTATAATTATTGAATGCACCACTACCAAATCTTATGAAGCTACCTGTAGCTGTCTGCAAAAACGAACAACCTTTTCCCCTCTCTGTATGCTAATGAATATACTATTTGTTATGTTTATTGGGAATCAAAATTGGGGTGGGGCGGCAAGTTCTATCTGGGGGATCCATGCCCGGCATTGCAACCCTGTAGAGCTGTTTTGCAGATTCTTTACCCACATGCTATGAGGCTTTTAACATGAACACCTAGTTGACATTCATCATGATGTGCTGCTTTAGTGTCCTTGTGTTCTTGTGTGTTTTTTTGTGTATTTATTGTGATGTATTATTGGCTGGTGCAATCAAATTTCCCCTTTGAGGGATTTATAGTACTATCGTATCTTATTTACTAATGCATTATTGGGTTTTACTGTCATCCATAGCTGTCTTTTACATTTAGTGGTCATTTCTCCAGGTTCTCCCCAGCTAGTTATCAAATATTGTTGGGATAATCATTCTTGGTTTATCGCAGATTGCCCTTTACAGGATAAAACAGGCATTCTTAGAGTTATCTATTAATTAGTTGTCATCTTTCATTAGGGCTGTAGTTATCATGAAGCATCAGGTTAGGCAATATTTTAGGAGTGTACTACATTTTAGGATAGCAGTGTGTTGTTATTTGCTCAGATCACCTCGTCATTACTTATAACTTTGGAGAACTGTAAACCATAAATGGTATAGAAAAATGTTAATAACAGAAAATCAGTGATAGCAGATCGTCTAGCCAAAACCAACGGTTTCCATTCATAAGACTGAAAAGATATTGCCATTGGTGTCTTGCTTGAACCTTTTCTCTATTCAACTTTTTCAAACCTGAATTATAGGGTTATGTTTATCACCATCTTGTGGAGAAAGAGACAGGGGAGCAATGTCAGTATTAAAGGAGCGGCCTGGGATTGGTACATAGAGGTCAACAGCAAAAGTTAGCATGACCTAAAACAAGAAAACACCTAGAATGTATCACTAAGCTAGCAATGATACATCTGGTAGCCCTTCATTGAATACGTGGAGGCATTGGCTAGTGGCCTTTCCACCATATTTCTTTCAAAGCAGTGAAGGGAAGTGAACAAGTGCACTCTTTGGGAGGAAGGAGAAATAAGTAGATAATATAATTGGAACATACCACTTTTCAACAACAACAGGAAATCACATCACATTGGAGGAGCAGTAAAAAACCACAAGGCCCAACTGACAGTGTTTCACCTCACATCATCTCTACTCCAACTAAACACAATTATCTTCAGGTTCAATAGAGGACACGTCAGAATCATCATAGACATGTCTCTAGGCTTTGTGGTCATTCTTTATTCACTTTATTTAAGTAAGTGTTTGTCCATCCATCACTTACAATATTTTTTTCTCCAATGGAGCAACTGGAAATGACTTGTGGAAAATGTTCTCTCTGTCTGAATTTAGTCTATGATTGATGCAAAGATTGTGGACACATAATTACTCATAACTTTTGCTAATGTATGTTTGTCTGAGTGTGTTGTTGTTGTCATTTTGTCATTGCAGTGTCAGTGGCAGGGCAGAAATTGGACCAGGAGATATCATGGACTAAGACACAGGGACAGGCTGTCTCCTTCAGCTGCAAAGACAATGACCAGTGTACAACGTTTGTCTTCTGGTACCAGAAGAAAGAACGAGAACCTTTTACCTTGATTCTCGACATCCAAAAGAGTAACTGCGCTGTCGATGCAAGTTACAACCATCCTCAAAAAAATGACTTCTCAGCAACGAGAATGAATAACAACTGTGATCTAAAAATCCAGTCAGTTAAAGTCTCCCATTCTGCCACCTACTACTGTGCCTGCTGGAACCCACAGTGACAACCAATCCATTCACCCTTTACAAAAACTCTGTGGTTTTAGTCAATCTGTGAATTACTTTTTAAAAAAATAAAAAAAAATTTAACAACAAAAAGTGACATAATCAGAGGAACCTTTTTAGATGACACTCCCAGATGGTGTTTCACCTCTCATCTTCATATTCGACTATATCAGGTATTCCCAAACTGGGGCAATGCAGATGGTGGTACGCCAAATTAAAATGTGATTCAAATTTTCTTATTTTTATAATATTGTATTTATTTTTCTTCATATTTTCAAACAGTCCCTTTATATTTTCCAACGGGGCTATACATTTGGGTGAGGTTTTTTTCTCGCCTGAGTAGCATTGTTTCACTGCCAAAAATAAAATTAAACCATCTAGTGTTCAACGAAATAACAACACAATGTCAAATACAGGTAGCCTAGTAAAATAATTAACATCCAATCACATTAACCGTTACTCTCTGGCGGGAATTCCACTAACGGTTCGAATGTGGCCAAATGTAGCTGCAGCTCATTCCGTTTACTCAAAAATTGATAAATGGTTAAAAAATGTAGGGCCCGCATCCATAGAGACACACACCAGCTCTACTGGTAGTTCTGCTACTACCAGCAGTACAACACGTGCACCTGTTGATGAAGACACAATTTGTTCTGCTTCCACGAGCACATCCAATGCTAGCATTAGTAATTCTACATTTGTTGTTAGCCCAGCTAGTACGGACACAGACTGTTGTGAATCTGATGCTACCGAAGAGCCCCCTTACCCAGGAAAGCACAGAACAACAGACAGGGATGTTGGACCATCGAAGAGGTGCAAATATGATGAGAACTAAATTGATTTGGGGTTCACTTGTATTGGGAGTAGTGCCTTTCCTCAGCCACAGTGTGTTATTCGTGCAAAAGTACTATCTCACAACTCGATGAAACCTTCACTGTTGCGCAGACATTTAGAAACAAAACATGCCAATTTGAAAAATAAGCCACGAGTTTTTTGAGCGAGAATTAAAACAACTTTCAAGTAGTAAGACATGTATAAAAGCAACAGATACCATTAATAATACGGAGCTAGACGCGTATTATATGGTGACCTACTGAGTTGCTGGGACAAGCAAGCCCCATACTATTGTGGAGGACTTACATCTTCCTGCTGCCACGGATTTGTGCTGCGGGAAAAGACCAAAAAACTACACAGACAATGCCTTCATCAAACAACACTGTTTCCCGACGCATCAGTGACATGGCAGGAGATGTTTTTGAAACAATTACTGCTTTGCATACAAGCCAGTGAATTGTATGCGTTACATCTGGATGAGTCAACAGACGTGGCGGGCATAGCACAGCTCCTGGTATATGTCCGTTACGTTCATGGGGGGTCAATTAAGGAAGATGTCCTCTTCTGCAAACCACTGGAAACCAGGACAACAGGAGAGGATATTTGTTATGTACTGGACAGCTTTGTGACATCAAATGCACTTTGGTGGTCAAGATGTGTTGGTATCTGAACTGATGGCTCAAAAGCAATGACAGGGAGCCATAGTGGAGTGGTAACGTGCGTGAAAGCAGTTGCTCCCGATGCCACTTGGGTACACTACAGCATCCACTGAGAGGCTCTTGCTGCCAAGGGAATGCGTGACAGCTTGAAAGACGTTTTGGACACTATAGTGAAAATGGTTAACTTTGTTAACTTCTTATGGCTGCAGGGGCAGTATTGAGTAGCTTGGATAAAAGGTGCCCATTTCAAACGGCCTCGTACTCAATTCTTCTCAATTCTCAATACGCCTTCCACTAGATGTCAATAGGCTGTGAGAGGTGAAATGGGGTCTCTAGCTCTTTCTATGGTCAAAAGAGAGAGCTTGGAATGACAGGACCCCAATTTCCTTTGCTCAGGAAGACGCGGAAAGCACTTCCGCATTGGCTTCTGAAAAGCTTTTGTTATAGACGGCTAAAATCTCCGGCTTTGATTTTATTTGATAAATGTGACAATATCATCGTAAAGTATGTTTTTTCAATATAGTTTAATCAGATTATTGAAATTTTTTCGGGAGTTTTGGCGTGTTCCGTTCTCTGCGTTTGTTGACGAAGGAGAGCTTAGCGCCACTTGGCTAGTTTTGCTTGCTCATTCGAGAGGGAAAAAGGACATTCTAAATCCAAACAACGATTGTTCTGGACAAAGGACCACTTGTACAAGATTCTGATGGAAGCTCAACAAAAGTAGGACCCATTTATGATGTTATTTCCTATTTCTGTCGAAAATGTGTTGTGTTTTCCGCCTTGAGTTTTGGCGCTGTCTCGCTATAACGTAAGCTGGATGTCGTAATGAAGTTATTTTTAGAATTCTAACACGGCGATTGCATTAAGAACTAGTGTATCTATCATTTGCTGTACAACAAGTATTTTTTAGTAACGTTTATGATTAGTTATTTGGTCAGAATAGGTGAGTGTCAGAAATATATATCCGGACATTCTGGGAAAAAGATGCTAAGTTTTTACAATGTATAACCATGGATTTCAGCTCTAAATATGCACATTTTCGAACAAAACATAAGTGTATTGTATAACCTGATGTTATAGGACTGTCATCTGAGGAAGTTTGTCCAGGTTAGTGAAAAATTATATATCTTTTGCTGTTTTTTTGCGATCGCTAACTTTTGCTGCTGATAAATGGGTTGTGTTTTTGGCTATTGTGGTAAGCTAATATAATGCTATATTGTGTTTTCGCTGTAAAACACTTAACCTTTTCTCAATAGGGGGTGCTGTTTTCACTTTGTAAAAAATTAGTTCCCAAATTAAACTGCCTCGTACTCAATTCTTGCTCGTACAATATGCATATTATTATTACTATTGGATAGAAAACACTCTCTAGTTTCTAAAACCGTTTGAATTATATCTGTGAGTAAAACAGAACTCGAGTTGGAGCAATCTTCCTGTCAGCAAGTGAGAAATCTGAAATCAGGCAATCTGTTCCAGGGTCGGTTTATTAATTTGCATGTATTCTATTGGTCGACATGCACTGCATACGCCTTCCCCTGGATGTCAGCAAGCAATGAGAATTGGAATGGAGTTGCTAGGCAGATCTGAGGCTATATAAATGGGCTTGGAACCGGGGGTGCAGCCTTTTCAACATTCGCCATGACGCAAGACAGACCTCAGGATTGCGTTCTGGAAAGCTGCCGTTATAGGCCTTAGATATATCCGGCTCTGATTTTATTCGATATAGGTGTTAAAGACATCATAATGTTGTTATTTTAAACCGAGTTATATCAGTATATTGCGATTTTCGGATATTTCTTAGTGCTGCGTTATAGTGAGTTGGGCACGTCTTCGCCACATGGCTAATGTTTACTGCTAATTCCAAAGTTGAAGGCGACAATCTACAACCGAGCAACGATTCCTCTGGACAAAGGACAACTTGCCCAAGATTCTGATGGGAGCTCATCAAAAAGTAAGAAGTATTTATGATGTTAATTCGTTGTTCTGTTGAAAAATGTTAAATATACTATTCCGCCATTAATTTCGGTGCGGTAGCTTCGCTTTAACGCACGCTTGTATGTGCGTAGTAACGTTAATTTTAAAAATCTAACACAGCGGTTGCATTAAGAACTAATGTATCTTTCATTTGCTGTTCAACGCTGTATTTTTTTGTCAAGTTTATGATTAGTTACTGATTAGATTAGGTGCACTCTCCCAAGATTGCTCCCGACATTTTGTTTGCATTTTGGCTACTATTCATCATTGTATAACCACGATTTTTGTGCCACTAAATATGCACATTTTCAAACAAACTCTATATGTATTGTGTAATATGATGTTATAGGACTGTCATCTGAAGAAGTTCTGAGAAGGTTAGTGAAATAATTAATATCTTTTGCTGGTTTATTACGTTATCGCTACTTGTTGGCATTGAATCAGTGCTGTTGTGATGGTTGGCTCATTGTAGTAAGCTAATATAATGCTATATTGTGTTTTCGCTGTAAAACACTTAAAAAATCGGAAATATTGGCTGGATTCACAAGATCTTTGTCTTTCATTTGCTGTACGCTGTGTATTTTTCATAAATGTTTTATGATGAGTATTTAGGTAATTCACGTTGGTCTCTGTAGTTATTCTAGTTGCTTTGGTGAGAGTTGTGATGGTGGCTGCAATGTAAAACTATGATTTATACCTGAAATATGCACATTTTTCTAACAAAACATATGCTATACAATAAATATGTTATCAGACTGTCATCTGATGAAGTTGTTTCTTGGTTAGTGACTATTTATATCTTTATTTGGTCGAAATTGTGATAGCTACCTATGCAGGAAAAAAATGGTGGGGAAAAAAAGTTGTCTTTTGCTATCGTGGTTAGCTAATAGAAATACATATTACGTCTTCCCTGTAAAACATTTTAAAAATCAGAAATTATGGCTGGATTCACAAGATGTGTATCTTTCATCTGGTGTCTTGGACTTGTGATTTAATGATATTTAGATGCTAGTATTTACTTGTGACGCTATGCTAGGCTATGCTAGTCAGCTTTTTTACTGATGGGGGTGCTCCCGGATCCGGGATTGTGATGAAGTAGAAGTTAAAGAATCGGAAATATTGGCTGGATTCACAAGATGTTTGTCTTTTATTTGCTGATCACCATGTATTTTTCATAAATGTTTTATGATGAGTATTTAAGTATTTCAATTTGGTCTCTAATTGTTCTAGCTGCTTCGGTGCTATTTCCGATTGTAGCTGCAATGTAAAACTATGATTTATACCTCAAATATGCACATTTTTCGAACAAAACATAGATTTATTGTATAACATGTTATAAGACTGTCATCTGATGAAGCTAACATAAATATACGTGGTGTTTTCGCTGTAAAACATTTTAAAAATCGAACATGTTGGCTGGATTCACAAGATGTGTATCTTTCATTTGCTGTATTGGACTTGTTATTGTGTGAAAGTTAAATATTTCAAAAATATATATTTTGAATTTCGCGCCCTGCACTTTGACGGGCTGTTGTCATAAGTGTACCGGCACCGCCCTGCAGCCATAAGAAGTTAATTCTGTGAATAAAACTTTTATCTTTTATCAATGTTTATTATGAGTATTTCTGTAAATTGATGTGGCTCTGTGCAAATTAACGGGATGTTTTGGAGGCAAAGCCAAATGTAAACTGAGGTTTTTGGATATAAATATGAACTTGATCGAACAAAACATACATGTATTGTGTAACATGTTGTCCCGGGAGTGTCATCTGATGAAGAATATCAAAGGTTAGTGTTGATGGAATGTATAGATTTAAATGAATGACTAGAATATTCCACCCTGAACCCATATAATTGTATGAAATTGATTAATAGTCAGTAAAATTATAATAAATTATGTGTGTAGTTTTAGTCATGATGTGTGTAGTTTTAGTCATGATGTGTGTAGTTTTAGTCATGATGTGTGTAGTTTTAGTCATGATGTGTGTAGTTTTAGTCAGAATAAGGGTAAACAATATAAACTGTACAATATGTCTCTAAAGTGTCTTAAACACAGACTGTCTGAGCAAGATTCGGTGCCGACCTTGGCTAGGGGCCACTGAGAGATTTGGGAAAGGACAGGGAGTGATTCTCACGGTTCCTAATCTTTGTCGGCTGGGTAGCAGGACAGTGTGTGCGTAGGATACCTAATGTTTGTGTGCAAATGTATGTGCGAATGAATTCTGTTTGTGTGCAAGAGTATGTGCGTAAGGAGCTAGTATAAAATTAATGGTTTTGTACAACTAACCAGCGCTCTGGTAAAAAAAAAATCTGACTATCGTAGCTGGGCCTCCGTTTGATTCATTTCAATCAGTTTCTTACAAATTCTGGGTTTCAGACTGAGTAGTTAATTGAATTGGGTTTATGAACATTGAGAACATAATTCTCGTGACAATTTGGTCCTTTGAGCCGGATCTCAATACCTGCCTCTGTCGTCCCAAGGAACTGCTGAAAACTGTGCACGGGCGTATCCAGGAACCGTAAAACCTGACCTCTGAATTGAGGGATTATTTCAGGCCAGTGGTGAACTGGTACACGACAGAGGTGGTGACGAGATCCAACCTACATTGCTTTTCCCAGTCTACGAGACAACGGTCAGTAAATCTTTATTCACGAATTCTGGGGAATTGACGCTCGTGCTACATTCAGAAATATATTTGATTGTTTTTGTGTAGTTTAGGTGTTGATTTTAAAATTCTCATAGGGCACTCTGACCCGGTGACTTATCTTTAGAATTTTGTGTAGAGAAAAGTTTTAAAGGCAACAAAGTATTCTATGCAAATGGAAGGTAGGAATTGGTTGTAGAGCCACCTAGGCAGCAGTAGAAGGGGGTCCATAATGACACCGGGTATCTGCAGTACCAATATAAACTAGAGAATATTGAGATCTAACTGAGACCTGATTAACTTCTCTAGGGTAGGGGGCAGCATTTTCACGTTTGGATGAAAAGCATACCCAAATTCAACTGCCAGCTACTCATCCCCAGGAGATAAGATATGTATATTATTAGTAAATTTGGATGGAAAACACTCTGAAGTTTCTAAAACTGTTTGAATCATGTCTGTGAGTATAACAGAACTTATTTAGCAGGCGAAACCCCGAGGACAAACCATTCAGACATTCAGATGTCAACAGTCCTGAGAAATAGGTTGAGGTTATTCCTTTGTGTAATGAAGAAGTACGGCCATCTTGAAGTCGAGTCACTCCAGGTGTCCTGGACATGCGCTTCAATCAAACAGAAGACATGCTACATTTCGTTTTAATCCTGTATTGAACACAGATCATCCCGTCTTCAATTTTATCGATTATTAACATTAAAAAAAACAAAGTTGTATTACAAAAGTAGTTGGACATTTTTTGGCAAAGTTTACAGGTAACCTTTGAGATATTTTGTAGTCACGTTTGAGCAATTTGGAAGCTGTGTTTTTCTGGTTCAAACGCGCCAAATAAATGGACATTTTGGATATATATCGACGGAATTAATCGAACAAAAGGACCATTTGTGATGTTTATGGGACATATTGGAGTGCCAACAACAGAAGCTCGTCAAAGGTAAGGCATGAATTATAATTTTATTCTAATTTTGTGCCGTGCCTGCAGGGTTGAAATGTTTTCTCTCTTTTGTTTACTATGGTGCTATCCTCAGATAATAGCATCGTATGCTTTCGCTGAAAAGCCTATTTGAATTCTGACATGTTGGCTGGATTCACAACCAGTGTAGCTTTAATTTGGTATCTTTCATGTGTGATTTAATGAAAGTTTGATTTTATAGTAATTTTCATAGTAATTAATTTTAATTTGGTGCTCTGCATTTTCTCAGGCTTTTTGCCAAGTGAGACAGTAGCGTCTTGCCTAAACTCAGATTTTTGGATATAAATATGAACTTTACCGAACAAAAAATACATGTATTGTGTAACATGAAGTCCTATGAGTGTCATCTGATGAAGATCATCAAAGGTTAGTGATTAATTTTATCTATATTTCTGCTTTTTGTTAACTGCTCTCTTGAGCTGGAAAAATGGCTGTCTGCTTTCTGTGACTTGGCTGCATGACCTAACATAATCGTGATATGGTGTGCTTTCGTCGTAAATACCTTTTTGAAATTGGACACTTTGGCTAGATTTACAACAAGTGTAGGTTTAAAATGGCTGTAAAATGCTTGTATGATATTGAGGAATTTAAATTATGGGATTTCTGTTGTTTTGAATTTGGCGCCCTGCAGTTTCACTGGCTGTTGACGAGGTGGGACGCTACCGTAACCCACATACCCTAAGAAGGGAATGGTCAGAGTGGTTGTAATTTTTAATTATTTGCTTTCTTAAGGGCAGGAGAACACTGCCAATCAGCAGCACCAGATTATACATCAAAATTAACTGTCAAACATCGTCGCTGCCAGCAGCATCAGTGAGGAGTGACCAAACCATAGGTATTCGGAATGACGTACATCATCATCACACATGCACCCAGTGCTCTAGCTGTAGCCAACCACCCTTTATTTTAAATGTCGAGTTATCAAATAGAGCGTTTTTCAACAACTCCTGTTGTAGCAACCACCGCCCCCTACCCAACCATGTCACCACCACAACAACCTGAGGATTGATTATAAAAAACATTTGACATGTTTCTACGACCATTACGGATACTTTTTGGAATTTGTCGAACGGAACAAGGCTTTGGTTTTCTGAACATAATGCGCAACCCAAATGGCGTTTTTTTGTGATAAAAGTAATATTTATCGAACAAAAATAACATTTGTTGTGTAACTGGGAGTCTCGTGAGTGCAAACATCCAAAGATTATCAAAGGTAAGCGATTACTTTTATTGCTTTTCTGACTTTCGTGACCAAGCTAACCAAGCTAATATAAGGCTAACTGTTCTAGCATTGATTGCTACACTCACAAAAGCTTGGATTTCTTTCGCTGTAAAGTATATTTTCAAAATCTGGCAAAATAGGTGGATTAACAAAAAGCTACACTGTGTTTTGGTATATTTCACTTGTGATTGCATGATTATAAATATTTTTTGTAATATTTTTTAATCTGATATGTTTGAGAATTTTCATCTTCCTTTCAGGACCGGAACGAGGCTGTAGTTTTCTCAACATAACGCGCAACCCAAATGGCGTTTTTTTGTTATAAAAGTAATATTTATCGTGTAACTGGGAGTCTCGTGAGTGCAAACATCCGAAGATTATCAAAGGTAAGCGATTAATTTTATTGCTTTTCTGACTTTCGTGACCATGCTAATTTGGGGCTAGCTGTTGTAGCATTGATTGATACACTCACAAAAGCTTACATTTCTTTCGCTGTAAAGCATATTTTCAAAATCTGACACGATAGGTGGATTAACAACAAGCTAAGCTGTGTTTTGGTATATTACAAAATATTTTTTGTAATATTTATGCATTTGGCGCCCTGCAATTCTAGCGGTTGTTTAGGAAAGTGATCCCGTAAAAGAGATCCGTAGTGCAGAGAAGTTAAAACCATACAAAGCAGCACAGATAAATCTTAAAGAAGATAAGACACTTGCCAGATAATTGTTACAGGATAGCCATGGACGAACGCACCAGGGATAATTGGACATGTGGAAAATGAAAGGGGCGATCCTACAAGATAATGTCTGACAAAAGGCAAAATTTACTAATCTTACCTGTCATTGTTTTGATATGCAGCAAATCGATAAATGAGTAGAGACATGTATCAATAGGGGGGTATAGGTTATGACACTTTGTGGCCTATTGGATAATAAACGAAAACATTTTTTTTAAATAATAGATAAATATAGCAAATGGGTAGAATAGTTCCCAACTTACTTGGCTGACACGATTATGTGAACTAAAATATTAGGTCAAGATATTATCCCGAGAGTTAGTTTACTCGGATCTATTTCTTTAAATGATGGATGACATTTTAGCTAATCAGGTAGAAAAAATAGAAGGCCAGAGTTAGGGACCAGAACCGGTAGACATAGAAGCTGAAGATATACTAGTAGAACACATGAGAAGACTGTTTGTTAACCAAACCCATATGTCCAAGATTTTGTGTCCAACAGGTGAATGACAGGAGAAGGTGATTCACTCAATCCAACCAGGAGACTGGGGGGGGGATCCAGTCCCTGAGGAGAATAGACTGGAAGCAGCCCGTTGGGAAGGCCCATACCAGGTTCTGTTAAACCACCACCTTTGCCATTAGAACAGTTGAGAGAGTCACTTGGGTCCACGTTACCCACTGCAAGGAGGTATGTACACATATAAGCACTGCAGATCACACACAGAGTTAGGAGAAGAACCGAGCACCAACAGGGTCCGGGGGTTACCTCCTTATCAAAGATTTCCTATCCCGACCGTTCATCACTGTGTGTGCTCCCAGAAGTGTGAGTATGGGGTGGTACCTAGCAGACCGACTAAGTGCACGAGAGGGTTGGCGGTTTTTGGGAAGAGTAGCGGCCCTGAGCTGCATCATAGTCTTGGTAACCTTTCTGATACATCCAGATCTACCACTACGCCGGTACTAATTATATGCATGGATAAGAAGTAAAAGATAAATTATATAATACACTGATGAGTGACTTACAGAATAAGGAGTCAAAGAAGATCAAGGATTTGAAGGGAAACATTAAACATTCAAATAATGGAACAAAGCTTCACCAACGTCGCCTCACCAAATGGCCACGTCACCAAATTCACCCATTCATCACTCACACTCACCAGAAGTGGACACAGGGAGAACAGAACAGAACAACCTACAGGAGATATGGGACTAGAAATTGTACCAGATTTAGAGAAGATTAAAGATCAGAGCAAACTACAAAAATCCTCAGACCGTTTCCTCTGACACCAATAGTGATCTTAAAGAGAATGCAATGCAGAGATACTATAAAATGCTCAACAATCAATTGGAAGAGAACGCGTTTGGCCACAGGTATAAATCATAGTTTTACATTGCAGCCACCATCACAACTCTCACCAAAGCAACTAGAATAACTACAGAGACCAACGTGAATTACCTAAATACTCATCATAAAACATTTATGAAAAATACACAGCGTACAGCAAATGAAAGACAAAGATCTTGTGAATCCAGCCAATATTTCCGATTTTTTAAGTGTTTTACAGCGAAAACACAATATAGCATTATATTAGCTTACTACAATAGCCAACCACACAACAGCACTGATTCAAGCCAACAATAGCGATAACGAATAAACCAGCAAAAGATATTAATTATTTCACTAACCTTCTCAAACTTCTTCAGATGACAGTCCTATAACATCATATTACACAATACATATAGAGTTTGTTTGAAAATGTGCATATTTAGTGGCACAAATCGTGGTTATACAATATGAATAGTAGCCAAAATGCAAACAAAATGTCGGGAGAAATCTTGGGAGAGGCACCTAATCTAATCAGTAACTAATCATAAACTTGACAAAAAAATACAGGTTGAACAGCAAATGAAAGATACATTAGTTCTTAATGCAACCGCTGTGTTAGATTTTTAAAATTAACGTTACTACGACATACAGCGTGCGTTAAAGCGAGACCGCACCGAAATTAATGGCGGAATAGTATATTTACATTTTTCAACAGAACAACGAATTAACATCATAAATACTTCTTACTTTTTGATGAGCTCCCATCAGAATCTTGGGCAAGTTGTCCTTTGTCCAGAGGAATCGTTGCTCGGTTGTAGATTGTCGCCTTCAACTTTGGAATTAGCAGTAAACATTAGCCATGTGGCGAAGACGTGCCCAACTCACTATAACGCAGCACTAAGAAATATCCGAAAATCGCAATATACTGATATAACTCGGTTTAAAATAACAACATTATGATGTCTTTAACACCTATATCGAATAAAATCAGAGCCGGATATATCTAAGGCCTATAACGGCAGCTTTCCAGAACGCAATCCTGAGGTCTGTCTTGCGTCATGGCGAATGTTGAAAAGGCTGCACCCCCGGTTCCAAGCCCATTTATATAGCCTCAGATCTGCCTAGCAACTCCATTCCAATTCTCATTGCTTGCTGACATCCAGGGGAAGGCGTATGCAGTGCATGTCGACCAATAGAATACATGCAAATTAATAAACCGACCCTGGAACAGATTGCCTGATTTCAGATTTCTCACTTGCTGACAGGAAGATTGCTCCAACTCGAGTTCTGTTTTACTCACAGATATAATTCAAACGGTTTTAGAAACTAGAGAGTGTTTTCTATCCAATAGTAATAATAATATGCATATTGTACGAGCAAGAATTGAGTACGAGGCAGTTTAACCTCTAACGAGCCTCAACCCCGGATCCAGGATCACCCCCCACCCCCCCCCCACACTGATTAGCATCGCTAGCATAGCGTCACAATTAAATAGTAGCATCTAAATATCATTAAATCACAAGTCCAAGACACCAGATGAAAGATACAGATCTTGTGAATAAACCCATCATTTCTGTTTTTTAAAATGTTTTACAGGGAAGACACAATATGTAAATCTATTAGCTAACCACGTTAGCAAAATACACCATTTTTCTTTGTCCACCATTTTCTCTCTCCACCACTAGCTATCACCAATTCGGCCAAATAAAGATATTGATAGCCACTAACCAAGAAAAAACCTCATCAGATGACAGTCTGATAACATATTTATTGTATAGGATAGGTTTTGTTAGAAAAATTTGCATATTTCAGGTAGAAATCATAGTTTACAATTGCACCCACCATCACAACTCGACTAGAATTACTACAGAGAGCAACGTGTTTTACCAATTTACTCATCATAAAACATTTCATAAAAATATACAGCTCACAGCAATGGAAAGACACAGATCTTGTGAATTCAGACAATATTTCAGATGTTCTAAGTGTTTTACAGCGAAAACACAATAAATCGTTATATTAGCATACCACATATGCAAACGTTACCCCAGCATGAATTCAAGCCAAAGAGAGCGATATCGTTATCATCGCCAAAATATATTAATTTTTTCACTAACCTTCTCAGAATTCTTCCGATGACACTCCTGTAACATCATATTACAACATACATATAGAGTTTGTTCGAAAATGTGCATATTTAGCCATAAAAAACCGTGGTTATACAATGAAAATAGTAGCAAAACAAGCCTGAAAATGTCGGTCGCCATCTTTCAGAGTGATCTAGTTTAATCAATAGCTAATCATATACTTGACTAAAAAATACAGGGTTGACAGGAATCGAAAGACAAATTAGTTCTTAACCTCTAACGAGCCTCTACCCCGGGTCCGGGATCACCCCCCATCCCCCCACACACTGATTAGCATAGCTAGCATAGCTTCACAAGTAGATAGTAGCATCTAAATATAATTAAATCACAAGTCCAAGACACCAGATGAAAGATACAGATCTTGTGAATAAAGCCACCATTTCAGATTTTTAAAATGTTTTACAGGGAAGACAAAATATGTAAATCTATTAGCTAAACACGTTAGCAAAATACACCACTTTTCTAACTCCATCAGTTTCTTACTCCTTCAGGTGCTATCACCAATTCGGCTAAACTAAGATATTGATAGCCACTAACCAAGAAAAAAACTCATCAGATGACAGTCTGATAACATATTTATGGTATAGGATAGGTGTTGTTAGAAAAAAGTGCATATTTCAGGTAGAAATCACAGTTTACAATTGCACCGACCATCACAAATCAACTAGAATTACTAGATAGAGCAACGTGTATGACCAATTTACTCATCATAAAACATTTCATAAAAATAGACAAAGCATAGCAATGGAAAGACACAGTTCTTGTGATTTCAGACCATATTTCAGATTTTCTAAGCGTTTTTCAGCGAAAACACAATAAATCGATAAGTTAGCATACCACATGTGCAAACGTTACCAGAGCATCGATTCCAGCCAAAGAGCGCTATAACGTAATCACCGCCAAAATATATTAATTTTTTCACTAACCTTCTCAGAATTCTTCCGATGACACTCCTGTAACATCATTTTACAACATACATATACAGTTTGTTCGAAAAGGTGCATATTTAGCCATACAAAACCGTGGTTATACAATGGAAATAGTCACAACTCAAGCCTCAAAATGAGGAACGTCAGCTTTCAGAGTGATCTAGTTTAATCGAAAGCTAATCATATACTTGACTAAAAAATACAGGGTTGACAGGAATCGAAAGACAAATTAGTTCTTAATGCAACCGCTGATTTACATTTTTAAAATTATCCTTACTTTTCAATACAGGGTTCGCCAAGTGAAGCTATACCAAACAAAATGGCGAAATATGCGTTTAAAATATTTCGACAGAACAACGTTTTATCATATTAAATATTGCTTACTTTAAGCTGTTCTTCCATCAGATTCTTGGGCAATGTATCCTTTCTATGTTATAAACGTCTTTTGGTCGATAGATGTCCTCTGTCCTTCGAAATGTCCACCACCAACGACCGACACCCCGAAACGTTTCCAAAGCTAAAAAGTGCACGACAAAGAAATTCCTCAGAATCGCACTAAACGGATATAAATTGCTATAAAACGGTTCAAATTAACTACATTATGACGTTTTTAACAACTATAACGACTGAAAACATGACCGGAGAAATATAACTAGTTAAACAACGATTTGGAATGAGGCAGGTCCGATGTCCATCTTGCTTGTGGCGCGCGGAGAAGAGAGAGAGGTCCTCCCACGTTTTGTGGTTTTATATGGGCTGGGATTGTGCAATAGACTCCATTCAAAACGTGATGACGTACAGACACCCAGAGGAAGACGTAGGCAGTGTCGGTTTCTTCATAGCATTCACTGTCGCCTTAAAAACAGACTCCAGATCAGGGGTAAAAATTCTGAAATCTGACCCCTGTCATGAAAAGTGCTGTAGATATTGTTCTGTACCACTCAGAGACAAAATTCCAACTTCTATAGAAACTAGAAAGTGTTTTCTATCCAATAATAACAATAATATGCATATTGTACGATCAAGAATTTAGCACGAGGCAGTTTAATTTGGAGACCCAAATATGCTAATGCGGAACAGCACCCCCTATAGTCCCAAGAAGTTAATGCAATCGCTGAATTACATTTTTTTAATTATCCTTACTTTTCAATACAAGTTGCGCCAAGCGAAGCTATACAAAACAAAATGGCGGCATAAGCGTTTAACATTTTTCGACAGAAACACGATTTATCATCATAAATTGTTCTTACTGTGAGCTGTTCTTCCATCAGAATCTTGGGCAATGAATCCTTTCTTGGGTCTAATCGTCTTTTGGTCGAAAGCTGTCCTCTTGCCATGTGGAAATGCCCACTAACGTTCGGCATGAACTGGAAACGTGCCCAGCGGTTCAAAGTGTCTCAGAAATAAATGCCTCAAAATCGCACTAAACGGATATAAATTGCTATAAAACGGTTTAAATTAACTACCTTATGATGTTTTTAACACCTCTAACGAGTAAAAACATGACCGGTGAAATATTACTGGCTAAACAAAAGCTTGGAAGGAGGCGAGTCCGACGTCCTTCGTGCGCCAGGCGCAGGCAGCAAAGGGAAGCTACTTCCGGTATTTGCTGTTTTATACAGCCCCTGATTGCGCAATCGACTCCATTCAACGCGTCATCACGTACTGACATCCAGGGGAAGACGTAAGAAGTGTCTGTTTCTCCATAGCATTTACAGGGACCTTTAAACTGACTCCAGATCAGGGGCCAAGATGTCTGAAATCTGACTCCCTGTCATGAAAAGTGCTGTAGAAGGAGTTCTGTTCAACTCAGAGACAAAATTCCAACGGCTATAGAAACTAGAGAGTGTTTTCTATCCAATAATAATAATAATATGCATATTGTACGAGCAAGAATTGAGTAGGAAGCCGTTTAATCTGTAGAGCAAATTATGCTAATGCGAAACAGCACCCCCTATAGTGGCAAGAAGTTAATTTGGGAACGAATTTTTTACAAAGTGAAAACAGCACCCCCTATTGAGAAAATGTTAACTCCTGATGAGTACAAGGGTTATAGACACAAGAATGGCACCGAGAACTTAGATGATTTTAACTTCTCTGGGATATGTGGGACGCTAACATCCCACTTGGCCAAAAGCCAGTAAAAATGCAGAGTGCCAAATTGAAATAAATTACTATAAAAATCAAACTTTCATGAAATCACACATGAAAGATACCAGATTAAAGCTACACTTGTTGTGAATCCAGCCAACATGTCTGCTTTCAAAAAGGATTTACGGCGAAAACACACCTTGCGATTATGTTAGGTCAGGACATAGCCACAGAAAAACACAGCCATTTTTCCAGCCAAAGAGAGGAGTAACAAAAAGCAGAAATAGAGATACAATTAATCACTAACCTTTGATGATCTTCATCAGATGACACTCATAGGACTTCATGTTACACAATACATGTATGTTTTGTTCAGTAAAGTTCATATTTATATCCAAAAATCTGAGTTTAGGCAAGACGCTACTGTCTCACTTGGCCAAAAGCCTGAGAAAATGCAGAGCGCCAAATTCAAATAAATTACTATAAAAATCAAACTTTCATTAAATCACACATGAAAGATACCAAATTAAAGCTACACTGGTTGTGAATCCAGCCAACATGTCAGAATTCAAATAGGCTTTTCGGCGAAAGCAAACGATGCAATTATCTGAGGATAACACCATAGTAAACAAAGAGAGAGAAGCATATTTCAACCCTGCAGGCGCGACACAAAATGCAGAAATAAAAATATAATTCATGCCTTACTTTTGACGAGCTTCTTCTCCAATATGTCCCATAAACATCACAATTGGTCCTTTTGTTCGATTAATTCCGTCGATATATATCCAAAATGTCCAATTATTTGGCGCATTTGATCCAGAAAAACACCGGTTCCAACTTGAGCAACGTGACTACAAAATATCTCAAAGGTTACCTGTAAACTTTGCCAAAACATTTCAAACTACTTTTGTAATACAACTTTAGGTATTTTTTTACGTAAATAATCGAAAAAATTGATGACGGGATGATCTGTGTTCAATACCGGAGGAAAACAATGTGTAGCATGCTTTCTGGTCACGCGCCTCTAACAAACAGTACACTTCACTGGAGCCTCATTCTGAACATGGCTACTTCTTCATTTCTCAAAGGAAAAACCTCAACCAATTTCTAAAAACTGTTGACATCCAGTGGAAGCGATAGGAACTGCAGGAAGGTTCCTTAGACATATGGATTCCCAATGAAAACCAATTGAAAAGAGAGTGACCTCAAAAAAAAATATCTGAATGGTTTGTCCTCGGGGTTTTGCCTGTCAAATAAGTTCTGTTACAGTCACAGACATGATTCAAACTGTTTTAGAAACATCGGAGTGTTTTCTATCCAATACTATTAATATGCATGTAGTAGCATCTGGGACTAAGTAGGAGGCAGTTTACTCTGGGCATGCGTTTCATACAAAAGTGAAAATGCTGCCCCCTATCCTAGAGAAGTTAACTAATTTCAGTAACTAATTTGGAATGAAAACGTCTATGTAGCCTAGCCAGCCAGTGCATTTGTGGCACACGTCATACATCAGTGGCAGATGCTGGGTCTCTGAGTATATTTATCTCAAATTTAGTGCACAAATTTGTTTACATCCCTGTTAGTGAGCATTTCTCCTTGGCCAAGATAATCCATCCACCTGACAGGTGTGGCATGTCAATAAGCTGATTAAACAGCATGATCATGATACAGGTGCACCTTGTGCTGGGACAATTAAAGGCCTCTCTAAAATGTGCAGTTTTGTCACACAACACAATGCCACAGATGTATCAAGTTTTGAGGGAGTGTGCAATTGGCATGCTGACTGCATTTGTCATTATGGTGTATTGGGTGTAAATTGCTGATGATTTAAAAATATATATAATCCATTTTAGAAAAAGGCTGTAACGTAACAAAATGTGTAAAAAGTTTGTCTGAGTACTTTCCAAAGGCACAATAATATATATTGCTGGTATATATTTGTTCCATTTTGAATAGATTGGTAGTTGGTGATATGTTGGTTCGATTTAGAATGTAACACTTTGAGAATATGGCCTTACCATTGCTGTCATTATTTTGTGGATAGAATTAGATACTAGATCTGAATCTCAGGGTACTCCATGAGCACGTAGAGCAGAACAAAGCTGCTAATGAAAGCAAAATGAAGAACCAGGCAGATCCTTTCATTTTTTAAGTATTGGAGATCACGTGAGCTACAACTGTCCACAATATCAGAGAGAGTATGAATTCCCTTCTCACTCCAAGCTGGAAAATATATTTGCTGGTCTCCCAAGAGGAGACTGTGATTATTAAACAATAGCATATGGGGGTGATGATTAATAGTATACAGCATTTGCAATGGCTCCCCATTTAACAACATATTGTAAGCATTTGCGTGACGACAGGGCCGAAGTTGAGCTTTGGCTTTTTTGATAGAGATCATGGAGCCTGTAAGATTAGTGAAGGTGCTGGAGGCAAAATGCAAAGCTGAAAAAGCATGAAAAAGTTTCTGCACACTTCCAATTAGATGCAAATGTATTTTAATAGTAGCTGAGCTTTCGGCCAGTCAACTTTCATCAGAGCCCTACATAGGAAGGACTAGGAGTGAAGGAAAGTGTCTCCTTCAACTGTAAAGTTGTTAGCCAGTGTAGGGCTTACATATTCAAATCAAATCAAATCAAATCAAATTTTATTAGTCACATACACATGGTTAGCAGATGTTAATGCGAGTGTAGCGAAATGCTTGTGCTTCTAGTTCCGACAATGCAGTAATAACCAACAGTAATCTAACCTAACAATTCCACACTACTACCTTACACACACACACAAGTGTAAGGGATAAAGAATATGTACATAAAGATATATGGATGAGTGGTGGTACAGAACGGCATGGCAGATGCAGTAGATGGTATAGAGTACGGTATATACATATGAGATGAGTACTGTAGGGTATGTAAACATGAAGTGGCATAGTTTAAAGTGGCTAGTGGTACATGTATTGCATAAAGATGGCAAGATGCAGTAGATGATATAGAGTACAGTATATATACATATGAGATGGGTAATGTAGGGTATGTAAACATTGTATTAAGTGGCATTGCTTAAAGTGGCTAGTGGTACATTTTTACATAATTTCCATCAATTCCCATTTTTAAAGTGGCTGGAGTTGAGTCAGTATGTTGGCAGCGGCCGCTAAATGTTAGTGGTGGCTGTTTAACAGTCTGATGGCCTTGAGATAGAAGCTGTTTTTCAGTCTCTCGGTCCCTGCTTTGATGCACCTGTACTGACCTCGCCTTCTGGATGATAGCGGGGTGAACAGGCAGTGGCTTGGGTGGTTGTTGTCCTTGATGATCTTTATGGCCTTCCTGTGACATCGGGTGGTGTAGGTGTCCTGGAGGGCAGGTAGTTTGCCCCCGGTGATGCGTTCTGCAGACCTCACTACCCTCTGGAGAGCCTTACGGTTGTGGGCGGAGCAGTTGCCGTACCAGGCGGTGATACAGCCCGACAGGATGCTCTCGATTGTGCATCTGTAGAAGTTTGTGAGTGCTTTTGGTGACAAGCCGAATTTCTTCAGCCTCCTGAGGTTGAAGAGGCGCTGCTGCGCCTTCTTCACAACGCTGTCTGTGTGGGTGGACCAGTTCAGTTTGTCCGTGATGTGTACACCGAGGAACTTAAAACTTTCCACCTTCTCCACTACTGACCCGTCGATGTGGATAGGGGGGTGCTCCCTCTGCTGTTTCCTGAAGTCCACAATCATCTCCTTTGTTTTGTTGACGTTGAGTATGAGGTTATTTTCCTGACACCACACTCCGAGGGCCCTCACCTCCTCCCTGTAGGCCGTCTCGTCGTTGTTGGTGATCAAGCCTACCACTGTAGTGTCATCCGCAAACTTGATGATTGAGTTGGAGGCGTGCATGGCCACGCAGTCGTGGGTGAACAGGGAGTACAGGAGAGGGCTCAGAACGCACCCTTGTGGGGCCCCAGTGTTGAGGATCAGCGGGGTGGAGATGTTGTTACCTACCCTCACCACCTGGGGGCGGCCCGTCAGGAAGTCCAGGACCCAGTTGCACAGGGCGGGGTCGAGACCCAGGGTCTCGAGCTTGATGACGAGTTTGGAGGGTACTATGGTGTTAAATGCTGAGCTGTAATCGATGAACAGCATTCTCACATGGGTATTCCTCTTGTCCAGATGGGTTAGGGCAGTGTGCAGTGTGGTTGCGATTGCGTCGTCTGTGGACCTATTGGGTCGGTAAGCAAATTGGAGTGGGTCTAGGGTGTCCGGTAGGGTGGAGGTGATATGGTCCTTGACTAGTCTCTCAAAGCACTTCATGATGACGGAAGTGAGTGCTACGGGGCGGTAGTCGTTTAGCTCAGTTACCTTAGCTTTCTTGGGAACAGGAACAATGGTGGCCCTCTTGAAGCATGTGGGAACAGCAGACTGGGATAAGGATTGATTGAATATGTCCGTAAACACACCAGCCAGCTGGTCTGCGCATGCTCTGAGGACGCGGCTGGGAATGCCGTCTGGGCCTGCAGCCTTGCGAGGGTTAACACGTTTAAATGTTTTACTCACCTCGGCTGCAGTGAAGGAGAGCCCGCAGGTTTTGGTAGGGGGCCGTGTCAGTGGCACTGTATTGTCCTCAAAGCGGGCAAAAAAGTTGTTTAGCCTGTCTGGGAGCAAGACATCCTGGTCCTCGACGGGGCTGGTTTTCTTTTTGTAATCCGTGATTGACTGTAGACCCTGCCACATACCTCTTGTGTCTGAGCTGTTGAATTTCGACTCGATTTTGTCTCTGTACTGAGACTTGGCCTGTTTGATTGCCTTGCGGAGAGAATAGCTACACTGTTTGTATTCGGTCATGCTTCCGGTCACCTTGCCCTGGTTAAAAGCAGTGGTTCGCGCTTTCAGTTTCACGCGAATGCTGCCGTCAATCCACGGTTTCTGGTTTGGGAATGTTTTTATCGTTGCTGTGGGTACGACATCGTCAATGCACTTCCTAATGAACTCGCTCACCGAATCAGCATATTCGTCAATATTGTTGTTGGACGCGATGCGGAACATATTCCAATCTGCGTGATCGAAGCAGTCTTGAAGCGTGGATTCAGATTGGTCGGACCAGCGTTGAACAGACCTGAGCGCGGGAGCTTGTTGTTTGAGTTTTTGTTTGTAGGCTGGAATCAACAAAATGGAGTCGTGGTCAGCTTTTCCGAAAGGGGGGCGGGGGAGGGCCTTATAAGCGTCGCGGAAATTAGTGTAACAATGGTCTAGTGTTTTTCCAGCCCTGGTAGCACAATCGATATGCTGATAGAATTTAGGGAGTTTTGTTTTTAGATTAGCCTTGTTAAAATCCCCAGCTACGATGAATGCAGCCTCAGGGTGTGTGGTTTCCAGTTTACAAAGAGTCAGATAAAGTTCGTTCAGGGCCATCGATGTGTCTGCTTGGGGGGGAATGTATACGGCTGTGATTATGATTGACGAGAATTCCCTTGGTAGATAATGCGGTCGACATTTGATTGTGAGGAGTTCTAGATCAGGTGAACAGAACGACTTGAGTTCTTGTGTGTTGTTATGATGATCACACCACTTCTCGTTAATCATAAGGCATACCCCCCCGCCCCTCTTCTTACCGGAAAGATGTTTGTTTCTGTCGGCGCGATGCATGGAGAAACCAGCTGGCTGCACCGACTCCGTTAGCGTCCCTTGAGTTAGCCATGTTTCCGTGAAGCAGAGCACGTTGCAATCCCTGATGTCTCTCTGGAATGCTACCCGTGCTCGGATTTCATCAACCTTATTGTCAAGAGACTGGACATTGGCGAGTAGTATGCTAGGGAGTGGAGCGCGATGTGCCCGTCTCCGAAGCCTGACCACGAGACCGCCACGTTTTCCCCTTTTTCGGCGTCGCACAGGGTCGCCGGCTGGGATCAGATCCATTGTATTGTGTGGAAGGCAAGACACTGGATCCGTTTCGGGAAAGTCATATTCCTGGTAGGAACGATGATGAGTTGACGTTAATCGTATATTCAGTAGTTCCTCCCGACTGTATGTAATGAAACCTAAGATTACCCGGGGTACCGATGTAAGAAATAACACGTAAAAAAACAAAATACTGCATATTTTCCAAGGGACACGAAGCGAGGCAGCCATCTCTTTCCGGCGCCGGAAGTAGTTTCATCCACTGGTACATTTCATTCCACTGGTACCAGAAGAGAGAGGTAAACAAGAATTGACAGAAATTGGAAGCTGTTTTTACACCTATCCAGTTGTCTCAGATCTACAAGGAGTAGTTAAAGAGGGCCTGTCACACCGTGATCTGTTTCACCTGTCCTAGTGATTGTCTCCACCCCCTCCAGGTGTCGCTTATTTTCCCTGGTGTATATATCCCTGTGTTTCCTCTGTGCCAGTTCATCTTGAATGTTTTTCAAGTCAACCAGTGTGTTTTCCTGTACTCCTGCTTCTATTCTCTTTTTGCTAGTCTCCCTGGTCTTGACCCTTTCCTGTCTTCTGGACTCCGTACCCGCCATTCTGCCTGCCCTGACCTCGAGTCTGCCTGCCGCTCTGTACCTCCTGGACTCTGAATTGGTTTTGACCTTTTGCCTGTCCTCGACCATTCTCTTGCCTACCCCTTTTAGATTGTTTAATAAATATCAAACACTCAAACCATCTGCCTCCCGTGTCTGCATCGGGGTCTAGCCTGGTGCCCTTATAGGGCCAACTTCTTGGAATCAAATGTAAATAAGGACTCTTGTTTCCTACCCCAAGTCGGTGATAATTTGCATCATACATTTTCATTATCTTCACAGAAATTAACATACTTAATTATTGGAAATTTGCTGTAGCATGTGACAGCACAGCAGTGAGCCTAAGCTGGTTTGGAAAGTGTTTTTATACAATGTAGAAACCTAATATTCTACAAATGACTTATTTCAATAACAGGCATTTGTATCAACATTTTAACTTTTTACAATAAACATGTCTTTACAGTGTTATATTAGTTTTTAAATTGCACGTGTGCTTCAGAAGTAGCTAATACAGGCTACACCTCAATCGATAAAAAAAATCTTCATTTCTGGTGCTCCTAATGTTTATGTTGTGCTCTTAACTTTAAGTTGGGAGCACCAGTGCTACCAATAAAAAAAGTTCAAATAACTTTGTCAGTTGGCTTCATGTTCCAACTCATTCTTTGTGTGTGCGCCTGTGTGCGTGCGTGCCACCTCCAGATATTTATTATTTTTAATCTGAAGAGGTATGCTTAGATATGCATAGAAATAGACATATTTTTTTACATACTGTAGAATTAAGCATGATTTTAGTGTGCCCCCTCAGATATTTGTGCCACCTCAGATATTTGGGGTGCATGAGGCCACAACCTTTGTATAGCTAACAAGTTCTGCCAAGACGAAGTGAAGATTACTTTTTGACAAGGGAATTTTCACTGTGTATGGTGGTGTATTTGGCTCTGGTACGAGACTGTTTGTGACAGGTAAGAGATCCATTCCTCTGATTTTCGGGCAGGAAAAACTAAGTAGTCATTAATAATGAATTTGTCTAATCAGTCCAACATAATTGATCTAACATCCTGCAGTATTGCTACCCAAATATGCACACACTATTTATGATCAACCCATGTTAAAAAAAGTATTGTGTTTACTGAGCTAACAATCTGATCTAAATTATATTGAATGTTATAATTGACTTTATACTGAAATAAGATATTCCCTAAAGTATTGCTAAGAAAAAAATCTGTTGGTTTATGTAAGTAATTGTTTACTTGACTATATACAGTAAAGCTGGATATAAAACAAATGGTCTGGGATATCACGATTCATTTTGACAACAGAATACATCTGAAGTCTGAACTTGTGTGATGGTCCTTTAAAGAAGTCTGTAAATGTTATTATTTCTCTTGAAAACCAGACAATACCGTACGAAAACCCAAAGTGACTGTCTACTCAGAGTCCAACCCTGAGACGAATGTGAACACCCTGATATGTCTGGCTAGAGACATGTATCCAGACTTGGTCAAGATCTCATGGAAGTTGGAGGATGAAAACGGCAGAGCAGTCGAGGTGCCTAAAGCAGAGGTGGAACAGCTGGAGCAGAGGGAGGAAGGAGAGACGACCAGTATGATCATCATTGATAAAGAGAAGATGTACAGGAACAAATACATCTGTTCTGTGGAGCATGAAGGGGGCCCTCAAGATGTTTACATGCTAAAAGGTAAAGCCAGTCATTGAAATAGTTTTACATTAGTATGTAGGCCTATTATGTTTTATATACATACATCGTTATTTATTTTATATGTATGTAATATAATTATGAGTAGGTTATTGTGTATTCAACCTTGTAAAATTGACATGCCTATTACCTTTTCAAAGTAAAAAAGAAAGTATATAAAAATTGGACTCACACTGGTAATTGTATTGGAATGTTGTGTAGTTAGTCTCCCAAGATTTTAAACAAAATAGCCTTTGTTTTCTTAACAATTATCCTTTGACAGTAGCCTACATAGTGCTCTAAAAAAAAAAATGTAATATGATCTTTTTCCATTTCATTGTCAGATAAACCAACTGTAGCTCCGCTAACCACCGTGGCTGCACCAACCTGTCCGTTCAGAAATGACACGCAGCAGTCTCAGACTCTACATCTTACCGACGGTAAAATTGATTTGTATTTCATTTAGGGTTTAGGTCAATTCAAAAATATGGGGGGGGGGAGAAGTAAGTGGTTGGATAAATTAACCAATTAGACAGGTATTAAATTCGATTGCACTTTGTCAAAATTGCACCTTTTGGAGAACGCATTCATGGTAAACGCTGCTTATGTCTGCTGAATTGGAAATTACCTTAAGGGCGCTTTCACATACAGTGCATTCGGGAAGTATTCAGACCACTTGACATTTTCCAAAATATATTAAATTAAAATGTTCTCTCGGATTAACACAATGTAAACACAAAAACAGGTTTACAGGTTTTGCTATGAGACTCAAAGTTTAGCTCAGGTGCATCCTGTTTCCATTGATCATTCTTGAGATGTTTTTACAACTTGATTGGAGTCCACATGTGGTAAATTCAATTGATTGGACATGATTTGGAAAGGCACACACATCTCTATATAAGGTCCCACAGTTGACAGTGCATATCAGAGCAAAAACCAAGCCATGAGGTCGATGGAATTGTCCGTAGTGCTCCGAAACAGGATTGTTTTGAGGCACAGATCTGGGGAACATTTCTGCAGCCTTGAAGGTCCCCAAGAACACAGTGGCCTCCATTATTCTTAAATGGAAGTAGTTTGGAAACACCAATACTCTTCCTAGAGTTGGCCGCCCAGCCAAACTGAGCAATTGGGGGAGAAGGGCCTTGGTCAATGAGGTGACCAAGAACCTAATGGTCACACTGACAGAGCTTCAGAGTTCCTCCTCAGTCAGACACATGACAGCCTGCTTGGAATTTGCCAAAAGGCACCTAAAGGACTCAGAACATGAGATACAAGATTCTCTGGTCTGATGAAACCAAGATTGAACTCTTTGGCCTGAATACCAACTGTCACGTCTGGAGGAAACCTGGCACCATCCCTACGGAGAAGCATGGGGGTTGCAGCATCATGCTGTGAGGATGTTTTTCAGCGGCAGGGACTGGGAGATTAGTGAGGGTCGAGGGAAAGATGAATTGAACAAAGTACAGAGATCCTTGATGAAAACCTGTTCCATAATGCTCAAGACCTCAGACTGGGGGCAAAGGTTCACCCTCCAACAGGACAACGACCCTAAGCACACAGACAAGTCAATGCAGGAGTGGCTTTGGGACACGTCTCTGTCCTTGAGTTGCCCAGCCAGATCGCACATGTCTGGAGAGACAAGAAAATAGCTGAGCAGCAACGCTCCCCATCCAACCTGACAGAGCTTAAGAGGATCTGCAGAGAAGAATGGGAGAAACTCCCCAAATACAGGTGTGCGAAGCTTGTAGCATTTTACCCAAGAAGACTCGAGGCTGTAATCGCTGCCAAAGGTGCATCAACAAAGTACTGAGTAAAGGGTCTGAATACTTATGCAAATGTAATATTTCAGTAAAAATTTTAATAGCAACCTGTATTTGCTTTGTCATTATAGGGTATTGTGTGTAGATGGAAGAAAAAAAAAGGCTGTACAAAATATGGAAAGTTTAGGGGTCTGAATACTTTCCGAATGCGCTGTATCCTCTTATGATCCTGGAGTGTTTAGTAGCCTACCCTCATCCGCGCTATAAAGCCAAGCCAAGGCTCAGGACAGACGGGCAGCGCAGGCGGGGCTTGGCAGACGGGCAGCTCAGATGGCGTTGGGCAGACGGCAGACTCTGGCGGTGCTTGGCAGACGGGCAGCGCAGGCGGCGCTTGGCAGACGGGCAGCTCAGACGGCGTTGGGCAGACGTCAGACTCTGGCCGGCTGAGGCGCACTGTATGCCTGGTGCGTGGTGCCAGAACTGGAGGTACCGGGCTAAGGACACGCACCTCAAGGCTAGTGCGGGGAGCAGCAACAGGACGCACAGGAGGCTTGGTGCATGGTGTAGGCACTGGTGGTAATGGGCTGGAGACACGCACCACAGGGCTAGTGCGTGGAGGAGGAACAGGGCTCTGGAGACGCACAGGAGGCTTGGTGCGTGGTGCCGGAACTGGTGGTACCGGGCTGGAGAAACGCACCATAGGGCTAGTGCGTGGAGGAGGAACAGGGCTCTGGAGACGCACAGGAGGCTTGGTGCGTGGTGCCGGAACTGGTGGTACCGGGCTGGAGAAACGCACCATAGGGCTAGTGCGTGGAGGAGGAACAGGGCTCTGGAGACGCACAGGAGGCTTGGTGCGTGGTGTAGGCACTGGTGGTACTGGGCTGGGGCGGGGAGGTGGCGCCGGAAATACCGGACCGTGCAGGCGTACTGGCTCTCTTGAGCACTGAGCCTGCCCAACCTTACCTGGTTGTATGCTCCCCGTAGCCCGACCAGTGCGGGGAGGTGGAATAACCCGCACCGGGCTGTGTAGGCGAACCGGGGACACCATGCGTAAGGCTGGTGCCATGTATGCCGGCCCGAGGAGACGCACTGGAGACCAGACGCGTTGAGCCGGCTTCATGGCACCTGGCTCAATACTCAATCTAGCCCTGTCAGTGCGGGGAGGTGGAATAACCCGCACCGGGCTATGCACACGTACAGGAGACACCGTGTGCTCTTCCGCATAACACGGTGTCTGCCCGTACTCCACGGTAATCACACACCTCAGGGCGAGTACCGTGTATACTCCGCCAAACCAACATCTCTCTCTCTTCGCTCTCCTCCAATATCACCAACAACTCATCAAATGTCTCATAATCTCCCATCCTTTCACTTTCCTCCAATCTGTCCAATAACTCCTCCACATTCTCCGACTCGTACCTCAATTCGTACCTCAATTTAGCCAACTGCTCCTTATGGTAAGCACGGGGAACTGGCTGAAGTCTCCCACTTGACCCAGCCACACATACATTTTTGGGGGAGCCTCTCGGGCTTCCAGCCACTCTGCCTTGCTAGCTCCTGCTGCTGCCGCTGCTTCCCGTAGCCACGCTGCTTGGTCCGAGTTTGGTGGGGAATTCTGTCACGATCGTCGTAATGAGGAAGAGTGGACCAAGGCGCAGCGTGAGAGAAATACATCTTCTTTTATTATGAAGACGAACGAAACCACTTACAAATGACCAAAACAACAAACGATCGTGAAGCTAAACAAACTACGTGCACACATGCAACATAGACATAGACAATTCCCCACAATAGCCTAATGCCTATGACTGCCTTAAATATGGCTCCCAATCAGAGATAATGCATGACAGCTGTCTCTGATTGAGAACCATTCAGGCAACCATAGACTTACCTAGATACCTACACTCAACACAAACCCATACTCTCTACCAACACCCCCTATACCATACAACCACCCAATACAAGACAAATACAAACAAACATCCCCCCCTGTCACACCCTGACCTAACCAAAATATTACAGAAAACAAAGATAACTAAGGCCAGGCCGTGACACACACTTAGAGACAGAGGGGCGCTATTTCGCTCGCTCTGGTGCTTTCTCCTGTCAGATACATTGTCAATTGCGAATTGAAAATTATGAAACAGATGAAAGATGTATTAAAAAAAAATATTGGTCATTTTTGGGGGGAAGCTTGGTCAATGCTGAAACGACTACTGGACCTGCATGAGTAGCAGCCAGGACCAGAGTACTAGCTATTGTGATAAACCAGCGCGAGTCGCATGGAACATTTCTGCCTGTTGTACTCGTAAAATGTTCATATTGCTAAAACGCCCTAAATAGAGTGGTGCCAACAAAATGCGATTGGATTGCTAATCTGATCATGGTGAATAGGCAAAGTGTCTTTTATAAGGTATATTTCCTGTGTTTGCCAAGATGCCATCCACGGTAAATGTTGCATATGTCGGCTTAAAAGGAGAATGTCTTTAAAAACCGCAATGCCTGTAACCAGCAATCAGACTGAATCCCGGCCTTACTCTTTTCTCTTCTCCAGATTCCTTCCAGTCAACGTTTAGTCTGAACCTGGCCTCTGTGGTTTACACAGTGATGATAGTGAAGAGCATGGTGTACTGCTGTGGGCTCTCTCTCCTGCTGCACCACAGGCGCTTGGGAAGAGGACCCAGCACCTGTAGACACATGTATTGAAAGGATACCCCCCCATGTATGGATGGAGTTGTAGTGGGCTGAGAGTAACATGGATATTACATCCCATTGACGTTTAACATTTCATTTGTATTGCTTTTATTTTTCCTGCTTTATTTTTTAGATGCTACAATACTATGAGCCATAGATTTCCATGTCTTCTAATAGCTTCAACTGCCAAATATGACAATTGCAGCACATTTCATTTTGTATATGGTGTATTGGTTGCCTCATGTGGGAGCTACCCACTGCAGACACATAAATAATGGTTAAGGTTTTCTGAAAAATAAGCAGAGCAAATCTTGAATGTAAATAAATTATGATTTTAATTTAGACTTTTGTTTAAGTTTCCCTGCAAAATGTCAGAGGTAGGCCTAAATTATACTCACAACCTGTATTTAATTTATACAAAATATTTTCCTAAATATGTAGGCCCATGAGATCTAAATCATTATCCAATATAATATTTAGCAACTTGTCTTGTATTGAAGTGTAGATTTTCTAACATAGTATTTCACATCTTAATTAATGAATAAGATAATCAATTTTTGCTTTAAATATCTAAATGCTGAGTGCTTATTGAGCATAAAAATTGGGCTATGCGCAAAATCATTTGGTGCTTTTTTTACATGAATACATTGTTTTTATACAGCTTTTATAAAGAGTAACACAGCCTGCTCAAATTAACCAAGTTGCTCAAAATAATAATATCCTTTCAGATGAGGATGGATTTAATAAACGCTTTTGTGAATGAAAAGTTACAATGGTTCTGCCAATTATTGTAAATAACTTTTTTTTACAGTTCCTTGCTGCTTTGTATGAATAAAGGATACTTAACCCCCCCCCCCCCCCCCCAAAAAACCAACAACATAGTATTTCTTTACTATAAGATCATCTATTCATATTTGTGAATGTTAATTGATTGAATCTCATCAGAAGCGGAACAATAAACTTGCAAGATCCCCTATTCTGTTTCAACTTGTTTGCTTCATTGTGCATGTTCCAACACAGATGTTGAGCCTAGACTCAATAGTGGTGGGAAAATGTGGTTAATGTATATTTGGTTTTCTGAAGAAATGTGAAACGGTAGTTACTGGAAACAAGATATAGCTAGCTGCATAACCACAGCTCGAGCGTGTGATGAGTTGGTTATCCAAAGCTGCTGGATGATTAATTTTTATCTTGGTCCGTTTTCAGCTCTCTTTGTGGGTTTGGCTCCTGCCATCAAATTGAAGAATATGACAGCGATGGCTGACAAAACGAGTCCATAATGGTAGCTTATGGTTCTTGCATTTGTAGAAATATAGCCCTATGACAAAACAAGCTCTTACTTCTGTTTGTGTACTTTTTACCTTGAAACAATCAAATTAAATCAGGGTTAAGTGTTTAGTTTGTTTCTAACACATCTTTGGAAAGGAAATTAACATTGTTATCCAAAGAAGTAGTAAATACAGTAGACTTGCGTTTCTGTTACGTTATTACCATTTATTCTGTTTTAATGTAACGTCCTACCAAAATGTTGTATTAATTGCTTTCTTTTCTCTACACTTCCCAAAGACGAACAATGTGTTCAAGTGTTACATTTCATTCAAATCTAAAGAAATGCAAAACAGAACTTATATAGGCCTATAATACTATCAATAACAGAAATAAATCATAATTGTAACTTTCATATATACACATCATTGAATTGACAACCAATGTAATTCATGATCAAATGTGGTAGGTAACTGTTAGGCTACTTTATAAACACACAGGCTTGTCACTGAAAATTAACTTGGTGTCTTAAAAGGTGAACCTAATTCATTTACTGTATTGAATAGAGAATACGCTGTTTAGTGGGTCTTCAATATAGAACACTAAGGCCAGGATAAAATCTGATTAGGCTTTGACAGCGTGCACCTTTTAAAAGGCAACCCAAAAGGTCGATGTTCGCACCCCTACGGAAATATTACCATAAAAAAAAAATCCCCATAACCAGTCAGTTTGAGATATCTGGGTTGCATTGAATGCGTCTCAATCCACCGCATCTGTCAATGTCGCACTTCCGCATCTGCGGTGAAAGGTGACAGAGCTAGAGCGGTGTTTGTCAAATCATGAGACATCCCCATAATCTGTCTTCTCACAAAAGTCGTCTGTAGCATCCGGACGGTTTGGCCTACACCCTATTATGAACACTCTATGGAAAGATGACACTCTCACGAACACAATGGTGTTCTGTGTCTTGTGGTGCCCGAACAGTTTCGGCTACAATACCCCTCTGTTGAAAGGTGAGACTCTCACAGGCCCTTTATGACTCGATTGAAGGTCCCTGTTTAAAAAAATGAATGGAAGTACAGTATATATGGTCACTGTTCAGTGCCAGAAAAAGTGTCTAAAACGTTTCCTGAACTTTATTACATCTCTCAGATATAGACATTTAAGAACAAACTTCTTTAGATTTTTTTTTTGGGGGGGGGGGGACTATGTTCCATGTATTGAATCTGTAATTCAAGGACTTTCTATTGGCTAATAGCAGTAAGTCAAATATTTTTTTAAAGTATTTTGTTGATACTTCAAGGGGTCTTAAAATAAAAAATCGAATAGCTAAATGATCCTTCGTATAACCTCCAAACAATTCCATATAGCTTAGGGTTCCAGGTCATCTCACGGGGAATAAGGGGGTGTGGTATATGGCCAATATATCATGGCCAAGGTCTGTTCTTAAGAACGACGCATCGCGGAGTATCTGGATACAGCACTTAGCAGTGGTATATTGGCCATATACCACAAACTCCCGAGGTGCCTTATTGCTATTATAAACTGGTTACCAACATAATTAGAACAGTAAAAATAAATGTTTTGTCAGACCCGTGGTATACAGGATGATATACCACGGCTGTCAGCCAATCAACATTCAGGGCTCGAACAACCCAGTTTATAAGTATAATTTCATCACGTGTAACTATGACAACAATTTTAATTGGCTGATGCGTATTTTGATACATTTAAACTCTTTTCAAATGTTTGCAAGTATGGACCACAGAAGTTTTATTACCATTGCCACTTTCATACTCTTGTCATGGTGGATAGAAATGGGGGTGGGAGTCATTCTATTTAATTCAAACACAGCTTCTGTAAACCACTACAGGTGGCTGTTAGACACCAGTGTGAACTCCAAAATCAGTTCATAGAAAAAGTATTCTGTCCTGTCCAACATGGAAGACATGTTGAATTTGTATATTGATGCATTTTGCAAAGCTAAATGCAAAGTTTATCAAGAACATTCCACGCTAATGCCCTTCTTCCAAAATGTCAGTTTAGCAAACAAATAGTATAACACTGCCTAGTGGTTTTAATGGTTGTACTGTATGAATCCACAATTTGTTCACTTCCTACAATGAAGAGATGGCAGCCATTAAAAAAAACATTCTGTCATTGAGTTCCCAAATGCATGCATTTGGACATACTGTATGAACTTGTTACATTATAATAATATGCATATGTAGGCACAGCTGTGTTGGTTATGCAGCCTATTCTATTTTTCCCTCTTGATAGTATTCCAAAGGAGATTACTCTGAACATATTTTTTATTGATATTAGGCAATCTATTGATATTCAAGTGCCATCATTAAGGACTCAATTGTCACACACTGCCCATGCTGACTTCTCAGTCTTCAACTCTGAACTGATTTTGGAGCCATGATTTACCAATATAAAGTTACCAATATAAACACATCAGGATCTAGTTTCATTTGAAAGAATATGGTTTCCAAAAATGTTAGCTGTATGCACAAAGTCAAGTAAAAATTTACCATTATCTTCATCTTTAAATACAACTGTTTGGAAGCTTGAGTGACGAGGCGAAGAGAAATGAAGCAGGTGTGTAGACGGTGAGTCGGCTGAGGAATGTGGATCTCTGTGGAGGAATACAGAACACGCGGTGGTTGTAAGGCAAAGTCTTCCTTCACAGTTAGATGGGGCAGCTGCTGTGAGAACTTGGGTAACTTTGGGTTCTATCGCTCAAAGTTGTGATATTCAAACATTGCAATTTCCAGGATGACCATGTTGTAAGCAAGCAAAACACAAATTATATTATAACCTTGTATTCTCAAAAACTGATCAGTGAACCACATAATTAATCAAACCAGAAATAGTGTCCTAAAAATACAGTAATGTGGAAGTATTTTCATGTCAACATTATCAAAAGGACATTTTGACAATAGAGCCATAAAACTTTTATATACTTTAATATGTTCTTATATGAATAAATGTATTATACCTATGGTACACACCATATCAACCTTAAAAAATTGGAAAAAATATTGTGATATGATATTTTGTCTGTATCGCCCAGCCCAACTCAACCCAAGTGTCAGAACAGCCTCCGCTTTGGCTATCCAGCCTTCGCCCTCCTATCCAGCTCAGGTGTTCGGCGTCGCCAGCCTTCCAGCTGCTGCCGAACCTACTGCTGGC